>NC_090825.1:4987500-5587500 GCF_028021215.1 Eschrichtius robustus
TCTTCAACACTCTTGACTGTTTGCTGTTTATTGAGACTTTTCCCCATCGTAGTAATTACAAATGTGCGATATGTATGATTTTTATGTGCAAGGTATGTTTTATGTTCTTATAATTAAGAACTTGGATGTTTCCAGCCATAGATACCATCTTAGCCAAAGCTTTGTTATAAAATATGAAAAATTGTTACAAAATACTTTGCCTTTACACTTAAAATATAAAAGTTGGTTTCCATATTTTCTTCTTCCACTTGAAATAATTGTGATGTAAAATACTCAATTTTCTGTCAGACTTACCAAAGGAAAATCAGAATCAATTTGAATCAGATTGCGTTTGCTAGAAACAGTCACACACTATCCAAACGATGTGATGAGGTTTCATCTCTCTTGCCCAATCTACCAATTTCATGAATATCATTTCCTTCATCTTCTAACAGCAGGCTGGCACTGTGCCTGTCGCTTCCAGTTGTGGTTTTGATAAGAAATACTCTTTTCCACTCTCATTGTTTGATCAAAAATTCAATCTTCCTTTAATAATGATTATAAAGAGATTTTATCTGACCTGTTTAAGCTTTATATCTGGTGAGAATAATTTTCTTGCTCATTTTCAGTTTTTTCAATAATTAAATCTGACTAATTATAAAATGTATAATATGAGTCTGCAAATTTCATCTGAGTCACACTCCACAGAAGTCTGCTCAATTTCATTGTTCCACATTATTTTTAAATGTAAGCAGACCTCCTTTTCTGAAGATTTTCCTATTTCCTTTCTGCTTTCTATTTCTGAGCCCCACTTCCATATTTTCTACTTCTACAAAAAAAGCTGACTACATTTATTCTCCATGATCTAATGTAATCTTTTAGTTTCTAATGCGCATTTCAGATTAAAATATACAATGAAGTGATATTTGAACTGTATAAATTTGAATATATTTTTATCAAAAATATAAATACATGGAATATACGTCTACAAATGTACAAATTAAAATAATATTAAAAATGGACAATTTAAAAATACATCACATTTTCTCAAAATATTGTTTTTCTTCTAAAATATTTAAACCAATTTTCACAAAGGTCAGACACAAATTGTAATTAATAAACTCAAAAATTTTTAATCAAAGTTATATAAATAAAGCTGTAATTATGCAAATTTTAAACCATAATTCAATCTTATTAATATTTTTTATAGCTATAAAGCTACTCACAATTCTCATGTTGAAATTCTTCTAGATGCCAATGTGAAGACTTGCCATGATGCTTCACATCAGGGACTGGTGTATCTAGACCTACCCAAGCAACCACCCCTGGCAGCTCCCACACTGCAAGTCTGGGGCGACTCACATCCCCTTTCACATTCACAACCGTCTCCTTTGCTTTGAGACCACAGGGAAGATGTGGAGAAGTTGATCTGGGGCCTGAATGGTGTCAGCCAAGAGGTAAGAGGTCCAGGGTTAAGGGCTATGCTGTGCCCATGTGGAGGGACAGGGGCTATCCCTAAACAAACATACATTTGTCTGTGTTTGTTCTACACACAGCCCAGAGCAGAGCCCTCCTGCTGGGGGCAGGAGCAGCACTGCCTATTGGACCCTCTACATCCTCTACAGAACCACATGCACAGGTGAGGAGGGACCATGAGCAGTGACGCTTGGGGAGAGATCTTTCCAAGAGCCAAAGTCACGCCCACAGCCCAGCTGTCCATTAACAGTAGAATAATCAATTTGTTGTGCATTCATACAAGTGATATGGAACAGCCGTGGAAATTAAAGAACTGGAGGACGTGCGACAATGCAAGTGAATGTCATGCGCATACAGCAAACAAAAGAAGCCCTATGTAAAAAGTGATTGATTTCACTTAAAAAAAAATAAAATAAAATAAAAACAGCTCTTGAGCTTAGGGACTGTATAAGGTATATTGGTATAATATACCAGGTATAATATGCCAGGTATAATTGTAAAGAGAAGCCAGGAAGGGGTCACCACAACAGTTGGCATGTTGGTGGTTTTTAAGGGGAAGGGCAGTCATCAGGAGGGGACACAGGTGGCTTTTGGCTTTTGGGACGCTGGAATTGTTCTTGCTATGGTCTGCACATTTGTGTCCCCCCAAAATTCAAATGTTGGAAACCTAACGACCAAGGTGATGCTATTAGGAAATGGGGCTATTGGGAGCTGATTAGGTGAAGTGGAGGCTTCTTGAATCAGATTAGTGTCCTTATAAAAGAGGCCCCAGAGAGCTCCTTCACCCTTTCCACCACGTGGGGACACAGCAAGAAGTCTGAATTCGAAGAGGTCCCTCACCCCACCACACAGATACCATGATCATAGACTTCCAGCCTCCAGAACTGTGAGAAACAAATGTCTGTTGTTATAAGCTGCCCAGTCTGTGGTACTTTGTTACAGCAGCCTGAGCGGATTAGGACAGTCTTCTCTCTGAACTTGGTGGGGGGTTTGTGATGTTTCACTGATATGTTTCACAGCATCATTTATGAAACACACATTTATGACTGTGCACTTGTCTGTGTGTGTATTATATTTCAAGAGAAAATATTTTTAAGTGAATAAAGGGTAAAAAAATAGGAGGGAGCAACTCTAGACAACTTAGTTAATCATTCATTCACCAAATATTTATCCACACTGTGTGCCAGTCTCCTCACAAATTGTTCAGACACAAATTCAATATTTGAGATCCCTCTCTGTCCTTTCAGAATATGTTTGTAAACAGTCCTCTCACTTCTTCTCAGCTTGTGGCCACAAATACTGCAAAGGGTAAGACACGTGAGTTCTCTCCTTGTAACCTGGACCTGCCCTTCCTGAGTGTCGGTCAGAATGAGGGCCCTTTTTTTTTTTTTTTAAACATCTTTATTGGAGTATAATTGCTTTACAATGGTGTGTTAGTTTCTGTTTTATAACAAAGTGAATCAGCTATACATATACATATATCCCCATATCCCCTCCCCTCCCTCTTGCGTCTCCCTCCCACCCTCCCACCCCTCTAGGTGGTCACAAAGCACCGAGCTGATCTCCCTGTGCTATGCGGCTGCTTCCCACTAGCTATCTATTTTACGTTTGGTAGTGAGGGCCGTTTTCTAATGATGCTCTAAACAGAAAATGCAGGCATGCGTCTCAGACATTCACCAACATCCTTAATTAAATAACCTGCAAATTCCCCTTCCCTCAGCTTTCCCAGGGGCAGGGGGAGCTGGGGAGCTTCCCCTCCAGAATTGTCCTTGGTGCTGAACCTTCCAGAGGAAGGACCACTGGATCTTTCAAATTCCCCTTGTTCTTAAAAACCTATCAGCTTTTTTTTCAGTGGAGGGGGGGAGGGGAGGTGTCCTCCATCTTATTTTTGAATTTATTATTTTAGCAGGTGATCATGATCAAGAAATTTAAAACACAAATATAAGAAACTCTTTCTCATATTTTCTGTGGGTCAAAACACACTCACCCATCATTCTTTAAATCACTGTGATGGAGAACTTATTTTCCAATGGACCAAGTTTCTCGATAATCCCAAATGGACAAAAATAACCAGGCTCAGATGTTTAGCTCATAATCCCCACAATTCTATTATGTTCAGGAAACATATAAAAGACTGTGGGTAGGCTGTGTGTAGCTGAAATTCATAGGCCAGCATCCCAGTAGAGGAGGTCAGTCTGGTCTTTGCCAGAGAAGCAGGTGAGATGAATTCAAATCCTCTAAAACACCACGGGTTTCTAACTTCCATGCATTCTTTTTTAATTAAATTTAAATTAATTAAATTTAAGTTAAATTTAAATTTTTTAATTTAAATTAAATTTTTAATTTTTTTTTATTGAAATGTTGTTGATTTACAATGCTGTGCCAATCTCTGCTGTACAGCCAAGTGACTCAGTTATACACATAGAGACATTCTTCTTCATATTCTTTTCCATTATGGTTTATCACAGGATATTGAATATAGTTCCCTTGTGCTATTCTTAATAAGTGGGCTCAGTCACGAACAGCCACCTTTTGACTCTAGCAGTGAAACATCAAGGACAGTACTTTCACTCAGGAAATTCCAAATAAGTAGAAAACTTAATATAAATAAACCAGACTTGAATCTTAGTAGACTATCTGGTATTATTAATTTTTTCTTGTAATCCTTAGTATCTTTCTTGATTTCTCAATACCTTTTTACAGCATTTGGAGAATATTTTCAAAGCCCCCTGTAGCTAATTTAATACCTGTGAATTCCCCATGGATATTGTAGGAAGATTGTGCAGCTTAGGGGATTAAGTACTTTACATTTTATTACAAAGGTACAGGCTCAAAATATAGAAAGGTCTATTATCTGAAGAATATTTTCCCAGTACATAAAATGAGTTATTTTAGGAGAGAAAATTATTATGTTAAAAAGCATGTCACCATCAATAAAATAATGTGTTTAAGTACAATTCAAAGATTTAAAAGTCAAGAAAATTAAGAAGAAAGTTATAATTTCAGTATGATACTACCCTGTATTTATAGAAAACTGCTTTAATGGAATTATTATTCACATAATCTTGAACTTCTTTCACTGCTATTCACTAGTATTGTCCCAATTAGAAGTACTGTTCTTGCTCTTTTGTGTTAGTTACAACCACTCCTCAAAAGAACTCAAAGTAAATAGCTTTAAAATTAATCTTGCAATCCCCACCTAAGGGAAAATGAAGTGGACATTATGCCTCTTTGTACTTAGGAATGTACTTCCATGAGAGGCGCCCCAGGTGAAGACTGCGGTGTTCTTAAGGTGAAAGCATCAAGGTATTTGTAGTTAATGTGGTCCCGACTGCTTACCAGTTGCTGGGTTAGTTCTACTTAGTTACATGTTTGCAGTTCATTGGTGAGCAGTCCATAACCCAGACGACGTTCAGATCAACAGGCAGTCCCGGACAGCGTCTCTCAGAAACTCTCACGGCATCTCTGAGAGCCTTGTCCTAGACCAGTCCTGCCCACAGTGGTCCAGGGTGAGGGGAGGGAGGAGAGAAGAGGAGAAGCTGACATTTCATCCTGCCCATTTCCAGCACAGTCCAAAAGCCCAAACCAAGAAAATCACTTGCTTCAAGCAGCATGCCTGTCTCAGTGGAAATGGAAAAATTGTCCATATCAGTGCCTTTTGTTTCTTCATCAAGTCATCATTTACTTAAGTGACCAAAGAAATCAATTTTTAAGAACCGGGAACATTTAGGTCTTTCAAAGAGGATAGTGTCCGTCTTGAAATCCTATATCATCTCCTTTAAAAACTCTCTATGATATATCATATCCAAAGAGAGTGCACAAAACAAAACCAACACCTTAGTAAAGTATTACAAATTAAACACCAATGTAGCCACTAACTGGGTCAAGAAATTGTCAGCACCTCAGGACTCCCTAAATAGCTTATGTAGAGTTTAATGTTCAAAGGAAACAATGTTCATGCCCTTTTCTTTTTCAAGAGTGTCTTGGAATAGCACCCATATAAATTTTAGAATCAGTTTTTCAAGTTACACACACACACACACACACACACACACAGCGTTGGCATTTTTATTGGACTTGCATTGAGTCTAGAGATCAGTTTGGAAGAGTTGTTATCTATATAATAGTGAATCTCCCCATCTGTAAATATCTATATAATAGTGAATCTGCCATTTATTGTCTTAAATTTCTCTCATTAATAGTGTTCCACATGAAGTCTTACATATGCTTGTTTTATTTATTCTTAAACATTTGATGTCTTTATGCTATTTTAAATATCTTTTTGAATTTAATTTTCTAACTTAACGGTGCTTATATACAGCAATGTTTTTTAAATATTGTATGCATTAATTTAGCAACTTGGCTCTACTTATTATAAATTCCAGCAATCTATTATGTACACAATCATATTATCTGTCAGAATAAGTTTTGTTTTTCCTACTTTCCAATCTTTGTACGTTTAAAATTCTCATTATTACTACTTTTCATATCACTGTTATTAAAATTCAAATGCAACAGTGTATATGAAATCTCTAATGGCAGTACCTTGATAAAAATGTATTCAATGATGTTAATTACAGAATTGTCACTGAGTGGCAGGTCCCTTTAGCCAGTCTTCTTCTCACGAGGCCTGTCGCTGGTACCATCCTCATGAAGCCCAGTGAGTTTCACGTGTTCCATAGCTGCCAGCTCTTCTACAGACCCCGGGAAGTTACAAGGTGAAAGGTGATTCCTGAGGACCAGGTAATAATTGGGAGCTCTCACCCAATGTTATGTGGTTACGTGGTACTTTGTAATTTGAGAAGACTCCACAAAAGTTACTCCACCTCACCCCAGAGCTCAGAGGAGGCACCATCTCACACCAAGAATATAGCTTGGCACCATGGGATATAGGTTTATTGGAAAAACCTACAAGCAGGGGAGTGGTGGAGCACACGTGATCTTCCGAGCTCTCTTTCCCTGCAGGAGGTGTGTGCTTACCATACGGTAGGCAAGACCTCACTCCTAGAACACTCCATGCAATTGCCAGACAGGGACTAGAGGGCATCCATGCCAGTCTAACCTCGGATCAACCTGGCTGGGAATGGTGACCCTCCAGACCCCCCAGGATGGTAACAGCTGGTTCTTCCATTGAGCTGAGTAGCCATCTGTAAGCTTCTAAAAACGTGAGGAAATGAGGCTCCAGGTCACCCAGATTTGACGGGGCAGTGGAGATGATAAAGAGAGACAAATGTTTTTCCTCAACCAAACCTTCTTTTAAGTGAAGTTCCTTTCTGCAACTTAAGGCGTGGTGTCTCCTGATGTCTTGTTTTGAAAAACAAATGGCTCTTAGAAGCACTGACACAGTAACCAGGGCAGAGCTGCCTTTGAAAACAAGTTGAAAAGATCTCTTCTAGGATTCTGTCCCAAGAAAGTGATCAAAAACACAGAAAAACATTTATGTACAAAGTTGATCAAAATGAGATTGCTTCTAAAATGGAGAAATTAGAAAATTTTGAATGTATAGGCCTGGGTTTGAAGCATCGCAATTTGTCCTCATGGTGGATGTCATGCCGCCCTGGGATTCCCTGTCGGTACTGAACGACCTAACAAAGGGCCCATAATGAGTTATTAGGTGGGAAAATGGATTTTTAAAAATTCACATAGAATGATTTCACATACACTTTGGAAAGATATAATAGAAAGTTTAGGAGGAAATAAAGAATATCAAGATGTAATAATGATTTCTTGTGGTGGGAAAAGAGTTGGTGTTTATATTCTTTTATGTACCTTTGTATGTTTTCCAAGGTCTCAGTAATGAGTGTTTATAATTTTATCATCAAGAAAATGTTACCTCTAGGAGGCTCTGTGGGTTAGTGAAATGCTCTACGTGAAGGGTGGAAACGACCACCCTGGATCCAGTCTCCGTAGACCTGGGTTCCAATCCCGGTTCAGCCCCTCACCGGGAGTGTCTTGGCCACAATTGCCCCGCTGTGCTGTCAAGTATAAAGGAGGGAAGAAAATCATCCCACCTCTCAGGACTGAGGAGGGTGCAAAGGGATGCACGTGAATGTACTAGGAAAGTGGTGGGCCCTCAGCTGAATAGGAGTGAATTACTTTAACAGAGACGAATGTGTCAGTTTTTCAGTGAGACCTTGGCAATGGAATCACATCAATAATTCTAAGCGCATCCCATTTTACTGACTGTGCTTCAGGGAAAGAGCAGCGTCACGTCTCATCCAGCCCGAGTCTCGCTGGTGGCCGCGGCGTCTGGAAGCCCTGCCCCCTCTTCACCCGTCACCTCTAGATACTCTTTCCTGCACGTCTTCTGACTCCTGGGTGCAAAGATGCTCCTGGTGTGGTGCGATGCCACTTTGCTTGTCAGATGACAGGGTCTGGGCTTCATCACCAGGTACCACTGAGTGTCGGAGCGCTCAGTCACTTTTAGATATTTGTCCATGCTGAGTGTGAATGAGGAAACAATCAGACACGTGTTTCCATGAAGAATGCTTTGGGGAAAGGTGGGTATGGTGCCCTCAGTGCTGGCCACTGGGGAGCCTGCCCCAAGCCGGTACGAAGCCCAGGGAGAGAGGAATGGGCGAGGGTACAGGGAACCGGGGGCCAGAGAGATTTCTGTACCACTGTGGGCATCATCCCTGCGAACACACACCTGCTGGCCACCAGCCTCGATAAAACGCTCAAGGTCCTGTGTCAAAGCACCCCTCATTCTCAAGGCCACAACTCCCCCCTCCAGCACACACAGGGGTCACAGGATGGGACAGGCAGTTTCTTAACCACAGGGCCTCCTTTCCCCCAACTTCTGAGGCATCCCATCAGGGGCTCAGGCCCCCCCACGATGAGCCTCACTGCCTGCGGTGGGAGATGTTACTGATGGAAAAGTACTGCACGTGGAACAACTGTGGAGGCCAAAGAGAGATTTGACTCTCACACTTAGGGGATGCAGCCAGATCCCTGGAGGGCTGTGGGAGTGTCTGCACCAAGTATAAAAAGCCTGGACGTGATGGGAGGACGCAGCCTGAGGAGGGACAGGGCTGGGCTCCTGTGGATGCTGATTTGGGCTTTTTCCCACGTGGGTAGCCTCACTCTGCCCAGGCACTGGGGAAGCTCTGCCCCCATCACTCCATGGCTGACCTCTCCCTGTGCCTTGGTTTCCTCAATCATCAATCAGCAAGCAGCATGCCCAGCTCGGATCTCAGCACCAGCGCACGTTGGGGACCAAGGCAGGCAGGTCCCTTCCCCTACTGAGCTGATGTGCTGGGGAGGGGGGCAGGACAACAGGCAGTAACAAATAAACACAAGTATGAACCAAATAGCACCAGCTGAAGCTGTCAAGGCCACACACCAGTGATGGGACATGGTGCAGGATGGAGGTGAATGCAGGGATGTGGGGAGTGGATGGGGTGCCGCTCAGAACCCTGAATGGTACGGAAGAGCCTTGCAGAGATGGGGGAAGGCAGAGAACTTTCCAGTTAAAAAGACTTGTTCCAGGAATAAGACGGTCAGACTGGTGTGCAATGAAAAGGCTGGGGTGGGGCTTGCAGCAGGGATGGGAGGATGGGACCCAGCCTAGCATCCAGGGGAAAAGGATCCAGACCATGTGAGGGTCCAAGGCCACGGTCTGGAGTCCAGTCATTCTGAAGGCCTTGGGGACACTGATCTGCTTGAGTGAAGTGGAGACCAGTCCACAAAGTGGGGGGGGGGCAGGAGACTAGCATGAGGCAGCTGCCGTGTCCAGGCAGGAGACGTAAAGGAGATGGATGAACCCAAGAATAAAATCTGGAGCATAATGGAGTTGTGAATGCTAAATTTGAAACCATGAAGTACCAAGGGCGACCCGTCACCTCCAAACCTTGAGACATTTCCATCCCCTCAGTCTCTGTGCAATTTCCTCTTTTGCCGCATGCCCCCTCACCAGCACCCCAGCTTCACCCAGCCCTTGCCATTCTCTGAGCACCTTTAACACGTTTCCCTGATGCTTGTCATGCCCTCACCTCTTCTCCACCAGCAAATTCCCTACTTTCCATCTTTGGGACCTCAGATCGACTCCTCTGGGGTCCAAAGAGGCTGCATGTATCTCTGCTACTGCTCTCCCCAGCTGTACAGTCTGGTTCCTTTGTGTCCAAAACTGGAATGAGTGTTCCCCAAGCAGGGGTCAGGTCTGATGCTGAGTCTGGCACCAGGAGATGCTTGGTAAAGCGTCCATCCTGTTCTTGTCTTTATAAGTGGCTCCCAGGACCAGTAAGTACCCTGATGCATGAGTTCCTGTGCCTGCGGTAACAAGGTACCACAAAGTGACAGGGTGGCCTAATCAACATAAATCTGTTCTCTCACAGTTCTGGAGATCCTAAGTCCAAGATCAAGGTGTCGGCAGAGCAGGTTCCTTCTGTAGGCTCTGAGGGAGAATCATTCCAGCGCTCTCTCCCAGCTTCTGGTGGCAATCCTCGGCATTCTCTGCCTTGTAGGTTAATCACTCCACGCTCAGCCTCCATCTCCACATGGTCTCCTCTTCTCTGCACCTTTTGGGCTTCTGTCTCTTATAAGGACATTGTCATTGGGATCAGGGTCCTTTCTAATCCAGATGATCTCATTTTGAGATCCCTATCTTAATAACATCTGCAAAGACATTCATTCCTAATAAGGTGACATTGTGAGGTTCTAGCTGGGCATGAGTTTTGGGGAGACACCATTCAACTCATCGCACCTGAGCAGCATCAGTGCTTCAAAACGGGGGGGCAGAGACGTGCCGGCCACAAACACCCTCAGAAGTGGACATAAGACATCCCACTGCCTGTTCACCATGTCTACACCGACCTCCAGTGCCGCCCAACTCGCCCTGGCCCACTGGCCTCTCCACCCGGCCTTGATTCTGCTCTCATATCCCTCCTCCAGTGCAGCAGGCAGCCCAGCCCCCAGCGCCGACCTCAGCCCCATCTCAGACAGCTTCCCTCTTCCCCCGGGCTCAGTGGTTCCACAGGAACATTCCATCTAATCCCTGCCCTTTTTGATCCAGGCTTCTGGAACCCCCTGTGTATGCTGTTCCCCTAAAGACAGCTTCCAGGCCCTATATTTGCCTCAGACTCTGTGAATTGGGACAGAGGAGAGCTGAAGCCAGCGAGTGAAGAGGCTGGAGCATGGAGACAGGAAGCATCCTGCTTCCCGCGTGGCACTGCTCGCTCCTCCTTTGTCTAACCTTCTTCTTTTCTGTCACACAGGCTCAAGAGCAGTTGCCTCGAGCTTATGCCAGCTTGAATCTTCAAGCTGCATTTGCTGAACATGCAATGCCATAGTTGGTTTCATGTTGACTGAAATTTCACTATAACTCTATCCACTGTGCTGTCAAATTGGGAATGACGCAGCTTCCCCAGCTAAAGAGTTTTACCCATAAAGGTCTCGTTTATAACTTTTCTAGAGTCCTTTGGCGTTAACCCCTAGTACAGTGTTAGAATCCAATTCTTCAATGTCAAAATATTAGAGTAATAATAAAGTTTGGGAACCTCTGTTGACCTGAGGGTGTATTCCCTCACAGTCATAAGTGTAATGGTTGCTCCTGCAAGGCAGGGGATGGTTCCCAGGTTTAAAAGGAACGATTTTAGTGCTGGAGCCTCAAGAACATCCCTTGGCTCAAGGAGTGCGTGCTTCAGGGAGCTGAGTAGATCGATGGGGCTCAGCGCCAGCGTCCTGAATCCTCACTGCTCCCTAGAAGCAAATCCAGTCTCCAACAATAATGCTGACTTGCAAGCCTCAGGACTGAATCACAGGAAAGCTTCCAGGCAGCCTTTCCAGCAGGAAAATCTATCCTCTGAGGGTAACTTCCGCCTGGTTTCTCGGCCAGCACGCTTTTAAACCTTTCGATTTTCCCAACTGTTTCTTATGAAGGACGGGCTAGAATAAAACTCTTTTCTACCATTGCTTTCATTCACTACATACAAATAAAAATGTGTGACAGTAATTAGAAATTAGAGGTGATGCAATATGAGAATCACACTAAGCACATTAGGGAAAATATCTCTGGAGTGAAAGAGTCGATGCCACGTGTTGAAAGCAAAAGTTGAATAGAATGGTTGTTTCAGGCTAAAAGAAAGCATGTACTTTTTTTATTGAAGTATAGTTGATTTACAATGTTGTATTAATTTCTGCTGTACAGCAAAGTGACTCAGTTATACACATATGTACACATTCTCTTTCTTATTCTTTTCTATTATGGTTTATCACAGGATATTTACTACTGTGCTGTACAGTAGGACATTGTTGTTTATCCATCCTATACATAATAATTTGCATCTGCTGACCCCAAACTCCCAATCCTTCCCTCCCCTACCCCCTCCCCCTTGGCAAACACAAGTCTGTTTTCTACATCTTTGAGTCTGTTCTTGTTTCGTAGGTATGTTCATTTGTGTCTTATTTTAGATTCCACATGTAAGTGACATCATATGATATTTGTTTTTCTCTTTCTGACTTACTTCACTTAGTGTGATAATCTCTAGGTCCATCCATGTTGTTGCAAATGGCATTATTTCATTCTTTTTAGCATGTACTTCTAAAGAAGGTGAGTCAGGCTGTTTCCTGCACCTTTCAAACTACAATCAACCCTCTGTATCCAAGGTTTTGTATCCACGGATTCAGTTGGTTGAATCTGCAGATGCAGAACCTGTGGATACAGAGGGCCGGCTGTATTCATGGTACTACACCATTTTATACAAGGGACTTGAGCACTCACAGATTTTGGTATCTTTGGGGGCTCTGGAACCAATCCCCCATGGTTACCTAGGGAATGACTGTAATTGTAGTTGAATTAAAATTTTATCTTTTGAATAGTTTCACTAGACTCTTTTTAAAAAGGAAGTGTATATAGGAAAACATTTTGGTAAGTTATTTGGAGGAAATGTAAGACTTGGAGGACAAAGTCATTAGGAGACCCAATGGGCAAGAGCAGGAAGTTAGGGCCTACAGCAAGAGAATGAGAGGAAGAAAGAAGGAAAAGTGAATATTGGAGACATAGCAGAAAGATGGGGGATGAGTTGAGGATGTGGAGAAGAGATTTTGTGAATAGAACTATCTAAACTTAAGTTTGCATTGACACAGTATTAACTCTATCATGTTCCTCAAAGTTTCCATAAAGTCTTTTACGTATTTACATGTTTGGGTGAGTGATGAATTCCATGTCAGGATCAAAGCCATGCAGATCAAGGATCACATAGGCTCACTGGTAAGATAATTGCTACACTCAAGTAAGTTAATAGCAACAGGTTCCCACTGACCCAAAGGCAACCCTGAGAATGTAACCACTAGAGAATTTACCAACATTTTGGTGATCAGCACTATGCTTCCACAAGGAGGTAAACAACTCAATCCAGATTTTAAAGGGGCAAAGTTATCCTGGCAGGTATATGGGTAAAATGATGATAATGGCAATGATGATGAGCATGGTTTTGACAATGGTGATGATAATGATGGACATGGTGTTGATGATGATGGTAGTGATGGTGATGGTGATGATGAACATGGGGGTGGTGGTGATGGTGGTGATGATAATGATGGACATGATGTTGAGGATGATGGTAGTGATGGTGATGATGAACATGATGGTGGTGGTGATGGTGGTGGTGATAATGAACATGATGGTGGTGGTGATGATGGTGATGGTGATAATGAACATGATGGTGGTGGTGATGATGATGATGATAATGAACATGATGGTGGTGGTGATGATGATGATGGTGATGATGAACATGATGGTGGTGGTGATGATGGTGATGATGGTGATAATGAACATGATGGTGGTGGTGATGATGATGGTGATAATGAACATGATGGTGGTGGTGATGATGATGATGGTGATGATGAACATGATGGTGGTGGTGATGATGGTGATGATGGTGATAATGAACATGATGGTGGTGGTGATGATGATGATGGTGATGATGAACATGATGGTGGTGGTGATGATGGTGATGATGGTGATAATGAACATGATGGTGGTGGTGACGATGATGGTGATAATGAACATGATGGTGGTGGTGATGATGATGATGGTGATGATGAACATGATGGTGGTGGTGATGATGGTGATGATGGTGATAATGAACATGATGGTGGTGGTGATGATGATGGCGATGATGGTGATGATGAACATGATGGCAGTGGTGGTAAAGAGGATGATGATTACACTAACATCTTTGAGTGCTTACTCCATGTCAGATCCATGACAGCTTAATTACGTTATTGAATTTAATCATCACAATATATAAACTTGGCTTACTGCTATTGCCATTTTGTAGATGAGAATAATAATAGCTTCGTCATCTAACTGGAAAGAGAGAGGATATTCAAACCTGGATTGACCATGAGTCTGAATAATTTTTGGTCTTTCAGGAACAAGAAGAAGTCAGTTAACAGTGGAAACATGCCTTGCAAGTAAGTCACAGGGTGCGTCCTTGGCCTCTGATGTGAGGCCAATTACCCGCAGAAAGAGATCAGGGCAGACAACGCTACACCTGTTAAGGCAGTACCTAATAGTATGTACACATTACTTACTGCCTAAGGAAGACTACTGTCTCAGAGGAAGCAAAGAGGCAGAAAGAGAGGAAATGGTATAGCAGGAGAGGGGAAGGTAGCAAGTGGAGGGGTACTCTGGAGTTCTTTGTACCTAAATGGGAGGGAGGAGCCGAATGAAAGGCAGAAAGTAGCCACAGCGCATCTACTGGGATCTCTGCACCCTCATTCAGATTCCACATCCTCCTACCTTCCAGTCTTCAACTTCCAGAGAAGTCTGTCTGCAATCATCAGTAATTTAGTGCATTACCAGGGAGCCAACAACAGCAGGGTTGCCAGGCTAAATACAGTGTGCTCGGTTGTGTCTGGATTTCAGATAAACAATAAATACCTTTTAGTACAAGTGTGTCCCATGCAATATTTGGGGAATTCACATGTAACTGAGCATCCTCACTTTCTTTTGCTGAATCTGGCAACCTTACCCTTTACCAAAACCAAACTCTTTACATTGTTCCGATTCTCTCTAATGTTCATTAACCCAGGCAAAGGAAGAGAAGAGCAAATTCCCTGTGTTTTTCCACAAATTCAGATTTGCAAATGTTGGGGCTGGAGAAGAATGGCAGGACAGGGTGGATTTTCTGCCTAATTTTTGTGTGGTTGGAGCCCATTTAAGATGCCTGCGAGCAGTTCTTATTAAAGCTGGACACATGAACATGGAGACAATTGAGGGAGTGATGAATTTATCTTAGATAAGCAGCTTCCATTCATTCATTTATTCATTCATTCTTTCATTCATTCAGCAATAGCTATTAGGCCCTCCCTCTGTGCCAGACAGCCTGATAGGCTCAGAAGCTACCCTGAAAGTAAAATAAATAAGTTCTCTACCTTCATGGAGGCCACACACTCTTATGGCCTGAGCTGTGTCCCCTAAAAATATATATGTTGAAGTCCTAAACCCCCAGTACCTCACAATGTGACTTTGTCTGGAAATAGGGTCTTTACAAGACATCAAGTTAAAATGAGTCCATTAGTTTTGGGCCCTAATTCAAGTTGACTGCAGTCCTTATAAAAAGGGGGAACTTGGACACAGAGATAGGCAAGCACATGGGGAAGATGACGTGGAGACAGAGGGTAGAGTGAAACATCTGCAAGCCAAGGAACACCTGAGGCTGCGAGAAGCTGAGAGAGAAGCCTGGAAGAGATTCCTCACCAGCACCTTCAGAGGGAGCGTGGCTCAGCCAACATCTTGATCTCAGACTTCCGGCTTCCCTGATTGTGAGACTAAATTTCTGGGTTCTAAGCCACTCAATTTGTGGTAATTCATTATGACAGTCCTAGGAAATTAATACACACATTAATCAAATAAAACCCCAAATGAAGGGTGGTGTGCAGGACCCTGGAGGTCAATACCAGAGGGTCCTTCCTGGTCAGAAGGTAGAGCCATGCTGAGCTGAACACAACCTTCAGGCTAACAGGCAGAGGGGCAGCGGAGGAGGTGGGGCCCATGACCCAAGGGGAACAGTGAGCGGTCCCCAGGCCTCTTGCAAATGTGGGTCAGCCGCCCCACTGTCTATGGGGAAATCCAGGACTTGACAAGGAGGGTCAGAGTCACTCATCAGCAAAACTCTTCCCAGACGTAATTCATTGGAGGATAAGATCTGTAAATACATCACTGATGAGATTAAGGCACCTCCTCAAAATCCCATCAGGAAGCAAGTGATGCAAATGGAACCAATGAAAGATGAAATGCAATCTTGCAGCCTGTAATGCATAATGCTGCAATTGCAGAGGCCTTGGGAGAATAAGACGAATATGTTAAAAGCCTTCCTGCTCTTCCAGCCCTGTCGGGGAGGATGGATGCCCCAATTTCAGATGTCCCCTCCCAGGTCTTCTTCTGGAAATAGCCCCGGTGTTGAAAAGGACACTGTATCTTGCTACAACAGCACATTGGAAACACCCCTAAAGAATACCCGGCTCTCTTTGTTCTAGTTTTATGCTCCCGAAGCAACCTTCTGAGTTGTAATTTGGTGTTCTGACTAGGTGATTTTTCTCCAGGCCCTGAGCCAGGACTATTCTCAGAACCAACTTTCAGGCTGCAAAAGACAGGGAGGATGGGGGCCAGCGCTCTGACCCCCAACAGGGCCATGTAGGCCAGAAAAGTGGAGGAAGGGAGAACGGAGTCAGCTATGAAGACCAGAGGAATCAGAGTTTCCACAGAACTCAGGTCCAGCCAGCCCGGCTGGCAGCCCCGGGGAGGCTCGGCTGTTACCCACCGGCATGTGATCATGGATCCCATGGAATCTGGAGGAGACAGAGCCCTAGAGAGAGGGAAGGCTGACAGGAGGCAAGGCCATTGTTTTCCAGCAAGGATGTGGCCCTGGCTTAGAGAGGCCCAGAAGGCGACGTCAGCCTCCATCAAGCCCCGCAAGGCTGCTTCCGGAAGACTCTTGGGCAAGACCCTCCCCTCTGCCAAAGCCCCTCTACCTTGGTCCCCAGACATCTGGCTCCAACACCATGCTCAGTGCATTTCTTGCAGTTATGCTAGTGTTGTACAATCGCTGAGAATTGGTTGAAAGGTAAAACCGGTTTCAGATTATTTTCCTCTGCATATGTTTTCATTTCTTTAAGCCAGACCTGACTGATGTTCACATTAACTGCACTTGATACAAAATAGATCATAACTCAAAACTAATGGAGAATTATCCGGCAAGACCCAGCCAGCAGACTCTCTGATTTATTGAAGTTCTCGTCCAGTGTCAGATAAGGTGATTGTGTCCTTCAGTAACCTGTTAAGTTTAAATGTGTGGTCACATAACATTGTAAATCAACTACACTCCAATATAAAATAAATGTTTTTTAAAAAAAAGAGTGGCCACAAACTTAGAGACTCCGGTGGACAGTGCTAACTTGATCATGGGCTTCTGTTGAATTCACACCCTGCTCAGAGCACTGACGCAGCCCACCCCACCCACCCCTTCCACACCCACCTCCTCACTCCCAGGACAGCGACACCGCATGTGGAATTTATGGACTTACTTCACGGTGCCAAGGAAGAGGGACACTTTGATCTGTGGCTATTTTCTGCACTGGCTGGTGTCCTGGATGAGGGCCTGATCCCACATGTGCCCTCTGCACAGATTGCAGAAGTGTCTACTGGAGTTTCCACATCCTTGGTGCTCCCCGTGGGTGCTCCCACATCACTGGTGCTCCCCCGTGGGTGCTCCCGCATCACTGATGCTCCCTCGTGGTGCTCCCACATCCTCTGGTCCTGAGCCCCACTCACTCTCCATCAGCACCTGTATCTCTCCTGGGGTGAGGGATGTTGTTACTGAGTCTTCAGACACTCCTCTGTGCCCCCTCTGAGGTGGTGAATGCTGGGGCTGGGGAGGGTGTGATGTGATCCATCTCTGCCTAGGCCTGTCTGGTGCAGTGGCGGGGGCCCCCCCAGTGAGGGAACCCTCCCACTGTCTGAGGGGCACTTTGTGGTCCTCTCCACCAGGAACTTCCTCGTAGGAACCAGGGGTGCTGGTGCTTCCTTCCCCTAGGCCCCTCCAACCTCCCTCCAGCCCTGGGGGGTCCCCACCCCCTCTCTGTGACGGGGGCTCTGCTCTTGCATCCTCCACCCTCCTCCCCACCCTGTGGTTTATGGTGAAGCCTTTGTGTTCTGAGTCTTCCAGGCTTTGCTCCTAGTATTGAAGCCAAGATTTGGCCTTCAGAAAGCAAAATACAATAAATGAATAAGCACGTAAAAATGCGTCCCTCTCCGCACAAAATCTTGCAACCTGAAGCTAGAGCTTTCCAGGCTATTGCAGAGACAAGGCCAAGAATGTAATTCTGTGTTCTCTCTGGATCCTTCTGTGTCCCCTGTTCCTGAGGCAGTGAGTCTTGTCCTCAGCGTCCTTGAACTAAGCATCCAGTGACAGGATGAATTCATGACAGGTGAATCACAGGGTGAATGGGAATTTCAAGGACAAAAATGTATCAGGTAAAATTTCCAAATAGTACCCTTCTCCCGGGGTGAGATGCCTGCTCACGTGCCTGCATCTGAGGGTGAAAGTCTGTGTTTAACAAGAAGAAGGAGCATGGTCCATGCGACACAGGTTTTATTTTACTGGACAGGGCCTCATGGGACACCAAAAAGTCTGAGCCTGAGATGGACAGGAGCTGCTTCCACAGGCGTCTAATCCATCGTCCACCTCTTTGCTCCCACAGGATGGGAAAAATGGGGACTCTGAAGAGAGTCCCCTTGGAAGGTGACTGCCACTGCCTTCCACCACCCGGACGTTGACCCCTGACCCCAGTGGACACAGCAGGCCACCCTTGGCCCATGCTTTCCTCTAGTTGTTTCTTCCCTCCCACTGCCCATCCCTTTGCATGTTATTTCCAAAACACTATCTGCTATGCAGTTTAAAATAATAATATTTAAAAAGAAACAGAGAGGTAAGTGAACAGTTCAATTTGAAATAATGAAAACACCCAGAGCACTTTTATCCGGACTAATGCCACCTGAACTTCCGGAGATGATGCTTGGAAAGTGCCATGAAAAATGGCTTGGCACCATCTGCGTGACGGGGCCCTCAGCAGTCAACGTTATGGGCTCACCCAGACCTCTGCCACGACAACAGCCACTCTGCTAAATTTAAGTGGGATGGCTCTGTGGAGAGCCAGGGCAGTAGCTTGCAGACCTCAGGTCTGGCTCTCGTGACTCTGTTTCTCTCCCGACTGTGACCCACATAGAGAAGCTCGTGGGAACCTGGGGACGTGCAAGATGAGCGCTTTCACATTTACATGGGCTTCTCACTGGGAGCTTGGAGAATCCACCCCGGGAGCCCCGTGACCCTCAGGAGAACTGCCGGAGGCTCCTCGCCTCCCTGGGAGCCTCAGCTACACGTTTCTATGAGCCCAGCAAATGGCAGAGTTTGCAGTGGTGAAGCCATAGCTGTACTATTATTGTTCTAAATTTACAACCTCTTGATTTATTCCTTCCGTCTTCATCGAAAGAATAAAGCCATCTCCATGACGCTCTAAATTCTTTTGCTTGCACAGAGGGGCTTTAATCTAGCCACTGCCTTCTGTTCTTTCTCCCAAGATGCAAACAAAATAATGTTCTGTCTAAAAGAAATAACTCTGGAGGAAAGGAAAGTCCTGCATAAATTCGAAAGCCATTTTAATTAGTTTGCATTTTACCAGAAAGCTCTCACAGCTGTATTTAGTTGTTTTCAGGGATTGTAAGCAGTTAATTCTAGTGCCCTAAGAGAGGAGGCAAATGCTTGCTGAAGGCCAGTGTGCTTCCACCCTTCACCAGACTCAGGAGTTTATTCTGTGCCAGATGCCATAACTCCTCCTAACAAGAGGGCAGTGGCCTGGCATGTACTGCAGGGAGCTCTGGAAGAAAGCTGAGTCATGAAAGCAGGGGAAAACGAACCTCTCATCCTTGGAGCTCTCCGCCCACAGCCAAGGAGACATCTGAGCAAGGGGTCATCCCACATGTTCCTTCACACATCAACACAGCCAACAGTACTCAACCGCTCAGATGCAGGGATAGGGGGCCGGTCATTGTAACTGTGCTGCAGATGAAACTGCACAGACTCCAGTGTCTGGATTAGAGCTCTTTTCATTCTCTAATTTCCTCCAAGACGCCTATGTTTCTTTTTCTATTTGGTGGGTAAACTGCATCCCCCCTTTGTCCAAGAATACATTAGCTTCACTTTACCCCTAGATGTTATGTATTATTTAAGCAATGATATTTTCTGACCAGTTGATGCTAGCCATGAGATGGATACCAAGCGTTTCCGTCAGTCCTGAAAGACCTGGTCACACCGGGAACACTCAGTTCATTTGGGCCGAGGATCACAAGTGCCAAACATCAGGGCAGACATCTCATGGTCAAGAGGAAGGTCGCAGGAACAAGCTGAGTCTTCCCATACCTCCCTATGTCTCCTGGACCTGGTGTCATCAGGCTGCCATGGTGTTGGGAAGGAGTGAAAGTGGGGAGGGGATTGTTGAATGTTGCAGTGGTGGAAAGGGTGTCCTCTTTATTTATTCAGAATATTCTTTTAGGAGCCAAACCAGAGATGACACTTTTCCCAGCTCCTATGGAGTCCCAATAAACAAAAATAAAATATCTAAACCTGGTACGTGTCTCCCTTTGGTTACCCAGAACCCAGGGAGCCACTTGTGACAGAGGGTGGCATTGGTGCAGGGTGAAACTGAACAGGATGGATGAAAGAAGTAAGAGGACAGATGTGCAAGGAGTCGGGAACACCGACGGGAGAGAGGTTTGGAGGTTAATATCCTACCACCACTGCATTCATCCAGGAGACAGAGTGTACCCCAGGTGACAGGGACAGTTTATGCTGGCCTGCACACCTGCTGCTGGGGGCCCTCTTGGTGGAGACCCCAAGGGTGGATAATTACAGTTTCATGGTGACTCGATTTCTTCTAAAAAATTCCAGATTCATATGCATTCGCCTTTCACTTCATCCCACAGAAAAACAACCTAAGTAAGCACACGTGTCTATCTCTTCAACGTGAGAGGCAGCTCACAGCCCAGGGTAAGAAACACACCCAGAGAACTGCCTTAACTCTGATTATCGATTTCTGGCGGTTGCCACGATTTCTGCCTTCAGAATGGATCGATTCCAGTTGACTCGTGTGTTTGGCTTTGCTGACGGAGCTGTTTTTATTAATTGACACGTCCTTGGAAAGTATTCCAAGTGGGAGAAAGAGCGTCACACCATTGTGCCCCCTATTAAAATAAGCCCTCCGCCGGAGAGAATGTCACATACACGGTATGAAAACTTACTGTTTCCATGTGTCTGGAGGTCCCCCTCCCTCTCTTTCTTTTCTTTTCTCTTCTTTTTTTTTTTCCACAATAGAGTGCTTTACAGGCTCTCTCTTGCTTGGGAAAAACACAGCCCACTTAACAAGTTGATTTCTTCCAAGGCTGTGCAATTTCTTTGTACTTTACGAACAATCTTTGTCCACAGGGACTAAAGCAAATATTGCTTACAATGTAATCAGATGGACATAGCCAGAGTAGAAAAACAAATCCTTTGAATTATTGTCACAGCTCCATCACAGACCTTGTGATTTTTCGCAATTCGTGAGCCTGCGATGGCTAAATGTCAAACTAATCTGCAGTAAGGAAAAAGAAATAGAAAATTCAGAAGCTGTGTTTCAGCATTATTGTTGTTTCCAAAATCTAATTGTGGGAATAAATGACTTCTTCCCAAGTGCATAGGGTCCTTACTTGCTGAATGAATGTTGAATGATTTTACCATGTATGATGTATTAGTCAGCTCGGACTGCCATAACGAACACCACATACTGGATGGCTTAGACAACAGAAATTTATTTCCCACAGTTCTGAAGGCTGGAAGTCCAAGATCAGGGTGCCAGCATGGTCGGGCGGGGTGAGGGCCCTATTCCTGGCTTGCAGATGAACATCTCCTTGCTGTGCCCTCACACGGCCTTTCCTTGGTGTGTGGAGAGAAAGAGTTCTTTCTCTTCCTCTCCTTATAAGGCCCCCAAATTTATTGGATTAGGGCTTCATCCTTATGACCTCATCTAAACTTGATTGCCTCCTAAAAGCCCTATCTCCAAATATAATAACACTGGGGGCTGGGGCTTCCACATATGAATTTTGGGGGCTACCATTCAGTTCATAACATATGGCCATTCTATGTCAAGTCAGTTCAGAGTGTTTAGCCCAATAACTTAAGGAAGTCACTATATACATAGAGTACATATACATATATGCAGACATAGATGGAGACAAAAATACAGATATAGATTAGATATAGAGATGGATGTTGATATATGACAGGAAGGTGAGAACATATAACAAAATAGTCTCGGCAACTCCAGGGAGAATGAGTTGGTGTGTAGTATATAGCGTGGCATCATTGTAGGTGTACAGAAGAAGGCGTTGAGCAGACTCTCAGGAAATCAGTAGGATTTCAGGAGGCGGGACTGAGGTGTGGGGAGAGGTGGGCATCCGCGTGCTGGCCAAGGCAGCCAGGTGGATAGGGACACACTCAGGTGTGTGAGGAAGTCCAGAGACCAGGTGGGCAGGAACGTGGGTGCCCTGGAGTCCCAAGCTGAGGATTTTGGAAAGAACCATCGTGAATTAGGGAGCTTCCGCAATCCGCGGTAGCGATCGTGTGGTCAAAGAGGCGCTTCAAGATCACGGATCCCCCAGAAGCCCGGAGAATGGGATGGCAGGGGGCTTGAAAGTGTTCCCACAGCCCAGATAAGAAGGAGGAGGTGGGAAAAGGCAAGGGGGGTGTGGGTGAGCATTTTAATTAATGCATTTTTATGTTTGAGCTCATAACTTTTACATTTCACACTAAGGTGTCTGATTCAGGAAAAAAACAAAAAACAGAAACATGTTTTTCATGCATTCACACTGCTGATCCATTCCAGAATCTTTCTGAAACCATCGATGTGAAGATAGCACAGCAAACAGAAATATAACTGAGGTATCTGAAGTTTTTCCTTACAATAATCATCAGGGGTAATTAAATATTTAGGTCTGGTCAACCCAAGATATGGATTCTTTAACCAAGTAAGTAAATTGTTATAAGTCTACACAAAATAAATATCATTTGCTGTACTAATGAAAATGGTTGGATGCACAGGGAGCTTTAAAAGCTAAGTGTAGCTATTATGATATACTGTTTTTACATCCAAAGTAAAAATGTAAAGAGTTTACATTCCTAAGACCCCAATGTTCTAAAACTCCATGTTATAGCTCTTAAATATTTCATGATTCACCATAATAGAACTGAAAATAAATATGGATGTGCTTTCTCAGAACTTTTGGTATATATCAAAAGCTATTATTAAGATGTAATTCTACTGATATTTCAGAAGCAGAAGAGGTTGGTTAAGAAGTGGAACTCCCCGAATAATGGCATCTCATCTTTCTTCCTGCTCTCTGCAGAAGAAATGAAGCAGACCACCGTTATCAGGTTTTGTTTCATAAGTTTGGGGGGTGAGGGATGATGGGTGGAGAGAAAATGATATTTTTTTGCTAACTTGAAAAAAACACAATTTTATAAGAAAAGACATGTGCTCATTAAAGTGTTTACAAGGCTGGTGCAAATGATTTAAAGAGAGAAAAAGAAACACTGAACTCTTAAGAAAAAAAGCTCCGTGGTGCTTGGCCTTGTTAATACATCCCTGGGGAAGTGAAACACTGATTCATTTCTGTTATGGGTGGCAAATGCTACAAATGTGAAGTAACATATCCGATCAATAATGAATACCAGTGATGTCAGTTGAAATATCACAGGTAATATTGAAAAGAGGCACCTCCCTTAAACCACAGTGAGCAAACTTGCCTTTTCATGATACACAATTCAGAAGAAGAAGAAGAAAAAAAAAGTTGTGTGTAAACCATTTCTTTTTTTATTTGAAAATGAAATTAGCTGTAGAAGGCATCCAATGGGGGTAGAAATGTATCCCCTTAAAATCAGATTACCTAATCTACTGAATGGCAGAGTCGACTAAAAAAAAAATACACAACCTAAAAGTTGAGAATTATGCTTTATGCAGGGCATTACTAAGGAAGCAGCCTCTCAGATGGCTCTGAGAAATGAAGTATTTCCTGCCACGTCAGTAAACAAAGGATGTCACAGTCATCAGCGATTGCAGCCACCTCCAATGGTGAGCTGGTGAGCCCCGAGGGAACTCAGGAAGGAAACAAAGAATACCTGCCACCTAGCAGCCATCAGACTGCAGCCACTCCCTACGGTGAGCCCTGAGGAAACTCAGGATGTGAAAATACAGGATACTGGCCCCAGGTAGCTGAGGTGCACATCAAAGGAATGATTTCAGTGAGCCCAGACTCTTGCATCTTCCCATACATAGAAAAGTGCTAAATTCCTTAACTTGGGATATCTGGTTTTCTTTCATTAACAATAATCTTTTGATCTTCTCAACTACCTACCCTTTGTTGCAAAACTCCTATATAACCTGGTTCCCCCCCTCGCCTCCTGGGAGCAGTTTTCTCAGGGTTACTTGAGATGCTGCCTCCTGAGCTTGAAATCCTAAAAATTCCCGCCAAATAAAACATAACTCTCAACTTATAGGTTGTGCGGTTTTGTTTGTTTGTTTTCAGTCGACAGCTCTGAGGGACTGTTCCAAAGAGGTAAGGGAGAAGCTAGGATACATAGGAGTTTTTGCTGAAAAAAAAAAACCAAAAAACCGTGTACTTGAACATCAAAAGATTACTGCTAATCACAAAAACAGACCAGTCAAGTTAATGACTTGAGTGCTTTTCTATGTGTGGAAAGATGCAAGAGTCTGGGCTTATTGAAAATATTCCTTTGATATGAATCTTAACTGTCTGTCTTAACTGTCAGCCCCAGACAGTTTTTTTCTCCATCCTGACTAGATTTATGGCTGCAACATCGTTTTGTTTACTGTAATGGCCACAGCAGAATAGCAAAGAAGAAGTTAAAACGGGTATTTAATCATGAACAGTAAACATCTGAGCACATTTGAGAAGTCCCAACACACAGTCAACTTTCTCCAGGCTAATCCCCATCACATGGGTTCACGTGACTGACACCCCTGTCCCTCCCCCAGCCTCAGCCAGGACTGGACCAGAAGCACCTGGAAGCCCCACCCCACCCCCGCCAAGGCCTTCACCTCTTTATACTGAACCACCGTGTTCTGTGCTCTGCAGTTCCTGTGCTGTCAGCTCCCTGATACAATAGGCAGTCCATGAACGTGCTATCAATAGTCATAATTATTTCCAAACAGCTCTGCAAGGGAGGACTTTAAATCACCATGGCGTCATCCTTGGAAAGGAAATTTGTCACTGAACAGCAAACACATGCGCAATGGCGTTTCAGTGGAGCCTACTGTGTCATTATTCACACTTACTTCCTCATTGTCGCTCCCAACCCCAGGACTGGCTCGCATTCCCTGAGAGATCTTCACTTTAACTTGAGTCCCCCAGTAACTTAGAAAGAGTGAGGCCCTTGAGGGCTACTCCTGAGGTCTGTACTATCTGTAGTGAATGGAGCAGAGAAATTGGAATCACCTTGAAGAGCAGAAGCTGCCAGGCCAGGAGCCTGCTGGAGCTGACTCAGCAGATGTAAGAAGGAGCACAGCACGCCAACCAGAAGGGAGGTGGGAAAGAAGCAGAGGGGAAGAGACCCAGAGGGAAACTGGCCACGTCTGCGAAGGCCGTGGCAGGGTGTTTCGTCTCCCTCCCCCGGGGCGCCAAGCCTGGCACCATTAAACCACTCAACTCAACCAGCTTCGGATCCCACTGCCTGCGGATAGAAAGTGTCCTGCTCTCACCAACTTCAAACCACCCATGCACTGCACCAGCTATGCCAGAGTTCTCACTATAACTGAAACAAATCAGCCTACTAGATTTATACATCAGTCTTGCTAGCTTGGCTAATGTGAGTCTACCTCTAAAAGATGGAGCCACTCTCTGCATGGCTGACCAAGCCACCTGTCTGATCCTGGGAGGCTTCTTGGGAGACGAAATATCTGGCCAAGAGAAAGGTGGGTCAGCCGTGCCCCATGTGACCGCAGGGGAAAGGGCAGGGGTTTCGTCCTTGAGATGCCTACCACAGTTCTCTCTCAGGCATCGGACAAGAAGACATATAATGAACAAGTCTTCACCCTCTGGATGGTAAATGGGCCAAGGATGCTTCTGCCTACTAAGGTCCTTCCTTCCCCCTGAAACAGCCCCAACCATAACTGCCCAGAAAGCCCAAGCCTCTGGAGATGCCATTCGAAAGGAGTGGTGAAAGAAATGAGGTCTTAAAGTAGAACAAAGCCCCCCACCTTATTCCTTCAGGAACAAGGTTTTATCAAATGACCAAATTCACAGCCTTGCCAAATCCCAGTAAGAGACAGGTGTGAAATGATGACACACGTGGATCATTACATTCTTCAGAAGCTGCAGGCCCAGGGGTTTTCTTCATCACGGTGATTCAGACACTTTAGTATTTGAGATTACTGCAGAAACCTGAGATTATGAAAAAAATGAGGACAAATGAAACTATGATATTTTCTTTTAACAAGCCATACCATGTGTTACCCATAGTATGGAGAAATAGGCAGGCAGATAAGAATATAAATTTTTGCAAGCGATATAAGGACAACCTAACAATACCTATTAAACTGTTAAAAGGATGTGTCTTTTGACCCAGTCCTTCTACCTCTAGGAATTTTTTCGGAGACATTTTCAAATTCCACAGGCAAACAGATCACTTTAGCACATTGTTTATAATAAGGAAAAACACAAACTGGAAACAACCAAAATACACAATAATTAAATAAGCTTCGGTACATCTATGCAATGGAATCTTATACAGCTTTTGAAAGGGTCAGGAAATGCCCTACATACTGGCAGGAAAAGATACCCCAGGGATAGTGCTCAGTGAGCAGGTGCAAGTTGCACAAACTGGGTGTATAGTATGCATATGCTCCTACATGCATACAGCATTCGGGTTTGAGCCACTATCCTTAGAAGCTGTCCCTGAGGAGTGGCGCTGCAGGGCACCGTGTGACGCTCGGCAGGCTCAGGTCTGTGGATCCGCAGGCACGAGCATAGCCCTCCTTCCCCAGGACACAGAGAGGCTCGTGTGAGCTCATGTACATGAAGCATGTAAAACAATGCTTGCACTTAGTAAGCACGACGGGAGTGTTTGCAATTTTCAGTTGTTACTGTTAGAAAACATGTTCCACGATTTTGAACTACTTTTATAACTAGAAACAAGTTAATTCTAAATTGACTCGTGTGTGTGTGTGTGTGTGTGTGTGTGTGTGTGTGTGTGTGTGTGTGTGTGTGTAGTATGGGTCAGGGGGAGATGGCGTAGTAATAATGACTTCATGCCTAACAAAAATTCCGAGAGAGGTTATTGTGGAATAAAAACATTCAGGAAAAATATATTGGAGAGCAAGTATTTAAATTGTTTTAGCAAAGGTTTAGATTGTGTGTGTTTGGGGTGGGGGGAGAAGGCAGTTTCTATGAAGGCATGTTCTTGACCAGGAAGAAAAAGAAAAAGAAAAAAAGAAACAAGCTGATACAAGAATCAACCAGGTTTGAGCAACACCGAAGGTTCCCACCAGTTCATCGTTACCTGGGCTTATGAGGGCGCTGAGGGGCTGAAACTGGCTTCCCCTTTAGCACGAGACTTGCTCAACCTGGAGCCGAGAACACTCTACTGCAGACAGAACACCCCTTCTGACTCACGCAATGTCCTCTCTCCCACTTGTTCTTCGCCTCCTCACAGCAGTCTAACTCATCACTTCTGGTCCAGAAGGGCTTGTCCTGGTCCCTCCTGACTAGCGCAAGGGAGAAGGGAGGGGGAAGCAGAGGGGGGCTCAGCACACCGTCAACCCCTCTCTCACCTCCACCACGGCTAGAGCCCTCACGTGAGGTGTTCACAAGCCAATCATCTTGGTGTTCTTATGCTATTAAAAAAATAAATAAGACTCCAATTAGGAATCCAATTTTTTAATTCACAAAGTGATAACGTGAGCTTTGGTTGTTTAAATCAAATCCCAAAATATGAAACCCATGTTGTCCCCCTAAGGAAGAGAAGAGGTTTGGGGTCTCCCAAAGGAAGTCCCCCTTTACCTGCTGTGTGCTCGCCTTAGAGGAATCACAACCCCTGACTTGGGTTTAAGATGAAAACTCCAAGCCAAGAAGGACTGCAGACTCAGGGGCAGTAGGGAGGTTTAGGGGTAACTTCACAGATTTTCAAGATGGTATCGAAACAGGCAAACAAAAAAGGCCTTCTTGCTTTTATCTAAATCATACCACTGAGCAGGACAGGCTGTTTCTCTGCCCCAGGAAATGGAGACCAGATTACCTCCTGCACGTCACTTTCCATGGTGCCCCCCATAGAGCTCTCAGCCCAGATCTTAATTCAACTACAGCAATTCTGGGGGACACTATAGCCTGTGTGTCTTTATTTTTGTTTTCCCACTGTCCTTTGCCTCTGGGTCTAATTTGCATTTTGCCTGGCCATTGTATAACTCTTATTTCTATTTTACTTTTTAAAAATTGTCCGTGTTTCTGAAAACTGTTTCAACTCATTTTTTCAGTCATGCATTTGCGGCTTCCTCCATAAAGACTGTCTGTCTTCCCCACATTTTCACAGGTTTCTCCCCGCTTCCCAACCACACAGATGTCTCAGTGGGGTTCCCTCGGGGTGCAGCTGACCTTGGCAGCCCTTGAGGGTTCTTACTACACCAAGGAATGAGTGTGGCTCCTTGTCCCTTCTTGCAAGGTGGGAAATGTGATCATGAAGAAGAACAGTGCCTGACACAGAGCAGCCTCTCACTACTGAAGGGGTGAGGACGGAAGGCGTGAGTGAATGAACAAGAATGAATGAAGGCTACCAACCTGCCCCAAGGCATAAGCATCTGCGTCGCCTCCACATGGATGCATCAATGAAATTGCTCAGGTTCCCATCTCCTCTTGTGGATGAATTCTCCCGGGGTCCTGAGGCTGCACCCGGAGACGGCTGCATGTAAATCAGGAAGGGAAATTCTGCCATGAAAAAGGTTTCCATTCACCAACTTCCCCTCTGGTCTCTGCCTGCCTGTCAAGCAGACAAGCCACGTGGAAAACTTTGTGCAATCTTAAACTTCATAATAGGAATCATAATAATGATATTGATAGAAATAATAATAACAATAACAATAATAGCAGGCACTCTAAATTTGAGTAGCACTTCATAGCTTCTGGAGTGCTTTCAAATGCATTTGCTGCTTCCTTCCATGCCTCCAATAACCCTGCAAATACACAGGTCATCACTACTGTGGCCACATCTTTAAAAGTTTCTGTGATCGTAAATCAAGATTCAAGGGTGCAGGGAAACGGAAACTTCATCAGCACATAGAAGCAGGTTTTTGTAACCCTCCTGCTGGCTCATTCCAGGAAGAATAGTCACCTTCTGTTATGGCAGGGACCCCTGTGTGCAAGGATAGTGATCGGGCCTCCCACCACTTTGGTCCAAAACTGTCGTGGGGTGCTAGGTAAACAACGTGGTAACTATCAACAATGTGAGGCTTTGTAGGCTCCAGACTGCCAGGGAACAAGTGACCTTCTAAGGCTGTGTCACAATCTCATTTCTTTTTCTTCTCCCTGGAATTTTAATCAGTCTGAGCGTCAGTTAATGATTCTTTCCTATCCATTTGATTAAAACACGAAGTCACTGAGGCAGCTGCAAATTGGATTTTTTTTCCTTGGCCCTTAATGCGCTGCAGTAATGAAATCCATGACTTCCGACCTCCTCTAGTGAAGAGCCGACATGTACAGTATGAAAGCCAGGAAAGCTCATTTGTCTCCTGGCTGATTATTCTTCCTGAGGAAGGCACTCTCAGAGCCCTGCATCTCCAGAACAGAGCACCTATGTGGGAGAACTAAAGATTGAAAGCCATTTCTTTAAAAGCAGCTGCAGTTTTTATTACTTGGATGAGATCATATCCCACATACTAATTTAATAAACTCCTTGAAGCTTACACAGAGTCCTTTCCTGGAAAAAGGTGTGTTTATATCCCACTGGTCAGTGAGCTGAAACATTTCCATTTACAGCCCAAGGGAGAAAGAATAGCGAAGATTAAAAACAAGGCAAAGCTACTCCAATTCATATTCTGATTAAACTTTACAGATGCTGATCATCACAAAATCAGGTTGTGAAAATTAAATAGCAAGGTAGTATCCAAGCCCTTGTCACTCAAATATGTAAAGAAAGCATCCTTGGTCAGGCCTTTCTGATGATGATGATGCCCTCTTGTCCTGCATCTCATTGCCTTGGTCCCAAGATCACCAACTCTGAGCAAAGACCGTCATGTCAGAGCTCAGCACTGAAACTGCTATCAGCGTTGGTTCAGAGTAGTTGCTTCCAGGTGGGCAGAAGAGTGAGGCCCACTTTTCCCGCCCCTTCTCTTTTTCAAGAGAAAATAAATCAGGTGACAAAGAATTGGAGCGGAACAAACTGTTGCAGTAGACTTCAGCTCAGCAATATACAGAAAATCCTCATTATAAGAGGGTAATGTGAGCTCACATGCCTGGCTTTATATTTATTCATTCAATAAAAATGTATTGTTTTAAAACAATAAATCATGCACTGAAGATGCATCCTTTAAAAAAATTTTTAAGCCTGTGCTCTCACAGACGTTTCCATGTATTATAAAACTGTGCTTTATAATCTTAAAAATGACCCAGTAGTTTTATTACATTTGCTCCTGGGGAAGGATAACCCACCACACCCTCCCAGACCATGAAACCTCACCACCATGTGGTGGACAGAGCCCCACCCCATTACAAGTGCTCCCAGGCTAGAGCACTAGTATCACAGCATCTTATCTCTGCATTCCAAAGCAGCGGAAGGTGCTGAGCTACTCACAGACATAACTTAGAAGTGAGGGAAATCAGCACCCAGGGGAATCCTCAGGAGAAGGGAATCCATGGACAAATGTTGAGTATCACAGTCTTCCAGTAAAACAGCTCTGAAATGTGATTCCTAAGGTCTGCAGTGGATTGAAGGCTAACCTTTCTCAGTGGTAGCCCACACAGTAAGGAAACCATTACTGAAGTTTCACCTTTCCCTGAAACACATTCTCACTCCCTCACGTCTGTTTTGCTGAGATGGTCCCCTGTATTAGTCTGGGTTCTCCAGAGAAACCGAACCAATATAATGAGATAGACATAGATATAGACATAGACATAGAGATTGATTTATTATAAAAATTGGCTCATGTGATTATGGAGGCTGAGAAATCCCATGATCTGCAGTTGACAACCTGGAGCCACCAGGAAAACCTGTGGTGTCGTTTCAGTCCAAGTTGAAGACCTGACAAAAAGGAAAGCTGATGACGTATACTCCCATCCCAGGGCAGGAGAAGATCAGTATCCATCTGAAACTGTCAGGCAGGTGACTCTCCCTCTTACTGAACCAGTTTGTGCTACTCAGGCCTTCAGGTCATTGGATGACAGCCATTCACATTAGGGAGGGCAATCTGCTTTACTCGGTCTACCTATTCAAATATTAATCTCATCCAGAAACACCCTCACAGACACAGTCAGAGCAGTGTTTGACTGAATGTCTTGGCATCCCATCGTCAAGGGAATGGTAGGGAATCATATTTAGACCACGTGTCCTTAAGTTTCCATATTAGATTTTAAGGAAAAAATGTAATTAATTCAAATGACAACACTACATACTGAAGGGTCAACAGCAAGAATTATGGGGCAAAACCTATATTAATAAAGATGAGGCTGAATTAATAGTAGTTTATCATTAAAGTCAAGAAGAACAGCCAGTAAAAACATTGAGAAAGTCAAGAGACATGGAAGAATGTAGCATCCACCTTTCAACGCGTTTTGTCTGCAGTGGGAGCTTGACCGTGGTGTCTGCAGAGCAGCCAGAATTCTCAGGAGAACCTGACTTAATCCTCAGTGAACTGGGTTGAAGTGTCAGTGTCTGGTTAAAATTTGCTAGTTGACTCCTTTTTGGCCTTTAGAACGGAAATCAGCCAGATGCCTGCGTCCATGTCATTGCTGGCTCCCTGAACTTGCGACTGCTCGACAGTCACATGATCCATAGGCCACCATCATGTCCAGTCAGCAAAGAGATGACAGCAATGTGGACAAATCACGTCACTTGGGTTTATCGTCCTTGTCTGAATATTGAGTATCAAAATCATGTATTAAAGATATAAGTTGGAGTAAAAATCCCTTAATTTTTTTATGTGTTAGCATTCTGTCAATCAGTTGAAGTGTAAATTTATATTTATTATCACAAAATATAATGCTGGCAGCATATCGTTCAGTAGCTGGGCCACCAAACCACCTTTGCCACAGTGGCCGCGGTCTCAGCACCTCACGCTGGTCACACGTAAGCTCTAACACCCTCAGCAGAAAGCAAGCGAATATTTCACATCACAAATGTACACAGTAGGGTGATCACAAAAGCAATCTATCAGACTTAAAACCTGACCACCAGAAAGGAATAATGATCATTTTTAACAAAATTTAGATTTAATCTTATATCCTAGAAATTTATTACATGATGGCAATACTCAGCTGATTGTTGAGTTTCGACATTTGGTGTGTTGTTATTCAGTGCATCTCTGGTTTAAACACCAGATTTTATTGACCCTTAAAAACTTAATAAGGTACTAGTAAGTAGTTCTTAATCCCATGTTAAAATAAAATCTATTGAATTACTTTCTTTTCATCTATAGCAGCAAAGAAATGTCTTGTTGGGGATGGGTGTACAGCTCATGAGGTGTCTTAACATGCCACCCCTGTACCCTGGACCAGATGCTGAGCATCATTGCCTGCCAGACCTGCTCAGGCAACATGACACTCACCTGCCCTTTGTTCTAAGGATGCCCTTTCTTCTCAAGGATGTTTAAGTAGTGAATACTTATTTGTACATTGCATAGAGCAGTGGTTCTCAATCAGGGGCAATTTTGCCCCTCAGCAGACATTTGGCAATGTCTGGAGACATTTTTTCTTTTCATAATTGGGGTGCGGATGCCAACAGCATCTGGTGAGTAGAGACCAGAATGCTGCCAAACACCCTGCAGTGCACAGGAAAGTCCCTAACAATAAAGAATTATTCGGCCCCAAATGTCCCTGGTGCCTAGCTTGAGAAACCCTCTGTACAAATAGTCTCCCCCTCCAGAGAAAAGGACAGACATGCTCACTGACCGTTACTAAAAGATTCAGGTCCCCTGAGCTCAAGTTTCCTCAGCTATAATACACCTACTGTGTGCAGAGGTATCCATACAGGCCCACCTGACAAGGAGACCTGCTCTGCTGTGTTCAACGAACTCCTTTGTCTCTGAGTGTTGTGTCTTCTACCAGCCTCTAGGAAACTGATGGCTAACGTGTGAGCTTGGCAGAAGGGCAAGTAGGGATGTGGCAAAACTCACATCCTTCACAGTCCTGACACCCTTCCAGGGACAGCTGTTGCCTTTCGGATCCAATCTGTAGATGTCTGAGACTTGGGATGCTTAGATGTGCTGGAAGAGCAACTATAGAACAAACAGGCTGCCTGCAGTGTCAGGGGAGCAAGAGAAGAGCTTTGTACCCAGTGTGTCTCCACCCTGCCTCACATACATTTGCTAGGGAAGCAGGGGGAGGCAGGATTTTAGAGCCAAGGAGGAGTCCCCGGAGCAGGAAGTATTCTGCTACAGCTCACCGCAAAGCTAATAAGCAGTGAGACATAGCGGAGGCTGTGGCTGCCAGGTATGACTCGACCAGGCTCTGGGGTCCATCAGAGCAATTCAATATCTCAATGTCATAGTCCTGGTTTCAACTCATTTTTCCAACAAGCATCTGTTCCTACTTGATTTGCACTGTTCAGGACAAGCTGCAGCATCCACACCCCCAGCGGCAGCAGCCGAAGGAGGGACCCACACAGAAAGGAGGGTGGGAGTGAGGAGGAGGGAAAGCAGACTCTGGATCCACGTCAGGAGGTCAGGCACTGGAAATGTTTTCAGAGCCCAGGAAAGCCCATCTGTAATTTCCAGACCAAAGTACACTGGAGCCATTGCTTGATGACCCCCCAAGTCAGGGTACTCACCTCTCACTCACTGACTCCCAAATGGACCATCTCTGATGCACAGTCCTCAGTGTAGTGATGCCATTGTGTCCAAATCTCCTCCCTGTCCATTTCCACTCATCGGCCCTGAGTGACCAGCCAGGAGTCAAGGCCCTATGCACTAAGTTTCGAGTTCAGGTGCAAGTTCCAATCCTTGGGTAAGATAAAATGTAAATTAAGTTCTAGAGTTTCTAATCCAGCCTTGTGGCTGGAAGGAAAGATAATAATTTGATGACTGTTTGAGCACTCTAAGGAAACCCAGGATACATTCTAGAGCAAGGATTGGCAAACTATGGCAACCCACTCACCTTCTCACTGTCTGTGGTTGCTTTCATGCCGCGGTAGCAGAGCTGAGTAGTTGTAACAGAGACCAGATGGCCAGCAAAGCTAAAAATATTTACTATCTGGCCCTTTACAGAAAAAGACTTACAAGTTCCTGAACGCTTGGGTTCATGAAGGAGAAAAGGTTCACCTAAGACTGCACATGGGTGGGTCCATAAAAGGCGTGAGTTGGTGCAGAGATACCAAAGCCCCCTCATCACAGTGGTGATGGACATCTTCCAAGTCTTAGGGAGAATTTGGTCAGCAGAACCAGGCTCTGATGCAGTGAGACACAGGGACTAAAATCTTTGAAGAAGGGGCTGGTGGAGGGACAGGTCAATCAAGTTAGGGTTCTCCCAGCAGAGGGGATGCAGCACCGTGCCTGGGTGACATAGAAAGGAGGGAGAGAGCAACTAGGAGAGCCATATAGAAGGCCAAAGAGAAGATAAAAATAAATCTGAGCTTCTCTTTGATTTTTTTGAAATTTATTAACATCTCAGATGCTAAAGATCAGGGTTTCCCAACTGATACCCATGAGGCCCTAGTCTTTCAAGTTCCTCACAGAAATTGGTCATGGAAGTTTGGAACACTGGGAACATGGTACACCTCCTGGAGAGTCCCACTGAATTTTAAAGGCTCTGACAAACCCTGCAGCAAAGAGACCTGTTGAGCTTGGGGTTTCCCAAATAAATTTGTCCACAAGACCTTTCTACCTGGTAACTGCCATCTGTACCCCAGCACTGCTATTCCTGAGATTACCTCTTGGGAATGTTGCATTCCAGCCCAACCCCCAACTCTGCAGGTCAGACAAATCCCTTCACACATCGTACCTCAGTGCTCACATCACACAGCCATTCCCAGACGAGAAGGGTCCCATCCATAGGGTAAGGAGAATCCGGCACTGACTGGCACAAATGTGTCCCTCCCACAGGAGAAAGGATTACGATGGTGCTTTGAACTCAAAATCTTTGGGAAGATGGTGAACCAGATTGTTTAGGAAATGTTTAACCATCCACCTGTGACAATGGCAGGCAGGTCCTCCTCTCTCCCAGGATCTGATTCTGCTATAAGACACTGACCCAGGACTACTGTTGATCACCTTGACACTGACTGAGGAAGATGGAGAGGGCGAGCTGGGAGTGGGCAGGCGGTAAGGCCCATCCTTATCTCCTTCTGCCGAGGATGAGTGGCCTTCCAGCTCATAAGGACACTGGCTCCCATATTTTTCCTATCAGACATCTGATTTCCACTGTGTCTGCTCCACCACCCCAGCTGAGATTTGTGTCACAGCCTGATTGGGACAAGGTGCTCACAGTTGAAACCTTTCAAGGCCAAGCATGGAATGAGCCCTCCAGCAGAGGGGTCACTGTGCATTTCCCATCATCAGACCCAGTGTTCCTTTTTATTAGGCCCCTTTAAAAAATAAATGTTGGAAAACAAGCGACTTAAAATCTATGTTTTTTGGTAGGACCTGCCCTTCTTTGATATTCATTTACCTTCGGAAAGTGAATTTTTTATTCCACCTCTAGGTCACTTCTGTAAAAATATTTTTATTCTTGTTTCCTTTTATTGAACTGTGATACATGCAAATTATTTTCTTTAAGTCTGAACTGTATGAAAGATTCTCTTTCTCCCCTCCCCGAACTGTAGGCCTCCCTTTCCTCTCGTCTGAGACAGTGACTTTCACCAAGTTCGTATCTGTCTAGGTCACTTCTGGAATCACAGCAAAGCAAACAAACAAAAATCAGTCATCTCCTGTGGGTGGAGAGGGAGGTTAGGGAAGAAAAAAGGAACGAGTCCAAGTTGAGGAAGGCTCGCTGTCACGGGCATCACTAGGCAATTTACACTCATCCTCAAACGTGAACATGAGATGGACACTGTTTCCTTCACAGATAAGGAGCCTGAGGCTCTAACCTTGGACCGTATCTGACTACCAAGGGCAGGAAACCTTCACTCCAGTAATAAAAGATCCTGAAATAACTGTGGCTTATATCATTCAATGTCATAATCCTTGTTCACAAATCGGATTTAGTTATCTGTTGCTTCAGAATCAATGACCCCAAAACACGGTGGCTTAAAACAGCACATTTATTTTCCTCGCTCTTTTGCTGAGCAGGGCTCAGCAGGGTTGCTTGCCCTGCTCCACATGGCACCACTCAACACTACTCAGCTGGATATACTTCCAAGATGGTGCATCACAGAGCTGGGAAGTTGGTGCTGGCTATTGGGTCCTCTCCATGTGGGCGTCTCCACAAGGTGGCTTGAGCTTCCTCACAGAATGGTGCTGGGGTCCTCGACCAAGTGTCCCAGGAGGCAGGAAATAAAATTTATCAGTTTCTTGAACCTGAGCCAAGAAACTGGACAGTCATCCCCCTGCATTCTGTTGTCCAAGCAGCACAGACCCTGATTCAAGGGGCGGGTACATCAATCCATCTCCCTGTGGCAGGAGTGTCGAGGAATTTTGGAAATACGTTTCTAAGCTTCCACAATTGCATATTTGTTATATTGTTTTGTCATTCATTTTGTCATTCAAAATAACACTTGCTCTCCCCTCTTTCCTGAGCTCTCCGCCCTCCTTGGGCACAGCGGAGTTTCCTTGAAGCCTTCTGGTCCACCCCCATCTCCCTCTGATGTTTTATTAACAGTTCTTTATTTTCTTAGCTCTCTCACACATAGCTCAGCCCTTTTACCACTTCTTTCAAAAAAAGCTTTTTAGCACAAATTGTGAGCTGAAATTAGGAAATCTGTGGGAGGACAAAGGGACCCCACTATGGGGCCTGCAAGATTCCAGAACTCAAAATGCTGACTTGTTGATTGAGTATACTCCCACTGACTATTTTTGACAATTAAAAAATTCTCATGATTTCTCATGAAATCTTCAAGCAACTGAACCTTGGAGACATACGAGCATTTTCTTTAGGTTTCCCCCAGCCCAGAGGGGAGGTTCTCGCTTTCTCCTAGGCAGAGCCTCCTTACCCTGAACACCAACGTTGATTTTTCACTCATTCTTTCATTCAGAAATATGCTTCTGGAGCACAGAGGTGCATGAGTCTTATGTGTGTTCATGTGTACACACGGGTCTATCGCCTTGGGACAGAACGACTGTGGGCCTTGCGGACATGTGTCCTTGCTTTTCTAGGCCAGGTTGGGACTCTGCAAATTGCAGGGAGGTGAGGGGCTGCAGGGCTCAACAGAGAGAAGGGACCACTCAACAGAAGGGAGCTGGAAGAGTAAGGAAGTATCTGGAAACCTTCTCCTCAACGCATCCCGATTCCGGGCATGTCTATTCAGCTCCCACCTGCACAGCCTGTGTGCACAATTTAGCACTGTGCTCACGTGCACGTGCTCATGTGTACCGTTGGAAGCTCTGTTTTTAAAGATTTTTGAATGTATGCTTGACGGGGTCTGAGCGATACAGAGGCGATGGAGAAGTTCCCAACCTCCCATACTTAGCACGGTGCGGGGCACGTAGTAGGAACTAAGAAGCTGTTCACTAAGTGAGTAAAGGGCAGCCACGAAGCGGTTTCCAGGGTTGGGGGGAGGGCACGTGACTCTGATCTCTCTTTCTCCCCCAGGACCCTCATTCCAGGCCCTGCAGGCTCCCGCCTGAAGTGTTGGCTCAGCTCCAGGTTCCTCCCACTTGGCTTTTTGCTCTTGCTTTACAAACGGGACACACACACGTGCACAGGCAGGCACACATGTATGTGAGTGCAAGTGAGAACATAGGCACGTACGCGTGCACACGCAGGTACATGCACCTGTGTGTGCTCGCGAACATGTATGCAGATGCACCCGTACGTACCATAGTTCTTATTACCTTGAACTAGATGAAACATCCTTCCCTCATATCTTGAAGCAGACCCAACCTCCGAGATAAAGGCCAGTCTCCGCTGCCCCAGGATGGCATCCGCCCAGGCGGGACTGCATTCTTCCTCCCCGCTTACTCCTAGACCCGGCTTTTACAGAATCTGGATCACAACGCTCACCACCGCCTTCTTCACAGAAGTCTCCCTCCGCTGTCCGTCATCCAGTTGCTGGGGAGCAGCGATGGGGCTTTCCCAGCTTTGCACTCTCTCGTGGTCCCTGGCAGACAGCATGATGACAGGTGCTCCCAGGAAGCTGCTGCATTGAAACGGTGTGGAGGGCTTAGACCTGAGGACGGGCGAGGTCTGGCTGCTGGGGACCCTCAGAGCTGCCTCCTGAGTCCCCGCGTGGGCAGCGCTCACTCTTCCTCTCTCTGCACTGTCCCTCATCCCGGAGTCCCCCGCCCCCCCCCGCCTCGTGCTCCAGTGAGCTCTCCAGCAGTTTGGTCCAGCTACTAGCCCTTGCGCAGAATGTTGTCTTAAGTGCTTAAAATAAGCATAAAGTTTACAAAGCACCCAAGGACACTGAAATCCTGCTCTCTGTGTGGATTTGGCAGTGGGGGTCCCCTCCAGCAGTGTGGGTCCCCTCGCCCCTCTTCCATATCTCTTATCACGACCCCCCTCCAGGTCGACCCTGCCTCTGGTGAGAAGCATCCAGAGGTGATGGGATGCAAGGTGGGGGGCCTGGAGAGTCAGTAACGGCAGGACAAGGGAACCCAAGACAAAATGTATTTGTAAACCCCGGTGCTCACCGGGGGTTTCTGAGAAGCTGTGGGTGTTGTTCTGTACAGAAATCCCGGAACCATGATTTATGGTCTGCAGAGCTTGGGTGGATACGGGGAGAGAGAGAGGGTGAGGAAACAGAACTGTTCTCATACATAACAGTAAATAACTGTTCCCACGGCAGGGTGGGTTTTCAACTGAAATCGGTGGACTTGGGAAGTATTTTCTTTGGCTTTACTGTTGATTCCATGAGGCGCTCTACATGCTAAGCACCGAGATCAGCAAGAACGTAAGCAGCATGAGTCCCAGGATCACACCAGCTCAAAGCAGACGAAGAGTTTGTTTTTCGTTAACCGGTGGCAAAGCAGAGGCAATCAAGGAATTTTTGTGTTATGAGATTTCAGGGTTTTTTTCATACTGTGTCTATTTCCCTTTAATGACAGCTGTCAGAAGTCACTTTTAAGAAAGTATTTTGAAATTGAATAGAAAATGTCTCACACGTTTACTTTTCCTGTTTTTGTGAAATTCAAATAAGATGTGAGCAACAGGCAGGGTGCGTCGTGCCCTAGGCTCGGCAAACACAGCTTCCTTCAACCCCTCTCTTTGGGAAGTGGGAGGGGAGACCAGAGGTCTAGGAGGCGCCCTGGCTGGGATTCAGCCCAGGTGGGTCATCAGGCCAGGCGAGCATCTGTTTGGGGGCCCCGACTCCTTTGCACACCCTTACTCTGCAGGGAAGCCCCACGTCAGGAGTTGGGATGGAGGCAACGTCACCCCTCAGGAGAAGCCAGATCCCAGGCTCTGGGCTTCGACTGCAGGCATGGTCATGCTGGGCTCTGGTTGGAACCTGGTGTCCATCAGGAGCAGTGGGGACAGTCCAGCAGAGGGTGGTGGCTTCACCCCAGTTCTCAGAGACCCAGGATCCGGGGGTGTCAGAGTCTCACCACATTGTTTAAAACTCCCCATGTTCACAGAAACATCACCAAATAAACAAAAACCAAACGCAGTCATGTCTGCCAGTTCTCCGAGCAGGGCTGATAAAGCCGGCTTGTGGGTTTTCCTTGGCTTGGCGGCCGAAGTGAAGGCTCCGTCCTTCCCCCCCTCCCCCAACCCTTAGGACCTGAACATCCACCAAGCCCATGGGGGTGCTGGTCTGACTCCAAGACCCAACAGCCCCCTGTGTGGACGAGGGCCCCTGCACCCTGGCCAGTCCACTGCAGGCAATAACTGAGAGAAGGGGTTCCCCTATAGCATGGGACTGGGGGTTCAATCACAGGAAAGAAGGCACAGAATATGCTGTGTGAGAAGCCCAGTTCAACGGCGACCCTGCCAGTGTTAAAAGTCCTGTGAAGGTTTTGGACACAGCCCAGTGGATTCCGGAACTGCTGCAGAAGAGGAGACGTTAGGAGTGGAGACGGAAGAGAGGGTACGCCCATCACCGTTCCCCATGGGGACGTCCACCACACCTCCCCATCCCCTTTCCAACCCCTCCCCAATACGGCTCACCTCAGCCAGCACAGCCTTCTCTTTCTTCTGCCCCCAGCCAGATCCACGTGCATCTAAACCTTGAGAGATGTCGGGATACCAGCTCTAGTCTGATGCTTTCAGCTGAATTACTGTCCAGGAGACACCCCATCTGCAGAACGGGACTCAAGTGGGGGAAATTGATCGGCCTTCACACCAGCTAATGCTCTGGCCTGCAGTGGTCACCATCACTTGGGCTCACCTTCCAGAACAAGTCCTGTAGCGTCAGCAAAGGGCAAGGGTCCAGGACCATGGGGACAGAAGCAGGGGACAGCCGGTATATGTGGTAACTTCTACACTGACCCCGCCAGGCACTCGGGAGGAGGGAGGCTCGCTGAGACAGCTGTGTGTGTGCGTTTATGCGGCAAACCCTCACTCGGCACTGCCTACCTGCGCTAGGGGCTCTGCGGACATGACCTCCTGGAAGTCCCACACGGCACAGCGGGAGGTGTGATTCCTGTGTCCTTTTCACAGATGAGGGAGGGACGCCCGAAGAGGTCACCTCGCCCCGCTGTGGTCCATGAGCTTGTGAGAGGTGAAGTGCAAATCGGAGCCCAGCCGGAGGCCGGGGGCCATTCCCTGAGGGTGACAGGTGCACCTCTGCTCCTTCCCTCACATGTGGGAGACTAAGCTGACCCCCAGGTGTGGGTGCTTGTGGGCGGCGGTGGGTGACGTGGGTGTCCTCTACCCACCCCTGTGACTCAGCTCCCACCAGAAATGCCAGAGACAGAGGTGGTTGGCAGAATGCGTTCCTGAGAAGGTTTCCGTCCTAATCCCAGGGACCTGGGACTATGGTGGGCTTCACAGCAAAGGCGAACTGAGGTCGTGGATGGAATGGAGCTGCTAATGACCCGGCCTGAGAGTGGGCAGGTCATCCTGGGTCACCTGGGTGGCCTTGGGTAATCACAAGCTCCTCAAAGGGGCAAGAGGTTGGGAGAAAAGGGGAGCCGGAGGGGGATGTGACCATGGACAGAGGCAGAGAGGCAGCGTAGCTGGCAGTGAAGATGGAGGAAGAAACTACAAGCCACGGAATGCAGGCAACCTCAGGCAAGAAACAGATCCTTCCGCAGAGCTTCCAGAAGGACGCAGCCCACGACGCCTTGATGTTAGCCCCGTGAGACCCAGGTCTCACTTGGGGCCTCCGGAAGCGTAAGATGACAAATGTGTGTTGTTACGCTGCTTCAGCTGTGATGATTTGCTACAGCAGCTACAGGAGACTTAATACAGAGCTGGTGTGAGAGCACCGTCATAGGGGACCGAAACACAATGGCCTGAAGTCAGAGGACCTGCACTCGTGTTCACTTGAAAGCTGTGTGACCTGGGCAGCTTTCTCAACATCTCTGAATCTCTGTTGGTCCATTTCTAAAATGTGTGTAATCATGCCTCCAAGATGATTGATTGTAGCACTACTACATGAAGTCAGGCTAATTACCTGTAAACAACAAGAAAAGTATGAGTTATTGATTTGCAATGAGCCTGAGGGGGAACATTAAGATTTTTTTGAACCTGAGACAGAAATTGCTGACTGTCGTCAACTGTTTCTTCCATCCTTAGCAAAAAGAAATTGCTTGGATATCCATAAATATTTACTTATCTCTTCAATAATCACATATATGGCTTTAAATCAATATAATGAGCCTCCCTGGGAAGGGGTCAGGAGCCAGAAGAATTCCAGCATGAGTGATGGAGCAGACCTGGGCAGGTCGTCCGAGTCCTAACAGCGATGGGCCAGAGCTTCAGGCTGGCAGACAGATAACTGGACGGGAGCTGCCACGTTGGCCCCCCTGGGACAGTCACAGAGGACAAGTAAGCAAAGGGACATGCGAAGCCTGCTTCTCCCTCCCAGGCCACAGAGCTGACTGAAAGCCACGTCTGTATGCCTTTTTGCTCTTAGGACCACATTTAACTGTAATAGGTAGTGTTGTAATTACAGACTCCCTGAGGTGAATTCCTCTGTGGAGAAGCATTTTTATGATTTCAGAAATTACCTCGCTTTTATTTCTGGTTATAGAGCTTAGAATTTTAATTCATCACATTTGTATAAAGGCATAGTGCAGTAGAACTTGAGATTTTTTTGTAGGGGACCAGCATTTAATGAACGTCTGCACTGGGCTAGACACCAATTATATATAATCTCTCACACTCAACTGCTTCCTTCATGAAATATATATAATGCCTACTTGATAAGGCTGTCAAGGATTAAGTTAAATGGAGTAAAATCGTGTAGCCAGGGACACACAGCTGGGAAGACATGGAACTGGAATCCGCCCACGGTCTCCCTGGTTCTCACCCCACGCGCTCTGTTGATTCCCACACACTTCATGGCTCCTTCTCATGGAAAATGCCAGGTCTTTGCTCCTTGTGACTCTCTCATCCCATCACTTGCCCTGGCTTTTAATTCCATAGTGTATCAACTACCAAACCGCTACTCTACCCCCCACTTGCACATTCACCTAAAATAGTGCATTAATAATAGGAGAAAATACTGGGCAATGCACTCCGTTAAGAAACTTGAAAATTCCCTCAGCAATATTTGCCAAGTCCCCATGGCTTGCAGGAACTCTTCTAGGAGCTGGGGATGCTGAGGGCTCAGCACTCTTGCGCTGACATTATGGGAGAGGGGAGGAAACAGGCAATGAACAATCAACAAATCAAAAACAGGAGCTGTCAAGCTGTTGTACGTGCCATGCAGAGAATGCTTTAGACTGATGTCCAGCGAAGGCTTCTTTGTAAAAGTGAGTTTTATGAAAAAGAGACCAGGAGGAATGTGCTCCCGGCAGAGGGAACAACCAGTATGAAGGCCCTAAGGCAAGAGTGAGCTTCTGTACTGGAGGGATGCAAGGAGAGAGCATGGCTGGAGAGTGTGGGAGAGAGGAGCGGCCCCGAGATGACATCAGGAGGCGGGCAGGAAGCTGTCCCAAGGTGACGTCAGGAGATGGGCAAGGAGCTGCCCGGGATGACGTCAGGAGATGGGCAAGGAGCTGCCCTGGATGACGTCAGGAGATGGGCAAGGAGCTGCCCGGGATGACGGCAGGAGATGGGCAGAAACCACATCCCATCAGGCTTTAGAGCCAAGGGCAGGAGAACGGGTTTTATTCTAAGGTAATGAGAAGCCGAAGGGGGGCATCCAGCCAGGGAGGAGCACAGCCTGTTTTGCATTGTGTTGTGTGTTCTTAGATGACCCCAGCTGCCGTGTGCGGAGTGAACTGGGGAGATCAGGTGAACAGTGGAAGCAGAGAGTTTCTCCCATAGAGAGAAGATGATGGCTTGTCCCGGAGGGCAGTAGTAGAGGAGAGAAGAGGGCAGGGGTGGGGTTTGTTCTGGAGAGACAGGCAACAGGACTTGATGAACCGGGCAAGGGCTGTGCTCAACTGAATCATTTTCTCCAATTAGTCCATCACCCCCTGCCCCGAACACGGCTGCTCTGGTGCTGGGGCGGGGGGGGGAACATAATGGCTTTGCCCCATTCACTTTCGACTTGGCTACATGACTTCCTCTGACCAGCAGAAGGTCCATGGAGGTGACAGGGTGCCAGATACTGCAGAGGGTTTAGAAGTCACGTCCTTCCTGAGCTTCTGCCTCCACCGTGACTAAAGCATGACTCAGGGAGTACTGCTCTGCCAGCCTGGGACCTGGATGAGAAGACACCTGGATCCCAGCCGGGCCCAAATGAGTCCATCTGAGACCAGCCAAGCCCAGAAAGCTTCTGCCCACCTGCTGACCCATGAGCAAGAAGGGAACATTCGCAGTTGTCACCTACGGAGATTCCAGGATTATTTGTTTCTCTGGCAGAAGCCACCTTCTGCAGGGATACCTTCCAGATGTTTGGATTAGCAACTGTGTAGATAGTGATTCAGTTGGCTGATTTGGGGCGTGACAAAGTGGGGTGTGGAGGTGAGAATTGAGACTCTGTTTTAGAACACATTTAACACACAGGAATGCCAGCTATTTTATGGAGGATAAGATACAACTTTTATATTCTTTGGATTCGTAGGAGAATCCAATTATGTCCATTTGGAATGTAATATCCCAAATAAATTTTTATATCCTTTACACTCAATCTGTTCATTGTCAAACACTGTATTCCCTGAAATTGTTTAATTTACATTTATTCAAAAAGAAAGTGCGTTTAGAGTTAGAACTAGTTTCCCCCAAGAGATTCTAAAGAGCTGAAAGATAGAAATGGGATTACAAAGGATGAAACCTGCTGACTGTGTTCATCTCATCATCGCTATTTGGCTGAGCAAGGCTTCTAGGAGAGCATATGGGGAAGAGATTGCCCTTAAAATCACAGCTGGGTCATCCTAAGAAATAAAACCCACGTGGATGGCCCCTGTGAAGACGGCCAAGGGAATCTTTCCCAACAAGTAGAAGGTCTTTTGTTTTCGGTTTTTTGTTTTAATCAAGAACTGATCTCGGAATCTCAGTTGTAAAACCTTCACTCGAGTTTGCCAATCCGTCTACTCTCCCATTGCCTTTCGTGTTGGAGTTTGAATGAAACCTAAAGGTCACAAAAAGCTTCAGGAGAAACTGCTGAATTTCTCTGATGGCTGAGTCAAAATCTCCAAATTTAGCCCAGATCCGTGTTCGAACACTGATTCACCAGGCTCTGACGCTTGATGCTTCCAGCAAGGCTGGTTTGCCTTGGGAAGTTTGAGCAGGTTCTTGAACCTTGCAAGTTTTTGCCTATTTCAAGCCCTGCCCCTCCTGGGGTTTCTGCTTAATAACAAAGTGTAAGTGCTGGTGTTGGACAGGGGCCACCATCCTGTATTGACAGCATCTCCAAGACCAGTGTCACACTCAAAATAGCCCGTTGTTAGTGCGTGCCAGAAAGTCAGCCTGGAGTGGACGACGTGCAGTTTTCTTCCAACCTTTGGTCTCTCAGAAGACGGCGATCATCTCATGAATTGTTGCTTTAAAAAGGAATCTCTTTTAAGGTTGATTCAAAAAATCGATCTTCTATTTTTGGCTGTAACAGTTACAGTCAGTATAAGCTGGAACTTTCCTATACCTCTCTCCCCTAGAACATGGACCAACCCAAAGAAGCATTTTATTAAGAAGTCACAGAAGGCGCTGGTCACTGTCGCGCTTCCTCTGCGGTGTGGCCAAAGCCCCTGGGCCTCATGGAGGCTCTGTCAGCTTCGTCAGCGTGGAAGCTGAGCCGCTCTTATCCAGGTGAGATGGAGGATCCAGGTGTCCACAGCCCACGACAGAGGTGTGTTTGTAGCCACCGCAGAAGCTCAGAACCCCGTTGGAATCATCTGAGGCTCTTAATGAAATACTGATCGGACCCAGACCCACTACATCTGATGCTCTGCAGGGCAGCCAGGCGAGGACCGCTGCTCTAGGACACTGAGTCCGAGGTGATCGCACTGCCTTATCCCTCAGTGCCAAGTGTATCTGGACCCTGAGCCTCCCCTAGGGGGCGAGGAGGTGGGCAGATCAGCCAGGAAAGCAGGGGATGGACCTCAGCTTCACAGACCTGGCAACCATCACATTGGGGATTAGGGTTCCAGTGTACAAATTTGAGGAGGACACAGACATTCAGTTCATAGCAGTTGTTTTGAGGATTAAATGAATTGTTGCCTGCACGCCATTTCAAAAGTGCCAGGAGCATCCTAAGTAGCATGTGATCGTTGGGTATCATGTTTAGATCCTAGAGGCCGGAGGATGACAGCCATTGACGGCCCTGAGCAGGGGCGTGGTGTGACACTTCATCATCTGCTCCATCGCCCGTTTGCAGAATAGAGTGGCACCAGGGGTAGAATCAGGGAGCTCTGACCCGCACTAGAGCCTGGGAACATCCTCAAGTCATGAAGTAGAAAGACCTGGCAAGAATGAAGAACAGGTCCCACTGACTGGTGTGCTACCAAAGAGTGAGGCAGGGCACACTGGTGACCATGGAGTCCTTTCCAGTTGGTTCTGGGAAGAGGAGCCGGGGGACACCCTTGGCTCTGCTGAGCGTGAGGTCTCCCATGCCCCTCCAGTAAAAAATCCAGTACCTGTTGGAGAGGAGAGACGAGATGCCGCCTGGGGAGTTGGGCAGATGAAGATGTACAGGAGAAGGTTGCTCCAGGGAGAGAATCTAGAAAGAGGAGGGCGGTGTGCTAAGGCCCCGGGAGCCGGGGAAGAGGCTGTCACACTGCAGAGGAGACTGGTTCTGGGGTTGGTGGATGTGACAACCAAAAGGGAACCTGGGGTTCTCTTTGGAGTTCACATGTCTGCTAGCATCGGTCACCTGGTGTGAACTACTGAAACCAGGACAGATCTCAAGACGGCTTGCACCTTGGTTTGGAGGAGTCCAGAATCCCATGCTCTGAAAGGGGCACAAGGTACAGGGTTAAGACGATGAATCAGTGAGGACGTGAGGGAATCATCTGATGCTGGGTGGCCTTTTGGGCATTTTTGAATTTTCTTTCTCATCTTTGAAATTTTTAACACCTTCAGTTTGGACGATTTATTCAATTTGCAAGTCCACAGGAGGGACCTACCAAACTGCAGGTAGGTTAAAATGTGTCAGTTACAGCCAAAATAGTGCTTCTGCAGGATATGTAAGGCTCCTAAAAATGAAGAATAAAAGGAGCTAGGCCATATGTGGAGAAACAAAATGCCACACAGGAACCTGAACTATATTGACCTTCTGCACAGAAGCTCTAGTTCTGTCGGGTGACACACTGTTTCCCTGTGCATTTTTTTACTTCAGAAACCACAGGAGATACATGCAAAACCTCTAAATGTTTTGGCTAATTATTAAGTAAGCATTAAAGTGGATGGATGGATAGATGGAGGGATAGAGGGATGGAGGGCCAGATGGATGGACGGATGGATGACGGATGGAAATACACACTTCGTAATAAATCTTCCAACTAAATTGAACCTAACATTTACAATAACTTCACTTTCCCACCTGTGAAATGGAACTGTTTCTTTCCACGGCCTTTATCTTTGCCTTATAGAGTTTGGTTTTGATAAATTATATGACACTCAGATGTTACACTACAAAATGCCTTCACAAAGCTCTTCCAAACTTCTTCCATCCACCACTTTGTCTCTTGCTTTTTTTGTTTCCCAACTGAACTCTCAGAGAGCAGGGCTTGTGTATGACCAGGCAGCTCTGTGCCTTCCGAGCCTGTTTAATCTCATTGGGATTCAGTCTTCTTGTCTACAAAATGAGGGCTTTGGTACGAAATCTCTAAGGTGATTTCTGCTTTAAACTGCTCTGGATCCCCTTTTCCTGCTGACTGACATTATAATTTCCAAGGCCTTATCTCCCCTTGGCAATGATCTCCAGCCACCGCAATGCCTTCCATCTCTGCTGAAGTTTCCCTGACTGTTCATCAAGTTGTGAATAACCACCCGTGTGTGGTCCTCGGAGGGCCCCCCCACATACACTCGGGAAAGCGGTTCACACGATGAGCCCCAGAATAGGAAAGCCCCCTGGCTTCTCCCAGCGCCGGGCGAGCAGGAGGGAGTGGTGGACAGAGGGCAGCAGGGGCTGCATCAAGTCCAAGGGGCCACTTTCCTCCTCGTTTTTATCTTCAGAAGTGCTCGTCCCCACAAGAGACCACAGGGCACTGTCACCTGCGCAGAAGGAGCTTGTCGACGTGGTGAAAGGGCCCCTCCCAGGTCAGTCTCCCAGGTCAGTCTCACTCGGTGCTCCCCGGCCCCCCGGGATGGTGCACACGAGCTCTAAGACGTGGCAGTGGTGCTGTCAGAAACGTGCAGTTGTGCCCAGTTGGATTTGCTAAAATAGAGGCACATACACAGCAAAACCGATCCTCCACTGATTCTAATTCCTTTATTTCCCTTGCATTCATTTCTGGGGTATCATATTATCAATTGGCCATTATGAGAGATAGGAAGTAGTAGATATATATGTTCAAATGTTAGAAAAAATGTGTTCAGTATAACTAGCCAGTCACTCCTCTGATATCTACACATACTTCTCTTGTTAGTTAAAGGTCCAAGGAAAAGGAATGATTTTCTTTCTCATACATTAAGCAATTGTATATGGGATATTGCCTGTATATGCAGCTTCGAAATCATTACACTTGTCAAACTGGGCAGCTAATAAATGTGAAATACAACTTAATTAGTTCATGAGACATTTGTGAACTATTTAATTACAAGCTCCTTTTAATTGACCTTCATTTTTGGTCACAGAAAAATTCTGACAATGCTACCTGCCACCCCAAAAAGCAATAATGGTACAATAAAAGCAATGGTCTTTGAGTCTGGAATTTGGTTGCCTATAAATTAAAGTGTTTTCCTGGTCTGGCTGGAGCCCTAAAATAATCTCAGACACTGTGGCAGGAAGAGGGGGAAGCGGGAGAGACCAGGACCTGGAAAATTCTGCCGAAGTGGCAGAGTGCTTGCTGTGGTTTTGTCAATGCTGCTATTTTGTCTGAGCTCCATTTTGCAAGATCCAGGTAAGGGCACCACTCGGTTAATACCAGGCAGCTCTCGCACACTCGGTAGCACTCGGTGTGTTTACTCAAGCTCGGTGAACACATTCACACACAAACGCTCATAAATGGGCTGTCAGTCACGCCGGCTTCTTGCGGGGAAGACTTCCCAGCCTGCGTCATCCTGTGCCAGGGTGTCTGTGGATGTCTCTGGGCCATGCCGTGCCCCCTCTTTCTCCTCAGGACCTAAACTGCAGCCCTGAGTGGAGCTGTGCCACAGCTCTCCTCCTCTCCCCACAGAGCAGGGACAGCGCCACCAACAGGCACACACGGTGTGGAGCAAAAGACGGGACGGGGGCTCGTCTGTTTTTCCAGTATGGGTCTCAAAAAGGAATACTACTCAGCTATAAAAAAAGAATGAAATTTTGCCATTCGCAGCAATAGGGATGGACTTGGAGGGCATTATGCTAAGCGAAATAAGTCAGACAGAGTAAGACAAATACTGTGTGATATCACTTATATGTGGAATCTGAAAAATACAATAAACAAGTGAATATACCAAAAAGAAACAGACTCACAGATATAGGGAACAAAGTAGTGGTTACCAGTGAGGAGAGGGAAGGGGGGAGGGGCAACATAAGGATAGGAGAGGAAGGGGTAGAAACTGTTATGTATAAGATAAAGAAGCTCCGAGGATGCATTGTACAACACAAGGAATATAGCCAATACTTTATAATAACTATAAATGGAATATAACCTTTAAAAATTGTGAATCACTATATTCTATACCTGTAACATATAATATTGTACATCAACTATACATCAATTTAAAAAAGAAGTCAGGACCCTACCCTGCCCAGGACCAGGGGTCAGCAGGAGCTTGCTGCCCCTCAGCACCTTCCCCACCCCTGGCTGGTGGCCCTCGGTCCCTCCAAAACCATGGGAAGAGTAACTGTGGTGGCCAGTGGTCCATTTAACCAGCCCACAAACACCTGGCAACCTCTTCCTCTTGAAGTGCAGTATTTTACTAGGGGGTCGGTGGGGACCCTTACTCACCACGGAAATAATGCCTCTGGGGAGATGGGGGTGGGGGAATTCAGAGTTCCTTTCAGCAAAATGGCATGGAACACAGGCGCTTAGGGCATGCCTTGGAGCAAACACCAATGGAAACAACAAACACAGTAGCTGATAATCAGGTTTCCAGAGACTTTCACAAGCACTCATGGATCTAATTTAAGCTTCAGGTCTGAATTAAAAACTGAATTTCTCTAAAAATTTAGCTTAGACTGTACTGAAGAGTAATTGAGTTTCATGCAACAAAACAGATGTAGTGATGTCAAGAGGAAAAAGGCCCAGTGCTTGCCCTGAAAAGGCTCACAGACACTTGCGTAAGCAAAGCACTGTCCTGAGATGCCCTGTGTGTCCTAAGGTAGGGGTGCAGAGGAAGGCAGCTCTTCCACCAGGATCAGATGGCAGGCGCATCAGCCAGCATCTGAGATGGGTCCAGGAGGGTCAGCTAACCTGGCAAGGATGGGAGACAGAGGCAAGATGCACTCATCTACCACAAGTATCACTCCAGGAAGAGCTGATGGGGTGGCAGGGGCAGGGAGGAGGTGACAGGTGAGTGTGGCTAGAATTAAGCCGGGGGGGTGAAGAGCAGGTGGGACCCCAAGATGAGAAGTAAGGGACAGGTAGGAGTCAGGTACACTGCCTGCTAGAGCAGTGGGCTGGGCTGAGCTTGAGGAGGATGGTGGTGGGAGCAGGGAGTGTTGGTGGGGGGAGAAAAGCTACAGGAGGTTATTCTTTGCCCTTCTCTCTCCATCCCTCACTACCACCCACACAAGACACCCTAGGAAACAAAGGGGAAGGAGAGTCCCCAAAACTAGGAAGACAAGAACACAGAGAAATGGGGGAAGCCCCAGTGATAGATTCAAAAATCAAGGGGCGGGGGACCTTCAAGATGGCGGAGGAGTAAGAGGTGGAGATCACCTTCCTCCCCACAAATACATCAAAAATACATCTGCATGTGGAACAACTCCTACGGAACACCTACTGAATGCTGGCAGAAGACCTCAGACTTCCCAAAAGTCTGGGCGGGAAACAGACGCCCTCAGGCGACCTACATGCAGAGACGGGTCCAAATCCAAAGCTGAACCCCAGGAGCTGTACGAACAAAGAGAAAGGGAAATCTCTCCCAGCAGCCTCAGGAGCAGCAGATTAAATCTCCACAATCAACTTGATGTACCTGCATCTGTGGAATACCTGAATAGGCAATGAATCATCCCAAAATTGAGGTGGTGGACTTTGGGAGCAACTGTAGACTTGGGGTTTCCTTTCTGCATCTAATTTGTTTCTGGTTTTATGTTTATTTTAGTTTAGTATTTAGAGCTTATTATCTTTGGTAGATTTGTTTATTGATTTGGCTGCTCTCTTCCTTTTTTTTAAATTTAATGTATATATACATATATATTTCTTTTTTCTTTCCCTCTTTTTGTGAGTGTGTATGTGTATGCTCCTTTGTGTGATTTTCTCTGTATAACTTTGCTTTTACCATTTGTCCTAGGGTTCTGTCTGTCCTACTTTTTTTTTTTTTTTTTTGGTACAGTTTTTAGCACTTGTTATAACTGGTGGATTTGTTTATTGGTTTGGTTGCTCTCTTCTTTTTTTATTACTTTTTTATTTTCTTATTTTTAATAATTTGTTTTTTATTTTTTAGTTTAATAATTTCATTTTATTTTATTTCATTTTCTTTCTTTCTTTCTTTCTTTCTTTCATATTTTTTCTCCGTTTTCTTCTGAGCCGTGTGGCTGACCGGGTCTTGGTGCTCCAGCCGAGTGTCAGGCCTGAGCCTCTGAGGTGGGAGAGCCAACTTCGGGACATTGCTCCACCAGAGACCTCCCAGCTCCACATAATATCAAATGGCGAAAGCTCTTCCAGAGATCTCCATCGCAATGCTAAGACCCAGCTCCACTCAATTACCAGCAAGGTACAGTGCTGGACACCCTAAGCCAAACAACTAGCAAGACAGAAACACAGCCCCGACCATGAACAGAGAGGCTGCCTAAAATCATAATAAGGTCACAGACACCCCAAAACACACCACCGGATGCAGTCCTGCCCACCAGAAAGACAAGACCAGCCTCATCCACCAGAACACAGGCACCAGTCTCCTCCACCAGGAAGCCTACACAACCCACTGAACCAACCCTACCCACTGGGGCCGGACACCAAAAACAACGGGAACTACGAACCTGCAGCCTGCAAAAAGGAGACTCCAAACACAGTAAGTTAAGAAAAATGAGAAGACAGAGAAATACACAGCATATGAAGGAGCAATGTAAAAACGCACCAGACCAAACAAATGAATAGGAAATAGGCATTCTACCTGAAAAAGAATTCAGGGTAATGATAGTAAAGATGATCCAAAATCTTGGAAATAGAATGGAGAAAATACAAGAAACGTTTAACAAGTACCTAGAAGAACTAAAGAGCAAACAAACAATGATGAACAACACAATAAATGAAATTTAAAATCCTCTACAAGGAATCAATAGCAGAATAACCAAGGCAGAAGAACGGATAAGTGACCTGGAAGATAAAATACTGGAAATAACTACCACAGAGCAGAACAAAGAAAGCAGAGTAAAGAAAAAAGAATGAAAAGAATTGAGGACAGTCCCAGAGACCTCTGGGACAACATTAAACACCAACATTCGAATTATAGGAGTCCCAGAAGAAGAAGAGAAAAAGAAAGGGACTGAGAAAATATTTGAAGAGTTTAAAGTTGAAAACTTCCCTAATATGGGAAAGGAAATAGTCAATCAAGTCCAGAAAGCTCAGAGAGTCCCATACAGGATAAATCCAAGGAAAAACACGCCAAGACACATATTAATCAAGCTATCAAAAATTAAATACAAAGAAAAAATATTAAAAGCAGCAAGGGAACAACAACAAATAACATACAAGGAAATTCCCATAAGGTTAACAGCTGATCTTTCAGCAGAAACTCTGCAAGACAGAAGGGAGTGGCAGGACATATTTAAGTGATGAAAGGGAAAAACCTACAACCAAGATGACTCTAACCATAAAGAATCTCATTCAGATTCGATGGAGAAATTAAAACCTTTACAGACACACAAAAGCTAAGAGAATTCAGCACCACAAAACCAGCTTTACAACAAATGCTAAAGGAACTTCTCTAGGCAGGAAACACAGGAGAAGGATAAGACCTACAGTAACAAACCCAAAACAATTCAGAAAATGTTAATAGGAACATATATATTGATAACTACCTTAAATGTAAATGGATTAAATGCTCCAGCCAAAAGACATAGACTAGCTAAATGGATACAAAAACAAGACCCATATATATGCTGTCTACAGGCGACACAGTTCAGACCTAGCAACACATACAGACTGAAAGTGAGGGGATGGAAAAAGATATTCCATGCAAATGGAAATCAAAAGAAAGCTGGAGTAGCAATTCTCATATCAGACAAAATAGACTTTAAAATAAAGATAAAGACAAAGATAAAGAGACAAAGAAGGACACTACATAATGATCAAGGGATCAATCCAAGAAGAAGAACAATTGTAAATATTTATGCACCCAACATAGGAGCACCTCAATATATAAGGCAAAGGCTAACAGTCATAAATGGGGAAATTGACAGTAACACAATCATAGTAGGGGACATTAATACCCCACTTTCACCAATGGACAGATCATCCAAAATGAAAATAAGTGTGGAAACACAAGCTTTAAATGATACATTAAACAAGATGGACTTAATTGATAAATATCAATTTATCAATTGATATTGATAAATATAGGACATTCCATCCAAAACAACAGAATACACTTTCTTCTCAAGTGCGCATGGAACATTCTCCAGGATAGATCATATCTTGGGTCACAAATCAAGCCTTGGTAAATTTAAGAAAATTGAAATTGTATCAAGTATCTTTCTGACCACAGTGCTATGAGACTAGATATCAATTACAGGAAAAAATCTGTAAAAAATACAAACACATGGAGGTTAAACAATACACTACTTAATAACCTAGAATATCTAGAAACAAATGACAATGAAAACACGATGACCCAAAACCTATGGGATGCAGCAAAAGCAGTTCTAAGAGGGAAGTTTATAGCAATACAATCCTACCTCAAGAAACGAGAAATATCTCAAATAAACAACCTAACCTTACACCTAAAGCAATTAGAGAAAGAAGAACCAAAAAACCCCAAAGTTAGCAGAAGGAAAGAAATCATAAAGATCAAATCAGAAATAAATGAAAAAGAAATGAAGGAAATGATAGCAAAGATCAATAAAATTAAAAGCTGGTTCTTTGAGAAGATAAACACAATTGATAAACCATTAGCCAGACTCATCAAGAATAAAAGGGAGAAGACTCAAATCAACAGAATTAGAAATGAAAAAGGAGAAGTAACAACTGACACTGCAGAAACACAAAGGATCATGAGAGATTACTACAAGCAACTATATACCAATAAAATGGACAACCTGGAAGAAATGGACACATTCTTATAAAAGCACAAGCTTCTGAGACTGAACCAGGAAGAAATAGAAAATATAAACAGATGAATCACAAGCACTGAAATTGAAACTGTGATTAAAAATCTTCCAACAAACAAAAGCCCAGGACCAGATGGCTTCCCAGGCGAATTCTATCAAACATTTAGAGAAAAGCTAACACCTATCCTTCGCAAACTCTTCCAAAATATAGCAGAGGGAGGAACACTCCCAAACTCATTCTACGAGACCACCAACACCCTGATACTAAAACCAAACAAAGATGTCACAAAAAAGAAAACTACAGGCCAATATCTCTTATGAACATAGATGCAAAAATCCTCAACAAAATACTAGCAAACAGAATCCAACAGCACATTAAAAGGATCAAGGACCATGATCAAGTGGGGTTTATCGCAGGAATGCAAGGATTCTTCAATATACGCCAATCAATCAATGTGATAAACCATATTAACAAACTGAAGGAGAAAAACCATATGATCATCTCAATAGATTCACAAAAAGCTTTTGACAAAATTCAACACCCATTTATGATAAAAACCCTCCAGAAAGTAGGCATAGAGGGAACTTACCTCAACATAATAAAGGCCATATATGACAAACCCACAGCCAACATCGTTCTCAATGGTGAAAAACTGAAACCATTTCCACTAAGATCAGGTACAAGACAAGGTTGCCCACTCTCACCACTATTATTCAACATAGTTTTGGAAGTTTTAGCCACAGCAATCATAGATGAAAAAGAAATAAAAGGAATCCAAATCGGAAAAGAAGTAAAACTGCCACTGTTTGCAGATGACATGATACTATACATAGAGAATCCTAAAGATGCTACCAGAAAACTACTAGAGCTAATCAGTTAATTTGGTAAACTAGCAGGATACAAAATTAATGCACAGAGATCTCTTGCATTCCTATACACTAAGGATAAAAAATCTGAAAGAGAAATTAAGGAAACACTCCCATTTACCATTGCAACACAAAGAATAAAATACCTAGGAATAAACCTACCTAAGCAAACAAAAGACCTGTATGCAGAAAACAATAAGACACTGATGAAAGAAATTAAAGATGATACAAACAGATGGAGAGATATATCCTGTTCTTGGATTGGAAGAATCAACATTGTGAAAATGACTCTACTACCCAAAGCAATCTACAGATTCAATGCAATCCCTATCAAACTACCAACGACATTTTTCACAGAACTAGAACAAAAAATTTCACAATTTGTATGGAAACACAAAAGACCCCGAATAGCCAAAGCAATCTTGAGAAAGAAAAACGGAGCTGGAGGAATCAGGCTCCCGGACTTCAGACCATACTACAAAGCTACAGTAATCAAGACAGTATGGTACTGGCACAAGCACAGAAATATAGATCAATGGAACAGGGTAGAAACCCAGAGATAAACCCACACACATATGGTCACCTTATCTTTGATAAAGGAAGCAAGAGTATACAATGGAGAAAAGACAGCCTCTTCAATAAGTGGTGCTGGGAAAACTGGACAGTTACATGTAAAAGAATGAAATTAAAGCATTCCCTAAAACCATACACAAAAATAAACTCCAAATGGATTAAAGACCTAAATGTAAGGCCAGACACTATCAAACTCTTAGAGGAAAACATAGGCAGAACACTCTATGACATAAATCACAGCAAGATCCTTTTTGATCCATCTCCTAGAGAAATGGAAATAAAAATAAATAAATAAACAAATGGGACCTAATGAAACTTAAAAGCTTTTGCACAGCAAAGGAAACCATAAACAAAATGAAAAGACAACCCTCAGAATGGGAGAAAATATTTGCAAACAAGCAACTGACAAAGGATTAATCTCCAAAATATACAAGCAGCTCATGCAGCTCAATATCAAAAAAACAAACAACCCAATCCAAAAATGGGCAGAAGACCTAAATAGACATTTCTCCAAAGAAGATATCCAGATTGCCAACAAACACATGAAAGGATGCTCAACATCGCTAATCATTAGAGAAATGCAAATCAAAACTACAATGAGGTATCACCTCACACCAGTCAGAATGGCCATCATCAAAATATCTACAAACAGTAAATGCTGGAGAGGGTGTGGAGAAAAGGGAACCCTCTAGCACTGTTGGTGGGAATGTAAATTGATAGAGCCACTATGGAGAACAGTATGGAGGTTCCTTAATAAACAAAAATAGAACTACCATATGACCCAGCAATCCCACTACTGGGCATATACCCTGAGAAAACCATAATTCAAAAAGAGTCATGTACCACAATATTCATTGCAGCTCTATTTACAATAGCCAGGACATGGAAGCAACCTAAGTGTCCATCGACAGATGAATGGATAAAGAAGATGTGGCACATATATACAATGGGATATTACTGAGCCATAAAAAGAAACAAAACTGAGTTATTTGTAGTGAGGTGGATGGTCATAGAGACTGTCATACAGAGTGAAGTAAGTCAGAAAGAGAAAAACAAATAGCATATGCTAACACATATATATGGAATCTAAGAGAAAAAAAAATGGTTCTGAAGAACCTAGGGGCAGGAGAGGAATAAAGACACAGATGTAGAGAATGGACTTGAGGATACGGGGAGGGGGAAGGGTAAGCTGGGACAAAGTGAGAGAGTGGCATGGACATATATACACTACCAAATGTAAAATAGATAGCTAGTGGGAAGCAGCCGCGTAGCACAGGGAGATCAGCTTGGTGCTTTGTGACCACCTAGAGGGGTGGGATAGGGAGGGTGGGAGGGAGACACAAGAGGGAGGAGAGATGGGGATATATGTATATGTATAGCTGATTCACTTTGTTATACAGCAGAAACTAACACACCATTGTAAAGTAATTATACTCCAAAAAAGATGTTAAAAAAAAAGATCAAGGGGCCATTCACACGTATGTGATCCTTACGTCACTCCATTCAGAAATTTAATTCCAGGTAGATCATAAATCTAAATGTGAAAGGAAAATTAATAAAGGTTTTATTATTTTCTAATGATAACGAAGAAAATGGGAGAGAAGAAAATCACTAACTCTAAATGGAAAAAAAACCCAATAAACTGGACCACTTTAAAACTAAGAACTTCTTTTCATCACAAGACACCACTGAGAGAGGGTAAAGGAAAGGAAAAAGACAGTCACAAGATGCATACCCAATAAAGGTTTTGTATGCAGAGTAAAAAGAACTGCTAAAGGTCAGTAAGAAAAACCCAATAAATTCAGACTACCCAATACAAAGATATGGGTAAAGACTTCAACAGGCACTTTACAGAAGAGGATGCCAAGTGACTGACATACAGATGAAAAGATGATCATTGTCACCCACACCACAATATGACACACACACCAGAGCTGCTGAAGTGACCGGGAGGCAACACCGTCTGTGGGCGCAGTGAGCTCGGGGCTCTGGTCCTCTGCGGGGAAGAGTGCACTCATCCCCTTGGCAACAGCATCTGTGGGCTCTTAGCACCACCTCCCTCAGCCCAGCCCTCTTGCCGCCTCCCCGTCACACAGCAATGAGTGCTTGCACGCCAAGAGCTGTGAACCCGCGAGAGGTCGTAGCAGCACACTTGTAGTGGCTGGAACTAGAAACAGCCCAATGCCCACCCAGGGCAGAAAGGATTCATGATGGTAACGTGGTCATACATGGTAAGCTACCCCAGGAATCCGTGCACAGCAAAAGGGGTGCATCTCACACAGAGCGATGAGCAAAAGAAGCGGACACACCTGGCTCCGTGGATGCCAGATTCGAAACCAGGCCGTTCAGAGGCGGGGCAGTGGGTCCCTTGGAGTGGGGAGAAATGACTGACAGGAGGCTGGGGGTTCCAGGATGCCTGGGGGGCATGTTTCTGCATCTGTATCTTGTTTCCCTGGCTGTGTTTGGTTTGATCCAATTCATTGATCTGTGCAGTGAAAAGTTGTCCACTTTCCTGTATATCTGTTTGTAGGGGGCTGAATGGTGGCCCCCAAAACATATGTCCGTGTCCTATAGTTCCCAGAATCTTATATGATAAAAGAGTGACTATTACATTATACGGAAAAGGATGGAATTAAGTTAAGGCTCTTGAGAGGAGGAGCTTACCCTGGATTATTCATGTGGCCTCTCTATCTAAAATGAGAATATTCTTCTAAGAGATGGAAAAGACACACAGAGACACAGAGACGGCCACGTGCAGAAGAAGGCAGAGATTAGAGTGATGCGGCCATGAGCCAAGGCAACGCCTGGCACTTCCAGAAGCTGGAAGGGGCAGGAAGATCCTCCCCTAAAACCCCTGGAGGGAGCTTGGCTCTGCCAGCACAGGAAAGTGATACACGCTTCCACTTCTGTGAAATGGAGTAAGACGGTGATGTCTGCGCCCCACTCTGCACCAAACAGGCAGAGAAGTCAGGAGCTGGGGCCTGAGCAGCAAGGTGGTGGCCGTTCTCACGCATGAAGCCAACACTTCACCAGGTTTAAGAACCACAGGGAGAGGCGCCTGCCTGCCGGGCGCCCCATGGTGTGGCCCTCAGAGAGGGAAGCAGCAAAACTGCCAGATTTCGGGCTGCACTGAGGCCCGTCCGAGGTCAGAGGCGTGAATCTAACCTGACAGTGCCAGCCTGGTGGTGTCATTTTCTCCTGCAATGGTCAGACACTCGGGGCAGATGGATGGGTTTAATCAGAGCTGGGATGTTTCCAAGTGAATTATAAAATCGAGGGAAGAGGGCGAGGGAACTGAGAGTGGTCATAAGGAGTGATTCTGGGCAGAAATGCAGATCTTAGCCGGACAAGAGGGGAGTGAGGATGGAGGGGATCCGGGTGGCGGCAGTGTGGTAAACGAAAGAATAAACGCCTCCGGAGGGTAGGGAAGCCCCGCCTGGGGGAACAGCCGGCGACCGCAAGGCAGAGGAGGAGGGTTGCCAGGAGACTGTGAAGGTGGCGAGGACTGACAGATTGGGGGTACGGCCCAGGAGCAGGGGGCCAAGCTGGGCTGGGGCAAAGGTAGCTGGAGCTTTGAAAGGTCAGCACAGAGACCAGGTGTTTAAGGGATTATCCTCAAGGGGATAATGACATGAGAATGGCAACTGGAGAGAAAATGGAGGGAACAGGATGATCTGGGATCCAAGGCCCAGGGAGTGAGGGAGAGGGCCTGAGGCCAGGTGTGACAGCAAAGGGACATGTGCTTGGGAGGGGCTGAGGGGCTGAGGGGGAGGAGGAGGGCTCTGGAAGAGGCGATGGGGAGGAAGGAGGGCCCCTGCTCCACTGGGGACCACCGACAGGGAGAGAGACAACATCTCCCTTTGAAGGGCTTCCTTGGAGGATGACTGATTTCTGCGAAGGGAGCTTTCAGAGAAAAGGCTGAGGATGCAGCAAGGGTGTCTGTACACGGGTCTCTAGAGTTTACTGAAAAGAAATGTCAGTGAGAAGACGGGCACTGCTCTTTAGCCACAGAAATTCGGATATCTGGAAAAATGTATGAAATGGCAAGAGAGGGGGGCTTCCCCAACTTTCATCCCTGAGAGTTCACAAAAGAAGTCCATGCTACCCATCTGCCTCCTTCAAGGCCTCGCCAGGCAGGTTCTCTTACTACTCCCCGTTATAGATACAGCAACTGAGCGCTCCAGGGCTGGAATGAGTCTGTCCCATTCCTGGCACATCTCCTGGGTCCCTACTGTGTGACCTCTACTAGGGAGGCGGGAGGGGTGCAGAACTCCTCTCTGGGGGGCCCTCTCCTGGACTTGTTCTCTGCTGGGGCAGGGGGGAGTCTGGACCCAAATACTTGCTCTGGGCATTGGTGGGGTCTCTTGTGCCGCTTCCTGCTGGGCTGCTCGTAGAGAGGGCTGCCCTTGGTGCCTAGCAGCCCCGTCTCAGCTCCAGCTCCTAGGAGAGCAGGACCCTCCTGCTGCCCTGGGGTCAAAGCCCTCCCCTTCCTTCCCTCTTGCCACATGGCCACTGGAGAGCATTTGCCAATGGAGAGTTCTAGAAAGGGCGCCCCTGTGTCCAGATGGACACCACTGCTGTGCATGAGCTCAAGGGTATCACTAGGGTGAGATCCGAGGTGCCCCTGGCTGATGGGATGTGAATGACCTCGGGGTGGGGAGACTCAGGCAGCCTCAGGTATTAGCTTCCTGTTGCTGCTGTAATAATTTACCACCATCTTAGTGGCTTAAAACAACACAAATTTATCTTCAGGTTCTGGAGAAGTCCAAAAAGGGTCTCACTGGGCTAAAATCAAGGTGTCATCAGGGCTGCATTCCTTTCTGGAGGCTCTAGGGGAGAATCCACTTCCTTGCCTTTGCCAGCTTCTACGGGCTGCCCACATTGCTTGGCTTGTGGCTTTTCTTCCATCCTCAAAGCCAGCGACAGTGCATCTCTTTGCACTCTCTTCTGTGTTCATAGCTCCCCTTACTCTCTTCTTCTGCCTCCCTCTTCCACTTTTAAGGGCCCTTGTGGAGACGCTGGGCCCACCCAAATAATCCAGGATAATCTCCCTATGTTAAGGTCAGCTGATTGGCAGACGTAATGCCACCTGCTACCTTGATTCCCCTCATTACTAACCTGACATATGCCTAGGTTCAGGGATTAGGATGTGGACAGCTGTAAAGGGCCGTAATTCTGCCTATCACATCTCTGATGCAGGTCTCCTCCTCTCCAGGTTTATATTATACCATTTGGTTCCTGATATAGCAGGGAAAAGAGGGGCTTCCCTGGCATCATTCTGAATAGAGGCTAAAGTCATCGGGATTGAGAGCTTTCCCTCCAAAGACTGAGAGGCTTTGTACAGAAGCCAGTACCCTCAGCAAGTAGTGAGAGCTCTAGAAACATGATTGCCAAAGAGCCTCAGATTCCAAAATTCAAAGTTAAAGACTGGAGAGTTTTTGCAATTTGTATATTGGTCCTGAGTTAAGTCACACCTAGGAGAACAAGAACCCGCCAGGATTGGGGTGGCATATGCTCCAAGGTGAGAGACTGAGGCAAAGCAGGGACTATGGAGAAGCAAGGTGAGGGCAGAATAGACCCCAGAACAGAAGCAGGATGAAGGGTTGCCTTAGTCTTCCTGCCAAAGAGCTTTTGTTGGGAGAGGAGGAAAACAGCTGGTGTTCCACCTGCATTGAATCAGGAGCAATTTAGGACAATTGCTGAGAGGTGAGTTAATTGTTTAATAATGATACCTCATTCATTCCATTCTCAACTAAACCTCTGTTTTCCCAGCAAAGGGGAGGGAATTAATGTGCATTAAGTACCTACTAATGGGTCAGAAAGAACTCCAGGTGCTTTCCTCACTTTGCCTTCAGGCTTTGCTGAGAATGCAAACCTGGGTCCCAAGAACCCACTGGTAACTGGGCTTAAGAAACTAACACAAGATTGTAAATCAACTCTACTCCAATAAAATTAAAAAAAAAAAAAAGATTCTAGCAGCCAATTTTGTTTCACAATTTCCACTGTGTCCACCACCATGCTTCTCAACCAGGGCACACGAGTGTGCCAAAGGATGAAAAATAAGCAGAGACTTCCAGGCCAACAATTTTGCTCCATGCAAATAATTTTTAACTTCTTTTATTTAAAACAAGCACAAGCCTATTAAGCTATATGGTATTCACATATTTTAAGAATAAGACAAGAATTGTTTTTAATCTGCTGAGGGAATTCTTCTATTCCTGCTTCCAGACTGTATAACCCACGCAGGAGTCCTTCTCCTGTGATATGATGGGATGCTCTGGTGGGAAGATCTGAAGACCACTGTCTGGGCAGCTACTCACGCTCCACTCCTGCCCAGCTGCGATGGCCCTGGCCCTGCGTGCTGAAAGTTCCTGGCCTTATTGCTCCTCTCAGAGCCCAATGGAAATAGAAATGCCTACAGCACTGGGCTCAGGTTGTGTGTCGTCAACCAACAAATAATGCAGGAGGCTGCAAATAAGAAAAGAGTTTGTCTGAGGTCTTAAGAATTGCAATTCAGGAGACATAGATTCGGATAACCAGAGAGTGTTCCAAGGAAGAGAAAGAGTCACAGGCTTATAAAGACAAAAGACAGGAGGATGTTAGAAGTTGCCTGGCAAGAGCTATGACTGACTCTGATGTGAGTCAGAAAATATTTGTCTTTAAGGAATCGCGAGTCTTTTTAGGGCAAGGGTCTAATAGTATCTTGGGTTTCTGACAGGTGTTCTGGATGACTTCATCGGGTCTAAAGGTCAGAGTCTATCCAGGCTTGGCCCCCAGCTCCATTTTAGAGAGCTCTCTTGGCAACACCAACTCCATTTTGATTTTCCTTTCGCGGTATGATTATGTTTAACTCCCTCTCAGAGGATAGTACAGTGTTATGCACATGGAGACCCCAGACCAGCTCTGGAAATCTTCCTCAGTGATATTTGGGTTGGACTCAGTGGGGCAGTGTTCCTGGTCTAGGCTGGGGCTCACGCATAGATCTGTCCTCAGTTGCTGAGTTGGCTGGGGGCTGGCTGGTGCAGGGTGGCCTCAGCTGGATGTCTCACGCTACTCCAAGAGGTCTCCCATCCCCAAGCACGATAGTTCTGACTTGTTCACAGGGTGGCAGGGTAGCGTTCTCAGAGAGTAGAGGCACATGTGGCCCCTTGAAGCCCGCTCTTGGGGCTGATGCACCTTCATCTCTGCCACGTTCTCTTAGTCATGGCAAGCTATGAGGTCAGCCCAGATTCAAGGAGCAGAGACAGGAACTGCACCTCTTGATGGAAGAGCTTCAAAGTCACATTGCAGACAGGGAGGAAAATAATTGCAGCCATTTTTGCAAACGTGCAATGTTTTCTTTTTCCACGCATCAATAGGCGTCTCTAGATTAAAGCTTCCTCACAATGGTTCCCAAGGAAGTACAGATGAAGGCTCCTCAGATATATGTGTGTACATGTTTGTGTGTGTGCATGCATGCATTTGTGTAAGGAAGAAATTAGGGATTTCAGCAACCATTTTTAAGGATGAAGCATTTATGTTTTGTTAGTTGAAGAATCCATGCGTTTCTTATATTCGCCTTCCACCACCAAAACACACCTACACGCTGTATTCAGTTTCCTTTGCTAATAGCTGCCAGTCTTTTTTTCTTTTTAATTCGTTCACCTGGTACTCCTGCTGTATCCAGCCAGGAAAACAGGGGCCATTCCAGGCAGTTCAATAGAGGCCCTGCAATATGGAAAACTGGTTACAGAGATGTTGGAAGAGATGGAAAACCAAACCATGAGGCAATCCAAGGATCAGCAAGAGCTGCAAGAGCTGCTAGGGCTTCAAAGGTATCAGGAAGAGGCGGGTCTTTGCAGAGTCCAGAGGCCAGGCCTTCTGCCGGGAGCCGGGTCCTCAGGAGGGGCTGCCTGGCAGGAGACGGAACCACCGCCAGCACCAGCGGCTGCCAGAGACACCTCCTGGAGCCGAGAAGCAGAAGAGAGGGTCCCTGGCGGCCGCAGCCTCCCTGCAATGCCACCCACAGGCCAACCCCAGCCAGGAACTAAGCTGCATGCAGGCACAAACCATCTCAGTGTCTGACAAGGAAGGACTGTTTCCCACTCGTGCAGGTGGCCGTGTGCTGGGTGAAGCTCTGCTCCACCTCCTCATCATTCCCAGGTCTGCGGTGAAGAGCAGATGCTCTGTTCTCATGGCAGAGAAGGGGAGCAAGAGCCGGCCAGTGACCACCATGTGAGGCTCTGCTGGGTTGCAGAAGTGCACCATGTCCCCACTGCTCACACTTCATTGGCCAGAGAAAGTCACATGACCACGCCCTGCATCCCCTCTGCTCACACTTCATTGGCTGAAGCAAGTCACATGGCCAAGCTTGACATCAGTGGAAGAGCCCCTTCCCCACAGTGAAGCACGGGCCATAGGCAGGAGAGGTAATCCTCTTGCAGAAAAAGCAGCTCTATTAGTTTCCTTTGGCTGTAGTAAGAAATCACCACACACTTAGTGGCTTACAGCAACACAGATTTATTCTCTTCCAGTGCTGGAGGCCAGAATTCTGAAATCAGTCTCACTGGGCTAAAGTCAAGGTGTCACAGGGCTGGTTCCTTCTGGAGGCTCCAGGTGAAGAATCGCTTTCTTCACCTTTTCTGCTTCTGGGGCTGCTTGCATTTCCTCTTGCGTTGCTCCTCCCTTGCGTCACTCCAACATTACTTCCATTGTCACATTTCCAACTTCCACTTCTGATCTCCCACCTCCGGCTTTCCTTGACAGGGACCCTTGTTAATACACTGGACGCATCCAGCATGGTGTCCCCATCTCAAGATGTTTAACCTGACCTCATCTGCAAATCCATTTTGCCATATAAGGTAACATTCCAACGTCTGGCGACTGGGGCGGGGACATCTTGGGGGCCATCATTCAACCCACTACAGCAGCAATAGTTCAATCCACCAGCAAGCAAGCTGGAGCAATGCAATGACCAGGCTCCTGCACCAGACAGCAGAGGAGAGGAAGGGCAGGGAGGTCTGCTGGAATCGCCACCAGTCCTCATCTTTATCAAGACCACAGCTATTGTGATGCAAACATACTTCCTGTATGCAGAGGGGCCCCAATCCCACCCATGAAGGGAAGAAATTCACAGCTCCTTGCCTGCCACAGGAGCTTGTGAAGACTTGCTACAGTTTGTACAGCCCAGTGTCTGACACTCTGATTACTGAAGTAAACAAAGATCATAAATCAGGTCTCTCTCCTCTTAACACGTGGTGTTCATACCATTCTGGAGGCAGGTCACAACATGGCTGTGTGCATCTTCAAGGCCAGCAGAAGGGAGAATCTCTTTCACTCCAGGTTGTTAAGATGGAGTCTTATGTAACATAATGTGGCCATGGGAGGGCCATGCCCACTCCTTTGTCATACCTTGTTGGCTAGAAGTCACAGGTTCTACCTACACTCAAAGGGAGAAGATTATACAAGAGAGTGAGTCATTGAGGGTCATCATAGGGTGTGTCTGCCAGAGTTAGATACAGATAGATCAATGAACAGATGGATGGATGGGTAGGTGAGTGAATGGGTAGATGGATGGATGGATAAATAGATAGAGATGATAGCTAGATAGCTAGATACATAGGAGTTTATTCAAATGAAAAGTAACTGAGAAGACTTGAAAATATGTTATATTGGTACTATCAGTAAACATGTGGATGTCTGTTCCTTACAGAGCAAAAATAAAGCTAACAGAAGAAAGGTACAGGTAAACACAATTTCTTAACTGTATAAAAAAAAAAAAAAACTCTCTGAAAATCCAGTGTCCAGAGGGGGAAGGAAGGGGTGGTCTGAGGAAGGACCAAGTTCTCTATTCCTCAGGTGTTTATGGAGAGGTCATAGGGACACTCAGTGCTGCCTCTGCTATTGTGATGCTGAGAAGGACCTCAGCAAGCATTCATGGTGGGTCCTAATGGCCCCAAGTCCCTTCCAGCTCTGGGTACCAATTACTCTTGGGCTTCATAACTCCAAAGCTTTGAAATGGATTTTTTCAAAACTAAAGAAAAGAATTTTAACAAGGTGGGTATAGAGGGAACATATCTCAGCATAATAAAAACCATTTATGACAAACCCACAGCCAACATAACACTCAATGGTGAAAAGCTGAAAGTCTCCCCGATAAAATCAGGAACAAGACAAGGATGCATACTTTCACCACTTCTATCTAACATGGTATTGGAAGTCCTGGCCACAGCAGTTAGACAAGAAATAGAAATGAAAGGTATCCAAATTGGAAGGGAAGAGGTAAAACTGTCACTATTTACAGATGACATGACACACTATATAGAGAACCCTAAAGTCTCCACACAAAAACTATTAGAACCAATAAATGATTTCAGCAAGGTAGCAGGATACAAGATTAATATACAGGAATTTGTTGCATTTCTATACACTTATAATGAAAAATCAGAAAGAGACAGCTTTTTAAAACTCCCATTTAAAATCTCATCACAAAAACAAAAAAAAACAAAACACAAAAACCTAGGAATAAACTTCACCAAGGAGATTAAAGACCTATATACTGAAAACTATAAAACATTGATAAAGGAAATTGAATATGATTCAAAGAAATGGAAAGATATCCCATGTTTTTGGATGGGAAGAATTAATATTGTTAAAATGGCCATACTACCCAAAGAAATCTACAGATTTAATGCAACCCCTATCTAAAGACCCATGACATTTTTTTACAGAACTAGAAAAAAATAATCCTAAAATTTATATGGAACCACAAAAGACCCAGAATTGTCAAGGAAATCCTGAGAAAAAAGAACAAACCTGGAGGTATAACCCTTCCAGACTTCAGACTATACTACAAAGCTACGGTAATCAAAACAGTGTGGTATTGGCACAAAAAAAAAAAACATACACACAGATCAATAGAACAGAATAGAGAGCCCAGAAATAAACCCATGCACTTAGGGTCAGTTAGTCTGCAAAAAAGGGGGCAAGAATATACAATGGAGAAAAGACAGTCTCTTCAACAAGTGGTGTTGGGAAAGCTGGACAGCTACATGTAAAACAATGATATTAGAATATTCCTTCACACCACATACAAAATAAATTCAAAATGGTTTAAAGACCTAAATGTAAGACATGCCACCACAAAACTCCTAGAAGAGAGCATAGGCAAAACATTCTTTAACATAAATCATACAAAAGACTGATTTTCTTAAATCAGTCTCCTAAAGCAAAAGAAATAAAAGCAAAAATAAACAAACAGGACCTAATCAAACTTACATACCAGATGGCAAAACCACACCAGCAGCTACAGAGACAACCTGGCATCTGAGCCGCCACAGCCTCTTTCATCTGCTTCAGAACAGTGTGTTTGCAGGGAAGACAGAGGAAGTCAAGTTCTCCGAGCTGGAGCAAGACTTCCTGGACTCAAAGCCAGTTCTGCTGTCCTGGGGATTCATCCTTCCTGCACCCGCTTCTGAATGGCTAAGTGGGGATGGCAACACCCCTGCTCAAGGCTGCTGGGACAAGTAAGTGGGCCCCAACAAGCATCCTCATCGAATGCTAGTTTCCTTCCTTCCCTCCCCCCGTACCCTCCCCCTCTCTGGGAAGAAAGCTCCTCAATGGATTGAAATCTCTTCTTATCTGTGTGGGTGTCTCTCTGACCCACAGCCCACCCCTGCAGACATTACACAGGTGGGGAAGGAGCCAGAGGCCCAAGAGCCTCACTCTGAGTCCACAGGGCCTTCTGCACTTCAGACCCACGCTGGGGGTCCACCGTGGCCAGCTGGCTGGGGGAAGGCCAAGGGGCAGCTCTAAAATAAAGGATGGAGTAGACATGAGTGAGGACAGAGGAATAATAATGGAGCTGTGGAAGACAATTTGGCCTTTTTTCACACTTTGGTAGCATAAATCCACACTGCCCCTTTGATCGCCAGAGAGCCCCAGGAGCAGAGAACCCACTCCAACAGCAGGTGGCAGCCCCTCTCCTCGGTGGCTGTGAAACCAATGCAGTGGCTCGCCATCAGCCCCGGGAAGAGAAGGGACAGGATGGGAGAGATCAGAGTTCACACGCGTGGCAAAAGTAGGTATTATTTTGTGAAACTCTGGATATATGGTCCTGGCATGGGATGTAAACTTTATTTCTCACCATGGATGCAGTGAAATGCTTTGAAGTCACAGGAAGGGAGGTATTGACACCTGTCTTCACAGGACCAAAGCAGGACAGACTCTCGAGAGGGAGATGGAGTGAGCGCCTTACAGCATCTCTGCCATGGGGCGCTGCCAGCTGGCCGGACTTAGCCCTACATGGGCTGAGAAGGGAGGATCTGCAGGGATATTTTAAGTGAAATGCTGTACAGTGTGTATAATACGATCCTATTGGTATTTTTATAGGTATAACCCTGAATGTATGCTTAGAGAATTTCTGGCTTGCCCAGAAAGACACATGCAGTTAATAAGAAGGGGTCTGGTGTCTGGAATGTGCTGCCCTGTTTGCATTTTTCACCGGGGAAAACAAGCATGTGAAACAGCAGTGTTAAGTGTACTGTCTGCTTTTGCTTGCTGTATAAGATAACATTTGTATAAACAAAAGACTACGGAAGCTTAACAAGAGATGCAGTGAAACCAGGACTAAATCGATACTGTTTAAGCCCTGTTATATAAGGGGGAATTTTGCCGGGCTCTGTACTGAGTAAGATTTCTGGTTGCACACTGAACAGTGAATAAATGGTTATTGATAATAGCAGTGAAAATGTCCTCCATTCGCTCCTGCAACTCGGTTCATTTCACAGGGGGATGAGACACATCCGAGGACCAGTAAAAGGGTCAGACAACAGTTTACAGAAAAGACCCATCCTGTGTTTTCCTTTATGCCTTAATTCCATAACTCAACCTCACCCTGGGCCCCAGGTGCTTCCTTTGATGAAATCAGTGGGCAACTGTGTTAACATCCCTTTGGGACACTGGTGCTCCAGCCTGCGCATGCTGGAGAATTAATAAACACCACGCAAAAATAGGCTGCCTTAAAATGTGTGCATTGTCCCCTAACACACGGCCAGGGACAGATCAGGCTCCCCACAGGGTGGATGGGGCAGTGGGGGTGGGTGGCACCGGGAGAGTGTGTGAAATTGGGCGAGGCAGGAAGAGGACCTATCTCCTCTTCATCCTGAGCGCCTCTCAGACTCTGTCCCTTTGTGGGAGGGCGACCAGAGGACACAGGACAGAGCTCAGGGCATTGTCCAAAGGAAAAGTGGGAGGAAGGGGATGGAGGAAGGACGGAGGAAGAAATAGAACGAGGGGAGGCAGGAGGGCTGCGGACCCTGGAAATGTCTGTGCATCCATCACTCCCGCAGCCTCGAGAAGGAAAGAGGCAGGAGGGCTTCGAAAGGAGGGAGAGATGGTCGCGGATGAAGCGGAAAAGAAGAGAAGCTGAGAATAAACTGGGCGTGATGCTCTAAAGAGGTTGATGCTGGTATTGCAACCAGCACAGGAAGACAAGGACCGATGTGCTCCTGGCTCCCCAGTCCTCTGGCTCGCCTTACCCGGCTACCCACACGCTGCAGGAAGCATTTTAGAACCACTGCGCTACACAGGTTCTTGCAGCTCCAGACTCAGGAATCACCCCACCTCAGAGGACCAGGGTGGACAGCCTTCCTGCCTTTCTAGCCGTCTCACGCATCTTGGCTGCAGCAGCATCTGGATCCCTGATTTGGCACCACACAGGCACGGCGAAGGCGAAACCAGCAGGGGGAGGCTGTGGCACGGGCCTGGGGCAAGGCATGTGCCAGGCCGCTCACCTGCAGCTCCGGGACGCAAGGAGAGATGGGCCACGGACTCCAACTCTGCTCTTGAAAATTTATCATCGATATTATCTCCCAAGCGCCCAGAGTGACCCCGTGGAAGTTCGAGTCCAGACCCTTCTTGTTCCAAACTCTGTCTAGACAGTGGGATGTAATGCTCCTTCATACCTTACACCTTTGGGCTCTCAGTGTGAAAGTTCCCACATGCTCGCCAAATGAACTGAACTTAAAAACACCCACAGCGCTGTGTCTGGGATCCAAATTTACTTACATGAAATTTAAAGTTGTAACCTTAAGTTACCCCTACAAAGTAAGTTTCTGCAGGAAAGGATCAACATTAGCACCCAGTATATGGGGATCCAGGTCGCCCTTTGTTCTGAAAGTGTCAGAGCGGGTCCTGTAGGTTATCTGACTCCCATTTCCAGTTACCTCCCTTCTTGCCTGCCTCTTCTCTAAAGGCTGTGTAAGCTAAGACACAGATCACCTGCCACCTTCGCTGTTAGGGACAGCCATGAGACACTATTCCAGCCAGTGAGGTGTGGGCAGAAGTCCCTGAGGGATACAACCCTTCTAGAATAAAATGGCAAAGCCTCCACAGGAGAAATCCTTTTGCCCATCACACTTTGCCCTTCCTCTTCTATGTTTACTCTGCCTGGAATGCAGGCACGATACCCGGAGTTTCAGCAGCCATCTTGTGATGTGAAGACAAAGCCATGTGCTAAAAATGGCAGAGGAAAGAGGCAGATCAGTGTGGGTCCTGGTTGATGCTTGTGAACAGCTACAGCTATTCTGGGCAGAAAACTTGGAATTGCTTGTCACAGGAGATAAAAAAACACCTATCTTTTTTAACTCACTGTTATCTGAAACTTCCCTAATTTGCAGCCAACCTACATGAAACAGTAGATAAAGGCCAATAAAGAGTGTAATAAAATAAAGTTATAATAAGATGAATGTAATAAAATTACACACATATACATATGCATGATTAGTTTTGATGTATATTTAAATTATCAAGTGAGATAGGTATGTAAAATTGTTTTTAAATTTTAAAGTAGTGTTGATATTATTATGGTATATAAGATTTCTCACCCCTAAAAGCCTTTGACATGTCAAAGATAGTGGGAAAAAAAAATCAATGCTTCTGGATCACTGTGAAAAATCCCAGCTCCGTTGGGACTACCATTCCACAACAAAAATGAAAAAGTGGAAAAGTTCCCCTGGAAGAGATTCTAACCATCTTGCTTGTCTCCCACACGAGTCCCTTAATCGCTGGGCAGCAAAAGGTCTTGCAGAACGTAACTCGGTCACAGAAGCCCAAGGAGCCGATCACAGGAGCAGACAGCAAACTGATAAAGTCCAGAGCAGAACAGGGGCCAGGATGCTAGAGAAAACAGAGGCGTGTGCAGAAAGCCTGAGCTCCCTCAGAGCCCCAGCCGTGAGCAGGGGGACCCACCAATCTGCGGCTTTGCCGATTTCTGATTCTGAACCAGACGATGCTGTAAATGAGGCCAGGAATAAATATCCCACCAGCGCGTCCCTTGTCTTCTCAGCTTGTGCTTGCTCAGCTGCCGAGCAAGGCTGTCCCCACTTCTGCCTCATTATCCTAATGTCTCCACCACCAAAAAGGACGGGAAGACTGCTCTTGTGAGCCCCATGGTCTGCGCCCACTTCAAAGCCAGTCCAGTCTGTCTCCCTCTCGTCTTGGATTTTGTGTCTTGGCAGGAACAGTTTAAAAGAGAGAAACAAATGACCCGGGCACGGGCTGCTTGAAGCCTGTCTAAGCAGGGAGATGTCTCCATATCACCAGCCTTCTCGTCATCACCACCCTCCCACCCCAACCAGCGCTAAGCATCCTGCTTAGGCCGAGTGTTTGGTGGCAAAAAAAATTTGACATTTGCTCTGGGAGCCAAGACGAGCAATCAGACTCAGCAAAATTAAGAGAGAAATAATGAAAGTGAGTGACCCTTTACTGACCGATCACAACGAATTGACTGAGTGCCTGAAAAGCCCTGAGCACTGTCAAGAGGAACCACATGTCTTAGTCTGTTCCCAGCAGCTGTTCCCAGCAGCCGTGACCGCAGAAGGAGCGGCTTAAACAACAGACTTTACTCCTCACAGCTCTGGAGGCTGGACGGCCAAGATCAGGGTGCCTGTCTGCAGCTCGTTCTGGTGGAAACTCTCTTTCTGGCTTGCAGACGGCCGCCTTCTCCCTGTGTCGTGATGACCTGAACATCACAGAGCAGTGTTCCCCTCAGTCACCCATTGGGAAGGACCCGATCGGCAGGTGTAGACACAGGCATAAAGCACGGGGTCTTGTGTGAAATAAACACTGCAGCTAGAGGCGGCCCTTGAATCCCAACGGGCCTCCTCCTGCATGGCCAACTTGTTTCAAAATTAAATGGACGTGTGCATGGACTTTCTTGTTGTTCACAGCACACTTACCCAAAAAAACAATTCTTTTTAAATGGTTGATTTTTTAAACAGTGTTCCTGTGGATGATTAGCCAGAGCTTATGTGTGATGAGCTATAGGGAGAACCCGCACTTACAACTCAGGAGCCGCCAACTCCGCTGTAAGAAGCCCCCTGTCGGATGAGGAAGTGCAGATTTGGTCCCTTCAGGGGTCCCCTGTCACCCTTCCTCCCTTGAGGCACTATGTGAGCATCTTCCAGCGCTGATGCAGCCACAGAGACCGTGGATGCCCTTCAAGAGCCTCTCCCCCAGACCCCTCACCCCTGCAGCTCCCACACGTGTTTGTCATGCACACAAGGCACTCCCAACTGTGTGTGTGTGTGTGTGTGTGTGTGTGTCAAGGCCATCTGCAAGGCATCCATCCTACTTTCTCGGGTTTGTAACTTCCACTGACACCCACAATATTTCCTCCTTATTGCCAAGCCAAAAGGCCTGTGACTACTTTTTCCTTTATAAAATTTAACTTTTTCCTTTCAAAAAGCAGAAAAGGATCTTATGACAAGGAAGAAGACAAATGTTGCTTCTGTCTCTACGTGGACGCACATGATTTTAGTGTTTTCGCCAGCCCTGGATCTTCGACTCTCAATTCATGACCGGCCTCCACTGGGAAGAGGGAACCAGACATTTACAGGGGGTGGCAGCTGGGTTCTGGGCAGATCGGGGAGAATGGACATGGCAGCCCCTGAGTCAGCAAGGCCAGGGCCTCGATGGCCAGACCTGCCTAATAGGGCAGAGTAGTGGGTGCACAACAGTGGATTCCAAAGATCTGTTTCTCAGACTCCGCAAATTCGACGTTATTTGGAAGAAGAGTCCTTGCAGATGTAGTTAAGGATCATGAGACGAGACCATCCTGGATTTTCCAGGCGGCCCTAAGTCCAGCAATAAATGTCATTATAAGAGACACAGAGAAGACAGCCACGTGAAGACTGAGGCAGAGACCAGGGTGATGCTGCCAACAGCCCAGGCACAGCTGGAGCCTCCAGAAGCTGGAAGAGGCAGGAAGGATCCTCCCCTGCAGCCCTTGGAGAGAGCGTGGTCCTGCCTACACCTCGATTTCAGACTTCCAGAAATCAGGTGTAAGCCCCGCTCCGCCCTTGTTAGCTGGGTGACCTGAGCAGGCCACCCGACCTCTCTGTGCCTCAGCTTTCTCTTCTGTAAACCACCCCACAGACTTCCTGTGGGGACTGAGTCAACGTGTGCAGCGTGCTTAACCCGTATCTGGCACGTAAGTGACAACACTACACATTAATGGAACACTAAGCGTTAAAAATTATTACGTAGGAAGTTCATTGACTGGCCTAGATGTTTGTCGTACACTGTTTAAAAAAAAAAAAAAAAAAAAAAAAAAGCACTTTACTAACTCATGTGTACAGGAATAATTCCACATCTAGCTATTCATTTGTGTGTGTTTGTAGAAAAACGTCTAGATGAATAAAAGGCACAATATTAACAATAAGGACAGCAATATGTGTGCCTCTCTTAGCTATATTTTTCAGAGTTTTCCGTAATGAACATGATTGTACACACAAAAAGATGAAGGGCATCCTACTTCTGCATAAAGGCAGGGCTTAATATTTGCTTTTTCATTTTCTTAACCGCAGGGGCAGCGTAGGTAACAAGAATAGTGACTTTTAAAGCCTCAGGCCCCAGGATCCACCTCTTGGTGCCAGAGTGATGTAGCTGTGCGTTGAAAATCACTGGGCTTTCAGGTTGGTTGGTTGGTTGATCAGTGTTTTGGGGAAGTGCAGGGGGGTGTGACTTCAAAATCGAAGGAGGAATTTGCAACTAACTAGGTGTCATGGATGAACAGGGGTGACGTAGAGAAGCAGCCCATCAAAACGGTTGCTATTGCGCCAGGATGACTCCAACAATCATTGCTTTAACTGAAATGAGGCCCTTGAGAGGAGGGGTCAAAGGGCCAAGGGAAGGGGCAGTGAGGTCAAGTGCGCACAGCCTGAGTCTAGGATGCGGTCTTGGACCTTCCAGTGAAATCTAAAGGCCGTAGGCAGTTACGCTCAACATGCCACCTTCACCGTGAGTCTGCAAGAAGGCCGCCTGCAGACCTTTCACGTGACTCACACAATGTCCGTTCTGAGCGGGGACTGCTCAGTCACCTAAAGAGGACTTGAAAGTGGTTTGGCACTTGCAGTGAATATTAATGCCAGGTCTGGTGCAAAACGGAGACCAACCCATGAACTTAGGGGAACGTACCGTGACGTCCCAGCATCTTTTGTGGGCTCCACTGCAGAGGCAACGTCAAATGCGCTGCAAGAGTTGTTGACGGGTCCCAAGGCTTCCCCCCAACACACCCAAACTTGTACTGAAAAGATGGAGGGACATTCCAGAGTGACCGGCTCCGGCGACCCCTGCCCCTGCTGGGCCTGGCTCAGCAGGCCCCCAGGCTGGGGGGCTTGGTATCGTCCCTGGCTACTGGATCTCCACTCATCGACGGCAGCCGTTCTTCTCAAGGCTGAGAAATAGCTGAAAGCTGCCTGATTCTCAGGCCCCGGACGTGCACAACAGCTGCCCTTTGCCAGCTACATCCTGCGAGTTTCAGAACCCAGAGGGGAATTACGGACACCCGTGGACCCACCAGGCACCCAGGCAGAGGGAATGGAAATACACCCTCCGAGAAGGCCCACGTCTGGGTCACGCACGATGCTTTAAGACAGAGGACAAGGGATGGTCTGGAGTAATCGGGCCACGGCCGGAACTGCAAACGATGTCTTCTTCTGAGTCAACGGAACGGAGTGGGTCAGAACACGCCCTGGACAGCCGGGCTGCGTGTAACATGCCGCTCCCTGCGCAGCAGCTGTGGCTTCTGGCTCTGTCACACGGTAACCGCTCTTGCCGCTCCGGGGACTGGGGGCAGGACCAACTGAGCTGTCCCGTGGGCACAGGGGTGAGGAAGGGCTTTGAGCCCGGCCCCCTACCGCCCACGTGCCGCTGCTAACAGGGCGGTCAGAAGCGGCAAAGCCAACGCAGGAGAGGAACCTCTGGGGCCAGGATCTACTGGCCGGGGCAGCCCTCATCTAGAGGAAACCGCGCCCGGGATGGGAATCCTTTTCTGGTGATGTTTTGGAGAGAACGGAACTACTGACAACAAGGTAGCAACTTCCTAAGGGGCCTGGCCCCCAACTCCTAGCAAATATAAGACTCTCTTGGGGAGCAAGGGCACACACGAGCCCCCATCCCTGGGAAGGGGTCAGCGGAGAACGCTGCGAGCTGGGCTCCGACCCTCACTTCACTCGGCCACGCCCGCGGCCTCACCGGACACAGGCCAGTCAGCGGAGCCCGCACCATGCCCACTGTCACACACCGATGAGACTGAAGTCCCTAATTGTGGATCTTGGCTCTAAGGGGTCCAGAATCACTGGGGCCAGGAAATCAACAACACAGGTTCCCGAGCCCCAGCCCAAAGCCTCTACCCAACAGGTCTGAATTGGACCCACCTTTCCAATAAACGAGTCCACGTCATTCCAATGCCGTGGTCTGCGGTGACCCTCGAGAAACACCGCACTGGGGCCTGCGGCTCAAAGTCAGCCCGCAGGTGCGGCGGCAACAGCATTGCCCAAGTTCACCAGCCACGCAGCCTCCCAAGGCCCGCCCGGCCCTGCAGACTCTGAAGACGCAGCTGTCCCTGCCGTCTGGCAGCCCCCTCAGGCGGACACACGGGGCCCCGGGACGGCCGAGGGGCGCGTTCCTGAACTGTGTCAATACATCCGCGATGTCCTCTGTGAAAGAGGCCGCGGGGAAATCAGAATCCTGCATTTCACTTTGGCTTTTCCTGCCTAAATGCCTGGAGAACAAACTTTACCTATATCCCTCACACTTGAGGGAAGTGACAATTGTTTACAAGATACAAGATACTATACTATGAAAATGTTACAGAAATAATTACATGGAACAAGTCTTATAAGTACTTAAAGACTTTATTATATTAGACTAACTGAAACGTATGGAAACACAGTTCCACTGAACACATTCTTTATGCACTATACTTAAAAATATAAAATACAAAACGAATTTAAAGTACTTATGTTAAACGAATTTTTCCTTTTTTTTTTGTTTAGCTTTCTTTGACACCATAAAAGAAAGAGAAAAAAAAAAGAACAGAAAGAGTGTATTAAAAGAAAACTACTAGGTAGAATTTTTTTAAACTTTTACTTTACCTATCATATTTAATATTTCCAAGACTATTTGGCCGTGGAGAATCATACACATCGCACTCAAAGCTGTGTGATCACCAGTCCTCTGAGAGCTAGAGGACCAAACAGAGCACGTCAGGGAGAGGGGGCAGCTGGCGGCACAGCCCCGCACGCCCTCCAGGCCCTGCCGCCCGCAGAGGCCAACGACGAGGACAAGGTGGCGGGAGGACGGGCCCAGGAAACAGCATCGGGGCCGCTCAGTCACAGGCTGCCTGAAGGTCACGGCCACTCGTGCACGACTAGAAGGATCTTCAGACAGACGGGGGAGGAAGTTAGGAAGGAGGATGGTCTTCCCCTCGGATGCTTCGGTACTTAGCCATGTCCTCAGGAAATACTTTAGAAAGTTCTTGAATCAACAGGCTTTTAAATTTCTAAGAAGAAAAATATACATGGTCAAGATGTTTTTGCTTGGGACTCATCACCCAAATTAAAGACGACGCCCCACCAGAGCCTCAAACTCAAAAGAGAAACTGTGCTTTCCCTGCACTGTCTGCTCATCTCCCTGGATGCCACACCCGCCAAACCGCAGCAGGTAACTGCTTGCAACTGTGCCGCAGGTACATCAGGTAGATGGAGAACTACCTGAAAGAGGAATGTTCATTCAAATACAACTTCTTCCCTCCTGCCTCAAGTGACAAGGAGCCCGCGCATGAGGAGCCAGCCACACAGGTGGAAGTGATTTTTGCACAGAGCACGTGTAACGGGAGTCTTCACGTAATAATTAAGCAATTATTAATTCGAACCACATCAAACTCATTGTGTGCAAACAGCTCTCGATCAAAGCTTTCAGAGCACCTAGAAACCTGTCTTCTCCAAATACCACGCTCCTTGAGCTTTCGTATCAGCATAACGTTTGTTTTAATCCAATCTTAAAAGCAGCTAAGTATCTGCCAGCATCTCAAAACCCTTTCCTATAAGCTGTTCAGAAAAGCAGCACCGCGGATAGAAACAAAGAGATGGTCCTTACATAGGTCAGGAACACATCCTCAAAGAAGGCTACATGCCAACACTACAGAAACCACTTAAGACAGAACTCGTGCAAGTTTAATCACTCAACCCACCACGCGTACAAACTGCACCGCGAGACGTTCACAATCTCATGAGAGGAAATGACACCAAGAGGCAACAGAAAGGGGTGCAAACTGAACAAACAGCACGGTCGCTCGTGTCACTGCCAACAGGCGATCTCCAGGCACAAAGGCAGGGAGGTGAACAGGAGCGCAGGGAACCGGAGCGCATCACCCTGGGGCCGCCACCCTGTTCACAAGGGGAAGGGCGGGGTGGTTTCTGCCTGTCGGCCCCTGAGCTGGACGATTCAGCTCACTCACAGACTGGCCCAAACGACCCCAGCTGGCTCTCGACCGAAGCTCTACCGTGCCGCAGAGGCAATGCTCAGTGCAAGAGCAACTCAACGCCAAGCTGGCAAAGCAGAAACGAGGCCGGGGGCACCACACTGCACCTCACAGCAAAGCACCTCCAGGCCAGGTCGCCTGAGATCAGCACAGACCCCGGGGGCCCAGGCAGCATGAGACGGGCCTGTCGCGGCAGTCCCGTCCCCAGCTCTCTGCCGGCCCCTCGCCTCGCCAGCACGCCCTCCGCGTGGCCGTCCCCGCGAACAGCAGACACGGAGCAGGCACCCTGTGCCCCTGGGCAGCAGAGGGAACACCACACTCGTGCCCCTCGCATCCTGGGGCTTAGGCTGCGGCAGAGGACACAGGACACAGACAGAAGGGCTGAGCCTTATCAGCCAAGGCTGGTCCGCAAGGCCTCTCAGAGGAGGCGACACGCTGACCAGGGAGGACAGGCTGTGGGCAGAGGACGTGCAGGAGTCCCAGCAGAGGAGACGGCAGGGGAATGGACGGGAAGGAGACGGGCTGGTGAATTCCAGAAACGCAAACGAGGCCAGCGCTGCCGGGCCAGAATGAAGGACGGGGGTGGAGAGGCAGGAGGGCTCGCTGTTTGAGGCCAACAGGAAGGGGTGGCACCACCCACCTAAAGGAAAACCACACCCCATGCCCCGGCCACACGAGAGTCAATGCAGGTAGGTAAGAAAACACTCCATACACCATGTTCAAGATGCAGAGTTTTCTCGATCCCATCAAAACCAAGAAACACAAAGAGTAGGGTCTCTGTGGAGAACAGGGTATACGGTACAAAGCGATCTGGAGTCGGAAGCTGGAGACGACCACCGGAGAAAGAGAAGTCAAGGAGGATTCGGCAATCCTCTAAACCAAAGACCCACAGTTACAGAAAAAGGCCGAACAGGAGGACTCAGAAAGCACCAAAGGGCAACCTGGAGATACTAAACGCGTAAAAATGGAAACAAGCACAGTTAGCCAACAACGACTAACAGCACAAAAATTAACCCAGACTTCCGTAAACGTGAGGCTAGCCACGTCGCTACATTTATTATGCTACCACATGGCTTGATAATATTTAATTTTATTACCTGTTACGCATTTCAGAAATCTCAATTGTGTAATGTTGTCAAGAAGCTGATGTTTTACAAAGTCTATTAGCCAAATTTGCTTTGTGAGCATTCCTTGATGTTTTGACATTATCTTCTGTTCCCAAGAACCTTACCTTCATGGTGTCAATCTTGCCTTTAACTTGTTCATTTTTAGCCAGAGCCCTCTCCAGGCACTCTTTGGTATAGAGTTGGGGATTTCGACCTTGATCTATGTATCTGGAAACATGAAACATCTCAATTAACATTCATGGCTGATACCTCCTCTCACAGTTTTCTTATGGGGAAAAAACAAAGGTAGAGATCTGTAACCTCACATGGCCCTGTTTAGAAGAAGCTGTGTCCAGGAACCAGGTGAATTAGGATTCCTTCGTTTATACAAGTATAGATGACTTGCACTCACATTACTTCTAATATGAATAACTCATGAAATCGAGTAACGATCACTTATAAACCAAGCAAGCTTCACAGCCACACCAGTTCACATTTTTAGCACTTGTGTTTTTCAAAAGGTTTCACGGCCACCACCTTTTTATCCTCACAACAACCTGTAAGGTCAGGCAGCTCCTGAACTAAGCGTGGGCCAGGGCTTCAGGCCTGAGCAACACAGGGGGCCCACCGAGATGCAACCCCACCAGGCCCACCCCGTCCTCTGCAGAGGAGCCTCGGGGCTGCAGAGTCGGTGAGGGGAGAGCGGCGAGCAGGAGAGGGCTGGCTTTGCCTGTCCTGAGACGAGTTTACCAACTGGAGAGAGGGGGGAATGATACACTACTTTCCTAAAAATACCTAAGTAACTTAAATTTAACAGAGACAGATTCTCTCCAATTATTTCTTAGCAGTATAAAACTGTTTCGTGAAATTTTCAACACGTGTCCCCAAAATGTCTTCATCTTCCCAAAGATTTCATTAAGTGTACTGCCTAGATGAATAACCACATTTTACCTGCGGAAGGCCACCTGCCTACTTCTGCACCTTGAAGACCTTCGCATCATTCAGCTAAACTGAATTACTCATTACAAAGAAACAAAAACCACCATCACTACACTAAGTCTGATTTTTGCATTTTTATGCTTCAGTTAAAAAAAATTATCACTTCAGATTAAAGACACTGTTAGGTTGCTGTTAACGGCATAAAAACTGGCTTTTATTTATGACAGATAGAGAAATACTAATAAATCAAAAGCTCTAGAAATCCCATTTTATTGTGATGTATCTGAAACGACGGAATGAAAAAAGCAACATTCTGGTTAAATCCTAAGCAAAATCCATCCATTTCTGGGGGGAAAAAAAACCCCAACAGGCCCAAATGTCCTAAATAAACAACCCCTTTCGACAGTGATGTCCTTTGGATTGGGTTCTTCTTTGAAGACTCGAGGGTTGACTCCCACTTCTGCCAACTCACTAACCCGAAGCACCGGGCAGAAGGGCCGAGGTTTACACTGGTATCTCTGCTACAGACGCAGTCGGCGTGCCTGAGAACGGGCCTGGACACCATTCTACCTCGGCACAGACTGACCGACAGTTCAGATCTGCTGCTTGCTGGGTGCTCAGAGGCCACCCCATCCCAGGTCCCCACGGGGGCCTCTGCTGCCCCTGCACCCACCGGCTCTGGCTGTGCTGGCCGAGGCCTCGCTGCCCCCGCCTCTTCAGCGGTCTTTCCCATCTGTCTTCCTCTCATTTGCTCCACTTCAGAAGCCAGGAGTAGTTCCTTGGCATCTGTCAATATACTCATCCCACACCCTCGTGACCAGAATGGCTCTAATGAGGACCTTTAAGGAAGGGAAATCAGCCTCCACCCTGCCGCACTTCACGAGCAGGAGTCTGGAGCTGCAGCACACGTACAAGACAGACCTTCGCTCCCACCTGGGAACACGTGACACCTTGGCCAGCAGGTGAGGACAGAGCTGAGGCTGGGAAAACTGCAGCCTGTGTGTCCTGACTTGGTGGCCAGCTGCCAAGCTGTGCTGTAACTGGGACTTTCATCTCTGACCTTTGGGGATGTAAAAAGGTAACTTTTCCTTTTACTGTTCAAGGAACTCTAGTGATTTACATTTGTAGTTTTACTGCAAAAAGCCCCAGAATACTCTTGCTGTTCCAAGGCAGCTCCGGGAGGGAGGCCGCTTGGCCCAGAGAATTGGCCCTGGTCAACACAGGTCCAGGATTTGAAACTAAAAATAGAGCTATCATATGATACAGCAATCCCACTCCTGGGCATATACACAGACAAAACTATAATTCAAAAAGATACACGCACCCCTATGTTCATAGCAACACTATTTACAATAGCCAAGACACGGAAACAACCTAAGTGTCCATCCACAGATGAATGGATAAAGATGTGGTGTGTATATATACACAATGGAATACTACTCAGCCATAAAAAATAATGAAATAATGCCATTTACAGCAACATGGATGGACCTAGAGATTGTCATACTAAGTGAAGTCAGAAAGACAAATATCACAAGCTATCACTTATATGTGGAATCTAAAACACGACACAAATGAACATATCTACGAAATAGAAACAGACTCACAGACAGAGAGAACAGATTTGTGGTTGCCAAGGGGAAGGGGGGTGGGAGAGGGATGGAGTGAGAGTTTGGGGTTAGCAGACACTAATATAGGATGGATCAACAAGGTCCTACTGTATAGCACAGGGAATTACATTCAATATCCTGTGATAAATCATAATGGAAAAGAATATGGAAAAGAATATATATATATATGTATAGTTGAATCACTTTGCCGTACTGCAGAAATTAACACAACATTGTAAATCAACTATACTCCAATAAAGTTAAAAAAAAAAAAAAAAAAAGAAGAAGTCCAGAATTTTAGTCTCAGCTCTGACACTGACTAGTTAAACAGCCACTACAGTTACTTACTGGTTCTTTCACCAGTGAAATCAGTGTGATAAAACCTGGATGGATAAAACCTAAAGAGTTTATTTCCTAGAGGCGTTCTCTAGGCCAGGACTGTGCCCAGGTGCAGGTAACTCTCTCGCAGAAAACGGTAAAAAGCCTTACCAAACATACCTGGCCTAAGAACTTTTTTTTTCAACAGAGCAGATATTATCATCTCCTAGAACCAGCACTGCCAGGGCAGTCTGGGGGGATACCAGACCAAATTCGTACTTCTCGGGTTGTTTCTGGCTTTAATTTTTTTTTAATTTATAATATAGCTGCATAAGACTTTTTCCTTCTCAAGAAAAAAAAAAGGAATTCATGTGGTTGTCCTTTTACATAAGCAAGATTTTAAGAGCCTAGGATGTTCTTCACATATTTAAAAAGCCTTTATTCACATGCAACTCTTTTTAAACAATACAATACTGAGGGTTTTTTTTAAAGTTAATTAATTTATGTTTGGCTGCGTTGGGTCTTCGTTGCTGTGTGCAGGCTCTCTCTAGTTGTGGCGAGCGGGGAGCTACTCTTCATTGCGGCGCGCGGGCTTCTCATTGCAGTGGCTTCTCTTGTTGTGGAGCACGCGCTCCAGGCGCGTGGGCTTCAGTAGTTGTGGCTCACGGGCTTAAGTTGCTCCGCGGCATGTGGGATCTTCCCGGACCAGGGCTTGAACCTGTGTCCCCTGCCTTGGCAGGCGGATTCTCAACCACTGCGCCACCAGGGAAGTCCCTGAGATTTTTTTTTTTTTTAATGGTTTAATCCCATTAGAACATAAGCTCCATGACGACGGGTATTTTTGTCTGTTTTCTTCCCTAGCATATACGAAGCACCCAGACCATGCCTGCCACATAGCAGACACTTAAATACTGGTAGTTGAGGAAATGATTACAGCAAAACTAAACAATAATTAGAATATCAAGAACGCTACTTACTCAAATACTTCTAAAGGGACAGTAATATCATGAAGTTGCTGTCTGCACTTATCGATATCCTGTAAGCCAGTAACAATAAAATTCCTGAGGGAAAAAGCAAAAATGGGACGTTAGGTTAATTGGGACGACGGCACTGAGCACCACCCACACCTGGCCGGCCAGGGATCCACACGCGTGTTCCTTGCACAAGCACAGGTTACATGTGGCTCTCAGCTCTTTGGTTAGCTACGGAATTCCTAGGAAAACTTTGGCGTTGTATCATACGCTCACCTATCTCCTGATTTTCTTTTTAAACAAGGAATTGCCAATACTGGGGGACAGGAACCAATAGGAATGAGGGCAGGAGCCTCTGAGACTCTGATGAAAAATACGAGCCCTCTCTCAAAAACATTCACCCTGCGGTGGCGGGGATTTTGTGTGCGGTGTCAGACGACGCCCGGGGTGGGCGACTCCAGTCCAAGCAACCATCCTCAAAGCCTGGGGGAAAGCAAGCCGCGGCTGCCTAGTCTAACTTCAGCTCCCCGCGGGAGCCTTCCTAGATCAGCCGGCTAGTCCCGCAGCACCGGGTACGCAAGGCGGGCTTGCAAACAGGTTGGTGCTGTGCCCTCCGTACAGCGGTGGGCCCTTCTCCGGAGCATCCGATTTGTATCTGCCTTTTGTCCACCCTAGGGCCGGGCACCGCGGCCAGCACAGGGCTGCTGCCCCAAAAACCACTTCATAAACGTGCTGTGGCCCGTCGCACCCCACCACCGCCCACCATCATCCGATTCCTCCCTTCGGGCCTAGGCATCAAGCGGTCCCTGAGCCCTCACCTTCCCGGGGCCCATTTCACCGCACGGCCGCGTGAAGCCCGCCTCCCCTCGGGGGGCAGGGGCGGAACCCCCCGCCGAAGGGGAGGGAGTCCTACGTGCGTGGGGCGAGACTCAGATTCAGAAGCACGCCTCCCCCTGACAGACCCACAAACGGAGACTGATAAACGTGTCCAAACGCGGCCCCAAGACAAGGTCCCAGCGCGGCAAAGCGGGAAGGAGGCGGGCCTGCAACAGGCGGCGGCGGCCAGCCCGCCTGCGCACAGCCTGGACCGGGAGGGCCCGGGACGGCCCGGCCCCGAGCAGGGCGGGGAGAGGCGGCGGCTCTCGGCCGGCTCCAGGCTCCCCATCCCGGCTCCCAGACAGACAGACGCCACCCCGCTGGCGCCGGGGACACGCCGGCGGACTCGGCCGCCACTCACAGCTTCTGGTTGAGCCCGGCCTGGCTGCTGGGCTGGAAGTCGCTTACGATGATGCCGAGCTGCCGGATGTTCTCCACGAACTTCTCCAGGTGCTCCTCCAGGTGGTCGAACTTCTCGGCCATGGCCCGGCCGTCCGCACCGCCGCAGGCGCGCTCCTGCCCCGGCGCCTCTGGCTTCCGCCGGGGCCCGCCACCACTTCCGTTTCCTCTGGGGCCGGGTGGGCGGGGCCTGGGTGGTGGGGCGGGGCGGGCCACCGGGGCGGGGCGTGGACCCTGAGGCGGTGTCTGGGGCGGGGCCTGCATCGGGGGCGGGGTTTGAGCGTGGGGCGAGGCGGACGTCAGCTCCGCCTGGCCCCAGCAACCCTAAGCGGCCCAGGTGAGCGCCAGGTGTTGGTGCTCAGGACTCTCACGCGTGCTCTGAGGGCCACAAAGAGCCCGCGATGGGGACCTGTGGGATCCCGCTCTGCCTTCACTGGCCCTAGGCAAGTTCCCAAGCCTCTGAGCCTCTGAGCCCGTCCATAAAATCGGGATAATGAGACCCGACAGCTACATGAGGTTAGTTAGAGGAGATAACGCCCGTAAGGCTGAAGCACAGCGAGCAGTACTTGGAAAGAGTAGCTTGACCCATGATGAAAATGACTTTTTTTTCCCTGAGTATTCAAATTACAGGTACTTATGGTAAATAATTGCAACAATAAAGAAAAACATATAATGAAGAAAGGGGAAAAGACACCTGATATCCTGCCCCCTGACATGAGCCATCTTTAAGATCTCGGAGACCTTCCCTTCCGACGCTTCTTTACGGGCAGGTACAATCGCTTGCGGGCAAAGGGCTTGCTCAGCTTCTTAGTCCACACCAGCGAGCCGCTGTGCAGGGTCCAGCAGGCTTCCTACCTGCTCCTCCGGAGGCTGGCCTCTCCCTTTTGGAGCCACTCAGCCTTTGCCCTGACCCTGAAAGGCAGCTCAAGCTGGGCTTCAGGCCCATCACTTTTCCAGTAGTGATTTGCCATCCCCAAAGGGGTGAATGAGCAGCAAGGACAACAACACACGGTGACCTTAGGTCTAGTGTCACAACTGAGGCTTCTAGTGCTAACTGCTGCCACCTCCCACCAGAGGTCTCGGTGCCCTCCATGCGCCATATAAGGCAACGTCTTCACAAATACCCATGTACCTGAAAACCCTGAAGTTTGCATGAAGGACCCGATACAGACAGTCTCCTTGCCCCTCAGCTGGAATCCTTGAGGTCAGCTCTGGCACCCCGACTTCTTTCTTCTGGTATGTAGCTAGCACCCACCAACTCTAACTCTTCCTTCTAGCCATCTCCCCTCAGCTCTTCCTTCCCTAATGCCAGCCACCTTCCTAGATCAGGTCCTCGGCCCCTCGTGCCAGCTCTAATAAAACAGTGCCCTATGGGGCTTCCCTATCTGCGAAGAATAACCTCCCCTACTTCACAGAGCTTTTTGTAAACTGCTGTTCATTGATCTTACTAAAATTCCATTTTGACCACTCTTGTGCTTAAGAAACGTTTATGCCCATTCTTCTAGGACTAACTGACATTTGCTCCTGCAGTAGCCTGCCTGGATCCCTCAAGCCACAGTGATTTCCTTTTCTACTGAATATCATAGTATCCATCATTCATCCTTTTCAGTTCCCAGAGTCTTAGGCAAAATGAGGAAGCCCCTTTTCTTGATGATATCCAAAGCCTCTCCCAACTGCAGCCAGAAATGGGAACCCAGAGAAGGTACGTGATTTGTCAGACTTACTGAATCAGGAACTCCAATTGATGTGGTGGGCTGAAGTGACGGGGAAAGCCTCTGTTCTGCTCTGAATACACAGACATGTTAGATAAAATACCTCCCTCCCAACTTAACGGCAGTTAACTTCAGGGGAATTTTAAAACGAGGTGGCAATAAAATACTAGACAAAAGGAAAAAAAAATGATGACTGGGGAGAGGGCTGGATATGAAGTTAGTCCTTTTCAATTTCATAAGAAAAAAAAGGGATAGATATTGATTGGACTTAGGCTTTGTTTAGTATTGATTTTAAAAATTTAAGTTTATTTCTTTAGTAGAACAATATAATTTCAAACTAGTAAAGGGGAAAGGGAATAAGGACAATGCAATCAATTAAATAGAAGGCAAGCAAAACAGAGAATAGGTGAAGCAAAGGACAAGCATAAAAAATAAGAAGCACACAGTAAGATAAAAGAATTAAAGAAAAATATGTTGGTGATCACAGTGAATGTAAACAGACTTCACTACTTGTTTAAAAGGGAGAGTCTCTCAGATTGGAAGTGTTTTATTATATTTAGTTTTGTTTTATTGTTGTTGCTGCTGTCTTAATCCAGCTATGTGGCTTTTCCAAAGCACACCTAAAACAAACACACAGAAAGGTTTAGATAAAGGAATAGGATAGAAAAATATATGACAGGTAATCAAAAAAAAGTTATTAAACATATGAAATTAAAAATTAATAAAAATGTTAAAAGACTTTTTTAATGATAAAGGAAAGAGTCCACCAAGAGGCTATACTAATATTTACCTATAAGCAACTAACAGCATTGTCTTATAATATCTAGCACAAAAATTGGCAAATTATGAGGAAAAATTCAAACTCCATAATTATAACAAGAGATTTGAACCACCTCTATCAGAAAATGATGTCAAGTAGAGCACAAAATAAATGAAGAATATGCAAGGGTTGAATAATATGATTAATGTTTGTGATCTTTGAGAAACACTGAAACCTGAAGAACAGATTATTTTCAAGCACATATGGAATATTTATAAAAATTTGACCATTCACTAGACTACAAAGGAAGTTTCAGCAAATTTCAAATTGTGTCACGTGGACTGGATTTTCTGACTTCAATGGTATAATTACAGTAGAAATCAATGAAGTTATTTGCTTTCTACAAACACACACACACACACACGCGCACACACACACACAGAGAGAGAGAGACCTGAAAACCAAAACACACTCTTTGAAATAATTCATGGATATACATACATCTGAATTTGTATGGGCAAGACCCGATTGATGTCCGTCATCCCAATGTAATTATTAGTAGCACTTCCTGTCACTCACTATCAAAGGTGTCTCAATTTGGTTGATACATTACATGGCCATACTAGTTAAAGGGGAATTTGTAACATATTTGGAACTGAATGATAAGCACTCCTTATCAAACTTCTGCTTTGCTTCTAAGGTGATACACTGAGGAAAAATAACCTGGAAATAATAAGCTAGGGTTTTCAACCCAAAGAGTTAATGAAAAGGAGCAAGAGAGAAATCACAAGCACAAAAAATATGTCGAAAGGAGAGAAAAAGGTAAAGACAGATACTGATGAAAACGAAAACTCTTACATTAGTTTTTTTTCTGCTTTCGTTAGAAGCTAGAAAGATGAACAGTAAAGAAAAGCTGACTGTTGAAAAGATGAGTAAAGATACATACTTCAGCAAGTCCATTAGGAAGGCAGAGAGAGAATAAACAATATTATAAATGAATGAGGGAACATCATTCAATTACAGTGAAACTTGTATTCATATTTTGAAAGCTTGAAGGATGTGGACAATTTTCTAGGAAACTCCCAAAAGTTAACCTAAAAAATAATAGGAGATTAGAATAGATTCTAACCTTTCAATAAACTGGCCAGCAGACAAAAATCTCTTTCAAAGAAACGAAAGACATCAAGCTGTGACTGCTTTTAACACTAGTTTTTTCTTTTTTAATGAAACATTAAATAAAAAAGAATTTCAATCTTAAGCAGACACTTTCAGAGAGTAGAAAAAGAAGAAACAACATCCCAGCTCATTTTCAAAGGATTATATAACTTTGATAGGAAATGCAGACAAGGACAGTCCAAAAAAAAAGGAAGAAAATATAAGCCAATCTTCCTTCTGAAAGTAGATGTAAAAATCACAAATATTATAACATATTAGCAAATTGAATCAATTATCCCGTATCAGCTATCAATTGCTACATAAACAAACCTCCTGGACACTTAGTGGCTTGAAACAGCTACTTTCCTCTATTTTGCCCACAAATCTGCAATGTGGGCTGTGCATGGCATTTGTAGCTTGCCCCGGCTCCGTGTCATTTTGGCTGGGTGGCTTGGCTGAGGCTAGTGGATCTACTTTCAAGATGGCTCACTCACACGGCCATCGCACTGATGGTGGATGTCGGCCGGGAGCCCAGTTGGACTGTAAGCTAGAGAACACAGTTCCCCTCTGCGTGAGTCTCTGCGGACTTTGGGAGCATCCTTGCCTTGTGGCGGCTGGGTTCCAGGAGCACGTAGCTCAAGAGAAACAGGTAGAAGCTGCACAGCCTTCTAGAACCTTGCCTCCAAAGTCCCATAGCATCACTTGCACCGTAGCCATGGCACAGATGGATTCCCAGGGAGGGAACGTAACCCTGACCTGTCAATGGAAGAAGGAAGAAGTCACTTTGTTGGCAGAATAGGTGAAAGAACAGGTGAGACCTTTTGAAGCCATTTTTGAAAAACACAACCTGTCAAACATCACACTGAAAAAAAAAAATAATGACCTATTGTGCTTCTCCTAAGACTGCAAAAATGGTGAATATCATAAAATCTTTCATGTATCTAAGTCCATTAAGAATTAAAGCAGAGAAATATCTCAGATAGATTTTTATAATAGACACTTGATAAAATTCAACTTGATTCGTGGGTTTTGTTTTGTTTTTTTTTTTTTAACAAAGGAACTTCTGAGAAAACGAATAGAAACTTCCTGATCCTAATAAAGGATACATACTATAAACTTATAGAGGGCATTTGACTAAATGATAGAACTTTGGAAAACAGTCTCATTAAAGTCAAGAACATGCCAGAATCTTCCCTATCACCCCAACTCTTCAGTACTGCATTGGAGCACCGGCCAGTGTAAAAACAGTCCTGGGAGCGGCACTTGGCTGTTGCCCGTGTCCTCACCAGTGTCTGCCTTTTTTGACATTGAACCTCTACGTCCCTCCTGCTCATATCTTATACCTTAGCTTCCAGCTATATTTTAGGAATTCAGAGGAGAGGAATCCAAACTTACACATCCCCCAGAGTCCCAATTGTATTCAAACTAACTCAATAAACATTTTTTGATTATTCGAAGATCACAGGAAAAAAAAAAAAAAAGAGAGAGAAAAGAAAATCACAAAAGAAAGTGGTAGAAAGAAACTTAATGCCTATTTTTCCACCATGGATGTAACTCCCCAGGAAGCCATCCTTTTCTGTCGGGTAGACCCTGGCTGCAACTTGCTTTCCAAATAATTAAGAGAAATGGGTGCTTCTGCAGTTTTGACTTATGGCACCATCTGTGCTACCCTCCCCTGGTTTTTTCCAGCACTTAGCGAGTTGTTTCTGCTGCGTCCTGTACTTGTGTCTGTAGCCCATGATAGGGCCAGTTCCTAAGAGCCGCTGTGGCCATAGAAAAGGTTCCCTGGAGATGTTCTGCACTGCTGCTTTTGCCCTGCCTCATAATAGTCACCCTGGCTCTGGGATCACATTACCTGTTGTATCAGTTCCCTAGGGCTGCTGCAACACAGTATCACAGACTTGGGGGCTTACACAATAGAAATGTATTGTCTCACGGTCCTGGAGGCCAAAAGTCTGAGACCAAGATGTCAGCTGGGCTGGTTCCTTCTGAGGCTGGGCGGGAGAATCTGTTCCATGCCTCTCTCCTGGCTTCTGGTGGTTTGCTGGCAATCCTTGGTGTTCCTTGGCTTGTAAATGCACCACCCTGCTCTCTGCCTTCATGTTCACATGGTGTTCTCCCTGTGGGCATGTCTCTGTCCAAATTTACTCTTTTTATAAGGACATCAGTCATATTGGATTGGGGCCCACCCTAATGACTTCATTTTAACTTGATTGCATCTGCAAAGACTTTATGTCCAAATACAGTCACATTCTTAGGTACTGGGAGTTAGGATTCCAGCTTATCTTTTTGGAGGGGACACAATTCAAGCCGTAACACTTGCCTCTTCTGTTCAGGAACACCAGCCCTTGCTCTCTGTATTGTGACTGCAGGACATTTAATTCAGGCCAGGTCATAATGAGTATAATTATGGTATCATACCCTACATTTTTGTGATTTGTGATTAGTCATCAACTCCAATTATCCTTCCCATAAATATTCTCTTTCCTCTCTCCTCCTATTTGCATTGGCTAAAGTGAGAACAGAAATGGGAGGTTTTCAAGTCTGACTTTTGAAACCATCCCAAGTAGGGCCATGGAGATCCACTGAGTGCACCAGAGTTTGAAAGTCTCTCTAAATCACTCATCTCCCAGTTGTCCTAACTTATTGTTCCATCGACTATTCTCTGATGAAACCAAAAGCTATTCAAACCCACTGAGAACTTCATGAAGGTTCTCCCTTTTCCTCTTGAAACAGCTAAATTGTGGCTGCTTTCCCTTTACTGAGCATGGTAAATATTGTTCATTTGTTTGTAAGACATGTTTTAAGATTTAAACACCCAAGTCTCCAAATGTAAATGGAATTAGGCTGGAAAATCCCAGCAAGTCAGAAGGTGTACCTGGTAGGACGCTGCATGCAGAAAGCCTGCAGGGCTCTGCTTACGGTAGAGGGTGTCGCTTTGGTTTCCCTCTGAGGTCAAGGTGATCTGCCCCTGGGAAATTTCCAGCCTTCTAATGCTTTGTGACCTTGGAATCTGGAGGCATTTTTTTTCTTTCTTTCTTTCTTTTTATTCATTTGCATTATTGTTGCTCAATCAGCACTCATGGCCCTTAGTGATGCCATTTGGAACATTTTTTGCCATTCATTTTCATTTATTCTGAGAATCAGATTCAGCTTAAGTTTTTAAAAATGCAGCTATCCTACCAAGAGGGCAAAGCAGCTGGTTTCTGCTTCTTACTTTGTGGATTTTCCGCGCATTAGCAGTTCTAGCAGAAAGGAAGGTTTGCAACTCTGTTGCTTCGGCGATGATGGTGATATGATAATGATAATGGTCATGATCATACTGATGCCAATAGCTAGCGTTTTACTGAGCATTTTATAAAGAGTATTTCATTTATTCTTCATAACCTTAAGAGGAAGCTACTATAATTTGCACCATACATAGTCAAATGTAAACCAAAAAAGCTTCCCTAAATACAGAATTGAGAAGCAGAATAATTCCAACTGGTAGAGGAGGCTGATATCACTTTTCCCCAAGTGCCACACTGACACATGAATGTTCAAATAAATCAGATTTACCATTCATTCTATTAGGTTCACTTGTCAGTGAGCGTGCATGACTTGTGCCGTAAAAATATATAAATTGTATCTTGTTTTTACACTAATAAGTATTGAGAAACAGTAAGATCTCTCTTCTGTTTCCTTTGACATGAAACATCTGTGGTTCTACCTGAAATTCTGTGTAACGAACCTATGACAAGATTACATTCCTATAGCCTACAGATTGCCATGTGAGCCAATCAGGAAATGGAAGCATGCAGTTGGCATTCACTATTAAGTTTTTATGAAAAGTTTGTCACAAATTCAAGAGAGGACAGGGTAGCACTATAGAAAGAGGGAAAAGGTGAGATATCTAACTCCTTAGCCAATTATACACTCATACACAGAAATATAAACTTTTTAGACTTCATACCAATTGTCACCCTACTAGCTCCTTCAGTGCATTGCTGAAGTCCTGTTATCTCTCAGTCCTGTGTAAAAACTGGTGACGTTCAGCAGAAGTCTAAGTTTGTCTTAAACACTCCAAAGAGAAATGCATTGTGCTCAAGTGTGCGCTTCCAATTGCAATGATCCAGAAAGCAAAGCCTTACCGTGCAGAAAATCATGGTGCACATGGACTGGGGACACCTGCCTCTGGTTCTAATCAAGAAAGAGAACCAGGACGCTGTCCAGCAAAGAACATCTGAAATATGTAAATACGAAGCAGCTTGTGTCAGAAGACTAAGTAAAAATATATCAAAACTCTCAGTATGGAAGATGGAAGCTAAGAGGGGCCATGATCAAGGTCTATACAATTTCAGTTACAATGGGCACCAGAACTAGTGTCAACCTCCTTAACCTTCTAAAGAAAATGGCTTTAGTTGTGTTAGTCCGGGTCTGTGAGAAGCAGATCCCGAGATGGGATTGAACATATAAGACATTTTTAAAGGAAATATTGGTGAAAGAAAACGGGGAGGTAACCAGAAAAGGCCAGGAGAATCAAGACCAAGATGCAGGTCTGATCCCAAGAAAAGGAGAGAAAGGAGGAAGCAGGGAGGGAGGGAAGAGGTGGTAGAGAAGGCGGGGAGGGAGGGAGCAAGGAAGTGGGGGAGGGAGGAAGGCGGGTGGGCAGGCAGGCTAGAAGCATTTTAGACTGTAGTGCAGTTCTAAGGAGAGTTTGGTAAGACGACTACGGAGTCCTCAAACCCAAATCCCTCATCAGCAGAGTCCCAGGTCTCTCTGGATGAACATGACTTAGTATTCCCGCCTCACCCAGTCATTGGCTAGAAGCAGTCCAAGGGAGCAGAAACTGTAATAAATTGCAGAGTAGAACACTGGGGATCCTTGTCAATTCTGGCCACTGCAGTTGGAGATCTGAGGGGTGAATTTTCATGGGCACCACATCAGGTCAAACAACAATCATAACCATAATCATAATAATGGCTGTTTACTGACAGCCTGCTCAGAGCCAAGCATTGCACTAGATATTTTACATACTAAACATAATTGTCAAAACAACCCCCCAGGCTAGGTATGGTTGCTCCTCAAGTTCAATGAGGAAATTGAAGCTTGAAAGGGTAAGTACCTTACCAAGACTACACAACTGGTTGGTGCAGAAGTGACAGTGAATCCTGGGTCCCTCAGGCTCCAAAGCCCATACTCTTACCACAGCAAACACATGAGAGGACTTTTGCTTCCTCAACAAGAAACACTGACTTCACTGAATTTGTTAAGCCAAAAAAAGTTGAGTGTTTTTTAAATATAAACAATGCTAACACAGCCAACACAACAATGTAAAGCAATTATACGCCAATAAAGATGTTTTAAAAAAAAGAACCACAATGCTGCTTGTGTTCTGCATAATTCATAAGTGACAAGACTTGAGACTGACACCATCACACTTTCCATCAAATGACTCATCATCACACTGGGCCCTTAATGGTCCCAAACCGTATTCCTTAAGTCCTCCTGACTGTCTAAAAGCTCAGGTGTGACCAGGAAGGGACAAAGCCCCAGTACTTCCTTGCTACATGACTTTAAGAATGACCTTAGTCATTAGTTTTCTCCTCCTGGAATCAAGGTAATGTCGTAATGTCTATAAATTGGTGAAACATCTAGCATGGCACCTGGAATGTGAAAAGCGTTTGACAAATGTGGTCCCCTTCTATCAGCTTATACCAAGCATGCACAGTCAAGCTTTTCTTCTCGTACCATAAACTAACTCTTGCAAAAATGCATTGATTATGTCATTCTTCAACCTAAAATCTTCTGACATCTTCCATTTTCTACAGCAGGGATTTTTTTTGTTTTAATCACTCATTTTATTTATTTATTAATTGATTAATTAATTAATTAAAAAAATTTTTTGGCTGCATCGGGTCTTCGTTGCTGCACATGGGCTTTCCCCAGTTGCGGCGAGAGGGGGCTACTCTTCGTTGCGGTGCGCGGGCTTCTCACTGCGGTGGTCTCTCCTGTTGTGGAGCACAGGCTCTAGGCAGGCGGGCTTCAGTAGTTGTGGCGCACGGGCTCAGTAGCTGTGGTTCGCGGGCTCTAGAGTGCAGGCTCAGTAATTGTGGCGCACGGGCTTAGTTGCTCTGCAGCATGTGGGATCTTTCCCGACCGGGACTCGAACCCGTGTCCGCCTGCATTGGCAGGCAGATTCTTAACCGTTTACAGCAGGGATTTTTAAACCTTACTCTCTGTGTAATGCCATCCACGCGCCCCTCGTACTTGCTCTATTACATTACCCCAATTCTGTGGGGGAGCAGGAGGAGGGGGGCAGGAGGAGGGGAGCAGGTGCATGTGACCTTGGGAGAGGGCATGAGACCCTCAGAGGAGTAGAATGTGTAGCCTGAAAATTCTCATCCTCCGAGGAGTTAGGCTGCAGCCCTCGTCTCCCCTTTGAGAGTTTCCAGTCCTCAGAATGAACTCCGAGTCCTTGCCTCCCACTGACCAGCACCCCAGGGTCTGGCTGGACCCCTGCTGCCCCTGCCTCCTTGCCTTTATTGGTTTCCTCCTTCTGCTTGGAAGTCCCCTTCCACACTTTTGTCCCATACTTAGGGAACTCACTTGTCCATTTCAGTGACGTTTTCACTCACTGCTTCAGGCAAAATTATAACTCCCTGGTCAGAGCTCTGGCACATCTGGAAACTGTTCCCTCCTGTAAAGGTAGTGGATCCACTAGAGGAACAAACTCCACCTTCAGACAGGTAAGTGTGGTGGAGACTGCTTGAATCCCAATAAAAACCAGTCTTCCTTCTTCCAAAGAAATGGAAGTGAAGCCAGGCCCATAGCTGCCCGGCTGGTCCACGTTTCCTAGGCTTGCTTGAAGTTACCTCTGGCCTTGACACTAAGAAGTTCGAGCAGAAGTGATGTTGCCAGATCTGGGTCTGGGACTTAACACATCTGGTGGGTCTTCTCCATGACCACTTCCCGCATCTCTCTGGCTGGACCTGGACAAGGCAATGACTGTCCAGTAGACCTTTCTGAGTTGAAGGAAATGTTCTAGGTCTGTGCTGTCCAAGATGGTAGCCACTGGACGCTTAAAATGTGGCTAGGGCAACTGAGGAACCAAACTTTTAATTGTAAAATAGCCTTGTCAGCAGTGTATACTGTATCAGACATTGGAATCCTTGAGGATGCAGAAGCAATGACTTGGAAGCAATATGAGTCTTGAAATGCCCAGTGGAGGAGACTTACCCCACCAACATGGACTACTTAACTCAGAACAGTTGAGAGGGGAGAAATGTCAATACTTTTAGGGCAGTTAGTATAGTGTGGTATGGTGGTTATGGCAATGACGTGGAGGGTCACTTTGTGAGTTCAAATTCCAGCTCTGCCACTTAATAGCTGTATGACCTTGAGCAAGTCTCTTTATGTCCTTGTGCCTCAGTTCTCAACACTGCCCTGGGGAGATGAAGAGTACACAGCCTCAGGTTGTTGTGAGAAGTAAATGAAGTAAGAATGTAAAACACTTAGAATATCATATCCCTCTGTAATTGTTAAGAAATTTGGGGGCTCTTTGTTATAGCATCTTAGCTTTACACTAACTAATACATGCGGGTTTGAATCAGGCTCCACCATTTACCACTTGTGTGATATTGGGCAACTCAATCTCTCTGGGCCTTAGTTTTCTCTATTTCTTATAGGATGAGGGGAATAATAGGCTCTTTCTTGTAGGGTTCTTGGGAGTAATAAAAAAAGATTATACAAGTACAGAGCTTAACATAGTGTCTGGTCCAAGTTAAGCACTCATATCTGTAACTATTATTGTAGAACATATCATATTCTAGTATAGGCAGCTGTTTAGTTATCCCTCTGTGAGCACTCAAGGATAGACTGTCATTTTTTTTGTTCTTCGGTGATTAGCACAGTGAAGATTCTCAACAAATGTTTATTGAATGGATGACTGAATAGGTAAATAACTCCTCTAGTATTAGTTTACCTGAAAACCCAATACTTTAGCTGTTGAAATGCTGCTTCTGAGACTTCCCTTGGACATCAAATCCCAATGGCAGTCAAATAAGCACACCCAAACAAGGATGTTCTGTCCCCTCCACCCAGATCCTCCCCAGGGACAGCAGCCCTTCCAACACTAACAAAAAGGTTACTCTGTAGCCTCAGCCGAGCACAAAGACTGGCCAGGATGACTCACTCCAGCGGGCTGTTGGCAGAGGACACCTTCGGGATCACTCTCATCAGTTCCTGTTTATTAAGTGTGTGCCCCAAGGGATGCCGGGGACAGGTGGTGACATGTGGCTGGAATCTAAGGGCCTTGGCAGAGCCAACGCTGTACCCTGACTCCCACAGATTACTTGCCCTAAGCAGGAGCCTGGCAGGGAAACTTTGTTCAAGCTCTCGCTGGAAGGAAAGAGCGTGTGGAATCTTACCTGTATGCAGGGCTGGGTGAGGGGAAAGCTGGGTGGTGGACGGCAAGAGACCCACCTGCACATCCATCAGGCAGTGAACCCTGGGAGGAGGTGGTCAATTAGGGTTCTCCAGAGAAACAGAACCAATAGGACATGTATAGATATATAGAAAGAGGTTTATTGTAAGGAACTGGGTCACGTGATTACGGAAGCTGAGCCATCCCATGTTCTGTTGTCTGCAAGCCCAGCTGGCAGTGTAATTCAGTACCAGTCTGAGGCCTGAAAACCAGAGGAGCCAAAAGCCTAAGTCCTGGTCTGAGTGCAAAGGCCCAAGAGTCAGAAGTGCTGTTGTCCAAGGGCAGGACATGGATGTCTCAGCTCAAGCAGAGAGCAAATTTGCCCTTTCTCTGCCTTTTTGTTCCAGTCAGTCCCTCAGCAGGTAGGATGGTCTTCTTTGCTTGGTCTACCGGTTCAAATACTAATCTCTCCTGGAAACACAGTCACAGATATGCCCAAAAATCATGTTTTGCGAGCTACCTGGGTGTCCCTTAGCCCAGTCAAGTTGACACATACACTTAAGCATCATGACCACAGTGCTTTATGAAGCCAGAAAAATGGAATGCTGACAGAGGTCTGGGGCCACCTCAGGGGTTTGGGCATGGACAATGGGTCTGTCCAGCAGGAGTGCAGGGTCTCAGGGAGTGAGAGCTGTGAGGGGCAGGACCAGGACACAGGGACCTTTACCTGCACCCAGCGGGAGCCTCTGAGGATGAGGCTGGGGTCAACGTGGGCTCGTCCGCGGTGCTCAGTGGTCCCCGGCATCTGCACGAGTCCGTGTGCGATGAAGAGTCTGACCGGAGAGGTGGGGGGTGGCTGTGAGAACACTTGGGGTGGAGTCGGCTGAACAAGAGAACTAGGGAAGAGCCATGTGTGGCTCTATGGCTCTGGCGGGAGGGCAAGGAGGAAACACTAAGGAAGGTTCCCGAGGAAGGAATGAAGGGAGCACGGTGTTGGTCTAGCCATGTTGAGGTTGAGCTGCTTGTGGGGTTCCAAATGGAAATGCCCATCAGACAGTTGAGAAGATGCCCTGGTGCTTGGTGTCAAGGTTGTGACAAGATCACTGTGAGAGGGATTCAGGGGACCCAGGATCACAAGCCATGAATGCCATGTATGGGGTGAGATGGTTAAGGGAGAGAGCGTGGAGTAAGAACCGAAGGGCTCAGGGTGGGAACCTGGGGGTCTGCAATGCACAATGGAGGGTGGAAAGAGACCCGACAAGGGGAGGAGAGAAGGAACCTTGAGAGGTTCAAAGTGATGCAGGGATGGGAGGAGAAGGAGGGGCAAGACAGGGCACTGTCTCAGGCAGGAGCTGGACACAGGGACAGGGGACCACAGGGAAGATCAGGATGGAGACACACCCGCCGGAGGGGAAAGTGAGACTTTGTAGGGGCAGGTAGGGAGTCTCCTCCACCATCACGTGGCATGTGAGCAGTGACTTGCCCGGAGGGTGATGCGGTTTGCCAGGTCTTGAACCATCTTGCTGTGGGTTGAACTATGCACAACGTACACAGCAAATGCTCACATCCTGGGTGGTTGAAAATGAAGCCAGCACTCTATAGGGCCAGCATGGGTCAGGCTGCTTGTAATCACTTCACACCTTTTAATTCCTTTAATCCTCATGACAACCTTACGATATAGGATATAGGTGTTATTGTTCTCTCCATTTGTCAGGTAGAGGACAGAGGCAGAGGGAGGCTGAGCAGCTTGCCTGAGGCTGTGTGGCCAGTGGAGCAACACGCCAGAATTGAGCACGGGCAGTAAGCTCCAGAGACTAACTCCTAAAACATGCAGTGCTGCCAGGCACGGGCGGAGCAGCTGGGGAAGAGATTCTACCGCACAGGTTTCCTGTTTCACTTGGATAATCTTTGTAGTGGGTAGAACTGTGGCCCCCAAAAGACATGCCCACTGGCCTAGCTCCTGGAATCTGTGAATGTGACCTAATTTGGGGGGAAAAAAAGTCTTTGCAGATATAATTAAATTAAGGATTTGGAGGTAAGGAGATCCTTCTGGGTAGACCCTAAATTCAATGACAAGTATCCTTACAAAAGACAGAAGGGGAGAGAGACTCACAGGTGAGGAGGCCATGTAAAGATGGAGGCAGAGATTGGCGTGATGTGGCCACAAGCCAAGCAGCCCTTGGAGCCTCCAGGGGCTGCTGGAAGGGACAAGGGAGGGTCCTTTTCTAGACCCTTCAGACACCTTGATTTTAGACTTACAGCTTCCAGAACTGTGAGAAAATACATTTCTCTTGTATTAAGCCACCAAATGTGTGGTAATTTGTTATGGAGGCAGTAGGAAATAAACACACATGAAAATCATAGAGGACGGTCCAGATTCTGTGCTGAGTTCATTCCCTGCTGACCCTGAGACACAAATATCCCTGTTCCTGTTACCGCACCTGGGATTCTACAAAGTAGGGTCTCCAGAAAGTATTTTAAAATTCCACAAGCCACAGGAATGTCACACTGAAACACTCAACTTGGAATGTCTCCCTACGACTTTTGGGGCATCTAATGTGGCACCAACAACAATCAGATTTATGAACTCAGGCAAGGTGGGGTTTTGCACTGACTTACCTGTTTGCAAGAAGAGCAAGGCTGTGACCTACTGCAGAATTTGCTCGGGTTCAAATGCTTACTACATTTTTTTTTTGTATTATACAACTTTTACTCCCATTGCTTAAAACCCATTCTCATCACCTGAAATAATTCACACAGCAGGAGATGACTTGTCCAAGCTTCCCCCACCCATTATTATCCTCCACTGCCTTCCTCCCATGCCTGGGATTTGAAATGTGCCCAAGGTGCTAAGGCTGGGTCACCATGTCCCCTCCTCACTTATGACATCACATCCCCCTAACGGCTTTTACATGTGCGGTGGTAGTTACCCTAGTAGTTAAGAGTTGGGTGTTGGTCCATTTCAATATCATACTTTTTCCAAATCTTAGATAAGGGTCTAATGATTTGTTAGCCATGTAAAATTGCTAAGAAACTATCAGACAAATAGTGTTATGGGTCTATTTGTGGCGTCTGGTATGCTGAATTATGTATATGTATCCATAGCCAGAACATCATAACCCCAAGAGCTATGTTTTCTTAGCCTTCACTCTTTCATGCTAATCTCCAGTCTGTTGATCTGAGTATAATATATTTCACAAGCATAATTATAGCAGAAATTATCCAGCTTTGGTTCTGATTAAAAGCATAAATAACTTTTTGGCATAATCATAGGAGTAAATTAAACTAAAAAAACACACGGCCACTAAATTATCAAAGGACTTTTGTACTTAACACATAAACCACTATTCTAAGGTATATATTTTATCCCAGGTATATATTTTATTATATTTTAGCCTTCTATAATAATTGCTGGATTTTAAATTCCATATTTTCCAAATAGCATATGAATTCTCACTCCTTGAGAGGGTGAATTAACACTTCTGAGAGCTTCGTACTATTTATAGATGTTAAATTGGTGACAGGAATTTTTTTTATGCTAACAAGTATTAAGGAACCACTCCATGGCAGGCATTTTTACATATGTTACTGTAATTAATTTTAGAAATTCATTTTTTCTTTTATTAATTCTTGGTGCAGCTCCTTGGTCTCACTCTTATATTCTCTTTTCTCTGTAATGGGCTCTTTCTTTATGGGATCCCTCTGGGTAGAAACAGTGTTTTCTCCACAGATTTCCAGAAACTCTCTGGGAGTGCTGAGGTGGTAAGACTCACAGCTGATTAATTACTGCTGCAAGTGCCCCAGGGGACCCCCGGCCCCGGTCAGCTTCCTCCGACATAAGTCAGACATTGCTCTGAAAACTCCCCTCAGGTCGTGTCCTGGGGGACCTGGGTATGCTCCGGCACGTGTGAGTGTGTGTGAGTGTGTGTGAGTGTGCCTGTAATGCGTGCAGCTGTGTATGTTGATGGACGTGTTCAGAGTAGGGTAAGCCATAAACTTCTGGTGAGAAATAACATTTTAGCTTTAAAGTTTTTTCTTCACTCAACAGCAAGAGTGATGAACCAATTGATCAGCCCCTGGGACATCTGGAAATCAAAGCAGGGAATTAATGGTCTCTTACAAAACTGAGGGCAGCCTGCAACCTTTTGGGGAGGGAGGGAGGGAGGAAAAGCAGGGAATTTCCTGGGGCAGGGGAGGGTAGAGACAGCAAGGGCTTGGAATTCTGAACCCAGAACTCAGACCAGAGCAGAATCTCCAGTACAGAGCAGAGGATTCCACATCTGCTCCCTACCCAGCCTGAGGCAACCTGGTGAAAGTCCCTTTGCGTTTTTTTAATTTATTCTATACCTTTTCCAACTTCTATCCAGTAATGTACTACGTGAATAAAAAACTCAAAACGTACAGGAGGACTTACAAAGAGCAGCTGTCCTTGGCCCCTTGCTTCCCAAATCCCCTCCCCTCCCTGCTGTTCCCTCTTCCTGTGGCTACCGCCCTATCTCTACATAATGTGCTCATATTGGCATTACTCAATCTGTCAATTTATGAATTATATATTGATTTAGTGCTTTGACATATGAGGGCTTAGCTTTATTATGCTCCACGTCTGCTCCCAACAAGTACATCACTAGTTTTAGTTTTCCAGTTGGTTCCTAAGTAACTTTGAGTGATGCCCTCTCATCTCTTAACTCCATCAGGTATAAACCACACAGGCCCACCCTCAAATGTATAAGCTACTAGCCCCCTACCCAATGAGCTCTTCTATGCCTCATCTGTAGGGTTAGTTCTGAATATCACAAGGCAGCCAACAGTGGTATCTTCCTCAGACTATGAAAGTATGTTCATGCATGGCCAGAGAGCGTGCTGTGATTTCATTTCTTTTATTATGCTATTTATTGTTTTTCCTGGAGTTTCTAATGTCTTTTAAGGATTTGCCTTCTTCACATCCTTTCCCCCTGCAACCTCTCCACTATCTGTTCTATTCAGTCAAGTCCTCCTTCCCCTGGAAATGACCTCTAGGAACTCCCCATCCTCACCCTCCTAGGCTGGATCCACTTTCCAGGCCACACCACTGTCATCTGAGAACTTCTCTCCTACTGGGTGGGACTCACTATCTCCTGGACCCCCACCTTCCTCTTTCTTGCCTTGCTCAAGTACAAACTTCAGTAACTTTTATTGTTTTGTTTTGGTTTTGGTTTTTTTGGCTGCATTGGGTCTTCGTTGCTGCACGTGGGCTTTCTCTAGTTTCAGCGAGCAGGGGCTACTCTTCGTTGCGGTGCGCGGGCTTCTCATTGCGGTGGCTTCTCTTGTTGCGGAGCATGGGCTCTAGGGCACGCGGGCTTCAGTAGTCATGGCACGCGGGCTCAGTAGTTGTGGCGCACGGGCTTAGTTGCTCCGTGGCATGTGGGATCTTCCCGGACTAGGCCTCGAACCCGTGTCCCCTGCATTGGCAGGTGGACTTCCAACCACTGCGCCACCAGGGAAGCCCCAAGTAGAAACTTCAGTAACTTTTGATGAGAGAACACTGGTAGATACAATTTCCGAATCTTCACACATCTGAAATGTTTTCATCCTGCTTTCATATTTTATATTTTGATAGATTGGCGGGGTAGAGAAATCTTGGTTCAAAGTCACTTTCCTTTAGAATTTAAAAAACCACTCCATCCTCTTGTAGCATCCACTGTAGATAACAAGAGATCTTATTTCATTAGATCTTATTTCAGACCGATTCTTATTTCCAGGAAGAGCCTTTCTGCATCCTTGGTTTTCTGAAATCCCCCCAGGAATGGGTCTGGGCCTTGGTCTCATTCACGGCCCTGAGAACTCAGTGGACTGTTTCAATCTGAACACTTTTGTCCTTTAATTCTGGAAAGTCCTCAATCTCTGTTTTATATAATTCCTTCCACTCTGTTTTCTTTCACTGACTCCTATTAATCAGGTATTGGACTTCATACATTTTTTCTCCAGGTCTTTTGTTTTTTCTCCTATACATCTTTTGCTATTATTCTCTTGTCTGGAAGATTTTCTCTATATCATCTTCTAACCTTTCACTGATTTTTTTTTTTTAATTTCAGCAATTAGCGTTTATTTCAACAGTTTTCTCTTATTCTCTGATTATGCTCCCTTTCTATTTAGCATAAGCAGTACATCTTGAATTTCTGAGAATACAAAATAGTGTGTGTGGGGTGTCTTTTCACACACACAAAAAGTGTTCTCTTGTTCCCTGTATTAGCTCCATTTGCTTTGGTCTATTTCTTGTCCTTTTTCTTTCTTTTCCTGTTTGTACAGCTTGTAACACTGACAGGGCTTTGTAGTCACTGAGAGCACTTTTCTCCTTTGTTGGTCCCTGCTTACCTGTTCCTAATGAAGTGCAGAGCAAGAGCTCAGCTGCCTGTGGGCTCTATATGTGTAGGTGGAGCTCTTTCACTTGGCTTGGCTGGGGATGGTGGGGAGTAACCATTGTGTTTTAGGGCCCTAAATGCAAGAAAGGAAGGATGCTGCTTGAGAAACCAGGTCTCGCAGCTAGCTGTCTGAGTTCTCCCCGGACATTCCACTGAATGTCTTTAGAAGGTAATTCTACTTTGGGGAAGGGAGGTGGATGAGGTTATGGGGATTATTTGTGTTTGCTGTTGTTATTGAAGTTTTTGCTAGGAAATAAATTCCTGGGGATGGGATGGTCTTCCTGAGAGTTGGAGGAGTGTTTGATCCTTAGAAAAAAATACAGCATATCCTGCAACTTTGTCAAAATCCCTTAAGCTTGAGGAACTAGGGAATCCAATCAGATATTTCTGTGGAAGCCAACAAAACCAGTGGAATCAAACCCTGACTGAAAATTGACCTAACCTTCTTAGGTCATGATGAAGCTGAAATTTCTAAGACATCCCTGATGGGGACAAAAAGCAAAGTGTGACAATTTGAACCCAAATGAAACAGAACTCTTCCATCATGTCAAAATGGGGGTGTGGTCTGTTCTCAGATGTATGTTTCTGCTACCCACAGATCTCCCTTGCTTCTTTATAGCCACACTCCTCAAATGATATCTGAAACCAGGTAGCCTTACTTGCTAGCATGGATCTTAAAGCTGGAATGCCTTAGTAGTCACCTAGTTTAAAGTTCTAATTTTAGAGATGAAGAAACTAAAACCCAAGGAATTTTTTAAAAGTCACACCACCAGCTGGTGGGAGGCAATAGAAGAAGGGACATGGGGTTTGGAGTGAGAAGATCTGGGTTTGGATCCAGGTTTGCTAGTTTGGATTGGCCAACACATTGCCTGGGATGTGTTTCTGGTGGGTTAATATGTGAACGTGAGTCCCGGTAGCAGAAATTTTGGGTGTTCTAGATCCCAACAGACCCTGAACAATATCAAAATTATCTGAGAAGTGTAAGATGAGTATTCCAGACGGCCCTTTAAAGGACAGGGAAGACCCTAGTCACATTTGCTTGAATCCATTCTAACCATCATTGTCTGAATGCATAGGTGAATTTTTGGAAACCCAATTGTTCTCCAGCATTCTTCGTGGAGCTCTCAGAAGCAATCAAGAAGGATCCAAAGAGAGGTCAGAGGTTTGAAGAATCATTATGTTTTAAGACTTCTCAGAAGGCCAAGAGATGAACCATCCTGATGCCTTCATTGTACAGCTGAAGAACAGAACATATAAGTGAACTTGACCAGATTCACACAGCAAGGTAACAGCAGAGGCCAGAAGTGCTGTGGACTGGGGCTTCCAAGGGCTTCAAGCCATGAGAATACAGATGTGTGGATAAACACTCGCTGACACATTCCCCAAGACTGTTCCTTCCAGAGACACACGGACCATTCAAAAAAGGTGGAAAACCGTGAGCGGTCAGGATAATCTCTGGGTGATTAATAGTATATAGGAGTCATGTGGCTAGATCCTAATTAATGATTTTTAGTATTATTTAACATTTATTTCGTATGTGATAGTATTTAGTACTACATAATATATTTACATGGGTATTTGTTCCATTAATAACTTTAAACTCTTGTTAATTTCTAAATAAATGTTCATCAGGATTCAGAATCTCGATGGTGAATATTTGTTTACCAGACCAATTGGCACACACACAAGGTCCTCTTTCCATCCATCTGGATCCTTCCCACTGTCCCAGTTTGGCACAGGTGGCTCCAGAGCAGGACTGAATTAGCTGAAAGTGATGATAAAAGCTGCTCATGGTGATGGGTCTTCTGACTGTCCTGTCTGATGGATTTCTGCACAGCATTCTTAGGCTAGTTATGGTCAAACTCTGAGAGGGAAATTTCAAGATATAAGCAAGGGAGCCTGGAGAATAACAGGGTTTGGGGGTGGGAATACAAACCATCCAAGATGCTATTTCTGAGGCCAGCAGATGCCTGCTTCTCCCTGTACAAATAGTGAACACGTCATCACGGCCCTTCTCCACAGGGCAGCACTCACCCCACCCTCGCTGGTGGCAGCCTCTGTGGGTCACTTGGCCTCCTTTGGGCTTCAGCTCGCTCGTTTGTACAATGAGGCTCTGGGGACAAAGAACCCTGGGGGTTGTCCCAGCACCATGTTTCTTTATCACAAATGAAAATTTTTTTTTTTTTCCCGTGGAATGTAGTTCAAGCACAAGCCATTTAAATGTCCTCCCTGCTCTAGCAGTGGAGTTTTTAACTGAAGCCTGTGGAGTTTTTTATTCATTTCAGGTCGCACAAAAGTTGAAACTTTAGCATGTCTTGGTGAGAAGTGCACTGAAAATATTTTTAAAAGCATTTATGTCAACTTCAGTCTTTCTACAGCCCAGGAACCTATTTTATCTTGAATTATGATGTTGACATTGAATTGTAAACACCAGAAGTGTGAACACACATGTCCGGTTACATAACAGGTGGATAATCTTATTTAAATAAGTAAGTTCAATTAAAAACCTCAAGCACGATCCACAGACACTCCTATCAGCACTTTGAAATTGATATGATGACTTAGTTTTGTGGCACCAGCACCGGTAAGCAGGGGATCTTGGTAATAAACCGGATTCCTCTTTGACTGAGTCCTGGTCCATAGATGGCCCGCCTCAGTTGTCCTCAAGGTCAACTATGTGATGGCTGAGTTACACAAATACAACAGTGTAACTCATGACAACACCCACTCCCTGGGCTGGGTGTCCTGCCCTTGAGGTCACATAGCTGTGGTCACCTCATCTCCAGCAAGGACACTCCCGAAAAGGCTGTCTGGCCTCTGGCCTCCTGCCCCCTCCAGTGGCCCGAGGAATGCCCATTCTAAGCCAGAAGCTTCCCTGGAAAAACACAGGTTAAACCAAAGCCAGCTGCTCTGTGGGCAGTGACCTGATTCAACAGGACAACCAACAGCAAGGTCGAACAGGAGCCAGAGGTGAGCACAGAGCCATGGCCTCCCTTCTTTCTTTGCCTCTTATAACTCTCCCTGCCTTAATTTTGCTCTGTGTTCATAGGGTCCTGTTTTAAAGAAGGAAAGAGGGTCTAAAAAGAAAAGAATGTTTATTTTAATATCAGCCCAGAAAACTCTTGGGAATGAGCCAGTGGTCATAAGGGAGAAAGGTGTATTTTCCGGTGAAGGAATGACTACAGTTCCAAGCTCAGGTCTCCTTCTGAGCCTTCACGCGCGGGCTGCCGGTCAGCAGAGCCTGGGGCACCCTGCACCCTCACCTGCAGCACCACAGGGCCGGGGCCAGGGCAAAGCAACGACATGGTAGGGAGGGTGGCAGAGGGACACGTCAGCTCCTTGACAAAAGCGATCCTTGAGATGGAATAAGTAAACCCCTCAGACCCTCTAACTTCAGATACTTGGCAGAGCTCACCAAGAAGTTCATTTCTTCTCCCCCACTGGGTGGCCCCTTTGAGGATTTCAGTGGTCGTGTCTAGAATGGATCCCTCTCAATATTCCAATTCCAGAGGAACCTCACTTAAGAAAAAAAGCCAGACCAGACTATCAAGACTGATCAAGCAGGCATGAACGAAGCCACCACCGTGGTTTCTTTACAATTATGATAGGGCGATGGGAAACCCACAATGTCACCAGCCCTGAGAATCATCGAGGTACAAACCCTGCCTCCTCGCTTGGGACATCACCACCTTGCCACAAGCCTGGGCTGACCCTCCCAAGTGAGTATCAGCCTTGTTTCCTTTTTGCCTCCAAGAGTGTATGGGCACAGCCAAGGCCGTGTGGATCCCATGGGGGTAAAAAGTGCTTCCTCTCCTATGGAGAGATTCAACATCAAGTCAGTAATACGAGTAAAAGCTGCTGCACTGGGGGATTTTAAATCAGAGAAACAAAATCCAAATCTCCCCAGGTGGAGCTCAATTAATAACTTCCAGACCCGAGTCCATTTTTTGATAACGCTGCTGATAATCCCATGCAAACACCTAACAGGAAAAATATACACCTATAAAGTTTGGGTTTTCAACAAGATTGTTCCCAGCACGGGGAACTGAAATAACTGATAGACAGAAAGTGGATTTGAACTGTCACAACCCAGCCCCCCAGACCTGGATAGCCCTTTAAAGACATAAGGCTCTGTAGCAAATGCATAGGCTTTTGACCCCTAAGAGAGAGTTTAACAATAGTTTGTGACAGATAAGTTTGAATGTGCAGAATTGGAAAAGATAACATTTCTCCACTGTTTCTTTAATGATAGCTTTGAAAGAGGAGTTTGTCAGTTCCACCCTCATTCAGGAAACTGCCCTGTGATGTCTCTGTTTGTTACGACTGTCTCCATGTTGTCAGGGAGGCTCCCAATTTCCCAGCCTTGCAGTAGGTCTCAGGCTGGGGCAAAACCTTTGGTCGGTGAGGTTCTCCAAAAGAGGGCGAGGTGGACAGGCCATCCACTCAGGCTCCTGTAGCCCCCCCCCTTGCCTTTAACAAGAAGCCCATCAGCACAAGTGCCACGGCGTGCCCATAGCACGGGCCCCCTGGGAACCAAGCACCAATGTCTGTCGTGGTCATCACTGAACAAGAACTGCTTGCGCCACTGATGTTTTCATTGCCTGTTGTCTGCAAAGGGATAAGTTCAGGGAACATTTGGACCCACTTCCCATAAAAGCCCTGCTCAGGAAAGATTCCAAAAGGTCCATGTAAATATATCCTCCCAGTGGGTAGAACTTAACCTCATGCCTGCCCCACCAGGGTGTGAGCTCGACTCCATGACTTGATTCCAAAAGACAGAATATGGGAAGAGGAGAGAATAATGTTATGGTAGAGAAATCTGGCAGACTTCACTCCAAATGGTCAAGGTTATCATGCCCGGGGATGTCATGTCCATATCAGGTGCCCCTGATGTGATGCACTACAGGGGACTTTCACCTTTCTGGTATGCTTTCCCAAAACATCCCCAGTATCAACATGAGAAAAAAAAACCTTGAAGAAGCTAGATAGAGGGACATTCTACAAAATACCCAACAAGCACTCCTCGAAACTGTCAAGGTCATCACAAACAACATGAAAAGACTGAGAAACCATCACAGACCAGAGGAGTCTGGGGAGACACCATAGCTAAATGCAATGTGCAGCCCTGGTTGGGATCTTGAGAAAGGGCAGGACTGGGGAAACTGGAGAAATCCAAAGTCTGAGGTCTGGTTGGTAGTGATGCAACAGTGTTAACCTTAGTGCTGGCAGGTGCACCATGGTCATGTAGGATGCTGACATCCGGGGACTCTGGGTGAAGGGTGTATGGGAATGGGGCTAGGACCAGGCATCGCCGAGCAAGGCACCTGGGTGCAAATTTAGGGAGGGACCCCTAAAGACATGTGGGGTCTTGCACGTACCAGCCACATGTGACCCCGTGTGGAAACTCTCTGTGCTATATTTGCAGCTTTTCCATAAACCTAAAATCATTTCAAAATAAAAAGCTTATGAAAGAAAAAAGCTCTGGTTGGAATCTTTCAATATCCTCATAAGGATATGGAACAGGAATATTCCTGGCAAGGAAAAGGGAGAATCTGGTGCAGTGACCATATGCAGGGTCTGCTCCGCTCCAAGCCTGTGAGTGTAGGGCTCAGCCTATTACACCTGCCGTGCAGGTACACACAGACAGTGACATTAGGCAGTCCCAGCGACAGATAATAATCCAGCAGGGGCTCCCCAGGTAGGTACACGTGTTTAACAATACCCAAAGGGACACCTTGGCTCAGAGCTTTACAAACCCAAAGAAGCCGTTGAGTGTTGGCTCCCCATGCCATTAGAAGTGTATTAACGGACCACTTACAGCTCATAGCCGACCAGGCATGACATGTCGTGGATTCTGGTAAGAAGCCTCAAAGAATTAACTACAGCCCCAAATCAGGATGGACAACATCCCATTGGATCCAGACTTGTGCAATCCATGTTATTCCACCCACACACCGTCTGGACTGGTTGAGTGGTACCATTGCCTGGTGGTCCCATGCCTGTTGACCATGGTGCTCTCAGCCTTCTCTTAGGAACCACGAGAAGGAACCACATAATGCTACAAGTATCTCTCCCACCTTCTTATGTCTGTGGTCCCTCTCAACAGGGGACGTTTCATCGGCTGTGTCCTTGTTAGGTTGCAACCAACCAGGCATGGGGCAGGAGGGAGGGAGGGAGGGAGGGAGGAGAGTCACCTCCTACTTGAACTGATAGCTTAAAAAATGTTCTCGCATTTGTGTAGTGCCGCGTAACGCCACAAAACACACACTCATGGAACACAGATGCCACTTCTTCCTCCTCCACTGCCCAGCACCAGGGGAGGACCGAGGGGAACTGACCCAGCCCTGGAAGCTGCCAGCGCTGCTGTGGATGTGGCTACAACAATGGACAAATAAGCAGTTTTTAAATTGACAAGGTGAAAAACATGTAGGATTGGGGAATGTTGCCAGAGGGAGAGCTGAATGTCAGTGAGGAGAAGGAACACTGAATAAACCCAAAATATGTTTTAAGGAAACCCTGAAAATGCCTTCTGTATAACATTAGCTCCCTCTGCTAGAACTGCCAATTTTTAGTTTTCTCACTATTTTTATTTTCTTGAGAACTGATCGTTTTTATAAATAGCTTTCTAAATGTCAAACTAAGTGTTGCATAATTTCTCTCTCCTTCTTATCCTGAATAACTTAATCCTTGCTTAATTATCTTGGGCTTGACTAAAGGGGGGGGGTGGTCATCAATGGCTAGAAAGTGGTCCTCTCTTTGATGTCCTGTTGGCTTTGGTCATTCAACAGTCACAGCCCACAACCAAGGTCGGGTAACACAGATTGAAGCCACCAAGAAGCCACTGGCCAGGGGCCACGGGAGTGCTTCCCCTGTAGCCACAGTGAGACTGTGACTCTGTTGCTCCAGGAGCGGAGGCCACTCTCATACATCTGCCCAATCCAGGGCACCGTGGACATTTGTCCACTTGGATGTTCTGGTCTCCTTTTTTTTTTTTTTAAAGGAACCATTTTGAGATATGTCAGAGCACACGGGTTTTTTTGTTTTTGTTTTTGTTTTTAATTTTATTTATTTTTGGCTGTGTTGGGTCTTCGTTTCTGTGCAAGGGCTTTCTCTAGTTGCGGCGAGTGGGGACCACTCTTCATCGCGGTGCGTGGGCCTCTCACTGTCGCGGCCTCTCTTGTTGCGGAGCACAGGCTCCAGACGCGCAGGCTCAGTAGTTGTGGCTCACGGGCCCAGTTGCTCCGCGGCATGTGGGATCTTCCCAGACCAGGGATCGAACCCGTGTCCCCTGCATTGGCAGGCAGATTCTCAACCACTGCGCCACCAGGGAAGCCCTGGCCTCCTTTTTTGGGGCTGCAGAACCAGCCTGCAGCCAGGATGAAGTCCAAGAGATTTAACCTGACCTAGAAGGTTGTTCTGCAAGGGCAGGCCTCCAGCCTCAGCATCACCTGGGAACGCGTTAGAGATGCATTGGCTGAATCAGGAGCTCAGGGTGGGAGGGAGAGGGTGACATGTGAGTTAACATACCCTCAGGGCCGTTCGGATGCACCTTCAAGGGGGAGGACCCCTGGTCTGCAAACCTGGTTACCTGGTTCTCAAACCTGGCTGTACATTAAAAAAAAATAGCTGATGTCTCTACGGAGCCTATGATTCATTAACATGACGTGTGGCATGGACAAAGGTTTTCAAAACTCCTCAGGTGATTCTGATGGGCAGCAAAGTTGGAGGACTGCTGGTTGGGAACAACCCAGAAGCTCTGAGCCCAGGTCCTGCCCCAACTCGTGCACCGAGGGAATCCTGCAGTGTCTTCTAGGTCCAAAATACTCATTTTTCTCCAAAGATTGTTCTAGAACAGGGCTCACTATTCTCCTGCACATTAGAATCATCAGAGGAGGTCTCAGAGATTTTCATTTGTTTTTAAATTATTATTTCTCAGGTCATTCTCTTGTGCAACCAGGGTTAAGAATCAAGGGTTAAGGACACATCCCCCATTCTCATCTGGGTAGGAATTCTCCTTTCCCAACCAGACTTTGAATTAGCTCAGAAATGGGCTTGGGTGGTGTGATACTGTGTTTTTTAATAAGAAATAGATTCTTGGTCTCTCCCTGGTTCTGGCACAGAGCTCCTAAAACCCTTGGAAGTTCTTCTGTCTCTTGTTATGTTAATGAGGTGACTTTGGAAAGCACCTGAGGAGGAGGGCTGGTTACCAGGGGACCCAACCTTGTGTTTTAGATGATGAACCTTTCATTCCCACCCCCGACCCCTGGGGAGAGGAGAGGGGCTGGAGATTGAATGATTTAATCAACCATGCCGATGTAATGAGGCCTCCATAAAAAACCGAAAAGGACTGGGTTGGGAGAGCTTCTGCGCTGGTGAACAGGTGAAAATCCAGGGAGGGTGGTGCTCAGGGGCCTGGACACTCCCTTCCCCTTCCCCACGCCTTGTCCTATGCATCTCTGCCATCTGGTTCTTCCTGAGTTATAACCTTTTATAATAAACCGGTAATCTAGTAAGTAAAATGTTTCTCTGAGTTCTGTGAGCCATTCTAGCAAATTAATCAAACCCAAGGAAGGGGGGATCATTGGAACCTCCGATCTATAACCAGTAGGTCAGAAGCACAGGTGACCTGGCGTTCCAACTGGTGGGGTGGCAGGGGTGGGCGTCGGTCTTAAGACTAAGCCCTTAACCTGTGGGATCTGGCACTATCTCCAGGTAGATGATGTTAGAATGGAGTTGAATTGCAGGAGCCCCAGCTGGTGATACAGAATAGCTTCATGGGGCGGGGAGCTCCACACATTCCAACTAGAGTCAGAATAGCCAGGTGGGAACTCCCGCCATAGCACAATGGATTAAAAGTGCCTTTTTACTTCGTTTGGGTCGACTGAGTTTGAGATGATTTGGGTCTTAGTCATTCACAAACCACCTCTCCTGAGTGACATTTTAGATGAGCCTTGGGTTCCTGCACCTGCCCTGAGACCTGGGATCACAGAACATCAAAGACACCTGAGAAACGCCTTCTGGGGTCTCCCTCCTGGGCTGCCTCTCCGGCAAAGCCCTTTCATTCATGGCATCCTCGCTTCTGTAGAGAGACGAGAAAGATTAATATCTTCCCCCTGAATGATCCCTGTTTGTATTCAGGGGTATCCTTAATTAGGGCAATTTTATTAAAATCCTTTAAATAAATAATCCCAAATTGCATTTTAACATAACCAGTTTCAATGTAATTAAAGTGCCCTGGTAGATGTGAATCTCCCGGAGGAAATCAAGGTCTCCATTTAAATTTCTAAAACAAGTGTGCAAATTCTTGCTTAAAAACATCTTAATTCAACTGTCACTTCCTCCAGGAAGCCCTCTCTGACTGCCCCCAAAGTAGACAAAGCCCCTGGTCAAGGGCTCCCCGACTCTGTAGACCTTTCTCCCTGTCACTCAGCATCTGTAGCCATTGATCCCCAGGTAATTGATTCCTCTCTGCCTGCTAAGGACATGGCCAGCTGGGTGGCCCTCTCTTGCGTCTGTGGGGTTTGGCCCAGTGGCTGGAACAGTCGTCAAGGAAAAAGAGAGCTCTTCCTTCTACTCCAAAGAGCGTGTGTCCTTTCTCCCATCTTGCAGCCTCCTCCAAATAGGCGAGATGCATTGCACATGAAATCAAGAGGGACGCGGGAAGTTCATCACCGACAGGAAAGCTTAAAACCAGGGGCGGGAGGTATGCTGCCACTTCAGGAGGGCCAGCTGCACAGCCGGGCAGGGCCGCTCGGTTTCGTTCATTCCATCTTGGGTCTTATTGCTCAAAATGATCAAACACGAAGCAGGGGACATACCATAATTTGGCAGGTAGAGAGCCCCAAATAAGACATTAATAAATGCTAACAGGGGGAGGGGAATGCTAAAAAGAACAGACATTACTCAAAGCTGGGGCTCCTTCTCCTGATTCCCTGTGATTGATTGTATCTTGGAAATATCTGGACAGAATTATACTCTTAGCATTTGTCCTTGACTGAATTGTGTCCTCCAAAATCCATAGGTTGAAGCCTTAACCCCCAATGTGACTGTATTTGGAGGTGGGGCCTTTAAGGAGGTGACGAAGATTAAATGAGGTCATAAGGGTGTGGTCCTAATCCAGTGGTGTCATTAGTAGAAGAAAAGAGACACCAGAGTTCTCTCTCTCTCTCTGTCTCTCTGAGCACACACAGAAAAGGCCACATGAGGACACAGCAAAAAGGCGTCATCTGCAAGCTGAGGAAAGAGGTCTCACCAGAACCCAACCTTGACCTCAGACTTCCAGCCTCCAGACCTGTGAGAAAATAAATTTCTGTTGTTTCAGCTGCCCTGTGTTTTTTTGTTATGGCAGCCCTAGCAAACTAATATGGGATTATTCATTTCTGCTTTATCAAGAACTCTGTATTTGATTTCATCATATAAACATGGGAAAATAAACAAGATGATTGACTTTGGAAGGTGGAACTGTTCGGAGGTGAAATGTGTGCTTGGTTTCCTCAATACTCCAGCATGAGGCATTTTGTATCAGCAGCTCAGAATTGGCCTTAAGTCTTCTGTCCTTGCAAAATCCTTTACCCTCTTCCTATAACCCAGAGTTTTGCAACTGGGGGCAACGCCGTCCCCACACAAGGTCACTTGGCAATGTCTGGAGACACTTCTGATTGTCACAGCTGAGGGAGGTTGCTACTGGCATCTAGTGGATAGGGGACCTGGGTGCTGCTAAACGTCCTACAATACAGGACAGCCCCCCGAAGAATGACCCCACCCCAAGGATGATCGTGCTGAGAAACCTGTCCCAACCACCCACAGATTCAGGTTCTAAGTTGTCACTATGTTTTCAGACCCCGGATTCATCCGACCAAACCAATCATTATTAGCTGAAGAATGTAAATAATTACATTATGGAGACCAAAAGAAAGTCATGTAAGAAAATAGAAAGCAAGGAAATAAGTAACCATCAACTTTCCAGTTGGCATTTATTAAACTTAAACAATGTCTTATCACATCATAGTGCAAATAAAATATTAGGTAGCAAATAAGACGAGTGTTCCTTTTTCGCTGACTTTGTCACCTTGGCATGTTTTCTGATGAGTCTCACATTAACAACGGTGGCAAGAGCCCATATGACATTTGCCCTGTAAATCCAATGTCAGCCGACCGAGAGGCATGTAATTATACCCACAGAAGACTGAGCTTACTTTTCTAGCTTCACATGTTACAATTTAATAATATCTCATGTAATTATACATTGTTACAGCACATGATGTCACAGACTCACTCAGAACTCTTCTTTTGGGGGGATTTTTCAGTGCCTAAGCTGCACCCAAACGCTTTCCCAGTCTTCAAGATGTTCTAATCATTTTATAGATCTAACTAATAAAAATAAAGAAATAGCAAGGCAGCTGCTAAAAAGGGTCTCTTTACATTGACCGTCTGTGCCCTCACTGGTACTTGAGTGCCATGGTGTTTACGGAAGTGATGCTTGTCTTGTACTGGCCATCATGTGGAAGGTGCAATGGAAACAGTCCCCAACTTGGGTAGCATCTGCCAAATCCGTGGACTGATCCCTGCTTTTGTGATGCCCCAACACCTGTGTGTGAGTTTCCTGGGGCTGTCGTAGCAAAGTACCAAAAACTGGGAGGCTTAAACAGCAGAAATATATTGCCCACAGTGCTGGAGGTCAGAAGTCCTAGATCAAGGTATGGACAGGGCCATGCTCCCTCTGAAGGTGCTAGCCTGTCCCAGGCTTCTCCCCAGGACTTGTAAATGGCCACCTTTTCCCTCTGTGCATTCCTGTTCCAGCATCCAAATTTCCCCTTTTTATGAGGACTCCAGTCATATTGGATTAGAGCTCACTCTAATGACCTCATGCTATGGACAAAATGTTTGCCCCCAAATTAATATGTTGAAGCTTAAATCCCCAATGCGATGGTATTAGGAGGTGGGGCCTTTGCAAGGTGATTAGGTCATGTGGATGGAGCCCTCACAAATGGGATTCGTGCCCTTATAAGAAGAGGCTGGAGAGAGCCGCTTCCTCTCTCTGTGCCCTCTGCCACGTGGGGATGCAGCAAGAAGGCAGCCATCTGCATGCAGGTCCTCAGCAGACACTGGATCTGGTCTTGGACCTCCCCCTGCAGCCTCCAGAACAGTGAGAAATAAATGGTTGTGGTCCACAGTATTCTGTTATAGCAGCCTGAGCTAAGACAACTCACATTAACTTAACTACCTCTCTAAAGACCCCATCTCCAGATAAGCTCACATTCTGAGGTCCTGCTTGCATTGGTTTGTTCCTTGATAAATGTGCTGGGGGGGACATGTTTGCTGAGGGCCAACAGAGCACTAGGCCTTGTGCAAAGTTCTTGGTACGCGTTCTCAGAGTTGATCCCTCCACAAACCCAGGGGGGTAGGTTAAATTTATTCTCACTGGTACAAAGTGGCCGACAGGACACCTAAAATCAGCTGATCCACTCACACAGCTGGGTGTTGCAGAATCAAGATTCAGAACTGTGTCTAACCAACTCTAAAGGCCGTGCCTTTCCCCAGTCCAACCTGCTGCTTCCAATTGCTTCTCTTTATTCTGGTAATTAAAGTAAGGTAGCTTTAATTTAGCTCTTATAAGGATCTGAGCGCCCTCAGCGCCCCTAGAGAAACCCAGAAGCCCCTTGTATGTCATTAACATGTCACCTGGAGACTCACTTCCATGATTTTATATTTTCAACATAGGCGACAAGTCCAGCCTTTCAGCTTTGCAGTGATTTTTCTAAGTCTTGTCGTTAGGGTATTGGAGAGCCTGCATCTGATTATTTGCTTTCTGTTTTTTCTAAAGACAGAACTTCTTGCCTTTGAAGCAGGACGCAGCGCTGCACAACTCCAGGGGGTACGTTCATACCGTGATGCCAGTGAGGAAAGCTCCCAGGTCAGTGGGCATCGTTGTACGGACCTCAGATGGATGGGGCCTTCAGGGCCCGGACTTTGAAGAACGTGCCTGAGGTCAGGATTGCGGGGGATGTCATCGCTTCTTCCTTCCTCGTTTCCACTCTCACCTGCCCCGTCCCCACTTCCCAGTCCAGCCAAAACGTGACTCGACTCGGAAGACAGACTGTGTACTTAGCCCCGCAAATCAAGACATTCGCCTTCTGCCGATTTAAGTTATGTCCATGACATAATACCATATCGACAAATGGAAAGTCACTGTCCTGGGAGTTGGAATGTATTTCATGGGGCAGTGGTAGCAGGTAGAGGGCTTCTGATGGTCAGCAAGTTCATATAACAAAGGCCCCCTCCCGGGCCCCCAAGATTCTGTTCACCATCAACACCATCTCCTTCTTACTCTTTCATTCATTGTTTGCCACCTTCCATCCACTGCTATTTTATTTTTTCTCACCTTCTGTTATGGGTTGAATTGTGCCCCCCCCCAAAAGTCCTAACCCCTGCTACCTGTGAATGTGCCCTTATTTGTGAATAGACTTCTTTATAGATGTAATCGGGTTAAGAAGATGCCCTTAGGGCAAGTCTAACCCAAAGAGTAGTGTCCTTAGAAGAAGAGATGTCATGTGAAGACACAGACACACAGGGAGGTCACCCGGTGGTCACAGAGGCAGCTGGAGTGACACAGCCGCAAACCCAGGAACGCCAAGGACCGCCAGCGCCACCGGAAGCCAGGAGGGGGCAAGGAAGGACTTACCTAGAGTTTCAGAGGGAGCTCAGCCCTGCCAACACCTTGATTTCATACGTCTGCCTTCCAGAACTGTGACAGAGCAAATTTCCATTGTTTCAAGCTGCCCAGTTTGCGGCACTTTGTTACAGCTGCCCCAGGACCTAATCCTCCTTCTTTCAGCCAATCACCTCGCCTGTTATGAGTCAGCTGGGGTCCAGTGGGGAGGCACCGACCGTTTAAATAAAATTCATCAGAGAACTTTTGCTAGTGGTAAGAAACTGAATTCATTGTAGACTAAAACCAAAAGCAAAAACAAAAATAACACCTCCTTTGAAAATGAGTGATTTCCTAGTATTATGGGCAGGACACAATATTCCCACTGCTTTCTGACCAGCTGTTTTGTCAGGAGCCGGGACTTGAGCTTGTGCTCGAGGTGGTGGAGTCTCTGAAGGGGACCTGGGACGGTGGTACAGATCAGCACTGGGCAGAACGCTGCCGGGTCCTCAGTGGGAGACCGTCCATGGGCACTTTTATCACCAGCGGGCCGGCGGCCTCTCTCCTTCAGCCATCTTCCTGAGTTATTGCCAACCTGCCTGGCTCAACTTCTTCCATTAAGAAAGAGCACTCACCGGGGAGAGGTTTTGTGGGTCATGAAAATGAATATGGACTCAGACTTTGAGGGCCGAGGAGGGACGAAGAGAAGGTCACATGGAAAACAGGAAAGCCCTTACTGTATATAGTCACCTACAGCTCTGCTTCTCCATCCCACCTCGGACCCCCTCACCTGCAGTGTGCTAGGAGGGGTTGGTTCTATGGAGCACTTATGTGTCTATCAGTCTTTTTAATAATGGCCATTAATTGCCCAACAGTTTCCATCTAGGACGAAACAGAGGAGGGAGGGAGTGCTGATTAATTCTTTTCCCAAGAAGCTTCTAAACAGCGACCCGAGGCTGCCGTCTCTGCAGCCTTTCTTCTTCTCGGTGGAATTCCCGACTCAGGTCCATGGTCACTGAGGCAGCGGCGGGTAGCTCACTGCCCTGCCCCAGCCAGGTGCGTGAGTCCTGTGGGAGACCCTCTACACCATCTAGGATGATTGTGTGTGACTCACCACCAACGCCTGGAGAATAGACCAGGAGTGACCCTCGGGTGACCCGCCAGCACCAGCAGTTTATGCGATTGTTGTGTCGAGGGACACGAGCCGTCCCTCTCTCAGAACCTGCCCTGTGCCCAGCTTGGTGCCTTTGCGGTTCCAGAGCCAGTGAACGGCCCTGGAGGAGAGTACTGTCCACTCGGGGCCACGCTTGGTTCCAGCCACTCAATCACAACATTGGACATTTAAGTCATTGCCCAAGGCACAGAGGGTGATGGTTTCCTGCCTGTCTCACCAGGCCAGCAAGCCCAACCTGGCTACACGTGACACCGGGGGAGTTGTCAAATTACCCAGATCTAAGCCTCACCCAGGAGGTTCTATGTTTGGCCCTGGAGGAGTGGGCATCAGATTTTCCCAAGACAGCCCCACATGCCCACCCAGGTGAGTCTGTGTGTAGCCAGGTTGAGACGGCTGAATTAGAATATTAACCCCTGAAGTTATGGTGTTGCAGTCTACACATTTCTTTTAATTACTGATATAAAAGCCTAGCCTAGTCTATCACATTTAACAAATGTTCCTTGAATGAACGAATGAATGAATGAATGAACGAACGAATGAACAAACGAACGAACAAACGAATGAAGCCTTATGTGCCTTCCTCAGGTTAAGAGGAAGAGTTTGTATGTGATTTGCCAATTCTGAGATGTAAAGACGAAGGTTACTTTCCTGCTAAACTGTGATTCGCTAGAATTTGTTATTTGACAGGAAAAGGGCAATGCTCTATGAAAAGTGAATGACACATTTTTCACGCCTGCAAAATTACCTAACAGCAGACCTCATTTGACCCAAATAAACCAAGAGTAATTTGACTTTGGAATAAGATTAAATATGGAGAGTTGCAGACATAAGCCACAACCAGGGAAATGGAAGCAAATGGAAATTGGTGAGTAAAACGGAGTTTCTAATAAACCATTTGTAAGTGTGACCGTGGCAGTGAGCTGCCAGGGCCATGCTGGAACTTATTAAACTTTCTCATTCTTTGTACAGGAAAAACCTGGTTAAACGACATCTTACTTATCAAGCTTCAAACAAACAACATCTCATTAAATTCAGCTCTGGATCTTTAATTCCTCTGACCATTCCATGAAGAATTTGGGGCTCCTACATTGGTTGATATCACATAACTTATTCCTACTTTCCTTCATTACTTACACATTTTCAGAATTATTTCTCAATGCCTTGATTTTCTGAAGGATGTTTTCCTACTGTGTAAATGTTTGAGCCCAGAGGAATTAAAGATGCAGCAAATTCCCTGTACCAGGTATTTTCTTTAGGGGTGGTCATAGCCTCAAAATCACATGATTTTACCCAAATTTCTAACAATACAATTCAGTCACACAGTAGTTCTCCATGGAGTCTCTTTTCTGTGCTAAGTACCCATTCTTCTCTTGGCAAAGACGGGCTACCAAGGAGACAAGGGAAGGAGCTACAGATGTGGCATCTGGGGAATCCTCCAGATTTGCTCTATTCCTGAAGTTCCATAATGAGAAACTCTGTCCTTTTAGGTTAAAGCAGTGTTCTCAACCAGGAGCGATCTTGCCCCCAGGGGACATTTTGTGAGGTCTGGAGACATTTTTAGTCATCACAACTGGAGTAGGGGTTGCTACCAGGATCTGGTGGGTGGAGACCAGGATACTGCCAAACATCCCAGGATACACAGGGCAGCTCCCATAACAAAGAATTGATTGGCCAAAAATGTTAATAATATCAAAGGAGAAAAACCCTGGATTGAATCAATGAAGTTTTAGGCATCTGAAATGAAAATAAAGCTAAAAAGGAGCATTAATGATGTCTTTTAGATCACTAAGGGAGGGTCCACAGATATTTACTGAGTGGCTAATATGTGCTGGGAAACTTGGAAAATTTATTGTATCTAATTTTATCGCAATCCTTCGGAGGTAGGTATTATCCTTACTTTATTGATGAGGAAATTTAAGTTTCACGGAATTTAAATAACTTGCCCCAAATTATGTAACTCTTATCATGATGCTCCAAAATCAACCCAACCATTTCACCAAAATGCCTCTACTTATCAAATCAAAAAGCTTCAACAAAGCATGAAAGATGAAAATCTAAGACTGAAAGAAGGATGGCCTCACATGGTTGTGAGTAAGTTTATGGAACTCAATACTCACAAAAGTCAGTACCAGCTAAGCATAAACACAGCCCCACAGACACTATATAAATTCATTAATAACATTACTAATGGCATTCTCATGGGAAGATAGGCTGTTTGGGGCACATTTCTGAAATTGACGTCAGAAAGGACAATCACCTCTTTCCGGAAGCTACCTTGAGATGAGACCACATCCGGCATCTCATACTCAATAGTCAATCAACAATTGTGTGTCAAATTAGTCTGAAATTCTTGATGTTCTGGTCAAAGACAAGATTCAGTGGAATGGGTCACAGATTTTTACTTGATAATATCTGTTTATATGTTCTTAGCTGGAAGGAAGAGAGAGAAAGGCAGGGAGTGGGGAGAGAAGGAAGGAGGGAAGGAAGGAAGGGAGGGAGGGAGGGGGAAGGGAGAAAGAGAAAGAAAGAAAAAGAGAGGAAGGAGGCACGGGAGGGGGAAGGGAGAAAGAAAGAGAAAGGAAGGGAGGAAGGGAGGAAGGAAGGAAGGGAAAGAGAGAGAGGGAGGGAGGAAGGAAGGAAGGGAGAAAGAATGAAAGAAAGGAAGGAAGGAAAGAAGGAAAGAAGAAAGGAAGAAAGGAAGAAAGAAAGAGGGAGGAAGGAAGGATGGGAGAGAAAGAAAGAAAGAAAATTAAACTGAGAGTGGATGAATTCAACTTGCATAGTGAGCAGACATGGGGTAGCTAAGTTGAGGAACACGTAAACATGTCTCAACTACCAGTTCAGGGAACTCCCTTTGAAGACAGGGTAATGTCTGCAAGCATATCAAGACTTTCTCTATTTACATATTTTTTCCTAGTTTAACACTATTTTCATACCTGGATATTTGAATATTAGTCCCAAATCTAAATATTATAAAATGTTCCTATTTTACAAAATCCAACAAATCCTAGACCTTTAACAAGGGAGTTCTCAGGTGTCTTCATGACCTCAGACTTGGTGATGTTTGCAAATAGTCATGAGATGAATCACATTTTCCACTTTGCATGCAGACTGTTCTATGTCACAGACACAGCTTTTGCATATTACTTTTAAAAATAGCTCACTCTGTTTCCTGGGCTGGCTCGTCCTTCGCCTGGGCTGGCTCGTCCTTCGCGTCTGCATTCCTCTGCAGAGCTTCCCAGGCTGGAGGGGCGGCAGGGCTGTGTGGGAGACTCTGGAGCACAGCCCAACCCAGCCTGGCCCTTTGCGACCCAGGGCTCAGGGACCCTGCCATCAGCCAGAGGTCCAGGGCACTGCTTTGACTTCCACCTCTGAAGCCTTTCCACGAGGAACTGCCAACTAGTAGGAGTTTATCTCTGAAACCTGGGGTTGGACTAGATATGTTTTCAGGGCTCATCCATTGGGAGATGGGGGAGCAGGCAGCTCGTGGCCCAAGAAGCTGACTCCCCTCCGCCACAGGTGCCAGCCTCTCCTCCGCCACAGGGGCCAGCCTTAGCTTAGCAGGGTGACCCCTCTCCCTGCCTTCCTTCCCTTCAGAGCCCTTAAGGCCTGACCCTTCCTCTCTTCAACAACAGTGCAGGGGGACAGGGGAGAGAAGAAATTTTCTCTCTCTGGGTGCAGTTGCCCACGTTAGGGGAGAAGAGGCCGGAAGGTCCCCTCCGCTTCCACACCCCCCACTGAGGTCACAGCCTCCGTCAGCACAGTCCCTGGGTGCCGGTTGCCCACCTATGGGCACTGGGCGCCCTGCTGGGCATTGAGGGCTGCGGAGGAGAAGGTGAGGTCGCGACTCACAGGCAGTCAGTTCATAACCCGCTTGGGGAAAAGAACAAGCAGAGCCATCAGTTAAAGTGATGTGCTTCTAAACAGCAGGGTGAAGGCAGTGCTGCAGTACTCAGCTCCCCCCCGCTCTGCCCCTCTGTCCCAGGTCCCACCTGGGTCGCACCCAGAGCCCCAGCACCACCTCCTGGGATGAGCCCAGGGGAAGCTACAGGGGTCCCAGCAAAACACAAAGGGTGAGCTCTCCAGGGCTGGGGGTTAAGTGTGTGTGTCTGCCTGAGGGTTGTGAGGAAAGGCGCAGAATGAATGGCCAGGGAAGGATTCCACATTTAAGGTTTCGAGGACCACTGTACGGCAGTCTGGGCACATGCTCACTGCACATGATAGTGTTTTAGGGACAAATAAAATGTGTGCTCTAGCAGACTTAAAAGTGAGCCTTACGGCAGTCTGGGCACATGCTCACTGCACATGATAGTGTTTTAGGGACAAATAAAATGTGTGCTCTAGCAGACTTAAAAGTGAGCCTTGGTGACACAGTGCTTCCCAGACTAGCTGGAGAAGAAGTTTGGAATGAGAAGCCACGGCCATGCAGAGCAGGCCAGGACTCTGTGCTGAAGAATCCCACCCCCTCCGTGCAGGGCACGATGGGGACTCATTGGGCCAACAGGCTTCTTCAAGGGTGCGGGCGTGGGTGTATTCCTTTCCTAGGGCGGCCATAACAAAGTACCATGTTTTCACAGTCCTGGTGGCTAGAAGTCCAAGATCAAGGTGTTGGCAGAGTTGATTTCTTCTGAGGCTCTCTCCTTGGCTTATAGATGGCCACGTTCTCCCAGTGTCTTCACGTGGTCGTCCCTCTGTGCCTGGGATCTGTATCTTAATCGCCTCTTCTTACGAGGACACCAGTCATATTGGATAGGGGTCCACCTTAATAACCTCATTTTACTTTTATTACCTCTATAAAGGCCCTATCTCCAAATATAGTCACATTCTGATGTATTAGGGGTTAGAACTTTGACATGTGAAGCGGGGGTGAGGGACCCAATTCAGTCCATAACAGGGGAAAATTGTGAATGGTTGTCTTGAGGCATTCATAGACCTCTCCTCACCCCCAACCCATGCTCAAATTGACTAATTCAAATAACTGGCACCCCAGGGGGTCACAGGTAACCGGGGAAGGTGAGCTGAGGGGTCTCCGGGAGCTGTGAGCCTCTGGGGCTGGGGGGATCATTTTCAGGCACAGAGAACATAATCGAGGTGGGGTGAGGGACAGGCCAAACCCAGTGCAGGGAGGAACTCTGCAGGAGGGAGGGGACAACGGGGCTGCAGGGTGGAAATAAGGGCTGGATCCCACCTGCTTCTCGTTAGCTCAGAACTGGCCCTGCTGCTTGGATGAAGCTGGTAGTTCAACATACACATCTGACATGAGTGAAATGACCGATAGCCACCAAAAAGGATCCACACCTCAACTTGAGTGGTTCCTCTACCTCTTGAAAGATATATTCACAAAAATGTTCTGCCCTGCAAGACAAGATTCTACATTCAAATTCCTCTATCCCAAACCCCAAACATTGTTTATATAATGAGTCTGAAAATAAAAGAGAAATGTTAGAAGACGTTCTTCATGAATTCTGATAAGGATGTTATTCTTTTTGGAGGCATCCTAATTAGGAAGCTACACAATAAACCCCAATTCCTACAGAGTTATTCTTCTCTATCAGGTAGATGGTAATTGCTTTAAAAATATATATATATGTGCACAACTCGTGGCTTATCTGCTTAAGCTATCTGTTTGGGGGAAGTAATATCTAATCTTCTTAAACTGCCTAATTTTTTATTCTGCAGAGTCTCACTCAGAATAAAATCTCTTTTAAAAATATTGCTGCCTAGATGAAAAAGCAGCACTGAAAATATAGAATATTTTCTCAGGAAAGATGAGGTTGCAGAGTGATAGATTCAGAGGGGGGGTCTTATGAGTGTTTGCTCCCCAGCTACTTGTGAATGCAAAGAACAGCCATGAAGGTTTAGGCTCTTCAGCAGCTCGGGCTCAGACACATTGGGCAGCTTGGGATGGGGGTGGCCTCCAGGCTCATCCAGACCCCAGGAAGGGGGTGGGGGAGTTCCAGGCATTTTAGGAGTAATCCAGTGTTGATTACCCCCAGGGTCACAGAGGACCATGACAGTAGAAATGCGGCAGTGCCTGGATTTCTACACAAGGACCACTGCACAAACACATTTCCAGCCAGGCAGTCTCACCGGTGGGATTGCTTTGATCAAAACACAGGCTTTTCTATTTAAATATTCATTACTAGATTAATTCATTTATGCATGTATTCGATCATTCAGTAAACATACGTTCAAAAATGCCATCCTGGGCTTCCCTGGTGGCGCAGTGGTTGAGAATCTGCCTGCCAATGCAGGGGACACAGGTTCGAGCCCTGGTCTGGGAAGATCCCACATGCCGCGGAGCAACTAGGCCCGTGAGCCACAACTACTGAGCCTGCGCGTCTGGAGTCTGTGCTCCGCAACAAGAGAGGCCGCGACAGTGAGAGGCCCGCGCACCGTGATGAAGAGTGGCCCCCGCTCGCCTCAAATAGAGAAAGCACTCACACAGAAACGAAGACCCAACACGGCCAAAAATAAACAAAAATAAATAAAATAAAATAAATAAAATTTAAAATTAAAAAAAAATGCCATCCACTGAAAGATAGAATAAATTTGATCTCACATTGCTTTTGAAGATATTCGTTATATATCTTAAAATCTCTTCTGTTGTTCTTTGAGCTTTGTTTCCTTGGATGCTAGTTCTTTGGTTAGGGTTGCTTTTCCTCAAACATTTGGTGGTGTTTTATTCTCTGTGCATGTGGGATTGCTCAGGAATCCCTGCTCACCCCCTGGAGAAGGCTGATTCTGAATTTTTTTTCCATGATTGAGGGTGAGGGGCACGCTTCCAGAAGGAGTGAATTGGTACTGGTCATCCAGGGAAGCAGCTTCCAATTCATCCTGGGATCTCCAGCTGCACCCATGCTTTCTCCTAACTTTGGGTGCATCTTCCAATGTTGCCTGTTGTGGCACAGCCTGGGTCACCTCAGTGACTGTCTGGAGTCCCCTTTGTCTTCGTTCAGTCTGAAATAGTTCCAGCCTCTGTGGCAGAAGTTTCACGTGTGTGTTCACTGAACTACTTTTCTCTGACAATCTGCTTCAATCTGCTATTGTCTTTCAAGGATGCCTCCAAGTTTCATGTCCACTAATGATCCTCTTTCTTGTTTTCTAGCAGTAATGCTGGTGGGAGTGTAAAACAGTTCAATCAACATGGGAAAGAGTTTAGAAGTTTCTTGCGGAGTTAAACATATGCCTAGCCTTTGACACAGCCATTCCACTCCTTGTTATAACCTGAGAGAAGTGAAAACATATATCCAAAAAGACTTGCACCTCGGTGAGCACAGAAGTTATATACACAATATTCAAAACTGGTAACAACCCAAATGTCCTTCGACAGGAAAATGGATAAACATATTGTGGTATATTCATGCAATGAATACTACTGATCAATAAAAACAACTACTGACACATACACGACATGGACGAATCTCACCATGAAATCATATACTGATTATATATCATTGACAGAAGCCAGATATAAAAGAGTACATATTGTATAACTCTATTAATATAAAGTTCAAAAAAAAAGCAAAACTACTTTATGGTGATAGAAATCAGAACAAAGGGTGCCTTTGGTGGAGGGTTAGGGTAGGCTTGACCTCAAAGAACATAGGGGAACTTTCTGGAGTGATGGAAATACTCCATATCTTGATTGAGGTGTAAGCTACACAAGTGCATACATTTTTCAAAACCCACTGAGTTGTGCAATTAAGATCTGTGCACTACACTGTATGTAAATGAATCCTCTATTTTAAAATTTTTGAAAATAAGATAATATTTGAGTACCAAATTTGCAGAGTTCATTTTTAATTATATTTTTCAAAGCTGACATGAAAGCAATAAGACATTTCTTGTCATACACTGCTGTTAAGACAAATAGCAAAAGAGGTTCAGAAGATTCCATTATACTCTAACGCTTTGAAAATGCATGAGATAAATATAATACATGTTCTCAGTTTCAGCTAATTACAATATTTCACTCACCACCTCTCAACTTGCCAGGAAGCAGAACTGACTTTTCTTTCTCAGAATACTATATTTGGACCTATATTTAGACCTAATATTTAAGGTAACAGTGAGTAGAGACACCACCTTGACACACAATATCAGCTGTCATTTCACACTTCCACACAACCAGAAAGTAACTGTCTTTGCCTCAAGCAAAGATAAAAAGGACAGGAAGACAGAGATGATTATCTCTGGAAATCTCTCCAGGACCAAGCAGTTTCTTCTTCAGAAAAGAATGCATGACTCGGTCAAGCATGCCTTCAACTGCCAGAGAAAATCTAAATTCCGTTATTACAAAAGCCATCTTCTCCACTCAAAAAGCTAAGTAGAGCCCAGGAGGAAGCCTTCAGAGATCGTCATGACGACAGTTCACATGGGTCCTCCAGGCAGTCCGCACGCTGACCCGCGTTTGGACTGGACCACCTGACTTTTGGAAGTCATGAATGAACAAAGGGGTCAGGATGTTCTGATAGCTCCTGAAAGTCGCTGCAGAGGGGAAGCAGCAGCGGGCCGAGGCAGCACATGGGGACAGCACACAGCACCTCTACAGCCATTTCTGCCACTGATGGCAGTTCTGGGAGGTGAGCAGCTAAAACCTAAAGGCAATACCCTTCTTTCTTTTGGCCTCCTCAGCACCCCTGTTTCTTCTTTTGTTTCTCAAACACTTCAGTGGCTTTGTAACCAATTCTCTGGATTAAATATCTCCTGTTGAAAACACTTAGCATAGCTCTGTGCTCCTGATTAGACCCTAACTAATACAGGGCTTAGGACCACGAGTGGGTCCAAAGATTGAGATGACCAGCTAATGGCTTTGACCTCGAGCACCATGATGGAATCGATGCCGGTGGAAAATGGAAAATTGGTAGTTAGTGTAAAGCAGCATCACAGTTCCATAATGATCACCACCTGTGGTTGCCTGAGATGTGGGACATACTTGAAAGGAAGGTTTGGGGAGAGCAAGTAGCTGCTGCACTTGACCATGACGGTAGAAACGCTGATGACAGCGGAAAGGCGGAAGATGAGCTCCTCTGAGCAGTGGAGAGAGAGCTGGCAGAAGGAAAACAACAAGCTCAGAGATCAGAACACTCGGTCCAAGAAGAGTCAGAGCAGGCAGGACACTCCACGATGGCCCCATGAGACTGTCATAACCCTTAGAGCAGCAGGACTGGTACAGCGCAAGACCAGTCCCCAAATTTGATTCTTGAGGATGCAGAATTAGGAAGTGCATTGAACTCACAGCCTTGCCAACACTCTGATGTGAGACTCTGAGCATCGATTGGGAAGAAATAGCACCCTGAGAACTGAAACGGGCCCATTTGGGTGACTCAGAAAGCTTTGAGAACCTGCAACCCTGACACTCCTTGCCTGTGAAAGTAGTCTCTCCACACCTGAGTGAAAATACTAGCTCCTTTGCCTGAAGACCCCATACTAATCTTGCCCAAGGGAGTTGCCTTGCAAGGGAAGACCTGTTCTCCCCAACACTCAGACACCACCCCTCACTGCCACCAGAGCAGAGCCCAGCTCACCCCAAGGGGACAAAGGCCATGTCTGACCCAAGAGGAGAGAGCTTGTACTCCAAAGGAATTGCAACACAGTGTGAGCTTACACCCAATCCGAAAGGCAGAGTGAAGAACTGCTCAGGTGCAGGCTAGAGAAAATGCCCGATAAAGATCATGTGCACACATGATCTGAACTTCTTCACTTTGGTTTACTCTCCTAACTTAGCTATTAAGTACAGGTGATGAAGACTTCTACCTGACCCCCAGAATCCATACCTCCCTGTTTCTTTCTAGTGAGTTTAACCTGGCACATGCTATCCAGTGAAAAACGACATCGCCTGTGCCGCCTTGGAGATGGGTGTGGAATTGGCTATGAGTGGTATATGGAATTACCAGGACATTTAATTACAGCTACATCCAGAATGAGCAAAAGGCAGCAGGTGAAGCCACCAGGGAGGCCGTGTGGCAACTGTCTTGTCCTATTACATACAAGAGAAATAAACTTCTTATTCAAGCCCCTAGATTACTTTTTTTTAGAGCCTGCTAGAGCAGTTTTCTATAGAGTGCTCAGAGGGTGATAAAGACATCCTCCCCAGAACCCCAGCTCCAGGAGGGCAGGGTTTCTCCCCTGCTGTCTCTGCAGTGATGACTGCATGCAGTAAGTGCCCACAGAGCAATAGTGCAGCACCATATGAAACTGCCTGGGCTTGAATCCTGGTTTCACTGAACATTCACTGTATTATTTTGGACTAGTTACTTAATTTCTCTATAAAGTAAGGCTAAACATGGTGGTACCTACTTAGAAGTTGTTATGAAGAGTAAGTGAATATCTATATTTATATAATATATATATAGTGCTTGGGATGACACTTGAGATATGAAATGCCATCTAAGCAGTGGCTTTGATGATCGATGAACGAATGCCGTAATAGGTCAGGTGACCTGGTGACATCAGAGATCAGCAGTATGCTGCCTTGCAGTGAATTCTAGCAGAAAATGTTTTTGAATTTTGAAAGTGATCTTAACACCTTCGTTCAAGGGAATAAACAATGTGTATGAATTGGGGGCTGATATTTTAAGCTAGTCTGGTTGATGCCTTTATGAGACTGGGGCTCCTAAAGAAATAGGACCAACTGGAAAAAAGTGGGATACAGTCCTTTGAGACAAAGAATAAATGGGCAAACCCTGTTCTGCATCTCTTTATAAAAACTGCCGCTGGAGACAGCTGGCCCCTGGCACCATTGATTCAAAAGCTCATGGGAGCATCACTGGCAGGTACAACACAATTCCCAGACGACAGACAGACAGACGGCTGTGATAACCAGCTGCCCTCCCTCCTTCCCTCTCTCCCTGCCTTTCTCCCCTTCATGGCAGATTGGCCTCCGCTCTCTCTGCAGAGGTCCCCTAGCCGTTCCCCTCCCCACCCCATCACTACTTGCGAGGGGAGGAGGAGACAGAGACCCACAGCTGTCCTTAGAGATTATTTTATTTTGCTAAACGCTCTCAATTCAACTGTCTTAATGTTGTAAACTTAATCGCCAATAAGCTAATTTTTAAAAACTTGCTAACAATGTTTTTCATTGTTAACTGCAATATATTCTTTTTCAGAGTGTTTGAAAATCAAATAAAAGAGAATAATTTTTAAAACAAAATGCAACCTCTACACATTGCTAAGCTGGGTAGGTGCCCGTTCATTCCTCTGGTGACGTGGAAATTTCTAGAATCTCCTGGGGCAGGAGAAGGAGGGGGCCCTTCTTCCCACTGCTGCTGCTAGCATACCGTCACTGAAGCAAATGTTTGAGTCCATGGACTGGAGAGTTGAGGAGGGGGTATGTTGAGAATACCTACCTGTACCAACGTAATAATTGTTACCATTTCAGTTTTCCTCCTTCTAGTGTTTTTTCCTACACATAGTTTTATGCAGTTGTAGCTATAGTGTGTATACAATTTTGCACTCTGCTTTCTTACTTAACACTATTATGTACATCATAAATATTTTCATTTTTCTATATAATCTTCATAACTGTAATGTTATTGCTGCATAATATTCTCTCAAGTGGATTAGGTATAATTTACCTTCCACTTACCCTATTGTTGTAAATTTAGGTTGTTTCCAATTTTTAACTAACATTTGCCTTTAGCCCTTTAAAGAGTGGATCAGAGATGCTGAAAGTGCGACAGGTAGATAATAATTAAGATAATCTTTATCTCACCTGTCAGTCTGTCCTGCTTTGGCCTCTTGTCCCAGCATCAGTATTAACTGTGATCCTTTCACTTTCAAAAAAAAAACACAAAAGCCCTGCACTCCAAGAATAAATTATATGATCACCCTAATAATACTTCCAATCAGAATTAAAGCCCTTACAGATGGCTGCCTGGGATTTCAGTTAAACCATTCCCAAACCACACTGGATGACACCCCTGCTTCAGGTAGGAAACGTTTCTCCAAGGCCTCCCCCTAGGTCAGCTGGCCTGTGGGGATGACAATCATACCTGCGGACACTTTCTCACCTCCACCTCCGGGACTGAGACTGAAAGGCAACCCCGGCAGAAACCCTGCATTGCCGTGTACTGTCTGGGGCAGCTGGTCAACCTCATCACAGGGCTTGGGGGCACAGGGACCGGGATGTAGGTCCCAGCACACGGCTGAGCTGGGCTAGCTGCTGAGCTTCTTTGAAACACAGTTTCTTCACCAGTAAAATTGGTCAGATAAAACCCGAGATGGCTTCTGTGGCCGTGAAATGATAAAACATGTAATGCCTGCCTGTCCCCACCAGTGTCACCCCCCGATCTTCTCACATCCCCTCTTCCCATAGGTTAAATGAACTCAGGGTACTTTACAGACAGACTTTGTCATCTTCCTGCTCAGCCTCTCTTTAAAAATCAGAGCTGGACAGAACGGGTCACAAAAAAGCCCATGAGACCAGGACAACTAGATCTCAGTCAGTTGCAGCCGAGATTTGGTCACCAGCCACTGGTCTTGCCTGGGCTGCTGCGCTGCCCACTCCCACCCACTGGAAAACAGCCTCCAGGGAAAGGCACCTTTATATATAGTCACCGATCCAGGGGACCACGTCCCAGGGTTGCACGCACTTGCCACAAACCGGTGTGGATTGGCGGGCACCTCACTCTACCGGGAAGCAACTCTAGAAAACCGAACCACAGGCCCATTACGTCTGAACTTACTTCCGCAGTGATCTGAAGAGTTACTTTTCACAGGGAAAATTTTTAATAATTTATAAAAAGTGAAAATGGTAAAGACGTTTAAAAACGATCGTCACGGTGACATCAGAATGAACGCGCTCTGCTGATGAATTTAGAGGTTCCTCAAGATGAAAGCCAAACCAGGAACAGCGGTGAAGTTTGGAGTCAGTCCTTGGCCATTTGGGTTTTCGGGGTGATTCCTCCTATATTGCGGGGATCATCACCGCCCCTCCCCGTTGCGCAGCTGGGCCTCACACACTAGACCATGCGCGGCAGCGCGATTCCTGCCAACGTTGACTCTTCACGGCTTCCCTGGTTGTTCCAGCTTCTGGGGCTCTGAAAGCGCTTTTTGCTTGAAATTTCACCAGATAAAAATAAGTTTCAATGAGTTAAAGGCAGAAAGGGAGGGGAGGGATGAAAGCGTCCAAGTTGAAGGAGGATCCCCACCCCTTCCGCGGCCAGTCCCGAGGTCACCCGCGGGTGCCGGGGACTCCGGGGCCGCAGAGGGCCCGCCCCGCGCCCTGAGCACCGGCTGGCGCCAGAGTCGGATGCGTTTCCCCGTAACCTCTTGGAAACGACTCGAAAGCCAGTGCTCCGTGGTCCCTTCCGTCCCCTTTCGGAACGCAGGGACCCCCTGTCGTGGCGGGGAGGAGAGGAGCCGGGCCCGGTCGCAGGGGTGAATTCGCGGAACGGTCATCCTTTAAAGTCGGGACTCGAGGGGTTCTTTAGGGGGTTGCGGAGAGCACGTTTCCCGCATCCTCCTCCCCAGGCCCTGATTCGTTGATCAGTCCTTAGGAGAGCACTGGCTCCGCAGACCCCGCTCCAGGATTTTGGTGTGGACACCAGGCTCCACCTGGTACACACGGGAATCAATAAACAGCTTGCTTTCCATCCTTCTCCGACGCCCCTTCCCCTCCGGATTGCTCCAACTAGGTTAAGTGAGGTCGGAGGCTCGGGCCGGGGGCCGCCGAGCCTGGATCCCGGGCAGAAGGACCCGAAGCCTCTGAGACCCTCATTAGCGCGCGCACACACATGCCCCTTCTCGCCCTGCTCTCCACCCTCGCTCCGCTCCGGCCGGCCGGTCGGCTCCGCGCGCCGCTACCCCGCAGCCCGGCGCGCGCCGATGTCTCCCCCCAGCGGCCGTGCGCGTGTCGCCGCGGGAGCCGGGCGGCTGGCGGGCGGCGGGGGAGCGGCGCGGCGCAGGCAGTCCCGCGGCTCCGCCCCGCGCCCCCCTCCCCGGCCGGCAGGACCGCCCCCTCCGCGCCGCGCTCGGCTCAGACCGAGCAGCCGCCTTTGCAATGTCAGCAGCCGCGGCGGCGGCGGCGGCGGTCTGGGCCCCGCGGTAGCGGCCAGCGCAGCACGGCCCGGCGGGCGCGCACGGCGCGAGCCCGCGGCCGCCTCGCTGCCTTCGGGGCGCTGCGGACGGCTCGGCGCGCCCCGAGGCGGCGCTCGGACTCGAAGCCAGCCCGGCTGCGGCCGCTCACAAAGGACCGCGGACACCAGGCTCCGGGGGGCTGCGCGCAGGGACCGGCCGGGGGACGGCCCGCCGCGGCGCGTCCCCTCCACGCTTCCCCTCCCCGGGCGGCTGGAGCCCGAGCCAGAGCGGGCCCCGTCATATGACGGCGGCGACCCAGCGGCCGGCGAGCGCGCGTGCTGCCCGCTCGGCTGCGCCACGGCCGCCGGCGCCAGGGGTGGCCCGCGCCGCGCCCCGCTGAGTGGTCGCCGGTCGCCGCCGCCCCGCGACCCCCGCGCCCCGGCTCTCGGGCTCCGGGGGCAGGAGCCGAGGGGAGCCCCGCGCCGGCGCCGAGCCTAAAATGGCCACGCTGCTCCGCAAAATCGGGCTCATCCGCCTGCACAACCGGGACACCGAGGACCCCAAGCATCACCACAACCACCGCGGCGGCGGCGGCGGCCAGCAGAGCGCGTCGCTGCGCGGCAAGGGCGGCGCCAAGAGCGGCGGCCACAAGCCGCAGCAGCAGCAGCATCCCGCCGGGGGCGCGGGCGACGCCAGCCCCGGGCCCGGCAAGGGCAAGGGCAAGCGCGCGGCGGAGCTGGCCCAGCGCGACAAGCCGCCGCTGCTGGCGGCGGGGGCGGCGGGGGCGGCGAGCGGCGGGGGCCCCCGGGAGCGCGCGGCGGGCGCCAGGGCGGGGCCGGGCCCGGCGGCGGCGGCGGCGGCGGCGGCGGCGGCGGCGGCGGGCGGCAGCCTGGTGCCCGCGGCGCGCCAGCAGCACTGCACGCAGGTGCGCAGCCGGCGGCTCATGAAGGAGCTGCAGGACATCGCGCGCCTCAGCGACCGCTTCATCTCCGTGGAGCTGGTGGACGAGAGCCTCTTCGACTGGAACGTGAAGCTGCACCAGGTGGACAAGGACTCGGTGCTGTGGCAGGACATGAAGGAGACCAACACCGAGTTCATCCTGCTCAACCTCACCTTCCCCGACAACTTCCCCTTCTCGCCGCCCTTCATGCGGGTGCTCAGCCCGCGCCTGGAGAACGGCTACGTGCTGGACGGCGGCGCCATCTGCATGGAGCTGCTCACGCCGCGCGGCTGGTCCAGCGCCTACACCGTGGAGGCCGTCATGCGCCAGTTCGCCGCCAGCCTGGTCAAGGGCCAGGTAAGCGGGGAGGAGGCCGGGGGCGCGCGGGGCTGGCCCCTCGGCCCTCTCGCTCCCGGTGCGCGCGGGGCTGTGTCTCTGCCCCTGCCTGCCGAGGGGAGACGTTCCCGGGCGCCTCCGCTCCTCTTTCCTGAGCGTTCTCTTCTTTCCGTACTTTTCCATCCCGTCTCTGCGGGTCTCCCGCTTGTTCCCGGTCGGTCCCCATCTCTCTAGAATTCGCTCTCTCCCTCTCCGCACACCCACTCTTTTCTCCTCTGTTCCTTCTCCCCTCTGGCTCTGCCCCTCTACCCTCTGCCCTTGTCTCCTAACCCGCTGTCCCCGTGCGCTCCTCCCTTTCCCCCATCTCCCTCTCTCCCTTTCCTCCTTCTCCGCCCCCGCCCCAGGCTTCCGCTCTCTCCTGCCCCCCGCCTCCCGTTTCCCCCCTTCTCCTTTTCCTTGGCTTCTCCCCATCTCCTGACCCCATAATCTCCCTGAGGGTGGAACTTCACGTGGACTTAGGAATCTGAGTATCCAGCCCAGTTTATTGCCCCCTTCCCCGCCACACACACAAAGTTCCCCCCCAACAACAACTCAGGGGTACTCTGCAGGTGGGGGGCTCTGCAGAGGGCCTGCTGCCTGCTGGTGAGCCTGCCCCCCTGCTCTGCTCCCTCCTGACCAGCATCTAGCGCAAAGGTGAGAATTTTGCTCTTGAGAAATTTCACTGGAGAGGCAGAGGTGTGGTTTGAGTGTGACAAGGCCAGATGCCCTCAAGGAAATGCATGGTACCTGACTCTTTCCAGGACCATCACCTCCTGGGTAGTTGTTCAAGGTCTTGGTCTCTCTCAGACCTGTTTCTTCCTTCGGGTTCCCCCTGCCCCGGGGGGTTAAATCCATTATCAGAACTAAAGATTTTTAACTAAATACTGAAATCAGGGGCAGGCTTGGTGCCTGAATCTTCTCACCTATTGCACCAGACGGCAGCTTTACCAAAAGAAACCCCAGAGAACTTGAGAGCAAAGAATGAATGAATCTTCTGAAATTTGTTCCCCTGCCAGCTGCAGGCAGAGGCATGATGGTGTTATCTTCCCACGTTATATGCTCCTGATCACGTTCAAGTTGGTTGATGTTTTCCCAAATCGCTATTGAACATTACTTAATACAATTATAATTTTATATGGGTGTCTTTTAGATTTATGAAGAATCCCTGTTTTGTTTAGGAGACCCGGAATGACCTCGATTTGATCTTTCTACAGCTAGCATTTCAGAAGCCATCAGTCCCCTGTCACCTGCCTCTGTCCCTTTCACGGCAGGATCTTTCACACTAATCAAATAATGCTTGTTCTGCCAATTTCACTAGAGGTGGAGCCCCTGGGATTCCAAGCAAATCGCATTGTGACTCCAGTGGAGAAAGGCACTTAATTCTTGACTGAGGTCTGTTGTTACCAAGGACTATCTTGCTAGTCCATCTTTTCTGGGGTTTAGCTTCCGCTTATTTCTCGCGTTCGAAATAGGAGGGACCTGGCGGCTCTAGAAAGGTGAGGTTTAATGCTTTAACATCAGAAATTCACTCTGAAGCCTGTGGTTCAGCGCTGGCTTTGATGTGAAGAGGCTGTGATTCGATACAAGCCACGGGGGTGGGAGAGGGTCCCGGTTTATGTTATTATCAGGATTTATACAAGTGATGGGGAAAAATATTTTGCAGAAAAGCTTCTGTTATTTTTTCTGAAAGCACTGCTAATCAGAACTCTCTGGAACACTCTCTCACCTTCTTTCATTCTTCACAGAGATGACTTTGGGGATGAGGGGCAGAGGAATATCATTTTGCCTTATAATCACAGAATCATAGCATTTAGATTTGGAAGAGATCCTAGAGGTCACCTCAACCACAGCCTGCATTTTGAAAGATGTAGGAAAGTAAAGATTTCAAATGAGAAATAAGGACTTTTTTTTTTTTAGAAGAGATATATCTTAGTAAGTTAAATGTTTTCCACGTTCACATTAATGCTGTGAATGATAATTCTCTTGGTGCCCCTGCATTTCTATTAAATTAGACAGGTCCTTGTGTATACATTTCTTTTCTTTGTAATCCAAATTGAGAGTCTTCATACAGTCAGCAAGTCAGAGACCTTATTGTTGAAAGTAATTATCAATATTTTTTTTATTAATTTCAAAATCTTACTTAGATGAACTCAGGGCCCTCCACCTAGCATATTGTGTTATATCACCTATTCTAAAGTCTAGTTATGAAATATCTGAAAGGAAGGTGAGCACTCAGCAATTTATAAAAATACCAATTCAATTTCTTTGCACTTTTCATGCTGACTTCAACATCCAAAAGAGAGTCGTGTAGGATATACACAAACAACTCGAAATGCAGTGTAAGAACAGGAGAAATGAATGTTCATCAGTGTTTCACGATTCTATGCAGGAAAGGGTCCTAATAGTGTCTCAGGGCCCTCAGCGTTATGGTGCCTTTCCTGCTTTTGTAAATTTCCTACCTACAGGTTGTTCATTGCACTTACTGTAGTTACCGAATTATTTCCGTAGTTAAAGGTAGTTAAAGGACTTTGGGAAAGCAATCAAAATACCTGATTATGTATTCAGAGAGAACCAAGAGTGCTACCAAACCAATAATTACTTTAAAAGGCAGAACCGTTCCATTCTAGTTGCATTCCTCCATCTGTTGACGCTTTCGTTTTTCTTAAGCAATGAGATTAGAAAAGGCTCGTTTTCCTCTTTCATCAACTACTAAGCTTAACTTTCTGAATTGGGGATATCCTAAGTTGATTTTGTTTCTCTACCTTTAGAGAAATCATAAAATACTTTTAAGGGTTTCATTGGTAATATTAAGAAAAGATCTGCTTAACCATTTTGTGGATAGTACTAATGTTGGCGTTTATCTCACGGTGTGACAGATTCAGTCATTTCACGAGACCTATACCTGACTCTTGGGGCCCATGTTATCAGAATCTCTCGTGTGCTACCTTATGGATTGTGGTGGTTTTAAATTAACTTAAAAATTTCTTGTATGATATATTCTTTGTAGAGATAATGACATACATACCTTGCCTATTTGTTTATTACCGAATCCTCTTTTGGCTACAAAGAGACATTTTAGGTAACTCTTGGTTCCTGCAATTAAATGAAAAATCCCCGTACCTGGGAGGGTCCTGCCCAGGCCGGGCCTCGGTGTTCACTGGCGTGTGTACCAGGTCTCGCACCTGGGATGATAGATGATGCGACAGAGACCCTCTCCTTGCAGCTGTGTGAGCAGAAGATGCCCAAAAGTGGCTTGAGGGCGCACTAACCCAGGGTTCTACTTTCACATCAGTTCGCCTCCTGAGTGTCCCCTTTTTAATTAGTTAGACATCGCCAGGGACAGGGAACCAGATGACACTTGGAAGACGGTTCCTTACTCCTCCTCTGTCCCCTCAGTGCCAGCCATGCACCTCAACCCGGCATGAGGACAATGTGGCAATAACAGCAGCGGCATTTACTGTTTGCTCCATGCCAAGCTCTGGGCCAGCGAGGCACTTAGGGTGTGAACCTTACCTGGTTCTACTGTTTCAGTGGTCACCGTACAGGTGAGGAAACCTCAGCTCCACACGGTCAGGTGAGATTAATGCAGCCTCGTGTTCTAACACTAGCAATGAGTGCAAGGCTTTGAATACCAGTGCACATTAGTAAAAGTCAGCGACGGCAGAGTCACGCCCGGGCCACCTGAGCCCCTGGCCGTCTCCAGCCAGTGGTTGGCGGTGACCGGTGTGATCATCATTTGTGTCCACAGAGCACAGGTACACAGTCAGCTGTCAGCAGAAGAATGAAAACAACAGGACTAAAACACCTTCAGGTCTTAGTGTTTGAATTAAAAATTGCTAAGCGATTCCGGAACAGTTATGTTTCCTGACAGCACTAGTTTCTGGAATTTTTGAGCACAGAACACTGGCGGATGTTGCCACGTGTCAGTGTGTGATGAAGAAGTAACAGGCTCTGCAGATCAGCTCTGTTTGATGATAAAGTGCATCTCTGAGGTCGACTTTAGGGCTTAAAGTGTTCTGCGCCATGGGTGTCACTGAGAATCTTGCACACGGGTGCACACACACACACACACACACACACACACACACAGAGCCTGTCTTCAGAACCTCTTCCAAAGTACTAGGCCTGGAAATAGCTTTTTCCTTATGGCTACACAATCTCCAGGTCTTATCAGAAAAAAGTAATGAAGATAAACAGCCCTGTGGGTTCCTAAAGTTTATTGGCTTCTGAACTATTATAATTCACACAACATTTTTGAAAGCCCTGTGTGAGTGTGCTAGGGCTGCTGTCACAGAGTCCCACAGACTGGGGGGCTTCAACAACAGACATTTACCTCTCACAGGTCCGGAGGCCAGAAGTCTGAGCTCAAGGTGAGAGCAGGGTTGGGTCCTTCCGAGGGTGTGCAGAAGGATGAGCTCCAGGCCTCTGTCCTTGGCTTGCAGACGGCCGTCTTCTCCCTGTGTCCTCACCTGGTCTTCCCTCTGTGCCTGTCTGTGTCCTAATCTCCCCTGCTGGTGAGGACACCAGTCGTATTGGATCAGGGCTCCATCCTAATGACCTCAGTTTAACATGATCACCTCTGTAAAGACCCTGTCTCCAAATACAGTCACCTTCTGAGGTGCTTGGGAGTAGGACTCCAACGTATCAATTTTGAGGGATCACAGTGTAGCCTATAACAAGCCCAAACAGGAATTTCTTAACCAGTTCAACCTCTCATTTCTCTCGAGGCTATTGCTGGTTTGCAGAGTAACATAAATGATGTCCATCCGTGTGAACACAGGACCACACTGACGAGACCCCAGGAGGGCCTACTTGGAATAGAGAGATGGTGGCCGCTTTAAAGGGAAGCTGGGAGAACCTAGCGTGTGAACAGTGACAGCCAGGGGGTGGGTCCTGCCATGTGACTCACCGAGGAGAGTGGATTTGTGGAGGAGTCTTATGAGTCACCGTGTCGTTGTGTCCTGTGCCCGTGTGTAGGTGACTCGTTGTGTCCTGTGCCCATGTGTAGGTGACGGAGGTCATTACCACCCAGGATGACTCTGCAGCTTGAGGTCTCCATGTGCTTGACTGTTCGGAGAAAAAAATAGCTTGTTCTGGTATCAAGTAGGACAGGCAGGAGGACGCAGACAGGACTCTGCATCCTAAAAATAGTCCCACGCCAACTTGGCAAAAGCTCCCACACGCCCGCTCCCTGGCGACTCTGCTCATCCCATGGCTGACGGTGCAGTTAATAATAGTAGTGGCTCACTTTACCCAGAGTTGTAAACCTTTGAGAATGTAAACTTGCAAAAAGAGGATGCAAATGCATTTCTGTTTACTTTTCTGATTTATAGTAAAGGGTGTGAGAGGATTGTTTTCCTTTTTAAGGGTCAGGAGAGTTTGGGGAGGTTGTTTGTTTGTTTAATGGAAAGTGCCAATATGAACACTAAGTGGAAGTTTGTTTTAACCCAGAATCCTGCCCTTTCTCATCCTCACGAACAGGTGTGTATGAGTCCAGGTTTAGAAGGAAGGCAGCCTCAGTGGTACCACTCTGGGGACAGCTAAGGAACCAGCCAAATGGCTTTCATGGTTTTTGTTTTAAGCAGCCACTAACAGTGGGTTCTTTGAGCCACATTTCAAATCTCCTGAATCCTAGATTTTTGCTGTGTTGATAGGGTCGTGGGGAGATGGGGTGGAGGGTGGGGAGGGGGTAACTCCTTTCCTCTCTGCCGGTGGTCCTCAGCCCCAGGTTAATTAGATGCTTCGGGGAACCTTTAAATTATTCCAGTGCCAGGCCCTTATCCTCGAAGATTCGTACTTCTTGAGGCTAAGATGAGGCCCTGGTAGAGGCCTGTTGGAAAATCTCCTACGTTGATTCTAGCAGACAAACCAGGGTTGGAAAAACCACCCTGGACCAGAATTACTCATCACGTCTACCATTTTCGGTACATCCTCCCACCAACAGCCAGAAGAGGGAGCTTCAGGTGATGGTGGGTGTAATGAACCCCTTACCTTCCCCCCTCCCACCTTGGTTGCACTCACTGTCCTGTGTCCACCCCGACTAGCCCTCTGGAAGCCCTACTTTTGTAGAGGAGGTCATCATACAACCCGGTCCGTCCTCCCTGGACCAAGAGGGAGTATAAACCCTGAAAAAGGAAATGTGCTCAAGAGAGTTCCTCACCCCCAGATCGGACACACTGGTGAGGGCTTAGGGGCACGGACCACCCAGAACTGTGGATAATTAGCTAGTTCACACAGCACAGGTACTGAGTGTCCACTCTGTATCGGGCACACACTGGGCACACGTTGGTGAATCAGATTCACGGAAGGTGCCAGCCACAGAGAACTGACTGTCTAGTGGGGATAAAGTGAAACCCACTCACATTTGTCTGTGATGTGGCAGGCAGCTCCGCAGTTGTCGCTTGCTTAGTATTTGGGTGAGTGCCCGTTCACTGGTGCGAGCGGACTGGACACCAGGCAGTGGCCTGCCTGTGCGCCAGGGACTTGAGAGAGGTGGGGTCCTGGGGTCAGCAGGGTCTTCAAAACTTCTGGGTGACGTTCCCAGAAGGAATGCTCATTGCAGGAATGCTCATTGTTGCGTGATTGTAACACTGAGGGTTAGCCTGTTTTTCTGAACATAGTTTCACTGCTAATAAATGGGAGGATCTGGCATTTCCCAAAACAGACAAAGAAGTCATTGTAATGGCAGAAATAGTTCCAATAACATCTACGCTTTCCTACCCAAGGAGTCAGCAACCTAAGATAAGGTTTAATTGTTTTTTTTTTAATTAATTTATTTATTTATTTATTTATTTTTGGCTGTGTTGGATCTTCGTTTCTGTGCGAGGGCTTTCTCTCTAGTTGTGGCGAGCGGGGGCCACTCTTCATCGCGGTGCGCGGGCCTCTCACTATCGCGGCCTCTCTTGTCGCGGAGCACAGGCTCCAGACGCGCAGGCTCAGTAGTTGTGGCTCACGGGCCCAGTTGCTCCGCGGCATGTGGGATCTTCCCAGACCAGGGCTCGAACCCGTGTCCCCTGCATTGGCAGGCAGATTCTCAACCACTGCGCCGCCAGGGAAGCCCAGGTTTAATTGTTTAATTCCCCATCATCACACACTTCATTTCTTCTTTCCCTCCTTCATTCAGGACCCGTTTGCTGAGGGTCTACCATGACTTGGGCACTGAAGACACATGGTCTTCAGCATTCCCGTGGCGACCTTTCCCCATTCTGTGTCACCCATGGTCCTCCTCCTTGTCCTCTCCGCTAAGGGCAGGAGGAAGCAAGCCGAGCGGGAGGACCAAGGCCCCCAGATAGTGAACCTCTAGGGAGGAAGCAGAATTGGGACCAACCAGGTGGCAAAGGCTCGGGAGAGGAGGGCGGGGCAGGAGCAGGGCGCCGGGGGGAGTGGCCAGAAGGTGCCCTTCCCCACCCGGCAGGCCTAGGTGTGGTCACGGAGCAGGACTAACCGGGCCTCCTCGTTCACGTTCCCAAGCCTGGCTTTTCCTCTCCTCCCTGCCCTCCTGCCTCCTTAGAGGCTTGTCATCCCCTGCTTGGATCCCTGTGATGCCCCCGTCCAACCTCTCTGTCCCTTTCCATCCTCCCTGCTGCCACCTTCCTGGGTCCTCTAGATGCACACCTGGCTTTCTCACACCCTTGGTTATGACGGTGACGGAATACATCCAAGCGCCCAATTGCTGCCCAGCCTGGCTGCGGCTCTTCCACCTTCCACAGCCCCCAGGAAGCCCTTCTCCCACCAGCCCCTCCAGCCAGGGCACACCAGCAGGTCTCCACGTTTGCTGAGCTCACAGGTCCACCCCCATCGGGAAAGCACCCCCTCATGCATCAGTCGAGCCCTGCCATCCCTCAGAACCCTGCCGAGCCGTCTTACCTCCTGCAGAAGGCCCTGCAATCACTCCTCCAGTAGGGGCAGTGGCTCCCTCCTCTAAACACCTCTGCGTTGTCTGGAAGGTGTTCATCTCACGCTCATCCTGCTAGACTGCATTTACCTATTTACAGCTCTGGTTCCCCTTCCCCTCACCCAATGCCCAATACATTGTATGTGCTGAATAAATGTGTCCACTGTGCAACTTGCTCAACTGCACACACACCCCATCCCCTCCTCTTGTCCCTATTTGGAATACAGTAAGATTGTGAACTTACCAGGTGCTTACCTTGGGCCAGCTGCTGTGCAAAACACTTTAGTGGGTCATGTGATTAAATGCTTTCAGCAGCCTATGGGGTGAGTGCTGTTGTTATTCCCATTTTACAGAGGAGGAAACCAAGGCTCGCTTAGCCTGGGGAAGGCAGAGCCCTGCCAATCTGCGGGTTAGGGTCTTCAGGAAGCCCCTTCCTCCAGTGAATGCCTGAAACTGACACAGATGAGCTAGGTGCCCACAGGGGCCACTGTGATCCCTCCCCTCACAGAACTGCTTGTTTTCCCTTTGATCACCTTTATAATGTATCCGATGAAGGATCATCATCTTAGAGAGCTCATGAAAGACAAAGTTTCCCTGACTGTAGGATCGACCAGTACAATTACATAAAGCTTAAAGGAGGTTGGTTTAATTCATAACTAAAACTAATCTAATAAAAAGTGACTTTGAATTCTGCTGGATTGAATTACAGTGATTTTTGTTTTAGTAATTTTATTTAAAAGGGGATCCCGGCATCTGCCTTTTCATAGACAAGAGAGATGGATGCCTCTTGGTTATTCTCGCAGATCCGAGAAGAACCAGAGGCCCCTTTCTGCCACCTCTGACCCCAAAGGCCACCCTCAGCATCTGGGGACATCTGAAGACCCCCCCCTCAGAATAATGCTTTTAAACGCACAAAATAAAATTCATAGGCTTTCAAAGGAAAACAATCATACTTAGAAATAGTTATTGTTATTTTTAAAAAGTGATGAACTAAAATATGAAATTAAAAAGCATGTCTTTATTAACACATTTAATATCAAGGTCTAGTTACTGCCCTAACTGGACATAGGAAGGAGAACTGATGACATTTCAAGTTGTCTACAACAACTGTCATATGATTCTTTAAATGTCTGGGGTTTCTGTTGGTGACAAAATCAAGGCAATGCTAAATCTCTGCTTTGTTACTTCCAATCACAGTTAAATGAAGTGCTGGACTACAGTTAGAGTTAACGAAAATAAAGACATTTTTTTCCATCCAAGTTTGTGTTCCCTGGGGACGCATGGCCCCAAGAACCCCAAGGTGGTACGTAGCTCTAAGTGTTGACAGCTGTCTTGGGAAAGAACTTAAAGTTTATCATGCAGCTCATGGCCAGAACCTCTGGGAACGAGGTTTAGGAGCCCAACATATAGCTCAGTCCTACCGTGATCTTGTTGGGTGGGGTTAGGATAAAGCCATGGACCTCGAGCAGGGGCAGGGCTCCAGTACCACCCCTCCTCCCAAGCCTGCTTCCTTGCTGGGCAGGTAGCCGCCTCCCTGAGCCTCAGGTGCCTCATCTGAAGATGAGGAGCATAAACCCACTTCACGGATGTGTCGTGATGCTCAAAGGAAATGATGTGTGCAGGTGCATTGCATAGAGGAGGTGATCAATAGATGTTCCTTCTTTTTATAAAAGTAGAATTTTATTGAAATAAATACATAAGAAAAGTATGACCGAAGACCCAGAATTGGGTTTACATTCAACATTCATTACATGAAGCGTTCTGCTTTCATAACTATTAGTATTTCAGAGCAATACTGACATCCAGTTGGCTCAAAATTTTTTTATACTTGACCAGAATTTTATAAATATTCACAAAAATCACAGGGTAGTCTCCTCTTCATCCTCTCAGAACTGCCACCTCTCCTTGTGGACTCTTGTCATCACCTCTGTTGACTCTCCATCATCAAGTCATTTTGCACCATCAGGTGTCAATTTCAGATAATAACCATGATCATGTTATTGGCCAAGCACAGATTTGAGAGCTGTTTTTTCACCTCTACAGCCTTGCTCTCTAAGAATCCTATTTGTTAGCAGTATCTTAATTAAATTAGCTTAATTTTTTGCTGCTGCTGAGTTAGAAAATTACACAGAAGAATATAATTATTTCAAACATTTACCTTTATCACCTCTCAACGCACACTGTTCCATATTGTTGAGATTCTTTCTGTTTTACAGAACACGATGTCCACTTGAAAACTTTTGAGCTACCATTCTGTTTCAAGATGAAAAGCCGGTTCAGAAATCAAACGTAAAATTTTTTTCAAATGCTGTGGATTCCATCAGTTATCACAGGTCACACAGAATGAACACAAATTGCCTCAGTACAACTGAAAGAGAATTTCACTGAGTCAGTGATCCTTTGCCTGACTGATACCTTTAGGAAAGGCTTTTTCTGTAATGAAATTCAAGTGAAATCTAGTTGAGATGTTCGACCTACGTACGTATATATGATATTATGACAGTTGGAGGCTAATCAGCAAAGAACACCAGTCTTCTCTTACTGCTTAGCAGTTAAGGCCCTGAGCATCTAGGGTAAGGCTTCCCGCATTTGGTAAGAAAGTGACTAGATGTCTTCAGGGTTCTTTCCAACTCTTAAGACTTGGATGAATGGAGCCAGCATTCTCACAAGGAGCAGGAACAGTATACAGTTCATTGGTCCTCCAGGATTTTTATGCTGTTTTTGTTGTACGCTCACTGATTTCCCCATAGTTTAGCAATATTGAAGTCTGAAATTTGACCTCTGAGATCACTAGAGACATGAGGCATCCTCCTGTCCCCCGGGGTTCTCAGCCTGCAGTGTGTATCATTCTGAGAAGCGGTGTTATCTTCCTCGTGGAAGTGGAGTCTGTAACAATATCTAAATCAGTGCGTGGGCCTGGGTGGTGTTGCCATAACTACCACGTTAGCTTGGTAAAGTTTTCAGCGTCATAGTCAGCAAATAGAAACGTTCTACCCAGCACTGCTCAGATTGTTTTCTTCACATTTATGTATGTCTCTTTTTCCCACCTGTAAACTAATTATTTGGCTGTCATCAAATCTTTTGATTGAGATCATTTCAGTCGCCCTACCCTAAGAGAAACATCCAAGGCCCTCAACCTGCAGCTTGGCCCTGACCATGTACCACTTAAGAGTCTCAGAGGCTGGCTGGTTGCCCCATTCAGATAAGGATGCACCCAGCAGCTGTTTGTCCACACCTGATTTGATTGCCTCTGGGGCCAGGATGCTGCACAAGAACAGGTGACCCTTGTTTAACCCTTTCAGGCCATTTGAAGAAAGGTTAGATGGTCTCACGCCATCTCTGTGGCCAGAAGACCCCCGGAGACTTCAGAACTGGGTCTTGGTCAGTGCCCAACCCAGAAAGACACCCATGGCCCAGAACTCTAAACCCAGGTGTGGGAGGAGATGTATGAAGGATGCAGCCAGTGGCAGGACGTAAGAGGCATGGGTCTGTATGGAGGAAGGAGTGAGGGTGCTGCCAGCAGGTGCTGAATGGGGGTCTGTGATTGAGGTGGGCAAAACAGACCCCCATCCTGGAGCAATACTTGCATCCACTGTTGCTGCTTACAAAGCACTTTACTTGTGTGGTTTCCTGGAGGTCTGAGACGGGGGGCAGTCCAGCTGGGGAGCAGGGCAGGCTGGCAGCCCGGAGGGTACAGCAAGTGCCTGTTTTCTTGAGCTCCCAAGGGCAACGTGATTGAACCAGACCATTATTCCTCAAGTAGGAACTAGGGGCTTAGTGAGAATTTCCAAGGGGCATCTTCTCTCCCTATTGTCTCATTTTGTAGCATCATTAAGTAGAAGTTGTCAAATATTCAAGTCTGAAGGACCACTAACTAGAAAGAAGACAGTCCACCCTGAAGGACTGGACAGAATGAGCTTGTTACAGAACTCGGGGAGGTAAAAGAATGCCCTTGCTAGTGTGCATTCAGGACAGAACGAGCCTCGTCCAAAATTCCTGGGGACAGTCCCCATAGAGTCAATGAAAACTTACATACTGTGCCATTAAATTAAGTTGCCCCAAAAGTCTGAGGGAAATGTTAAGATTTCTGCTGCGAGGAAATGCTTCTGACATGTCTGCCTTTGAAACCTACAGTGAATTTTGTAATTTGTTTGGTCTTTAGAACAATGCAGTGATACTAACATGTCTTATAAGTCAAGCATAGTTTGAGTGAGTGATAAAAAGAAGGGAGAGTTTTTCATAAGTAATCTTACCTTTCAGACATATGAATGTCTAAATCATCCATTTATTTGCTACTTAGTATTTTCCTTTCCTTTTCATGTTATTTTCTTTACATAATTACAGTGAATATTGGTGCATTGTATCCAATCTTCATTTTCTTCATTTCTTGCCAGTCTCATTTATCCCACTACTTTCTGCTACTCTTCTAAGTCAGTAAGTCACAATATTAACAGATCGTTAGCATTTTAGAAAATTTTTCAGAATGTTCTAGAAGGTTTTACTCTGAGGTTGAGTGAGTGAATCCTTTAAAATGTATTTCTTGCAAACCTTGAGCATGTACCATGTGTTAAATTTATAATACAGTGATTCCAGTATTTTTTTTACTTAAACAATAAGACTTCTACTATTGCACAAACCAGAGCCATGTGCAGCAGAGAGTCTGGGGAAAGAATACGGGTTTAGTAGTGACTGGAAGGGAAAAGAAAGCCATCAGTGAAGAGGAAGGTAGTGTTTCCTCCGTGCTGAGCCTTGGGTGGGGTGCCCCTCCATTTCTCTGCACTGGTGTACACTGCAAAATTGTAGGCCTGCAGTGTGGCCATTACCTGCTCCCACACTGCCCGGGCCTTAAGCCGTGGTCAGGCCATAGAGACCAGGTGCCAGGCCTTGATCCAAAGATCTCCCCAAACCCAGTTAGGCTTAGCATTTGTGCTATGATTTTATACTGAATTTTTGTTCCGGAATATGCTAAGGTTTTTTTTTTTTTTTTTTTTAAACGAATTTGTGGAATCTTGGGATTAAGCAGAGCTAGGGAAACACATAAACCCAGATTATCAGTGATGCTTACTGAGCTGTGATAACATTGGCATTTCCTTGCCATGCAAAGCAAATTCTGTCCCCAGTATAGCATGGTTTAAAATCCTGTGCTAGGAACACCGAAGCTACAAGAGATTTGAAATCCTGCACCACACAAAATTCCAAAGTCAAGGGGATGAGTTGCCTCATCAATGAAAATGAAGTGGGAAATAGCCCCGGTCAGTTCCAGGAGAACCGTTTAGCACACAGATTCCCCGTTTGTTTGTTCGTTTGTAAGGTTCTGAAGTCCTTTATCAGAAGTAGCTGATTTCACTCTCTCGTGTGTGAGGGCCCTTGTCCACTTCTGGCTGCTTTTCTCAGCTACAGCTGGACTGGACTGGTTATGTGGAGGTCAGAGAGAAAACAAACTCCTACCAGCCCTCCCTGGGGCTCAGAGGGTCTGGGGTCTGGGAAGGCCGCCTTTGCAGGCCTCACTGCTGGGCTGCACAGCCCTGCCCCGAGTGCACACACAAGCCTCCGGTCACAGCCGGTGGGATGCTAGCACCTCCCCGGGAGGAGCATCTCCCCACAGGGGGAGCAACTCCCCATGGGGGCAGCAGTTCCCTGTAGATGGTGCACCTCTCCGGGGGCGGGTGGGGGGGAGAGCAATTTGGTGGGGCGTGTGGGATCCAAGGGGACTAGCCCAGCCCTGGACCCTAGTAGGCAGTCCACAGCTGTTGTAGAATGAAGTTGAGTTGATGACCTTCAGGTACCGCAAGGCCATGAATCATCAAAGAAAGATTAAGAGTGATGAGTGCGCTGTAATTGCAGTGTCGGGAAAATGGACATTTTTAGCAACAGACACTCAGTCAAGATGGTGTTTTCTGGTTGATGCTAAGTACCAAAATAATTTTACCCTCTGCACTGTGTCCATCCCAAGTGATTTAATTTTTTTGTTTTTCTCTGAACACTGAACTGATTGATCCTGGTGTCTTAGTAAGTGAGAATTCATTTTATGGGGTGTTGTTTTTGATCATGTGCCCTTGAAATGTCATCATTCTATTTACCAGAAAACACAACAGGTGGACACTGGATGGAGGCTGGTATTTAGGGTCCAAGAGATAGTGGATGAGGGATCCTGCCCGCTGCCCTCAGATGATCAGTCCACACGTAGGGTTCCGTGATTATTTTGTCAAGTAATTTTAATATGAAAGAGCTTCCCTGTAACCATTTCTTTTGTTTCTCTGTGGTCTTATCCTGATTGGAGGCTTCCTTGTTGCCATATAAATTCATTCTCTCCTCTCTCCCTTCCTCTCTCCCTCCTTCCCTTCAGCTTACCGGAGTCTGCAATGGCCTATATTATTATTGGAGGGCTCACACCTAGTCAGGGTGGCTCAACAACAGACATTTATTTCTCACAGGCCTGGAGGCTGGAAGTCTAAGATCAAGGTGTCGGCAGGGTGGGTTTCCTCTGAGGCCTCTCCTTGGTGTGTGGATGGCCGTTTCTTCCCTGTGTCCTCACGTGGTCATCCCTCTGTGTGTGTCTGTGTCCTAATCTCCTCTTCTTACAAGGACACCAGTCAGACTGGATCAGGGCCCCCTCTACTGACCTCATTTTACCTTAATTACCTCTGTATAGACCCTGTCTCCAAACAGTCACATTCTGAGGGGTTAGGGCTTCAACATACAAATATTGGGGGGCACAATGAAACCCATAACAGATTCTTCCTTTAAAAGCGTGTGAGTTTTAGCCATTTGTTTTCCTCTCCTGACATTGATCTCCGATTTCCCATCTTCCCGTCCTTGTCCCGGGATCTGGCTACCTCCAGGCCCCTTGACTGAGTGACCAGACGTTTCTCATCTAAGCAGCCCCTTTCCCTCCTGCCACATCCACACGTTCCTCCTCATCAATGTTAGGTTTCCCACGTTTCTTTGTTTTTCCTGGCATTTTCAGAATCTTTCTTTTCTACTTTTCCTCAAAGACGGCAATTGCCTTTGCTTTTTCACGCTTTCCTTTTCTTCTCCACCTGAAGGATTTCTTCTGGCTTTGTTTGCTGTGGGCTTCTCCCCCTACTTTTATTAAAGCTAGTGATCAGGGGCTCCCCGTCTTCTCCGGCGCTCTCCCCCAGCTCCCCCTCTTTTCCTGCATGCCTTGTGATTTTTGCTCCACTTTTCCATGTCACAGCTCCTATAAATCTCCCCACTCCTGCCCCCACGCTGCTCCTCCCGTTTGTCCACAGTTGACTGGAGTGTTCTTTTCTCTCCGTTCTTTGCAGCCGTCACTGTCTCCAGTATCCCCGTGCACACTGGACCAGCCGCGCATCCTTTCGCCTCTCTCTGGTTCAGTGTTTCCTCTCCTCTGCTTCACTGGGGTTCTGTGCCTTCTCCTCCTCCCAGTCATCGCAGCCCTGGGGGCAGGTGGCTGAGAAAAGGGATGCTCTGCTCCGTGCATTTTCCTGGGGGCCTGCAGACAAAAAGAGGACTCTGGGCAAAGCCACGCTGCAGAGCGGATGGTGTCAGGCAGGCAGTGTAGACATGCCGGGTGGACCAAAAGGGAGAGACGCTGTTTGGTTGACGATTATTTCAAACAATGGCTTGGGATTCAGTGATCCTGGAAGGCTGCACTAATGGACCAGTTGAGGTCAAAATTATAGTGAATGTGCTTTAATCCAATTGATTTTTATGCTGATACACCCAAGCTGATGCATTTTTCTAATCAAAAGTGATTTTTGTCATTTTAGATGTCTTTAGATGTAGGAGGCTTTCTGAAAGCCCTCATTTCCATTCTTAAGGTAATTTTATTCATTCAATTTAGTTATGTAAGAAAACAACTCTTCACGGGTAAATTTATTGATTATGTCTGAAACAAGCACTTAAGAGTTTGAGGGATACATCAGATCGCAAGGTTTATCAGGGAGAACAGTTTTATTCTGCCATTTGCACTGTGCATGCATTCTTGTTTTATTGAAAAGTAGAGGAATTCATTAAAATATCCCACAGTATCTCCACCAGCCTGAGAACAGGCTAGGACAGCCCTTCATGATGATTCCCGGCAGAGGCGAACGTGATTTATACACACAGCCATCCTCGTCTCCTTCCAGCGTCCTTGAACTCCTCTTGTTCAGCTCCGGTCCACCTAAACGATCCCTCCTATCTCTCTGGTCCTCTTGGAACCTGGAATTCTGTAGAGCAAGACATGCTTGGTTTTATCACAAGCCTTGACAGAGGACAGTAACACTGTTTGAGCCCTTCCTGCATCTCTTCAGTCACAATTATGTTATTTCTGTGGGTCCAGAAGAAATGCTTTGCAGATGACACTCAGCATCTTTGCCACGATTGATTGCCAAGGCCAACTGACCCCAGATGTTACTTGAGTGGAGGGATTTTTCCATAAACTTCACAAATATCAGAGTCTAACAAAATATCATAAGACTGAGCCCTTAATACATATAATCCAAGGTTTCTTATAAAATAAAAATGCATGTTTAAAGTATTAAGGTAATTTTCTTATTCAAACAGCATACACTTAGAGGTTTACATTTTAATTTCAGGATGATATCGCTGACTTTCACAGGATCATAATTAAAATGATCTGTGGGGTTTTTTTTCTTCCACTAAATGCATTTAACCACAAAAAAGCCAATTAAATGAGAAATAACAAATGGGTTTTCTCTGTTGCTGCTGACTTTGATCTTCCCCCATGATGATAATGATTTATTAGAGAAGTAGATGGCTCTAATTCGGTTCAACTTAACAACAGTTATTGAGTTGGAATCAAATGCCCTTCTGCGATGAAAGTGAGACCAGGAGATGTTTTATTTTTTTACCTTTATTTTATTTTATTTTTAATTGAATTTATTGCAGTATAGTTGATTTACAGTGCTGTGTTAGTTTCTGCTGTACAGCAAAGTGATTCAGTTCTATATATGTATATATATACATATATATGTGTATATATATATATATATATTCTTTTTTATATTCTTTTCCATTATGGTTTATCATAGGATATTGAATACAGTTCCCTGTGCTCTACAGTAAGACCCTGTTGTTTATCCATCCTATATATAATAGTTTGCATCTGCTAATCCCAAACTCCCACTCTGTCCCTTCCCCACGCCCCTCCCCCTTGGCAACCACAAGTCTGTTCTCTGTGTCTGAGAGTCTGTTTCTGTTTTGTACATAAGTTTATTTGTGTCGTATTTTAGATCCCACATATGAATGATATCATATGCTCTTTGTCTTTCTCTGTCTGACTTACTTCACTTAGTATGATCATCTCTAGGTTCATCCATGTTGCTGCAAATGGCATTATTGCATTATTTTCAATGGCTGAGTAATATTCCATTGTGTATATACCACATCTTCTTTATCCATTCATTTGTCAATGAACACTTAGGTTGCTTCCATATCTTGGCTGTTATAAATAGTGCTTCCGTAAACATAGGGGTGCATGTGTCTTTTCAAATTAGAATTTTCATCTTTTCCAGATATATGCCCAGGAGTGGGATTGCCAGGTCATATGGTAGCTCTATTTCTAGTTTTTTTCAGGAAGCTCCATACTGTTCTCCACAGTGGCTGCACCAATTTGCATTCCCACCAACAGTGTAGGAGGGTTCCTTTCTCCAGGAGACATTTTATGATAGAGACTCAGGTAAGAGCCCGCATTGGTCCATGGCCATCACAGGCCAGCAACGCCAAGGGGAGCCGAGGTGCAGGTGTGTTTCTGTGCACCAGCGCTGAGTCCAGAGACTCGAAGGTCCTTAGAAGGAAGCACGTGGTGTAATGCCTTTGTCCCCTAAATGCAAGATGGTCCCTCAGAAGACTGTCCTTCCCAGAGGGCAGTCCGGGAATGGCCTGTGTCCACTCGAGGCAGGGATTGTGATGAGATGGTTATCAGATGCTATTACAGCTTTATCATCATCATCGTCATTAATTTTTTTCAATTCCTACCATGACTGTCACAGGCGCAGGATTTCCTGAAGGGGCCACGAAATGCATAGATTTTGTGATAATGTACAAAATGTTAATGTTGTATGTTACTCTGTTTAATGTGTAAAACTCTTAAGTTTTTTCTGATTATAGAAAGTAGTACATGCTTATTGTACAAAATTCATGCAGTACCAGAAAGTACAAAATAGAGAATGAAGGGATCCGGAATTCCACCTGCCAGAAATAATAATTTTTCACACACACACCCCACACACACAATTACACCAGTGTAACAACTTAAACAGTAATGGAATTATGCTCTGCGTGATGGTCTGAAGTTTGCACATCTTTTCTCGCCAGTGCACTGTGGATGTCTGAATATTAGGTCAGCTGATCTAGATCGAGGTCACTCTAAAAGGCCACGGAGGACTTCCCTGGTGGCGCAGTGGTTAAGAATCCACCTGCCAATGCAGGGGACACGGGTTCGATACCTGGTCCGGGAAGATCCAACATGCCACGGAGCAACTAAGCCCGTGCGCCACAACTACTGAGCCTGCACTCTAGAGCCCGTGAGCCACGACTACTGAGCCAACGTGCCACAACTACTGAAGCCCGAGTGCCTAGACCCCGTGCTCCACAACAAGAGACGCCACCGCAGTGAGAAGCCCATGCACCGCAACAAAGAGTAGCCCCCGCTCGCTGCAACTAGAGAAAGCCCACGCGCAGCAACAAAGACCCAATGCAACCCAAAATAAATAACTTTATAATAAATAAATAAATAAATAAAAGGCCACCGAGCACCCTGGGTGTGGAGTCGTGCATTCCTGATCCGTCCTCTGGGCAGCCTTCCCTCTTATCTTTCCTGTATATCACAGTCACTCACTTGCGCTTCTGTTACCATGAAAGACACTCCCAGAAGTGGGTCACTGGATCACAGGGTGTGGACCCTCACATACTGATGGGAGAATGCTGTCAAATTGCCTGTCATCAAGGTTATGCCAGGTTACATCCCATCAACGGCATGAACTAGAAGCCTCCCCACACCCCAGTAACTATTATTCCAATCGTGCTTCCTAATCTCATTGACAAAACAGATCTTTTATTTTCTTAAACTCTACACTTAACTGCCTCCCTATCTATTTATTTATTTAATCTGTGTATTTGTGTTTTTTTAATTGGAATATAGTTGATTTACGATGTTGTGTTAGTTTCAGGTGTACAACACAGTGGTTCAGTTATATATATATATATATATATATATATATATATATATATATATATATATATATTCTTTTTCAGATTCTTTTCCCTTCTGGGTTCTTACAAAATACTGAGTATGGTTCCCTGTGCTATACAGTAGGTATATAGAAGTGTATATGTTAATCCCAAACCCCTAATTTAGCCCTCCCTGCCTTTCCCCTTTGGTAACCATAAGTTTGTTTTCTATGTCTGTGGGTCTATTTCTGTTTTGTAAATAAGTTCATTTGTATTTTTTTTTTTAGATTCCACATGTAAGTGATGTCATATGATATTTCTCTGTCTGGCTTACTTCACTTAGTATGATAATCTCTACGTCCATCCATGTTTCTGCAAAAACAGATCTTATTTTTAAACTTATGTATTTCTTATTTTATTGAGGTATGGCATCTGTATTCGTTTGCTAGGGCCACAATAACAAAATACCACAGACTGGGTGACTTAGACAACAGACATTTATTTTCCCACAGTTCTGGAGGCTGGAAGTCCAAGATCAAGGTGTGGGCAGGGTTGGCTTCTTCTGAGGCCTCTCTCCTGGGTTTGTAGATGTGTTTCCTTCGTGTCCTCACATGGTCGTCCCTCTGTGTGTGTCTGTGTCCTAATCTCCTCTTCTTATAAGCACACCAGATCTATAGGATTAGGGCTCGGTCTAGTGACCTCATTAACCTTAATTACCACTGCAAGCCTTATCTCCAAGTAGAGTCACTTAGAGATTAGGGCCTAGATCAGCTGAGGAATCTGAGGGCCTGACGGGACGAGGACCTGCTTCCAAGATCACTCACATGGTGTTGGCAGCGTCCAGGGGCCTGGTGTCTGCTGACTGGGGCCTCCCCTGTTCCCTGCACCTGGGCTTCTCTCTGGGGCAGCTGGCTTCCCTCAGAGGGAACTGGTGAGAGAACAAGAGAGAGCGCAAAACACAGAGGCGTCATCTCAGAAGGGGCATCCCATCTGTTCTACCATAGTCTGTTCATTAGAAGCAAGTGACGGGTCCTACCCACACTCAAATCACAGGGGCATGAACACCAGGAAGGGGATCATTGGGCCCAACTTAGAAGCTGCCCATCACAGGATGGGCAGTACTTGCTGGTTTTGTCAATATGGCCTTTTTTGATTACATTTTCTAAACATTTATTATTAATATATAGGAAAACGATCCAATTTTCATATACACATAATGTATTTACATAGATATGTATCAATTTACACCTCATTTTTACTGTGACTTTTTCTTTTTGCCTCAGGTGCAGAGAGAATTAGGTTAATCATGGCCCACCAGTCTTTCTCTCTTATCATTTACTGAAGAAATGATCGCTAATTTTGAAGTGGTTTCATTCATCCATCTTTTCACGGCAAGAACAGTTAAGACCCATTTCCTCACCCTGTATCACAAGATACACCCCTATATGATCTTCCATTGGCTTTATAACTTTACCTTTTGCATTTTAAGTGTAATCCGTTTGCTTTGTGTGCCATCAGGTAGGAGCCCAGCTTCTTCATGTACTGAAGAACCACCTGGCCGTCTTCCACTGTCTTACTTTTTTGCCATTTTTATCGTGTACAAGTCCCATACAGATGGGATTCTCTTCCGTTCCACTCATCTATCTCCCTGCTCCTGCACGAATATTATTCTGTCTTAGGAATACGGCCTCCTAGTCTGTCTAACATCGGGTAGGGCAAGACCTCCTCTTTGCTCTTCTCAGCTCTTTGTGGATCATTCATGCTCTCTGTGAATTGTTTTCAATTGTTTGTCAAGAATTTTATCATAGTAGTGAGCTCTCATTTCTGCAAGAGAGCGTCGCACATCACACATCAGTATCACACAATGAACGTGTATTTCCTGCACACAGTCTGATGTGGGCTGGCGCCCCTCTCCATCTTGTAGCATCTCCATCTGGAGCACGTGAAGCAGATTCACAGATGCCCAGCAATGGAGGCTGAGGATGGGTGAGCCCAGCAGCTCTTACTGCCCACACTCAGAACGGATATGCCCACTTCTCACCGCCCACTGACCAGAACTAGCCACACGGCCACAATCTGATGCCAAGGAGATGGGAATGTAGGAGAAGCATGTGGCTGTTTCTGGAGAACCAGTGCTCTCTACCACATCAAGTTCCTCAAAAATAGCCATGTCTCAGACTCACCAAGTTGTACACGTTTAAATACGTACAGCTCTTTGCATGTCAATCATGCCTCAAAGTGGTTGAAAAATATTGCTAAGCCGTTAGGATTTTCTGCGTAGGCAATTCTATCATCTACAAATAATGAGGTCAACAGAATATTGCATCCCATGGCACAGAAAACCTCTTAATACCATGAGAGGCAGCAAACAAAGCCAGAGCGAAGCGACTGTTTTTGCCGCTTCAAATATCAAGATTGAATAAGCTTGGGCTTCCCTGGTGGTGCAGTGGTTGAGAATCTGCCTGCCAATGCAGGGGACACGGGTTCGAGCCCTGGCCCGGGAAGATCCCACATGCCATGGAGCAACGAAGCCCGTGAGCCACAACTACTGAGCCTGCGCTCTAGAGCCCGCGACCCACAACTACTGAGACTGAGAGCCACAACTACTGAAGCCTGCACGCCTAGAGCCTGTGCTCCGCAACAAGAGAAGCCACCGCAATGAGAAGCCCGTGCACCACAAAGAAGAGAAGCGCACACGCAGCAACCAAGACCCAATGCAATCAAAAAAAAAAAAAAAAAAGATTGAATAAGCTTGATTTTTGTATATTTGAATCTCAACACAAGCCAACGTAAATATTACATAACAAAGCCAGGAAGTTTTGAAAAATTGCCCTTGTACCATTTAAAATATCACTGCAAAATATACCTGGGATTAACTTTCCCATTACTGGGAAAAGGGCAGTTTTGCTGATTTACTCCTTCACTCCCTTTGACATGTGATTAGTGCCTCCAAAATAAACCCTCCCCCAAATGATTGACTGTAAACATGTCAACCCATTTTATGAGGTACTTTCAGTAAAAGTGAAAGATTTTACTTTGAAATTTGTCTTCTGAAAATGTCGACTTTGTTAAAGATTCCTATTGGAAAGCTCTGATCAGAACTGGCGCGCTGGTTGGTTTTGAGTCTGCAGGGCTAATATGGATGTTGGTCTGTGCTCACAGTATCTGGCTGGTACCATCCACCACCGCAATCTGTGACTCCATGGAGATCACCCATCCAGCATGGAACGCTAGTTCTTAGGCTCTTACTAACGACTAGTGCAAGCAGGGGGCAGTATGGTGGGAACGGGGTATACTGTGGTCAGATAAGGTTGGGATATCCCGGCTTACTCAGAGCCATTAAAACTTCTTAGAGCCAATAACATGGTGATATTTCTTGTGAAAGTTCAGACGCGGTTCTACGATGCAAAATTTGGCATCGTGGGTTTCAAGTCTAATTCCAGCAATAGTTGCTGAGGCACACTGCCGTTTACTACCTCTGCTGCCACAAAGAAGTGATTTGCCCCTTCATTCTCCACTGGATCATTTGCCAGAGGACGAGTGTTTCCACCTCCCAGGTGAGGATTAGATGAGCCAGTGTGTGAAATACCGCATGGGACAGGTTTTGGGAAATGGCAACCCGTGTACTACCTTTTCTTTGGAATTCTGGCTGGGACATAAAGGAGCCTTCAGATCAGTGCTGATAATCCTATAAGATTCCTCATTCCCTCCTCAGGGAGTGTGCCGGTGCACACGCTGGGTGCCGGTTATGTAGTTGTGTGATGCTTTCATTGAGGCGTTGGGTACCCAAAACAGTGAGTAGAGATGCCATAGCCTCACATGTTCATCCTGACACATAATGAGAAGTGGTTTTGTTCACCTCCAGCCTGTGCCCTATGTTCACAGGCATATGAAAACAGGTGACTGTGGGAATAAAATACATAATCATAGCTGACCTGAATTTGCCTTAGAGACTAAATCCATACATTATATCCATGGTTAAAATTAAGTATCCAAAATTGAAATATAATTCCCTTAACTTACAGTAGGCGAGCAGCTGACAGCCAGCATGGCTTTCTCATTCTTCCCACAAATGTTACCGAACCAAACTTGGGTCTGCTCACCCACACGCAGTAAAGCCAATCCACTGACACCGGGTTGTGGTGAAGGAAAGCACCGTGTTTTTTCCAAGGCATCCAACATGGGGCCGAGCAAGGAGAACGGGCAGCTCATGCTCAAAAGACCCGAAGTCCCCATCGGCTTTCAGGGAAGGGTTTTTAAAGACAGTGTTAAGAGTGAGGGTCGAAGGGTGCCTGATCAGCTCATGGACATTTTTTTATTGGTTGGAGGTGAGGTAACCAGCTGGTATTTCGGGAGTCAACATCATCAACCTTCTGGTTCCAACCAGTCTGGGGTCTAGGTGCTTGTGGGCAACATTCAGTTAATTTCTTCTACCTGGTGGGGACTTCAGTATCTGCAAAACAGCTCAAGGATATGGCTCAGGATGTTATCTATAGCTCTTGAGAAGGAACTAAAGGTCCTTGACTTTGTTTTATGGCTAAACTATTAGTATTTTGTCTTGCTTGACTGTTTTCCTTTGTTTCTGCATTTTTCACTTCTCTGATTAGATTTGTTCTTTGGGACTCGGGGAGGGCCTAGAAGGCTAATAAAGCTTTTCTATAAACAAGAGGTGGGGCTGGGGGAGAGAAGTCTGTCCCCCAGAGGGCCCTGCAGTGTCCAGCTCGGTTTCAAAAACTTAAAAGTAAGAATCTTCAAAATATTTGATGTATGCTGTTGTTTAATTAGAAATCTAATTTATAAAAACTGCATTATTTAATTTTATTACATTTTAGATGTCTTGAGAATATATTGGTACTCAATTTATATAGTTTTTATTAGGCTTAATATAAAGTCTGTCATTTAAAAAGAGTTCATGTATCTGCAAAACACAGTTTGTATGCATCGTGTGTGCAAACATATCTCTAGGATTTTTTTCTCAAATGCTGTGTCTTTATAGAGGCACCATTGGGCTCTCTGTGGCTAAATCAGTTTTCTTGGCTACATTAATTGTTATTGTGTACAATTATATTGACCAAATAGTTACCCAACTTGATCTTAATAAAGAAAACTAAAGTAACTGGATTTGCCATGGTGTAGTCTTGACCTTGAGATTATGTTGCTAATGATGTATGAATCCGAGGTTCCTTTTGGTCTCACTTCTAAAATTCCCCCAATCTGTGGGGTTTGGTAGCACCTAGGAAGCTGCTGCTTACTGCCTTAGATAATGTGGGAGGAATGTTTAGGAATCCGATGGGGGTCCCAGCTCCAGGCCTGATTCCAGCATTTCTGGATGGGGTGACCCCATTCCCCACCTGCCAGCACCCACTTCCACCCTTTTTATCACGGAAGGTAATAGTTGCTCTCTCTGCCACACCAAGGAGCAAAGATGCAAATGAGAAAGGTCAGTTGAAAATGATGTAGAAACCATAGCAAGCTTTGTAGGGATTGTCCTCAATTTGTAAAACGGGTTTCGTTTACACAGCATTGTAAAGCAGAAGTAACCCGCAGGTCGATCATAAGTCAACCTGGCAATTCTGTCTCCATTACAACACCCGCCCTTTGTGCTTTGGCGTGCTCCTTCAGCAGGATGTGTCGCACATGCATCCCTGCGGGTCTGTGGCTGCAGTTCTCAGCACTCACACAGGTTTTGATAAAAGACAAGCCCCCCCGACCCGTCACGGGCAACAGCAGGTTCGTATGCCATGGAAAAGGACTGGAGGGAGGGAAAGACTTCTTCCTCTGGCTCCAAAGCTCAGTGCCTTCGTACAAAAGAGGAAAATTAATTTGGGGAAACAATGAAATGACACAAATATAATCCTGATTGAGATGAGAGGAAGTGGTGGGGCTAGGAAAGGACCTAAGGGTCTGCTATAAATAAATAGTCTGATATAAATAAATAAAATGATCTTTTTTTTAAAGGGACTGGCACAATTGGGTATATTGCCTAAAAATTCTATTTAGCATTTAAATACGGTTGTGAAATGCTCAATTAAAAATTGGACCAATATCGTGCAAACCTGCTGATAATCTAGGCATATGTGGAGGTGAGCCACTGCAGTATACCACCCAGTATTTATGTTTCCATCACTGATGGCTGCTTTCTCTAGTACAGCAGAGCACTGAGGGGCAGGGACTCTGGAATCCAACTGTGCGAGTTCAAATTCCAGCTCCACCACCTACCTGCTGTGTGACCTTGGACAGTTTACCTCCGAGCCTCAGTTTCCTCATCATGATGGCGGGTATAGTGATCTCTTTGTGGTGTGGATTGAGCGAGTTCATACATGTAAATCCCTCAGAGCTGTGACCGGAACAAGTTTTACCTATATTGTATTACAAAGTATGTGTTGTTTGAAGATTCCCAGTGATGTTTATAAAAATCACTGACTGAATTCTTTTCTCTACTCATATTATGATTCTGACTTCATCAAAAGGAAAAGATTCTGTAACAACACCCTTACACAAATACAAGAACTGAAATCAGAACATCCCTAAAGTAATGACCTAAAAGTAATAATAGCCATCCCAGGTGCTTGTAGAAAATCACTTTTTAATTTTTATTAGGTCAACCAAAATCAGCCCCTCAGTTTTCTAAGCTTTTCCGACAGAGACCAGAAATTTGAATTTAGAACCCACTTCCTTTCTTGATTACAATCGTGAGACTATTTTCTGGGAACAGAATACCACGTTTTCCAGAAAGATCTCCACCCCCTTGCTTCTCAACACAGAGCAAGCTACTTCATGCCATATTGTTGGCCTGCCTGTTCTCGCAAACAGAAAAAGCATGTGTTGGGTTTCCTCTGCACCGGGACCAACACCTGTATGACACCAGCAAATACGGATGACAGTATGTAGCCCTGAAATGGTGTGCATGCCTGACTTCTATCCAGGTCTTCATAGCACATGGCTGAATGGGCTCTTCCTACTCCTAGTGCTTTCTTAATTTAACAAGAAAATGATGTAAGGAAGGCAGTGTAGGGAGGTGGGGTGGGGGAAGCCAGGGGAGGCAGGGGCACGATGCAGGGAGCAGTAGACTCCAGCCTTGGACGTGAAATGCTGGCTTGTGATGGATGCTCGCGGGGCAGAAATGCACAGGCTTCCAGCACCCGCCCCAGTTATGGGTGCTGCATTTCACCCCAAGACCCTCCAGAAAGTACGCCTGATGAAACACATGTAGCTGTTCAGATCAAGTGCACTAGGATTCCTGTGTTAGTATAAGGTCTTCACACCCATTGACGTGGCTGGTGGGGAACTGCCTGCTCGGCTATCTGGGGAGTGTCTGCAACCTCGGAGGCAGGGGGTGGGGGAGTGTTGGTGGCGCTCACGCTTCCCTCCGTCCAGCCTCCCTGAGCACTGGCTCTGCCCCCAGCCCTGTCCCTCATTAGCACGGCATTGACAGCCAGTGCACAAGACGGTCAGAGTCAGTTCTGGGGCAAACACACCAGGCGTGGCTCAAGTTTGCTACAAAGTGCTTGCTTATTAAATGCTTTCCAGCATGTAGCTGACCACTTTTCCCACGGGGGGAAGGCACGCCATTTTTTTAATTGGAGTATAGTTGATTTACAATGTCGTGTTAGTTTCAGGTGTACCGCAAAGTGATTCAGTTACACATATTATTGTTCAGATTCTTTTCCCTTATGGGTTATTACAAAATACTGAGTAGGCTTCCCTGTGCTATACAGTAGGTCCGTGTTGGTTATCTCTTTTATATATAGTATTTGTGTGTGTGTTCATCCCATCCTCCTAATGTATCCCTCCCCCGCTTCCCCTTTGGTAACCGTAAGTTTGTTTCCTTTGTCTGTGGGTCTATTTTGAAAAACCCCATTTTAAGACCATGGGGGGTGCTCGGGGGTCAGGGAGCGGCTGTGTAGGCGGAACCTGAGGAAGGATGGGGTGCAGGCCCCTGCTTTGACTCATTATGGGATGGGACGGAAACTTGGGGGCCCCCTGAAGAGGCACAGGTGCATCTCACAAGTGTGCAAAACCCACCCCAAACCTACATCAGTGTGTGCGGACATGCTGAGAAAGGAAAGGAGCCCCGTGAGTGACACGTTCCTGGTGACACTTTTCTGGCTCTTTTCGTTGCTTGGAATAATGTTTCAGGTCACATCCTCCTAGGCTGATGGAGGGGCTCTGGGTGACATTCCAGACTTTGAGGAACGGTTGACTAGAAAGTTGGCGGGTTTTGTGCAAATTGGGGAAGTGTGAGGTACAAGCTATGCAGTGTAAGATACACTCAGGGGATGTATTGTAGAACACGGGGCATATAGCCAATATTTTGTAATAACTATAAATGGAAAATAACCTTTAAAATGGTATGAACAATAAAATTTTTTTTTAATTTATGTAGAAATAAAAGGTCAAAGTAAAACTAGGGACGTTAGAGAGAAATTCTTTAATCAGGAAGGTAATGAGTTGGATCCTAGCAGTGTCCACGCAGAGGCAGCAGTGGCTGGCCTGCGGCACGTGTCCAGCAGGAAGTGACCGGCATCTGGAGGGAAGGGGAGGCTGAGCTGTGGACTCCAGAGACCCCGCACAGGGCATGTGTGAACCATGACCTGTGGACAGGAGACCAGTCTGTGTGGCTCTTTAGAGACAAACTGCGCATTCAGGGCTATTGTCCGAGGCTTCATCCACGTCCCATCACAGTGGTTTCCATCTTTACCCAGTGCTTCAAGAAAGAAAACCAAGCTGCCCACAGACCCTGCCCTCTTGTACCCGTCCTACTAGAACCAGGTGAAGGGCAGGAATGAGGCCTCTGCAGTGGGCAGAGCCGAAATTTCACATCTTTCTGAACACCACTGCTTTACTGAAAATCAGTAAAGTAGCAAAGAATAAAGTAATCCACACAGAGTCTTTGTCTTGCTGTGCTTTTTCAGCAAAAACAGACTTTTCTCAAAAGTAATATATATTAGAGAATTTGTGCTCAATTTGTGCTCAAATCATAACATTTTCACCTTTGAATTTTTCCGGAAAATACCTCTTGCGACTTCCAGTGATTCCAGATCTCATTTATTTTTTTAATGTTGCAGAATTTCCTTTAGCATTTTGACGTTCCTGCACCAACTGTGTCGTGCGGTGGGAACTTTCTCTGAAACTATGTCACATTGCTCGTGGGAAACATTGATGCTGGGAGATGTCACCGTAAATCGCAAAGACAGACATGCCTCCTGAAACTAGAAACCATCAAGCCATCCCGAGAGTGAAAGCATATGTTACCTTGGTTTCCTGTGAAAGTGTTGGGTTACTTCTTGATGTAATTTTTCTAGAACAACACAGTTTGGGATTCTTTCATCGAACTCTTGAAGCTTCTGCTGGCAGGGCCGAGGGCAGAAGGCAGCTGCCCTCTGTTTTGACAGGTTAATTCCCTGAGCCGATTCCTGTCACCTTTCCTAGTGACAGTCTCAGCCTCCTTTATTTCTCGGGACTTCCCACTGCTGGCATGGCCGTAACTACTGTCTGTGCTCACACAGAATTGCTTCTGTCGACGGGAGTGGGTAACGAGAGTGTCCAGGTCACCTGCTTACTGAGCGTCATAAAATCAACAGCAGACCCCCCAGAAGGGCATCGGCTGGAAGCAGATTCTCTCCCCTGAGCCCTGCGCACGTGGGCTGAAGCTGCAGGGGTGAGCGGCCCTTGTCAGCACGGCCGCTTCCTCTCGGGAGGGCACGGGGGCACGAGGTGTGGGCAGCGGGTGTCTCCTCCCGCTGGCAGCCGCGAGCTCTGGCCACCGCGGGATAAAGGAAGACCCGGCCTCTCCCACAAAGCCCCCCCACCACCCCAGCCCGTGCACCCCTTCTTGCATCTCCCCCAGGCAGCAGCAGGAAGGATCCGCGTCCCCAGTGCCTGGTCCTTAAATCAAGGCTACGTGGCCGGACAGGGGCAGCCTCGCGTGTCATGGGGCCCCAGTGGGTGGGTGGCCGTAGGTCGGAGTCGGTGGGGTCCCACCCCCAGAACAGGGGGCTGCAGGGAATGGACAGGCGGACTCCAAAACCAGTGGGGTGCTGGGGGGATGAACCACAATTCTCGTCCTTCTCAAAATGTGTTCCCAGAAGGGAAAACATGGTGCCCTTGGAAGGTTGCCTGTGTAGGACGGAGGGTTGGATTCGGACCTGAGAAATCCAGTTGGGTAGGAAAGCACCACCGATCCCTGTTCACTCGCCAGGTGCAGGGCAGACATGGAGCTGTCCCAGTAAGAAGGCTGCTAAGTGACCGCGTGCTTGTCAGTGGAGCCAGGTGGGGAGGCGTGTCCATGCTGAAGGGCCGCCACCGCGGGGATCGTCTGGCAAGGCCCAGAGGGTGCACTCAGGAGCTTTTCTAGAACACCACATGCCGGCGGCTGGACTCAGCTCGCAAGTAGAAAATCTGGAAGCGGCGGCTCTGTTGTGGTAAACAGGCACTTCAGCCTTGAGAATGGAACACGCCGTCCTTGGCTCAGCCTGTGGCCAGCAGCTCCCCCTGCGTCCTGCAAACGGAAACCACAGATGGCCGGCGTCCCAGGGAACAGGGCGCGTGGCTGAAGGAGGCCTCGCTGAGCGAGGCCCCCGGGGTTGGGCAGGGGCCCGAGGTCCACACGCCTGTGGCCGGAGGGCCAGGCTCTTGGTGGTGAAGGCAGATTCGGTGCTGAACGGCTCGGGGTTTCCATGGGGGATGGAGGCCCGGAGCTCCACGTTGAAAGGAGTCTGCGGTGCAGAGGGGTAGAGGGGTTCAGTGACCCCGGGGCCCACATCCAGTGAGGGAGGGCCAGGCCGGGCAGCGTTCCGTGCAGCGGAGGGTCGGTATCTTGTTCTCTCGCTGACACCTGCGAACCTTCTCCGTGTTCTGAGAGGCGACCTGGCCTTGGGGTTCAGAGCGTGGCCTCTGGTCCTGCGTGGGGCTCCTGTGTGGCTTCGAGCACGTGATTGGCTTGTCTGTGTCTGTCTCCTCATCTGTAAATCAGGGTGGACGGTAGCGGAGCCCAGCTGGCGGGGTTCCAGAGAGGGTTTAAGGGGTCTGTTCAAGCCCAATCCTGAGAACACTGCCCAGCACACAGCAAGGACAAGCCACCACCACCAGGACTGCCTTTAAAGAGTACGTCCAGCTGCCACTGCCTGTGTCCCCACACAGCTAGTGGAACCCACTGGGACCCAGCCACTTAAGCAGAAGTATTAGCGGAATCTCCAGAAAATATAATTTTGAAATGATTATCTGATACAGTTTAAAGTTTTAGCAAAAAGTTCCTTTTCCCCTGCTTGCTTCTTCCAAGAAAATATAATCTGTCTTAAAACAGATTCCATAATTGCTAGAACTTTCTTTAAAGTGTAGAAGAAAGAGATGCTTACGTTTTGCAAGAATCAAAAATATCCATGAGGTATGTCTTTGATGCTGCCGGTGGCTTGAGGATTTTTTAGTGATAATGAAGTTGTCCCTTCGTAGCTGCAGGGGATTACATTCCAAGGCACCCATTGGATGCCTGAAACCGCGGGTAGTACCGAACCCATGTACTATGTTTTTTCCCATATACTACGTGGAGATGCTGGACAAAGGGATGACTTACATCCCAGGTGAGATGGAGTGGGACAGGCACACTTCATTTTATTGCACTTCATAGATGTGTCTTTTACAAATTCAAGGTTTGTGGCAACCCTGCATCAAGCAAGTCTATCAGTGCCATTTTTTTTCAACAACATTATTTTTTAATTAATGCTGTTTTTAAATGTTTAAATTGTTTTTTAGACATAATGCTATTGCGCACTTAATTATATAGTGTGGTGTAAACATAAGTTTTATACGCACTGGGAAACCAGAACATCTGTGTGATTCACTTTACTGCGATATTCGCTTTATTGCGATGGTCTGGAACCAAACCTGAAATATCTCCAAGATCAGCCTGAGCATGAGATTCCGTCTCGCTCTTCAGAACAGTGTGCAATTTAAATCTCATGAATTGTTTATTTCTGGAATTTTCCATTTAATATTTTTGGACCATGGTCAACCGAGGGTAACTGAAATCACACAAGGTGAAACGGTGTCTAAGGGGGACTACTGGGTTAAATAATGTGGTTTCACTTGAATTTCTATTAAATATTAATATTATCCAGGTTATATAAAACTGATGCTGACTTTGTCATCCTGAGAGGTTCACAAAAATCAAAAGGAAATATCTGAGGACATTTATCACCTAATAATTGGGAAGCTATTTTAGAGACTGTCACAGAGAGTCTGTCCTTCCATAAGGTTTCTCAATGGACAATTCTAGAATGTTCCACCAAGGAAACATTAGGTTTCTCAATGGACAATTCTAGAATGTTCCACCAAGGAAACATTCCTTCCTGACTGCCATGGCTTTGCATCCTGGGCATTAGTCTCATCCTTCGCCCAGACGAGCGTCAATGCCGTGGAAAGCTGGCCTGTGGTCCTGCCGGGGAGGGAGCGCAAGTCTGGCCCGTGGCACTCATGTGTTTACTCCTTCATGCATTCCCACGGCTGCCGCCCACGAGGCCCGGGCCAAGCCCCGGACATCTCCCTCACCTGGCCTCACCTGGTGTCTCCAGCAACCCGCACGAGGTCTGTTCCGTGGCAAGCACTTATTAATCTGGGAAATAACAGGTTGCTCTTTTGGGACTTTCTCATAACTAAGCTGCACTTTTCCAAAGAACCAGATTTTTTTTTTAACACGCAGTGATTGCTAAAATATAAGGTCGAGAAGAGTTTTAAAGTTCTGATTTTATTACGAATCAAGCAAGGATCACACTTCTGAGATGACTCTTGCTTCCTGAGGGCTGGACCACGGATGCTCTTCTCACGCTCGCAGGCACCCTTCGTGGGCCGCCGTCTGTGCCCCCCTCCCCGAGGTCCACTTGCCGAGTCCAGCTGCTAAGCCCTCCGCTTCCTGCTTCTCCTCTTGCCTCACCTCCCACCCGCTCCCAAGGGCTCATATCTTACCCTGGAAACTTGTTTCCTCCAGGGTCAGAACCTGGCTTCCTTCCCTCAACGACAGATCCCTCCCAGTCCCGCAGGCGTCGCCCACCCGGCTGCTCTCAGCCCCTTTCCCTCCCCCCGAGTTGCCTCTGTCCTGGGCCAGGCCCTTGCCCATCTTCTCGGGGCGGTGGCAGTAACGCAGCTGGCCCCCACCCCGTACTTGACGGCCACCCACCTCCCAAGTGACCCATCCCAGAGGAAACCCAGACCCTGTGCTCTGTCCCCTCCAGGAGAGATGCAGGTGCTGACCTTTCTGTCAGCGTTACCTCCTACAGTGGGGACAGTTGTGCCCCAAAGGTATATTGAAGCCCGTCCCCTCCCTCCCCTGCCTCCCCCCCCCCCACCTGTGAACGTGTCCTTATTTGGACACAAGGTCTTTGCAGAAGTAAAGAAGAGATCATCCTGGGTCAGGATGGGCCCTAATGCCATGACCAGTGAGTGTCCTGGTAAGAAGAGGAAGTGTGACACAGAGACAGACGCATAAGGAGAAGGTCACATGACCTGAAGGCAGAGATCGGGGTGATGTGTCCACAAACCCACGGACGCCTGTAATTGACAACAGACCACCAGAAGCCAGGGGGAGGCATGGGACAGATTCTCCCCTAGAGCCTCCCGGATCAGCCCTGCCCACACCTTGGTATTGGACTTCTGCCCTCTAGAACTGAGAGAAAATTAATTTCTGTCCTTTCAAGGCAGCCAGTACGGCACTCTGTTACGGCAGCCCCAGGAACTAACCCACCTCCCGTCCCTGCCTGCTCCCTCTCTATCCTCCCGGGAGCACCTGGACACGTACTCCCCGTGCTCCCCCTGGTCTCCCTCCCTGTGTTCTGGATGGATCATTCCACTTGTCCTTGAGTCCAGCTCCCGAACCACCTCCTTCAGGAAGTCTCCCCTGCCTGGCCCCCCAGGCCGGGTTTGGCGCTCCATCTGCACCCCGCACAGCACGCTCCTTGCACAGACTAGAGCAGGCTATCTCAACAGGGGGCGATTCTGCCCCGATCCCCGGGGACACTTGGCGGTATGTGGAGGCATTTGTGGTTATTACATCGGGCACAGGGCTGCTATTGCATGCGGCGGTTAGAGGCCAGAGATGCTGCCAGACCTCCTGCAATGCACAGGACAGCCCGACCACCAAGAATGATCCATCCCCAGATGCCATCCCCAGTGCCCGGGCTGGGACTCTCTGATCTAGAGAACACTCGCTTCTGCGGAGATGTATCGTATGTTTCCCTGCTTGTCTACCCCAGTCCTGGTGGGGAGCACCGTATCACCCACGGCTGTGGCCCAGCTCTGCCCGCCGCATCACCTCCCTTCTCATAACTGGGCTACAGGTCATAACATCAGACAGCCTTGTTGGTATCCATGGGAGAAAGTAAGTGTTTAACCTCTTGGGTACAGTCCCTTCCATGTCGACGACTTTGATAGACCCAAGCATGTCTTTAAGGATGGGTCAACCACAAGGGTGACGCCCCTGGATGTGTGTGCAGTGAAAGGTTGTGTCCTGATGGGCAGAGAGTCACAGCTTCCTTCTGGGTGTCCCCAGGGGTTCACTCAGGCATCTTTCCAAAACACAGCATCACCTGCTGGTGCCCTGCCTGCCTCAGGTGGACGCACGCAGCCCACGATGCACTGTGAGAACATTTCTGCTCAGGAGAAACTGCAGTGCCTTTCTCCAGCAGACGGTATATCCACGTGTACATGTGCACAAAGCTTTCATCCTGGTCCCTGAATGGAGGATCCTGGCCTTTTCCACCTAAAACCAGCCAAGAGTGGCTCCATTCTGTCTACCTGGCAGTGCGGCCCCTCGTGCTCCTCACCACAAGTGCCCTGTCCCCAGCATCCTTTGTTCCTATGGAATGCTCTAGTGGTCTGTCTTGAAACTTGCTTTTCTAATAGCCTTTATGTGTGTGCCTATGAATTAGTGCCCAATGTCAGAATTATAAAACAGACATTGTGTCCTCAAGGTGTAACTTCCAGAAAGATAAACTTAGCTTTTTGTTTCTGAGGTGAATATTTTGAGTTGACGATTTCTAGAATCTGCCTTACAGTCTTTTTTTGTGATTTATATTATAAAAATAAGGCCTTTAATATATAGTAGAATCCTTACAACATTTTGTAACGAGGATATAGAAGTTTGATTTTTTTAATTGTAGTTGAGGTACAATATTGTATGTTACGGGTGGTCATTATAGTGATTCACAATTTTAAAGGTTATACTCCATTTATAGTTATTATAAAATACTGGCTATATTCCCTGCATTGTACAATATATCCTTGTAGCTTATTTTATGCATAATAATTTGTGTCTCTTAAACCCCTACCCCTCTCTTGCCCTTCCCCCACACAGTGATAACCACTAGTTTGTTCTCTATATCTGTGTCTGTTCCTTTTTCGTTATATTCACTAGTTTGTTTTATCTTTTAGATCATACAGTGTTTATCTTTCTCAGTCTGACTTATTTCATTTATCATGATGCTCTCCGAGTACATCCACATTGCTGCAAATGGCAATATTTCATTCTTCTTTATGGCTGAGTAGTATTCCATTGTATAAATATACCACATCTTCTTTATCCATTCATCTGTTGATGGACACTTAGGTTGCTTCCATATCTTAGCAATTGTAAATAATGCTGCTATGAACATTTGGGGTGCATATATGTTTTTGAATTAAAGTTTTGGGGTTTTTTTCAGATACACACCCAGGAGCGGATTTGCTGGGTCGTATGGTAGTTCCATTTTTAGTTTTTTGTATCTCATGAAAGATCTTATCAACAAAATCTGGGGGACTTCCCTGGCAGTCCAGTGGTTAAGACTTCACCTTCCAATGCAAGGGGTGTGGGTTCGATCCCTGGTCGGGAAGCCTAGATCCCACAAGCCTCGTGGCCAAAAAACCAAAACATAAAACAGAAGCAGTATTGTAACAAATGCAATAAAGACTTTAAAAATTGTGCACATCAAAAAAAAAAAATTAAAAAAAAAAAAAAACAAGATCTGGAACTAAATTACAAATAGTTAGAGTGGGGTGAGGGGATGGCGTTAAATAAGTTTGCTATAGGATGTCGAAATAATGGAAGCAAATAGAAGCATGAGCTTCTGCTTAAAACCCAAGGAGGGCACAGGGACCTAAATGCCCAGCAGAGGGATGGGACACAGGGAAGGTCTGAGCCTCTGTGTCTTTGGACACACTGATTGCCTGGGGGGAGCCCGCCAAGCCCCTCCCACCCCCACTAGCAAAGCCCTTTCCCTGGCGGGTTCTGTGCCTCCTGCGAGACAGGCCATGACGCATCTCTCCCTGGTCCTTCGACCTCGAGGGGCCTCCAGTCATCACCCGGTGGTCTGGAGGAGGCAGCTGTGCTTGGGGGGGATTAAGCTGATCAGTGGAAGCCCACTTTCCTGACCAGCCCTGATGATCAAGCCCAAGTAGAGCGTTGTCTGTGGGAGTTTAATGAGATACTACGTGTGAAAGTGGCCACACCACTGCAGCACTTCAGCAGACATGACCGGACGTGGACCAGATGCCATTGCACTTGTGGACAGAGGCCACGTGGAGATTCAGGGCGTTTCACGTCGGAACCTGACACCAGCTCGTTAGCCGCTCAGTTGGCCTGACGGCCTGTCCCCACCGCGTCATTCTGCCCCCTCCCCTTCCTGCTCTTTCAACACCCTTTGCTTCTCCTTCCCCACCTTGGCTGGTGCTGGGTGGGACCCCTGACGGGCAGCAGGTCTCCCCCCTGTAAACTCACCGTCCTCCTAATCGACGTAGGAGGCCTGGGGCTTCCCTCGGGAAGGTTGCTCTTGGGTTCCAGTCACCGCAAGGACCCTCACGTCTCTCCCAACACTACAGTCACGCACACACACACACACACACACGTGTGCACATCCAAACGCACATGTGAATGCTCATGTACATACAAACACACGCATGCATATGTGCACTGGTATGTGCACACGTGAACATGCATGCACGCAAGCATATATACACATACACACATTCTCAGACCCATGGTGAGGGCTGCAGAGTCACATCAATGCATTTCCACCCGCCACTGACTGCTTCTCTTTGATGGTCCAGCAGGAGTCCCTCCCTCACTGGTCAGTGGCTTCAGAGTCGTTGTTTTGATTTGGGAAAGCGTTTCTGTGAAGTAGTCTCATCCGTTGTGGAGTTTTATCTGTCCTTCAGAACTTGTAAGTTGATCTACTTTGAACAGCAGACCTTAAAAGAGAGGCGAAATCACTGCTGTCTCTCCAAGCGGACCTCCTTTCAGAGATGCTTGTTCCTGTGCTTTCCTCAAGCCGAGTGTGTGACCCAGCTGAGCTTCCCCTCCACAGGCAGCGTCCTGGAGGGGGTCCACACTGAGCACAGCACGGGCCTGAAACCGGCGTCGGAGGGGTAAGGGTGCGCGAGTGCTTTTACACTAAAAATTACACTTTCCAAGACTTTAAAAACAAGTAGCAGCAGCTCTATAATTCAGCCCAGGAAATGAGTGAGGAACATCAAAATTTTACATGAGGAGTCTGGAAATTCTAACTAGTTTTAAAGGAGCAGAAGCCTGTAATTCACGGGCAAGTGAAACACAAAAATGTCATGAAAGTATGTTTGCAAAGGAAAAAAATAGTGAGAAGGACAATCTAACCAAGTGACAAATAATGAATATGTTTATGTCAACAAGTTAAAATGACATTATCAAAAAGGCTGAGAAATTAGCCCTACAAATGCAAAGTACTGGATTTGCCTGAAGATTTTTGTGACCAAATAAGCCAAGTCATAATATCCGCACGAGAGACAGAGAATTTTGTGTGTTTTTTTTTTCCAAGAGGGCAGAATGAAACTAACTTTGCCAAAGAATAAGGATGAGATCCTCTGTGATAGTTTCAAAAATAAAAATCCGCATTTATTGTGTTCATCCTGTGCCTGGCACTGTGCCAAGCATCTTATACGTTTTAACATATTAAATCCCTATAAAAATTCAATGTCATATAATATTGTGACTATGCTTATTTTACAGATGAGGAAGTTGAGATTCAGAGAGGTTAAGTAACTCACCCAGGCCCACACAGCCAGGAAGCGTTGGAGCAGGGATTTGAAGTCAGGTCTATTGAATTCTGTACACTCACCCAACACACAGACACACAGACACACACACACACACACTGTGCCCTAGCTTCACCAAGTGTCTGCCCATCCTCCTCTGAATACAGCTGCATATTTCAGCCACCACTTTTGGACCACTTATCTTCACCCACCATGACCTGATAAACATTTACTACCCGTATTTCAAGGCTCAGTTCAAGTGTCTTCAAATGTGGAAATCTTTCTGACCACACAGACAGCAAACACTACCCCTTCTCTTTTCCTCTCCCACAAGGTAGATTCCATCCTCCCCTCTGAGCCGTAAGTTCCATGAGGACCAAACTCGTTTCCAGTTTAGAAAGCCCTGCAGTCCCAGTAACCAGCACAGTTCCTAACCCGGGGAGGACTTGTAGCGGTGAATAGAGATGGACTATCTCCTCCTTGCTCTGGGCCGTCTTGATTCCATTCACCAGTGGCTCTCATTCAGGAGTGATTTTGTCTCTGAGGGGACATTTGGCGATGTCTGGAGACAGTTTGGATGTCATAGCTCAGGAGGTGCTGCTGGCATCTAGTGGGCGGAGGCCACGGGCGCTGCTGAACATCCTGTGGTGCACAGAACACCCCACGACAAAGAATTATCCAGCCCACGCTGTCAACAGTGCTGGGGCTGAGAAACCCCGACGTACCCCTGCTGTCTCAGCAGCGACAACACCCCCGATTCTCTCCCCATAATGATTCTAAGGCCCTACAGGCAGGGGCCAGGATCACTTTGTCTTTCTAAACCCAGCACCCAACATACTGAGTGAGTGAATGAATAAATGAATGAATGAACAAGAGGTGAAGAAGTGACAGAGCCAGACTGAAATTCAATGTGCACATCAGGGTAATGAAAGCCACGTAAGACCAGGTGGCCTGTCCGAGGACCTGAGTCTGGGGTCGCTTGTTAGCTGTGTGGAAATGTTTTCATGTTGATCATTGTGATTGGCCCCCCAAAAAGCTATAAGCAAAAAGAAAAAAAAAAAAAGTCAAACCAAAGCACCAACTAATGATTTTGTTTGACAGATGCAGCCCCAGAGAACTGTGTTATCATTAGAATTGCTTGGCATCACTATTACTGAGAGATTTTGAGATTTTTAAGGTTTGTTAGGTCAGAATCCTATGGTTGCACATAACCCTACGTTTACAATCTGGAACAAGACAGATTGATTGTAATCAGGAGAGAGAGTTTACTTTTCTAACCTCTTAATGCTTGCACAGAGCTATCACAGTGGGCTAAGTAAACTGTCCCATCAGGTCCTTTGGCATTAAATACAAGTAGAGGTATTTTAGGGAAAACAAGAGTTATTTGAAGGAAAATCTCCAGAAAAGACTCTCTATTAGTTACATGGAAATAGATGAGAGAAATATCAATGTTAGGAAAATAAGAAAAACTGTTCTTAGTTGGTTGTACGTACCTTAAAATTCTCAAAATGTTTTCAAATTCAATATCTTATCTGACATTCATAATGATGCTGTAAAGTGGGTTTTGTCCCTGATTTATAGAGGAAAATACAGAGGGTCAGAGGAGTTAGGCTGAAGGTTTCCCCGAAATCCAGACTCTAGGAGACTGTACCCTGGAAGGAAGAATGGGAGCTGCAACATCACTAATTATTAGAGAAAAGCAAATCAAAACTACAATGAGGCATCACCTCACACCAGTCAGAATTTCCATCATCAAAAAGTCTACAAATCATAAATGCTGGAGAGGGTGTGGAGAAAAGGAAACCCTCCTACACTGCTGGTGGGAATGTAAATTGGTACAGCCACTATGGAGAACAGTATGGAGGTTGCTTAAAAAGCTAAAAATAGAGCTACTGTATAATCCAGCAATCCCACTCCTGGGCAGATATGCAGAGAAAACACCAATTCAAAAACGTACATGCACCCCAAAGTTCATAGCAGCACTATTTACAAAAGCCAAAACATGGAAGCAACCTAAGTGTCCATCAACAGACAAATGTATAAAGAAGATGTGAGATAGATAGATAGATAGATAGATAGATAGATAGATAGATAGATAGATAGATATAGATATATATATGCAATGGAGTATTACTCAGCCATAAAAAGAATGAAATATTGCCATTTGCAGCAACATGGATGGACCTAGAGATTATCATTCTAAGTGAAGTAAGTCAGACAGAGAAAGACAAATATCATCTGATATCACTTATATATGTGGAATCTAAAAAAATGATACAAATGAACTTACTTCCAAAACAGAAACAGACACACAGACATAGAAAACAAACTTATGGTTACCAAAGGGGAAAGGCAGGGGAGGGATAAATAAAGAGTATGGGATTAACAAATACACACTACTATACATAAAATAGATAATCAACAAAGACCTACTGTACAGCACAGGGAACTATATTCAGTATCTTGTAATAACCTATAATGGAAAAGAATATATATATAATACACATATTCTGGGAATATATATATATATATATATATATAACTGAATCACTTTGCTGTACACCTGAAACTAACACAACATTGTAAATCAACTATACTTCAATTAAAAAAATAAAGAAGTTCCCTGGTGACCTAGTGGTTAGGATTTGGCACTTTCACTGCCGAGGCCAGGGTTCAATCCCTGGTCAGGGAACTGAGAGCCCGCAAGCTGCATGGCGTGGCCAAAAAAACAAAAAAGAAAAAGAAAAAAAAGAATGGGAGTTGGTTCAACGTGAGAATGGCCCTGGCCCATCAGAGGCCCGGGGTGGACAGAGTGACCCTCCCCTTCTTGGTGCAGTGGGCACCTCAAGGGCATTTCAGCAAGAATAGCTCAGCCGCCCCGGTTTTCGAGCCCAGTGTGTCACTGGGTGATGCTTAAACAGCCCATCAGAGGAGGACAGGTGATCTATGGAAAGATATTTGTTAGCTGCAAACTAGGGCGTAAGACAGGGAGCGAGAGGGGAGTGCTTTGTGGCCAGCTGAGTGCAGTGAAGATGTTAAGACCTCCAAGTGCCACACACGGTCTCTGTCTTCCCGCTGCTGAATTGACCGAGTGCTGGTGCTTTATGTTCATAATTCTTCTCGGGAAGAAGAGGCAACAAAGACTGGTCTGTTCATTTGGGGGTTTATCTGTTGTCTTTTGTAACAATTGACACTTTCACAAAGAATTAGCAAAGTATATGTTCATGCCAAGAGCGTTGGAATATTCCAAGATTATTGTGAGCTTGTATTTGTCTGGCTGCTTTTAGTTCAGAATTCTCAAGTCATACCATAAATTTTCAGTATTATAGAAAAGAATGATAGAGATGGTTAGAATTTGCATTTTATACAGAACAATAGCCCTTGATACTTGCTCCCACTTATGTAAAAACGGATGCCGACATTCCTGCAAAGATGCATTTGCCGATGTTTAATGAAATAACGTTGGACTTTGATCTTGACCCACATGATGATGATCATAAATGTATTAGCTTTTCATAGTCCATTTTTATAAGTGTAACTACACCACATAAGCAAAGCAGGAGAGACAGGGGGAAGTTTCTGTAAGTCAATAAATGGTGGTTTCCTGTCTTATTTTCCAGTTTTCCTTCACCCTTTAGCAGCTCATTTCTTGTGCACCAAGCAGCTAATTAGAAGAGGTGGTCTTGCCCTTGATTGGCAGATGGAAAAGCTCAGCCAGAGGGATGTCCAGAGCAGCCAGAGCAAAGCAGTAGCTCTGGGTTTCTGAGTCGCCCCACCCCCCACCCCGCCAACTGGGCTTTGCTCTGAGTCTCCACTGTTGAAAAGACAAATGTTAAAAAGGAACCATAAGCTCTGAATTTAAATATGTGAAACAGCCTCCCATTCCCAGTTGGTAGGGATCCGGTGCCATTTTCCTCGTGAATGAAGACGTCTTCCCAGGGGAGTTATGGGTGGGTTATCAGAGAGACCTAAGATGGGAGGACCTTGGTCCCCAAGCCACACACACCTGGATGGCTGCTGCCTCAGTTCCTGTGCAAGGGAACAGGTATGCGGTGTAGCCCAGCCAGGCCCTGGGGGTGAGGTCCAGGTCCCGTTCAGGTCCCCTTACACAGATGGCACATGCCCGCAGTGTGCTGTGACAAAAATATTACATGCCGAGGGCCTGTCCGGAGAGCATTGTTAGTGAAAGTTCATAAGCAACAGGAGACTGCTGAGAACGGTGTGCACGCATTTGCTAGTGGGTGAAACTCAGGGTGTTTCCATCCCACCCACAAAACACGTGCGTGGGATGCTCGGGAAGACAAGCAGATCTTCCAGGACGGGCGAAGGGGAGTCAAGTGCGAGGAATTGTAGCTGAGAGGCTAAGAGAGCGCGTCCGTTGATGGGCCGCGAGGGGGCGTCGTGGGGAGCGGCTGAGCCGGGAGCAGTGAGAGTGGTGCCGACTCATCTGATGGAGGGTCCAGCCCCGCCCACCTCCTCGTGGTCCTCTGTCTGCCCATTCCCCCTGAGGCCAAGTGAGCCTCATTCCCCAGGGCTCCCTGGAGGGGTGGTGATGGCCTGAGACACGGCCACCTCGGCGGTGTCTGCTGGTCCCTTCTCGCTCATGGTCTAGAGCCTGCGTCCATCCTGAGCTGAAGCAGACCCTCTGGTCACTGCAGACCCAAAGGCTCCGTCCTTCAGACCAGAGCACCCCTGGTCACTGCGAGGGGCGTGGACCTCTCCTGGCACCAGCCCCCCACCACCGGCGATCATGTGAGGAAGCACTGGCCTCCCCTGGACCCCTCACTGGGGACTCGAGGACAGGCTTCCGCCTCCGTGTAAATGGCCCTACCATCTTCTCAGGAACTGGTTCCCTCATGGCATGAATTACAAGAAAGTCACTCATCGCTGCTGAGCTTGAACATAAAAAGTTGGAGTTTTAAAGTGTGTGCGTGAATCTATAAATATACACATCTATACATAAACATGTGTCTCTAAGTTATCATTAAAGGCATTCTGTGGTGGGAGGGAAGGGAAGTTAGAACAGCATTTTGCCTCCGGGATGACGGGCTCCGTATTGCATCAATGCTCCTTTGATAAAGCTGGTCCTCCCAGCTTGGGCGCGGGACCTGGAGCAGTGGCCGCCTTCCAGCATCCTGGGATTAGCTCGTTCTGAGCACGCCAGCAGCCCGCGTGTCTCTCTCTCCCCAAAAAGCTTGCCCGCCACTGGACTCCTCCATCCATTTGGTAACAAAGCTGTGATGTTCCGTATCTCTCCTTTCATCACACTGGTTCAGACATCAGAAATCCCCGCCACTTTGTGTGTTCTTAACGCGGGTGGGAATCGGGATTGCTGACGGGTCCTAACCCGGTTTATCTTTTCCTCTCATTCAGGGGCGGATCTGCAGAAAAGCGGGCAAATCAAAAAAGTCCTTCAGTCGCAAGGAAGCCGAAGCTACCTTTAAGAGTTTGGTGAAGACTCATGAAAAATACGGCTGGGTCACCCCGCCCGTCTCTGATGGCTGATGTTTGCAACGTGCATTAGACGCTTAAGCCGCCTCTGCACACACACGGATACCCGACATCTCCTCCTCCACGCTGAGCATCCTTCATCCTTTTTCACTCCAGCTGGAACTGAATCCTGAATGCCAAGGAGACGTTTAAGTTATTTATGACCAGATGTGTTTACAGAGAGAAAGAGGGAGCCAACACTCTTCGGGATTAGGTTTCGATTATAAATGAATGATCATCTCTAAGTCACTTTAGAACAAGCGTCAAGATGGTGACATTCCCCAGCCCGCCTGCCCCTCCGCCCGCCCCATCACTTTGGCCCTTAGCTTCTTTCCATGACAGCACCTCCGAAGAGCAGGCAGGAGACTCAGTGCCCCCACACTCGACCCGTTTACATGTAAAAGGCGCCGTTCGTAGGTAACAGGGACGCCCTGCATCACCAGTACCTGTTTGCTGTGCTCTGTATCTCTGTTTCTCTCCCTGGCAGGTCAACATAACTTGAAGACCTGTCTTCCTGTGGCCCCATGTCATGACATGTAGACCTCATTTGTGCTATGACCTTTGGCTCATGAAAACAAAAATTTAACATCGCCAGGTTCTAGTGATTTAAAACAACAACTGCCCACTTGGTTAAACCGTGCTCCCAACGCTGATTTTGCAGTGTGTGTGTGTGTGTGTGTGTGTGTGTGTGTGTGTTGTCCACAGCTCAGCCCGTGCCCGTGGGTGAAGCCAGGTGTGCTGTGGCCATGATGGGGCACACACGGTGCAGACGCCAGGGGCGCCCACCCTGGGGCTCAGAGCAACGGTGGTGAGATGCGGACAGTCTCTGCCGATATCCTGAGATGCTCCTACGACATTTGTGTTCCTGTCTTCTCTCTGCTGGTCAACCCACCACCAAAAGCAAAAGACAATGTCCCATTCACTGAAGTCACCTTACTCATTTTCTTCTGTGTGCTCGTGACAGGGAATGCCAGAACTGCCAAAGGAGACCCAGTGACCGTACGATGATTTGCATGGCCCAGTAGTCACTTGTGTGTCCCCGAGGCTGGGATGCGTGAGCACCCTTGCTAGGATATAAACTTCTGTTATTTAACTCCCCACAATTTCATTTTTCTCTTCTGTTAAGTTACTTAGAACTTTCTAAGAAACACCATGAAATGAGGAAACACTGTTTATAATAATATGCGGAAAGAGGTTAAAATGTTCATTCCAAGTGGAAAAATCTTATTGGACACATTTTAAATAAAATCATGCATACCTGAATCCAGTCACTGTGGGCTATCCTTCCATTTAAAATATTTAATCTATTTTCAAAATTTAATATTTCAAATACTACAAACACCACAACAGCATTCTGCAACAAGGTGCAGGAAAAGAGTCTTAGGAACCCATGGTCTTTGCAAAAATCCAGTGGATTAAAATCTCCCCCAGAAGCAACCAGAGAGACAATTAGAAACTAACTGGAAGCATTAAGGGAATGATTTGGCCAAACTCGGATGTTGCCAATTGTATTTTGCCACTATGAAGGAAGGGGAATTTTCTTTGCTGACTATATTAAATTCTTCAGGCAGTTTTGGGTATTCAGGGACCTGTTCACTCACCCAGGTGATCAGAGATCTGAGACATCACGCCTCAAAGGACGGGGGTCAGCTCCTTCCAGCAGGTTTGGTCATTCCCCTAAATCTACCCTTTATTGCTACTTTTTTTTTTTTTTTTACAACGTTCTGATGTGCCCCAGATACACATGCAGTTTTGTGCATGCAGCCAAAATGCTTGACCTCCTGCTCAAGTTCCCTGTGAGTAATAATAGTCATGAAATTTGATGACAATGAACTTAAATTGTCCATTCACCTGATCCTCCACAGCGGAATTCTCCATCCTGGAAACCTGACGTTTAACCCATGGTCTTTGGGCCCCTGGGCTCCTGGTTGTAATGGAATTACACGGTGGATGTTGAAGATCTAGGGCAGAAACACCGGCTAGGCAGAGCACCTGAGTTTCTTTCTTTCCAGATAGTTTCCTCTTCCAAATTTTAAAATAAAAACAACTTTCTTTTAGGAATGTATGTATATATTTGGACATATGTCTATATAGCCAAAGCTGGGTCACTTCAGTGCTGCTTATTAGCTGATTGAAGAGCTTGGCCAAGAGTTGGTTCAGGTGTAGCCAGGAGGTGACTTATAACCTAAAGGTGGGAGAGATTACTGCCAACAGCAAGGGGGAGGGAGACCATTGGCTCAATTCCAACCTCTCTGTACACCCTAAACTTGACTTTTTTTCCATGGCATTTCCAATAGGCTTTTTAGAAACTGGAAGTTATAGAAAAAAATACTCTTTAGTAAAAGAAATATTATTTTTCACTGAAATTGGTAAGAATTTCTTATTTTAAAAGCAGCAGAGAATAATTTAAAACTCAACTATTGCTTTGACTCTTAGTCTGAAGCAGGAACAACTCCCTTTCTGGGGGCTGGAGAAAAACATGGCAGTGTTGGCCAAACAGCAGAGCCCGCTGGCCATGGAAGTTTCCCGATGACCCCGCATGTGGGTCTTGCTGGGCTCACATTCCCACACAGGCCAAGAAATCCATCCCTCTCCAGGCCAACAGCAGGGGAGTAATTGGACGGGCCTGCAGATGTCCACGGCCCACCAGCTCCACACACCCGCTTATGGACAGGAACTTGAATCCAGCCAGTGGCCACAGAACCAAGGGAAGGGAAAAGTACAAACTCACAGGTGCCTCCTTTCCATTCAGCGGTTTTCCTGGACTGACTGCCCTTGCTCCTGGGTGTGCCCTCCACAGTGGGCCAAGGGCTGTGCGTGGGACTGCACGTGGCTCCTCGGCTCCATAAAGATCAAGAATTACTTCTGCTTAGGAAGTTCTCTGTGAGCAGTAAGGTTCCACACTCGCACACACATGCACACACACACACACAGTCCCTGGAAGACTCACAATATCTAAAATTCATTACTCAAAACCAAATTAGGCCTCAATTTTTCAGCCCCCAAATTTACTCCATTTTTCACAATTCAGCCTTATCTCATGAGAGGAAAATCCGTGGCCTCGTGAGAAGGACCCGGTATAGAAGGACAAATGCCCACAGTGTCTGTGTGATACTGGCAAGTCACGTCACCTGCTTGAGCCCCAGTTTCCTCGGCCGTAAACTCCTACCAGGTTGGTGTGAGAATTGACTTAAACAATGAGGGAAAGTGCTTGGGAACCAAAAATTGTCATATGAACTTTATGTGTCATTTTTATAGTATGGGGAAATTATAATAACAACAGCATTTCACTAGAACATACTTGGATAAAGACTCAGATTGAGCAATTACAATGGTTCAAATACAATTATCTTGTAACCCTACACTGGCTTTCTGTCCCCAATCCCTTACTTTAAGTCAATCAACCAAACTTAATGAGCATCTCTCTACCCACTCAGATACAGGGAATGTAGACGTTAAAGACATGGCTCCTTCCTGGAGAAACTCATAAGACAAGAATAACACACAGACAGCTAAATGCTAAATTGCGTTGCAGCAGTTGTCGACGTGGTGCAAGGCCAGAGGCTCCCTGACTGATAACCAGGAAAGATTTCAGAGTGAGTCAGGTTTGAGCTATGGCTGGGGGAGCGGGAAGGACAGGGGTCGGACACGGTCTCCATCCACACTGGCCCTGGAGGGGGGAACTGGGCAGCCACTTGTCACTTCTCCCATGCAGGGACCCTGTCTGCAGATCTGATTTCAGGAGGCAGGACAGAGTCCAACCCCACAGCCTAACATGGCTTGTGGGGCTGGCTCCTTCCCTAAGAATTGGATTTTCCATGTTTTATCTGAACCCTCCTAAGAGCATGCAGAATTTTCATGGAATTTTCTTTCTAGAGAAGCAGGGCTGCTTCCCAACTGCAGTGAGGGCAGACCCATTGAATGTAGGAGACATTTAGTCTAACTTCATACACCCTACAGTGGAGGCCATAAACCCAGAGAGGTTGAGTGGCTTTTCCAAAGTCAACTGGAGAGGTGAAGATAAGCCCACTGTCTGGGTGGTGCTTTCTAGTCCTCCTTGATGCTTCCTATGGACCATTAGGCAATTCACATGGACCACAGCCAAGAGCACACCTTTTAGCCCCCTGTTGGGTCAGAAGAGCCACAGGTCTTCCAATCTGGCTGGGAATCACCCAAAGTCATCCACTCTGCGTTGAAAGCAACTTGGTGCAAAGGGCAGTTTTCACTCCCTACTGTTTTGGGAAGCCATGGCGAGGGGCTTAGAGCTCAGTCCATGTGGCCAAGATCAATACTTTTTTTTTTCCCTCCAAAGACATTAAAATAATATACAGCTTCATTCCTTAACTTTATGCTATGATGCTATGTTCTATCTTATCTGTCTGATTTTTGCAGCCTCCAGTTTACATAGTATTGAATATCACTCAATGCCAGGGCCCATCTGACCTGCAGTATGTGACCAACGAACTGGGAGAGCCAAACACTGTTGTCATAGGTAAGGAAATAAGCAATGTTAGCTCTGTTCCAGAAGAAACACAGGAGCAAAGTGTGCTAGCCAAAGAGACATAATCAAGGCAGAGTATTTGAAAAAAGTGTAGATCCAAAAGTAACCCAGATTTTATCACAAGGTCATAATAGTGCTAAACAAATTGTAGAGTGGACCTTGAGGAGTCTGGTTCCAAGGTCATCCTCTTGGGTCATGAAGGCAGTATGCGGTGAGAAAATAAATACCTGTACTCCTTCTCACTGCAGATTCACCCTGTTTGTCCTGCAGAGTTAAAACAAGGAGGTGCGTCCCCATTTCTTCTATGGGAGGTAAATTAAGTGGCTGTCCTGCTTTATAGACACGCAATCACTTTGTATCTCTAGATCTTGGGCAATCACTTGTGATGACACTAACTGAGCTAAAATAGAACCGTTGTAAACTGATATGCTTGGTTTCACTTCCTGCTTGTCTCTTTTACAGAAGTGATTTTTTTCATGAACGTTGTCGCCATTTTGACCATGGTAGGATGCTAGTCTACATGCCGTAGGCTACTGGAAACTTTCAAACTATCACCACAGTTGTCCTAGTCTGTGATGCTCAAAAGGGGGTGTGGAATTGCATGTGCCATAAAATAAATAGGAAAGAAATATTGACTATTGAAAGGAGGTGAATGCACGGGTCACATAATCTAGAGGCATTGTCCTCGTGGGGAAAACAATGGTGCTGAAAAGACTTTAAAACCAATAAATGTCTTTCCACAGAATGTTGGTTGTGTTCTTGCATAGTCTGTGTTCAGGATTTGTCAGAATTTCTCTGGGTTTCCATATGTGTTATCCTCTGTGGTCCATTGTGGGCAGCTCTCTGTCACGTGGTCCCCTCTGATTTGCTTTGATTTATTTGTGGTTTGCCAAATGAAAACTTTGAAACATGTCACAGGTATTCTCTATAAAAGTCAATGAAATGTAATTGAACCAAATCTAATTAAGCTTTCATGTGATTTAGAAGATTTCTCCTTCAGCTGCCATATGCATTAAAAAGATTTGTAAACATGTTTGCTGATGATTCCCATTGAAGTTTCTCAACATAATTGAAGTTGTGTGCTTAGCACAATACTGTAGCCTAAACTAATACTGAATTACAGAGATACTTCTCTGGAAAACTCTTATAGAGTAGTAATTCTAGAAAGCAACAATTTTCACAAAACCTAAGTTCAATTTATTTAAAAGATACTTCAGCCAACTTTTCACACTAGTTGGCTTTCAGTTTTTATTTTATACTGTTTATCAGAGAAACTTCTCAGCCCTGTGTCAATATTTGGAACTGTTTTCCAATCAAGAGCATACTTTTCTTTTAAAATCTGAAAATATGACTATTTTGGTATTGAATAGGCACGGGCTTTGGAATCAAACAGCCTTGAATCCCGTCTGCCTCTCATCACATGTAGATAAGGAACTTGGCCACTCAGACACTGTTTCCACTTTCTAAACTAAAATTATGAAGTTACTATTTACAGCTGAGGCTGCTGTGATGAGACAAGCAGCAAGTCTTGAAGCCCTGTGCCTGGCACGTAACTGACACTCAATACATTCTTTTGGAAACAACAAAGAAATTGATCTGGTACGGTCGAGCTGACAGCTTGAGTTGGCTGTTAGGATCTACTTTAAGTTGTTCACCTCATCCCAAGTGAATGTGCACCCTTTCCTTTGGGCAAAGGCATGGAAGGTCCTCCATTAATTGGGCACTGACTCTGCCTTTCTCTTCACGACGGAGATGGACGTGTGTCCAGTCACACTCTTCCCTGAAGCGTATCCAACCCCAGCTGGTGGGGGAGTTGACTGCGGTGGCCTGGGTAACCTGTGTCCAGGGACACGGTTTCCTTAAGGCAAAAGTTAAAGACCCAGAAGGATTACAACTGACCCATCACCCTAAGACGTCAAGGTGTGGTCTGTGTCCGTAGGATAGGGGCTGGTCAAAACTACATAAAATGCATGCTCTTGACCTCTGCTATGTTTGTCACTTAAGTGTTTGTCTTGAGTTCTATTTCCATGCTAGAATAACTGTTACATGTCAATGGAAACAAGTTACTTTTACTTAAACACAAGGATAAGGTAGAGATATTGAGGTAGATGTGTACACAATCTGTTGGCAAAAATGAAGTTTAAATCAATCGTGTTTAGTCTGGTCAGCCTTCAGGTGTAGGGATTGTGTATAATCTTGCAAGGATTGGTCCTTATAGAAGCAACAGGGTCAGAATATGGTGAGTTTTGAAAGCAAAACTTTTTTGTTTAAACTTATCCCATAGCATTTTTTAAAATATTTTTTGAGTCATGAAAAGTTTCTTTAATAAATAATTTTGAAGGTTAAATCCAATCAAATAATTCTAAACAACATGAATAAACTTTCCCATGGGGAACTATTCCTTTTTTTTTTCCTTCCTCTTCTTCTACATTTGCAAAGTTTTTAATTTCTTAAAGACCTTTTAGAACTATCTTCTCATATCATCACCTTAGGCAACACTTTGAGGTAGATTTATAGGCAGTACTATGCCAGGCTTACAGATAAGAAGCAGGGGTGAAAAGCTTAATTGATTTTTCTAGTCTGATTTTACTTAAACGTGGTCAATTACTTTCCTGTGTCACTTAAACATTGCATTAAGTTAATCCTAAAGCAACTCTTAAATCTCTAATTTCAAAGGATATTTCTAGCTACAACTTTCCAAAGTTTACTGCTTTTAAATGATACAGATCATTTTGCATTAGACAGTACTTCTTATTTTTACCAAATTCTGTGTGTCTACACACACACACACACACATGCACGCACCTGATTTATGTAATCTTATTCTCATTGTTTCACAGGTTTTCTTCTTCCTTTACTCTAGTTTCTCCATTTTATGGTGTTGCTTTTCCGTAAAACATGTTAATTTCTGAAACAGTACACAATTCCATGCCTCGCCACCTCCTCTCTTCCACAATCTGGAGCCTCTGGGGGTCTCCGTTCTCACCTGCTGGGGGGCTTGTGTCCTCTGTCGGCTGTCCTCAGAGACCTGGACTTCGTGGTATCCAGGGTCCAACTTTCCCACATTCAAATCGTGGGAATAGAAACTGTTTTTAGTAAATGATAGCTTGGAGCTTGCTCATATTTACTCTAGAAAGTTAGTGTTGGAAATAAAAGCAAAGGCTCTGAATTCTAATCTTCATGCCAATCATTTATTTAATAAATGAACTGGAAAGGACCTCAGCGGTCACTGGGAATGATTCCGGCATTTAATTTGGTTCAGTCGGCCCCAGGCTGAGTCCTCAGCTCAGAGCCCGTTCAAACACTTCCCTCCGATCACATAGGGGGTTTTAAAACTAGCCTGTCCCAATGACTTCGACTAGTGAAAGAACTCTTTACAACAAAAGAAGTGTAACCTAGGGACCTCATTTTTCAGAAGGGTGTTTTTAAGGCACAGGAAGTTAAATTCAGAGCATCGTGAAGGTCCTTATCCAACACATCGTGAAGCTGGGACCAGAGACGAGGGCCTTGCTATTCCGGTCATATTGTCTTAGATGTGCAAAATATATCTACACTCGCACGTATGTGTGATGCATCTAAGAACTAGGCATTGTCTTGGAACATAAAAAAATATATACATATGCTTATAGACATATAAAATATATATATATATAAATATATACGTAGTGGTGAGTTGAATAGTGGTCCCCCAAAAGATATGCCCAAGTCTTAAACCCCAGGACCTGTGAATGCAACCTTATTTGAAGTCTTTGCAGATGTAATTAAGTTGAGGATCTCAGGATGAGATCACCTTGGATTTAGGCTGGACCCTAAAGTCAATGGCAGGTGTCCTTATAAGAGAAAGGCAGAGGGAGATTTGAGAAACTGAGACACAGGCCGGGGTGGGGGGGGCGGGCATTGGGGGGGAGGGGGGCGGGGTGATGTGAAGACGGAGGCTGCGATTGAAATAATTACTCTACCACCCAAGTAATGCCAAGCGTGCCCGGCAGCACCAGAGGCTAGGAGGGAGGCGGAGGAGGGATTCTCCCTCACAGCCTCCGGAAGGAACCAAACCCACGTTTGGACTTCATGGGTTGGCAGATTATTAGATGCCGTCCTACTAAAAGCCGTCCCTTTGAGCTTCTCTCTTTAAATCTCCGAAAATGTAAGTGCCAAGACGTTCACGACATCGGCACTCTCTTCCCTCGGGGGCAAAGATCACAGTGGTGTGATGGTGCCGGGGTGGCAGGTATGGAAGGAAGCAAGCGGGAAAGAAACGGAAAGCTTGCGAAGAGCAGACCCAGGAAGGAAGACACTCCAGGTGCGTCAGCCACCCCTGAAGGCGACACTGCAGTGAGTCGCACTCTCGTACAATCCCCCCCCCCACGGTGGAGGTGGGGCAGACCGACAGAACATGGCAGAAGTGACGGGGTACACCCCCTGATTACGTTCCGTTCCCTGGCAAGAATGAAGCAGTGGAGTCTAGTCTTTACCTGAAAGCAGAGATTCTCCTGCTGGCCTTGAAAAAGTCCACTGCCAAGTTGTGAGGGTGCCTCGTGGCGGGAGACTGCAGGGGCCTCTAGGAGCTGGAAGCGGCCCCCAGCTGACACCTACAAGAAACAAGAGGCCCAGTCCTACAGCTGCAAGGCCTGGGCTTGGGGGAAGACCCCCAGCTCCAGAAAGGAACACGGCCTGGCTGACCCCTGATTGCAAACTGGCGAGACGCCGGGCACAGGATCAAGCCCAGCTCTGCCTGGACCCCGCACCACCGCACAACGTTGAGACGACAGACGTATGTTATTTTAACGGCGAACACCTACAATAAAAATAGCAATAAAAAGTTAATATACCAGGTGAACCTCACGTTTTTGTCCTCCTCTTCCCCGATTGAGAGACGTTGAACTCCGTGGTGAAGGGAAGGTTCTGGTAGAGGACAGCGGGCCTGCACTTGCCCAGATGTTAAGTGATGCTTTCTTTGGGGCCCTTGGGCATCGCCGTCGTTTCCTGGGGCTGCCATAACAGACCACCACAAAGTAGATGGATTAAAACAGCAGAAGTGTATTCTCTAATAGCTCTAGAGGCCAGAAGTCCAAGATCATGGTGCTGGCAGGACCACGCTCCCTCGGAAGGCTCTGGGGAGGCTCCTTCTTGCCTCTTCCAGCTTCTGGTGGCTCCTGGCATTCCCTGGCTTGTGGCTGTATTTTGCCAATCTCTGCCCCTATCTGTGCCAGATTCCACTCTGCCTTTTCTTATCTGGGCACGTGTCATTGGATTTGGGGCACACCCAGATAATCCAGGATGATCTCCTCACCTCAAGATCCTTAATTTAATTACACCTGCAAAGACACTTTTTCCAAATAAGGTACCAGGGGTTAGGACACGGACATATCTTTCAGGGAGCTGCCAGTCAACCCGCTCCAGGCATCTCTGCCTATGATGTTGAAATTCACACGCACGCCATATCCCAGCTCTGTCTGCCCTTGACTCTGGGGCACAGCCTCCCTCCTCTGAGTCTGCGGATCACCCTCTCCCGAGAGCACCGTCCTGCCTGCTCCTCCATCAGCCCACACGGCACTGGAAGCCGGAGCTCTCGGGTCCCTCTTCTCAGCATCCTGGGCCTGGGGAGGGGGAGGGGACGGGGGCAGAGCTGGCAGGCCAGGGCACCCAAGGCCCTGCAGCGGGAGGGACAGGGGGTCCGCTGCTTCTCCAAGTGAGACCTTGGGGAGAAAGCAAGAGGAAGGCCGCCATGGTTCCGCTTGGTCTGCAGATCCACAGAGGACAACTCTGGGTCAGCACATCTCATTAGGAAACCCCGTGCTGACTCCTCTGGGAGAGGCAATCACAACTTGCAAACTGCACCTTTCCCCTTGAACTGGATTTTCCTCTCTCAAATCAGCGCTGAATAATGAACACCTGCGGGGAGCTGTGCGCTGAGTCACCAGCTGACACACCCATCCTGCCATTCGGTCTTGCAGACGCCTCCCCGCAGTCTTGACTCATCGCCCTCCGCCCTCCCGGCTGAGAACAGACGGACGTCTTCCGGGACCACAGAGCATGAGAAAGAGAAAGGGAAGATTGGTCTTGGGATAAAAAGGCAAATCTTCTCCAGGAAGGGGAACCCCCAGCCCTGTAAATTCATCACCAACAACTGTGAAGAAACACCACCACCCTCTGGGAAGCAGCTCTGCCTGGAGCCGACAGAGGAAGCCCCCCGCCCTTCCCTCAGCTTCTCCTGGTCACCTTGGGTACCCCCTCCGCTCTCTCCATTGGCTGGAGGTTCAAACTCCTCCCGAACGAGTCTGTATGGGAGTTACCCCCAGCACTACATTTCCCCGTGTTGGTTGTTCCTGTAGCCTGAGCCGCAACGGTTCAGCCCCAATTCTGCTGCGTCTGACTGGTGCAGAGCAGAGGCTGTAAGGTCTACTGGCGGGTTAACTAGAAAGAGAGAGTGTTTTAATTAGAGGAAGATGGGGAACAGAGACTAGATGCTCAGCGTCACCCCCTTTTCCGGGCTGGCAGCTTCTGAACGGCATGTTCAAACGGGTGGGGGGTTCCGCGCGATGTAATTCCTCTCCCTTCCAGAGCTCCTCCAGGCTGGGACTCAGTGAGACACCAAGCGGTGTGCGAAATAATCAATCTGCACTCAGACGAGATTCTCTACGGGGATTAGTTGGACCTGATTCTGACGGTTTCCACTGGAACCGATGGTCCTGGAGACCAGGCCCCCTCAGAGCCCCGGGGTAGGGGCGAGTTTGCTGCAAAGGATTCGGGGGTCAGCTGGTGAGATGAGCCTGCAGGAGGACTTGTCCCTTCCGATTCCAAGCCTGAAACAGAAGACTGGCATTTCTCAACCACAAATAGGACACCAACCAGCAACCCAGGCAGGACCTGCACAGAAATATCCGTCTGGGGTTCACCCTATAATTTACTTTCTCTGTCATGGGGAGAACCATATTTTTTTCTTGCAAGAACTTCCTTCCCTTCCCCATAATTCTGAATGTTGGACGGAACCAGGAGATGCACCAATAAAAGATTCCTGTCCTGCCCCAGTGCCTGGCCAGGATCCACGTTTCAGTGGGCCCAGCGGGGCCATCAGAACAAAGAGGCCTCGGCGGGCTGGGGGCTGGGGGGTGGCCTGCTTGGGCCCAGAAGGCATAGAATTCACACAGATTGGTCCAAACTGCCCACTCGAGCTTCCTAAGCTTCCTTCTATTTGTGTGGGTTCTTTTTTTATCATTTTTTTTTTCCATCTTGGTAGGGAGGGAAAGCCATATATTTCCTATAATCTTTACTTAGAAAAAAGAGGAGAAAGCAGGGATGAAAAGGGAAATGCATGGTCAGAGAGAGTTGCTGTGAGCAAGAAGGGGGGGCAGAAATGAAAATATTTAAGGTGCTGTGGCTACATCAGGCCAATCGAGGGGGCAGACGCCGGGTTTACCTGGAGGCTGGGGGCGGGGTGGGACCAGGGCATACGGACAGGAAGCCTCCAGCCAGGGCGCCCACACCCGCCTCTCTGTGTGCCCTTCTCAGGGCGTGCGGTCAACCCGGGGGTGTCTCCTCAGATCCCACACTGAAGGCTCAGGCCGGCCTAGGGCCCACAGGTCTCAGTGCCCCGTTGACCCAGGAGCACTGCCTTCAGGTGACCCAGGAGCAGAACTCAGCCATGAGGACGAATCAGACAAGATGGCTTACGAGCGAGGGCTGGGCTCACTCAGGAGGGGGTGGGGCTTGGCAGAGGACACACCTGCACCACGTGTCAGGCGTGACCTGCCCGCAGATGGAGAGCCAGCACCAGGTGGTGAAAACCTAGGCCTGAACTAGTGTGGCTGGCAGACCTATGGCTCCCGAAGACATCGAATGGGCGTCCTAACCCCCTCGACCTGTGACCGTGTGACCTCCCTTCCGCGGCAAAAACAACTTTGCCGATGTGATCCGGTGGAGGACCTGGAGACGGGAGATGATCCTGGACTATCTGGGTGGGTTCAGTGTCATCACAGGTCCTTATAAAAGGGAGCCAGGAGGGTCAGCGCCAGAGAAGGAGATGTGAGGCCCGCCAGCAGAAGCCGATCGCTCTGGAAGCGGTCACAGGAGAGGGAAACAGGAGCCACTAGAAACTGGACTCGTGACAAGTCCCCAGCCTCTGTTTCCAATGAATGCGGCTGATGAAAGTGCTTCTCAGACGAGGCTGTGGATGACTCAGGGGAGTGTCTGACTCATCACGCTTGGAGCGGAGTGCCGGCGAGGGAGCAGAAGTTAGCACCAGCCCTGCTTTCCCTCAGCGCGGTGCCTGCCCTCGGTGGAGCGCCGGAGACCCCCAGCCCTGGAAGTCGGCAGGAGACAGGAAACCGAGCCCTCGGCAGCGTCTGGGGAGCAGAGCAGCGGAGAGGCTGAGTCTCTTCTTGCCCAGGGGGGCTGCGATTTCCCCCACGGCCCCCACACCCCTAGCCCAGCGTGGTCTCCCGCCACCCTAGGCCTCCCAGCAGGACCCTCACACTGCCGGAGCACCCTGGGACCGAGGGTCTCCAAAGAGCCTCCGTGCTGCTCAGGGAACTCCCCAGAATCAGGAGCAGCGGGAGAGGCCGTCCCGGAAAGGGAGAAGCTGAGGGCACCCTGCCTCAGGTCCCCCAGTTACGTTCTGCAAACGGCTGCCTGCAGGTCCAGAGCACAGTTCTGAAACCAGCCCTGCCACCGTCGAGCCTGATCTCCCAAAGGTCCGTGCGGTCGACCAGCAACGTGTCAGGGCAACACGGCCTCCTCTCCTCGAGGGGACATGCGTCCGGGGCAGAGCAGAGGCCAGCGCGGCACATCTGGTTCTGCAGCATCGTTCCCAAGCCTCTCACCGTGTCCCGTGGGCACAATTACAGAATCCAGAGTGGGCAGTAACATCGTGCCGTAGATTCAAACCACTGGACGACCGTCCCCCGAGAGTGTTGATCACTGGTGAGACGTCCACCCGACGCGAGCTGTCCACAGCTGAGATGCCCGTGCCCCGGAACCTTTCTCCATCCCAACGCCAGGATGAGCCCTGGACACCAGAGGGGTGGACGGAGCCATGCCCTGAGAATCACCTCTGCAATTGTCTCCCCTGGCCAGCATCTTGGCCGGTGGCCGGGGTGAGCTATGGCTGGAATGCTTATGAGATTTGCAGAAGGCCAGAGTCAGGAGGGAAAGTGATTCCACACATCATGGACTGAAGGCCCACAGGCGAAGTCAGCAGGCTGAAGTGCTCGCCAAAACAAGCTAGGTGAAATTGGACAAACACCACTGTGGAATCCTGGATCCGGGTTACACAGATAGAGGCGGAGAGGCTTTCTCTCTAATTCACGGAAGAAGAGGATCCGGGATTCGACGCGGTGACACGCTTGCTGCCACCAGCGCCAATGCAGGCAGCCTCATTTAGATCCGTGGCCGTCCGGGGACGGCCGCCATGTGGGCGTTGCTGGGACCACAAGAAGCGAAATGATTTTAATTCCAGACTCCACACTTCTCTGCTTGACAAAATCTGGGAGAAGTGAGAAATCTGAAAATCCTGCCTTTCCAATGGGCCTTTAAAGCCTGGGTTTTATATATATTTTTAAAATTTTGTTCATGTTTAGATTCATAGTGAACAGATGAGAAAGTAAGGAAAGTTCTTAGAAGAAACAAATAAGGGCTTCCCTGGTGGCACAATGGTTGAGAATCTGCCTGCTAATGCAGGGGACACGGGTTCGAGCCCTGGTCTGGGAAGATCCCACATGCCGCGGAGCAACTAAGCCCGTGAGCCACAACTACTGAGCCTGCGTGTCTGGAGCCTGTGCTCCACAACAAGAGAGGCCGCGATAGTGAGAGGCCCGCGCACCGCGATGAAGAGTGGCCCCCGCTTGCCGCAACTAGAGAAAGCCCTCGCACAGAAACGAAGACCCAACACAGCCAAAAAAATAAATAAATAAAATAAATAAATAAATAAATAATAATTTTAAAAAAAGAAAAAAAAAGAAACAAATAAGGCTGGACCCCGAATCCCGAGAAGTTAGGGGTCCCTGAGGCCAGAGGCTGATCCAGGACACGGTGATTCCTGTCCCCAGAGGTGTCCGTGTGTCTGGGTATGTGGCGATAGGACACAGGCTTTTAGTGACACACCCCCCCATACTTTTTTACAGGACACCCGAAGGACTCAACTCCACTTATAGGTGAAGGAGGAAAACGCAAATGATCGACATAGAGACACATGCCGGGTGGCAAGAGGAGAGAGACCAGGGTCCCGCCGGGCAGCGGTGGGACCAGCAGATGCTCGGTGGTCACCCAGGGCACTGGAGGGGGAGGGCTGGGCATCATGGGGGGCAGCCGAGCGATGAGTGCCAGGTCGGGGGGATTTCCACTGTAGGCCAGAGGTCTCAGCCACCACCAAGGGGCAGGATCACGAGCCGCTGGGAGGGCAGGGGTCGCAGGCCTGGGGATGGGAGACAAGAGGGGTGATCTCCAGGCTTAGGGAGGTCTCACAAACGAGTCCATTTACAGTCTCCTTCACAGAGAACATGGGGCTCAGGGTGGGGCTCACAGAGGACGGGATTATTAGAGAGAGGATTGATCAGCAGACGGTAGAGGGTATTTCCAAGTGGGAGCCAAGCCTCACTGGCAGGGCTGATGCAGGAGGCGATGGTGAGTGAGAGAGGGGATGCTGGGACCCAGGTCCAGGTAGCAGTTAGACCTGCATGGTCCCAGCAGCCTGCAGAGCCAGAAACAGAGCAGAAAACAGGAGGCGATGGATGGAAACCCTGAGGCTTTAGAAACGGCCTGTGCTTGACTCAACTTGCCTGGGCCGTGGTTCCCAGTTGTTCTGTCAAACACTAGACGCGACATTGCTGGTGTTTTAGGTGTGACTAATGTTTACGGCAGTGGACTTTGAGTAAAGCAGGTCAAGTTCCATGGTGTGGGTGGGCCTCACCCAGTCAATGCAAGGCCTCAAAAGCAAAGACTGGAATTTTTCCTCCTTGAGAAGAAGGAATTTGGCCTCAAGACTACAACATAGAGGGAATTCCCTGGCAGTCCAGTGGTTAGGACTCTGCGTGTTCACTGCCGAGGGCCGGGGTTCGATCCCTGGTCGGGGAACTAAGATCCCACAAGCCACGTGCAGCAGCCAAAAAAAAAAAAAAAAAGCGCTATAACCTAGAAGCCCTGTCTGAGTGTCCAGCCTGCTGCCCTGCGGAGTGCAGACGCAGGACTGCAGCATCCACTCTCTCCCCCGAGTTTGAGTGTTGTCTCTTTCTCTGGAGACCCCTGATCATACGCCCGTCTCTAAGTGGGGGGCATGGGAGGCTTCCCAGAGCACTCTATAAACCTGATCAGATACTTCAAGGACCACAGAGGGTAATGGAGCTCGGGACCCCGTCGGCTCTCGGCGTTGGCTCCCCAGTTAGGGCCTTTGTCCTGCCCCCGCAGCACCCTCACTTGTCTCTGATGGGGTGTGTAGTCACTCAGGTTCGGCTGTAAGTTCTACCTCGACGCAGCTTAGCGGAGAAGTGCTGATGGGGCACGTGTGAGCCTGGCTGGTTCCAGTTCTGTTTACCTTTGTTTCACAGGATTGAAAGGATCTTTTCTTCCACCAAAGTGCGCATCTACGGACAGGTTTTGATCCGTCTTCCTTGTTCTGTACCTGCCCCCTCGACCTGGTACTGAGTGATGGTGAGAATCTCCATGTCGCGTCACTGTCATGGAAGGTTTGGAGAAGAGAAGTGTGTTGGAACAATCCTGTGGTGGTGGGATGAATTGGGAGATTGGGATGGACATGTATACACCAATATGTATAAAATAGATACCTAATAACAACCTGCTGTATAAAAAAAATTTTTTAATAAATTTTAAAAAAATCCCAAGGTGTTCTGTCTCGGGCCGGCCGTCTCTACTCAGGGAAGGGCATCACTACCACCAGGGGAGGGGCACCCAGCTGGGGATGACGGCAGGGGTGGAGGTGGAGACGGTAGGAGAGGCCGCTACAACCAAGGGTCCATAGGCTGGATGACTCTGGGGGGAAATCAGCCTAACTGTTCAAACAGTCAAAGAGAAAACTGCTTATTTAATTTTGTAAATGTTATCATCGCTGAGTTAATGACGTATAGTCACATGCTACAAAAGAAAGCGAGTGAAAGATGATTTCATGTTACTAAAAAACGAACATACCTGGAGTCTTAGGGAGATTTATTTCCCCCTATGTCCCATTCAACAGCATTTATCCACTCCTGGGATTTCAAAGTGTCTTAGGTCCTGGGTGCATTAGGACAGGTGGGTTCCCTTGCAGAGACCAGAAAATGCTGGTTTTGGAGCCTTTGCTCCTAGGGCTTGAATTTTACACTCTTCTCTTAAATTTGGTGAGAAGGTCAGTGTAGACAGGGGTTGAGGAAGATAGAATCTGGGTAGAACGGGTGGCAAAAAGGCCAGTCAGGGTAGGTGGCTGCCCCACTTGGGGCCAGGGTCCCCGGTAGAGTCACCCTGGGTTGCAGGTGACACCAAGGAAGGCGGGTTGTTTGTTACCGGAGCTATGACGTCCTCCAGTCAGGTGAGTGTTAAGGATCTCCTAGCGAGGCGGGCACAATGAAGTAAATATTGTGGTGGCATTTGCCAAACTCCACAACAACCGTGAGCACCGGGGCAAGCGACAGCACGTGCCTTGCAGGACGAGGCGCCGACCAGCAGCAGCAGGACAGACGCCCTGGGGCGGCCTGATGGAGACTCACCTTGGACAGAAGAGGTGAACTTGGCTCCCGGGGGGGTGGGGAGGAGAAGGAAGAGCCGGCAGGTTCCAGATACGTGGCATCCTGTCACCTCCATCGAAAATGCATCGGTGTTTTAACTAAGAACCACATCTGGCCTTTTCTTGAAATGTAAATCAGACCAGGCCGTCCAAGCAGGTTTGCAAACTGAAATCAACCCCTCTTCCTGGGGTCCCGATGTCACAAGGAACTCCTTTGACCTTAGGTGATTCCAAGCTGGAAGGAAGGGAGCCACCACCCAGCAAAGAGCAACAATTAGGCCAAAGACACAAAGTCCGAAATAGGGAGAGAGGTGAGCACCTGCCAGGTGAGTTCATGGCAGCGTGGCTGGCTTGGGTGCCAGAGGCAGAGGTCAGGAGTGAGTTCTCCCAGGGAGGGGCCCCTCGGGGCTGAGGACCTAGGCTCCCTCCTGCATCCCCGGGCCCTGCCTCAGCCCACTCACCACTTAGCCCCTGGAAGAAGCCTGGTGTAAGTTGCACCAGCCAACGCAGCAGCCATGGGCCACACGCGGCCAGTCCAAACTCAGATGCTCCGGATTTCAAAATCTGAGTGTGCCAGGAGGAATGTGAAATATCCCTTTAATGATTTTTATCTTAATTACATGTTTAAATCATATTTTAGATACATTCGATTGAATAAAATATATTATTGAGGGCTTCCCTGGTGGTGCAGTGGTTGAGAATCTGCCTGCCAATGCAGGGCACACGGGTTCAAGCCCTGGTCTGGGAAGATCCCACACGCCGCGGAGCAGCTAGGCCCGTGAGCCACAATTACTGAGCCTGCGCGTCTGGAGTCTGTGCTCTGCAACAAGAGAGGCCGCGATAGTGAATGGCCCGCGCACCGCGATGAAGTGTGGCCCCCGCTTGCCGCAACTAGAGAAAGCCCTGGCACAGAAATGAAGACCCAACACAGCCATAAATAAATAAATAAATTTTTTAAAAAATATATATATATTATTGAAATTAATTTTATCAGTTTATTCTTACTATTTTAACACGGTTAAAGAAAATTTTAAATTACACATATGCAGCCTGCATTGTATTTCTGATGGACAGCGCTACTCTAAGGCTTGTGGCAGCAGCCTCTAGGATGGCCCGAGGATGCCCACCCCCTGGTACCCACCATCCTGTGTAATCCCTTCCCCTCAAGTGACTGCTTCAAGCCACAAGGACACGACAACATTAAGGGAAAGCCACTTCCGTGATGGGGTTACGAAAGCCAGTGACTCCATCTTGCTGGCAGCCTCTCCCTCTGGCTCTGGAGGGGCCCACATGACAAGGCGCTGAAGGCAGCCCCCGGCCAACAGCCCTCAAGAGACTGGACCCTGCCAACCACCACCAGTGGGGGCCGAGCCTTCTCCATTTCAAGCTTGAGATGAACGAGGCCTGGCCGATGCCTTGATGGCAGCAGAGGACCCAGCCAAGCGGGGCCCCAATTCCTGGCCCACAGAGACTGTCGTGGAATAAGCGCATGTTGCTTAAAGCCACTACATTTAGGAGAAATTTGTTACACAGTGACAGCTGACTAATAACAGCCCTCCACCGGACCTCACACGAGAACGCAAGTTCCTCTGGTCTCTGGCCTTTGGACTCTGCCCTGTTTGGGGTCAAATTCTCCAGGCTAATGGGGCAGACCCAGCCCTGATCAGGAAGGAGTTGGTTCCCGGAGTGATGAGGCGACCCAGGCACAGCATTGCCATTAGGTGGAGCGTGAGAAACAGCCGTGGCTTTGGGGCAGCCCCTCAGCTGCAAGAAAGCCACCTCTCTGTGAGCGTGGCCCCCAAGCATCTCTGAGGTCTCAGGTGTCATAGTTATAATGAGATAATTAAACTGCATTAGGTGGTCCACCCTGTCTGTAATTTTAAAGCACTCAGTGAAGACTCCCACCTGAGATGCTCTTGTCTGGAGGCTGTGGGAAGTCCACCCCCCCTCTGGTTTTCTCTCCTTGATGGTGGGGGGCCTGGCCTCACCTTGAAGCAGGTTCAGCTCCACGAAGGGGCGTGTGCAGAGGGCAAGCCCCACCTGGTCAGCATCGCGAGGGGCCCCCAGGACAGTGATGCACCAGACAGGAGCGGAGATCCTGCAGGGCTCCGGGAGGGCTGCAGGCTGGGTCGGGGCCTGGGATCCCTGAGGAGATCCGGCACAGGCCTCCCAGACAGCCCAGGCCAGCCGGCTCATCAGTTGTCCCACCCTGAGTCACTGGGTCACCACCCTAGAGGGCCTGATCCAGTACACCTGTGGAGGTCCCCAGAGAATGAACATGCACACACACACACACACACACACCCCCAACACACACACACACACACACACACACACACACATACGGCCTAGGCTCCTCCCCACCCCTGGGTCATTTTGGAGTTCTCAGGAGTCATTTAATGACACTCAAACCCGAAGGCATCCCCAGGGCCTCTTCTGGCTTAAGAGTCTGGCCTCATAAGCTGCTGGTGGAAAGGTAAAAGGATGCAGCCACTTGGGGAAACAGTCTGGCAGTTCCTCAAAGAGTGAAACACAGAGTCACCATGTGACCCAGCAATTCCACTCCTGGGTGTATACCCAATGGAAATGAAACCATATGTTCACACGAAAAATTTTACAGCATCATTCTTTTTTTTTTTTTTTTTTATAAATTTATTTATTTATTTATTCATTTCTGGCTGTGTTGGGTCTTCGTTTCTGTGCGAGGGCTTTCTCTAGTTCTGGCAAGCGGGGGCCACTCTTCATCGCGGTGCGCGGGCCTCTCACTATCGCGGCCTCTCTTGTTGCGGAGCACAGGCTCCAGACGCGCAGGCTCAGCAGTTGTGGCTCACGGGCCTAGTTGCTCCGCGGCATGCGGGATCTTCCCAGACCAGGGCTCGAGCCCGTCTCCCCTGCATTGGCAGGCAGACTCTCAACCACTGCGCCACCAGGGAAGCCCCCAGCATCATTCTTAATAGCCAAAATGTGAAAACAACCCAAATGTCTACCAAATGATGAATGAATTTAAAAAGTGGTATATCCATACAATGGAATATTATTCAGCAAACAAAAAGCAATGGAGTATTGATGATGCTCTAATATGGGTGAACCTTGAAAACATTACACCAGCTGCAAAAGACCACTTGTTGTATGATTGCATCCATAGGAGATGTCCAGGATAAGCAAATCTATAGAGACTGAAATTTAGATGAGGGGTTGTCAGGGGCTGGGAGAGGATTAGGGAACTTGAAGGGGTGATAGTTAAAGGTGCAGGATCTCTTTTGGGGGTGATGAAATATTCTAAATCCGACTGTGGTGATGATTGCACACATCTGTGAATATACCAAGACCACTTGCATTAGTCAGGGTTCTCCAGAGAACAGAACCGATAGGATGTGAATATAGAGAGAGAGAATTATTTTAAAGACCCTGCTTTACTCAACTGACTTAAACATTAATCTCATCCAGAAAACACCCTCACAGACACACATACCTGGACACCGTGGCCCAGCCAAATTAACACAGAAAATTGTCCATCACACCATTGGATCGTACACTGTAGATGACAGACTTGTGTGGCATGTGGGTTATAGCTCAATTCAGATATCTCTTAAAAAGGACTCCAGCCGCAGCTCCCACTTACGTCAGTGCCACAGCACTGAGCACGTGCCTAGCTGGCCCTCCGGGTAGCACCCCACACCCCTGCGATCCTGTCAGAGATCAAGAGTCAAGATGCCAGCCCTCCCACCGAGAGCACACAGAGTCGGTGCCTGGTGTGGCACGGGCTGGCTCTGGTGTGGAGCCTGCTGAGGCCATAGGGTCACAGGTCCAGCTGGGGAAGCCCACTGGACAGCAGGACCGGTCTGGGGAGGGCGGCTCGGGGGTCAGAGCACAGGGGTCATGGTGAGATGCATACAGAGGACGTAAGACAGCCGGGGCAATGAGTGAATGAGGGTGACATGAGGATCTAGGGAAGAGAGGGGCAGAGACACTGGGGCAGGGAGCCGAGGGGCAGCCCAGTTTGGGGCACAAAGGAGAGAATAAGATATGCGCCGTTTCTTCCACAGCCTCTCAGAGTCAATCTGTTCCTGCTTCAGTCACAGCCCATGGATTCAGCGTCTTCCAAACTGCGAATCACAAAGCTGGGGGACTTGGTATGCGTGAGCCCCTCACATCATTCAGGATGACGGCGGGGGAGGGAGGGGGGAGGGGGGCAGGACTCTAAACCCAACCACATTTTAACCAGAGCTGCGTTTCTTATCTCTTTTTATGATGCACTGATGTTTCCACAAAATAAGGTTTGGAAAAATGGTTTTCAGTTGTATAAACTGCTGCTGCCGATATGTGGAGATGGGGGGCAGGCGTTGGAGGAGCCCCTGGCTTAACCACCATGGCCGGGATCTCCACGGAGAAGCATGCCTGCCCCTAATCCCAGGACAGGGTGCACAATCCCTGCAAATGCGCTTGACCTACAGGAAATGAAAAAGAAGCGAGTTCTCTGAGGCCACCGTCCTCGGCGCCAGAGATGGCCCTGGGCTTGGGTATCCACACGGGGGTCCACTTCTAAGCTCTGGAACTCGGAACCAGCCCCCATCCCACCCCTGCCTCCTTTCTTCCCGTGGACCCTGGTCCCCATCCTCACGGCTCCCTCTGCCCGAACTTTGCCCCTTCCAGGCGCCCTCTCCCAGGGCCACTTTGGGCTCCTCCCCCTTCCCCTCCCACCTGCACCCAGGACCTTTCAACTCTGCTCTCGACAGCAACTTGGAGGCTTTGAGGCTTCCCCTGCTTTGCAGTACTCATCTCTTTTGTCTACAACTCCCTTTGGCTCTGGAGTTTTGCTAGGAAAAAAAAAAAAAAAGCGAGATAGCCTGGTCACTGCTTAGGACAACGGCTGCATCCCGTGTCACTGACAGGTCCCCAGTCCCTGCATCGGGGCATCAGGCTCCCTATCCCATTTGCCCCTTCACCTCCTACCTCTCTGCCTCCCGCTCCAGCTTCTCCTTCTTGCTTGCTAGCTGCAGTGGTTACCCTCTCAAGTTCTCTGCGCTCTTTGGGTCCTCTCATTCATCATGGTTCTACCTATTATTTTGATGTAATCTCTACCCCAGGCCTATCTCTTAATATCTAAGCCCCCAACTCCAAGAGCCTGGGTGCTCTCTGCCTAAAATCAAACTCGGGATCTTTCCTAATGTACTCCTCCCACTGTCTACCCAGCCCTCAGGCATAAAACCTGAGTGTCATCTAAACCTCTCTCTCTTTTCTTTACACCTCCCGCACCAATTAGTCGTCAAGACTTGTGTCTTGTGCTACCAGGCTGTATCACCATTAGTTTTAATCTCCCTTCTCCAAGTGTGTTTGGATTTTGGTTCACCTACGTATAACCGAAAAACCTCCAAACAACAGAAATTAAATGAGGTTTCATTCTCTTATGTAAAGTAAACTCAGAGGTATAGTCTCTGGCAGAAGTCCAGACTTAGCTTCTGGCATTAAAAGTCTGGAGCTTTCATGCCAGAGGTTTATTTGGGTGATGGATATGGTGACCCCATGGATGTCAGAGACCAGGCTGCTCTAGCTACTCCATCATTCTCGGTACATTACCTTATAATCCAAAATAGCTGCTTGAGCTCCAGCTATCACATTCATATTCCAGATGACAGGAAAGAGAATGGTATGAAAGAAGGATAGGTTCTCTGTCTTTAAAGATAGTCCCTGGACACATCACACAACACTTCAACTTATGTCTTATTATGCAGGACCTGACTGCAATAGAAGTTGGAAATGTTTGTCTTTTATTGATGCCCCAAACAAAATCAGGGTCTGTTACTGCAGGAGAAGGAGAGAATAGATATAGGGAAGCAATCAGACATTGTGGCCACAACAAAGCACTTTTCTCCAACTGAGTATCAAAATGAAGTAGTCAGCTTGCACTTAAGGGCCTTGGTTTTTTTTTAAAAAAAAAGCTGTAAACTGTAAAGATTAGAGTTACAGCTAGTCAGTTAGATGCCGACATGGAGAAGCAGGCACAAAGCTATACCTAGTCATGCACAGGAGAGGTATGTCTCCCACCTAAGCAGAGCCCCATGGGTGGAAAAAGGGCAGGCAAAATTATTTCTCTGTGTGTGTGTCTCTGTCTCTGTCTCTCTCTCTCTCTCTGTCTTTCTCCGTCTGCATTGTTTCACTGGACACGCAGATATGACATGACTCCACCGAGTCCTGGCTAGCCTCATGGCCTCTCCTCTCCGCACCTGCCTGCCCTTTTCCCATCCATCATTCCCTCTAACCCACTCCCACCTCCCACCCAAGCCCACTCCATGGATCTCAGGTACAAATCCGCTCCTGATTCACTCTCTCCATCATTGGTCCAGGTAGGTACCAGTCTTGCTCTATGAGTTTATTTATCCCTGACTATCCTCCTCTCCCATCCTAACCTTCACACACACACACACACACACACACACACACACACACACACACAGGCAGCCAGTCCCGTATGAGTGATGCACATCCTTCACTTGTAGACTCCCGTAAAACATGGTGGAAGTTTGTTTTGGGCGCATGCATTCTTACGTAATTTACTTAAGTGTGTTTGGCTGTGGGTCTCGTGCTGCCTCTTACTTTTTCCAACCAGCCCTGTTATTAAGACCTATCACTATGTGCAGGGATACCCTGTGGGTCTAGCTGCCTCCGGTGCTTGACGATGTGTGTATCCGAGAGGGCTCCACCGGAGAAACAGAAGCAGCAGGAGATACGTACATACATAGCCAGCTGTGGGGGGCTGGGCTGTGGGGTGGGTGTCAGGAAGGTCAGGCCGGAGCTCCGGGCCCAGCTGAGGCTGCTGTCTGTCCGCAGACAGAATTTCCTCTTCTGGGAGCTGCAGCTCTGCTCTTCAGGTCTTTGATTGAATCAGGGCCACTCAGATTATCCAGGATAATCTTTCTTACTTAACGTGAACTGATTACAGACACTCATCACGTCTACAGAATTCCTTCATTGTAACACTGGAATAGTGTGTGATGAACTCTGTTCCACCAGCCAACACACAAAATTAAACTTCCTGGCACCTGCTCTGCACCCTGCCCAGCCAAGCCCTGGAGACACGCCCCGACGCACTTCCCTTCCCACCACGTTGAACGTCTTCACAGGAGTTCCCATAGGAATCTTGGTGACAGTTTCTGTAGGATCCAGGTGTAGGTGCTAGGCCATAGCTCTTCATATACTTAATTTTACTAAACTCTGATGGATTGAGCTAAAGAGTGGCTGTGCTCCCCCCAGAAGTGCAGGAGGGCTGCATCCCGAGGCACAAAGGGCATCTGCAAGTCTGATGGGTGTAAAGTGATAGTTTTCATGGGTGGAAAGCCATAGTGTTTTTCAGTTTGCAATTCTTCCATTATGAATGGGTTTAAAAGACTCTTGTTTTTGTTAAGTCTTTGAAGGTTCTTCTTCTGTACATTGCCTCTTTGTACGTTTTGCTCATTTTTCTATTGGGGTTCTTAACTTTTGTCGGTCAATTTCAATGTTTCCTTGTATAATTTATTTTTCAGCTACTAGTTTTAGACATGAGAAGCATCTTCTCTCATTAAGCACTAAACAGAAATCTTTATCGAGGTATCCCTAAATTCATCAATAGTCTATTTTGTCTTATAGTGTTCGGGAAGTTTATTTAACAAGACCTCTCCCCCTCTGTATTACTAAGATACCCATTCACATTCTCTTCTACTGCTTTAAGGAGTTGTCACCTTTACTGTGTATAATATTCCCACATGTACAAGGTTCTGGCTCTGGCTCTGTCTTGTTTCATTGATTCTTTTTTTTCCTTCAAAAACACTATGTTGTTTTTATTACTACATCTTCGCAGAGTGTCCTGATATCTAGTAGGACAAGTCCTCCCTCTTTCTGCTCTTTTTCAAAGACTTTAGAGATTCCACACAAAATTTAGAGTAAATTTATCAAGTTCCTCAAAAAAAAAATTTAACGGCAAATGTGATTGGGCTTCACTTAGGAAGAAATGTCTTCATCCCCTCCCAGGGCGTGGATTGTTTCCTATTAATTCATATCAACTTCCAGGTCCATTTCTAGAGTTTTAAGTGTTAACCATAGAAGTTTCTTATGGGCTTAGAAGATTCCTACACACTTTTTGTTATTGTGAGTAATGTCTTGCTTTTTAATTATATTTCTATGTTGATTATTTCTGATGTCAAGAAACATTGTTGATTTTTAAAACTTAATTAGATACCCATCAACATTGCTAAACTTTCTTCTCATTATAATCGTTTGCTGACTCTCCTGGTTTTCCTTATAAGATGATCATATAATTTGTAATTACTGGTCTTGTGTTAAAGTTGCTCACGTATTTGACTCCTTGGAAAAGACAGAATCCATGCTTGACCCACCTTTTATTACGCTGGCACCAAGCACAGTGCAAAGATGTTCAATTAATATTTACTGAATGCATAAACGAATGATGAGACATCAAAAGAATACGGTAAACATATTGGGGCCATTCAGAAGTGAAAAATCCTGTCAAATTGGGTTTTGAAATTGGGTTGAGTAAAAAACATACATGTTTACTTGAGTAGGATGGGTTTGTGATTGAGTCTAACCCAGGGCCCATGCTTTGGGGACTAATTGTCAAAGAGAAACCACCGTCGAATCAGCAGACATAGGGACAGTATGGACGAGTGAATAAAGAACAAAAGATAAATCAACACGATGTTGCAGGTCAGCTCCACACAGAACTGCTGGGTCCTGGCAGGTGCAGCCAGAGGCGCCTGGTCCCTCCAGCCCTGCCGGCTACCTCCCTTGCAGGAACCCGTCCCGGCTGCCGCTGTGGCTTCCATTCTGTGCGTCCCCTCCTCCTGCCCCAGCTCTGACCAGACTCTTCCGGTTCTCGTGCTTCTCCCACCCATCTGCTTGGCTTTCTCGCTAATCTCTCCTCCTCCCACACACTCCCTGAGCTCCCACCGTGTCCAGCCCACCTCTGGTTGTGGGTGACCTGGGACACTTGGTCCCTTTGGGACACTGTCGGCAGGTTTTTGCCAGGGGACTTGGAAAATCAAGCAGGAGGCAATGAGGGAGGCTGGAACAGGCCAAGACAGGGTGGGACTGTGCCCTCTTTGTCTTCTCCTGGGGTCACAAGCCTAGAACAGCCAATTGTCTGATTCCCCCCTGGAGCTGCTTTTGGCTCTGATGGTCAGGAGGAAACAGTTTCTCCCCTGAGACTCTGGAGCCACCTGGTATGTCTCTGGGCAAGTGTATCCCTGTCCGCCCCCTGGGGGCTAGAAGCTGGGGCACTTGGTCTCACCCTCCACGGGTCTCCTAACCCAGGGCTTCGGCTGGCATCACAGCCTTCACGGAGACCTTCACTTGGAGTTGCTGCCACTGCACTGAGTGGGCATTTGGAGAATATCCAGGGGCAAAGACCAGCCCCGTGGTTTTCCTTATCCTGGACCTTTTACCACAGAATAGTGTCCAGTGACACCTGGGCTGGCCGGCTCCACTCCTGCCCTCTGTCCGAAGGTGTGGACCTTCAGTCCTCAAGTTGTCCAGGGCCTCTGAACAAGCTCCGTCCCTTGGGCTTTGGGTCAGATGACAGATGGGCCCCCGAGCCACGGCAGAGCCTCCTCTGCCATCACCAGGTGGCAATCCGACAGCGTGAGTGTTCTGCGTTCCTTCACCACCCTCCCCAAGAAAAACGTGTGGGCCACAGGCAAGACCCAAGCCCAGCTCTCCGACCTTCTTCTCTAGGACTGGCGTAATGAAGATAGACGATCACTGGGGGCACCAGCGGGCAATTTTTCCCCTGTTCTTTAACAGAAAAGAGAAAATGCCAGCAGATCCAATTTCTAGGCAGAGCAGATTCTCATTAGAAACTCGCAAATGTGATCTGTTCTCTTCCCCATGTAGTGTGTGTATCATTTATCTTCTTCTGGAAAGGGATACATTGATCTTTGCAGAACTTTGCTTACAAAGAATAGAAAATAGCCCCAAACTCTCCCTCTGCACAGAAAAGGAGACTGGGTTCCTCCCTTCCATGGCAGACTCTCCCAGCATCACCCCCAGGAGGGAAAGGAGGCTGCGTTCGGCGTTCATGGCATCTACTTAGCTTCTTCCCCACGAATCAGCTCCTGAACATTCTTCATCTTAAACAGTGCCTCTCAAACTCCATGACACCTGCAGGACAGGTGTGTAGCTTTTTGGAGTATAGGATGGTTAATTTTAAGTGTCAAGTTGACTTGGCCGTGGGGTGTCCAGATATTTGGTCAAAAATTATTCTGTGCGTGTCCGTGAGGGTGTTACGGGTGATATTTACATTGAAACTGCTAGAATAAATAAAGCAGATTGCCCTCCCTAATGTGGGTGGACCTCATCCAATCAGCTGTAGTCCTGAACAGAACAAAAGTGCTGACCATCCCCGGAGTGAGAGAGAATTCTTCCTGCTTGAGGACCATAGAGCTGGGACATCAATTTTTTCCTGCCTTAGGATTCAACCCCAAACATTGGCTCTTCCTCAGTCTCCAGCTGGATGACTTGCCCGCAGATCATGGGGCTTGCCTGCCTTTATAATCATGCGGCCGATTCCCTGTAATAAATCTATCTCTCTGTCCATATCCTAGTGGTTCTGTTTCTCTGGGGAACTCTGACTAGTAGAGAACATTAACAATTTCTTTGTTTCCTGGCTTCAGGAAAGATCAGGTGAGTTCACATCGGCTCTGAGAGCACCAGGAATGGGGTAAGGACAGCTGCACCACCTCCTACTTCTTGATGGTCACCTTTCTGGACCTCAGGGCATACATCACTAACAGGAAGAGGTGAGAATAATAATCTTTTGTCTCGTCATTTCTAACTTTTTCTCTAAATGTCATGAAGGTTGGGCTCTGGTCTGTGTGTCCACTGCTCATTACCAAGTGTCTGGCAGAATATCTGGGGCATATAGGTGGTGCTCAGGGAGGAGTTGTTGGATGGATGCATGTGGGGGGGGGGGTGGATGAATAAAGGGATGATGGAGGGATGGAGGGATGGAGGGATGGATGGATGGATGGATAAAGGGACGTATGGATGCGTGCATGAATGGAAGGGTGGTTGGATGGGTGGATGGATGGTGTGATAGTTAATTTTATGTGTCAGCCTAACTGCCTTACCGGTATCTGGTTGAACATTATTTCTTGGTGTGTCTGTGAGAGTTTCCAGAAGAGATTAGCATTTGAATCCGGAGCGTTTGTGGTATAGTAGATTGCCCCTCCCAATATTAATGTGCATCATCTAATCCTTTGAAGGCCTGAATAAAACAAAAAAAGTGGTGCGAGGAAGGATTCACTGGCTCTCAGCCTGGCTGAGCTGGGACATCGACCTTCTCCTGCCCTTGGTGCTCCTGGTTCGCAGGCGCTCAGACTCAGACTGAAGTCTACACTATCAGCTCTCTGGCTCTCAGGTTTTTGAACTACACCACCGGCTTTCCTGGGTCTCCAGCCTGCAGAGGGCAGATCACGATACTTCTCCACCTCCATAATCATGTTAACCAACACCTTATAATAAATCTCTCCCCAGATAGATAGATACATACATAGATGATGGATAGATGTGTGGGTGGCTCGTGAATCCAGTCACTCTGGACCCTTTTTCTTTTCTCCATACTCATACCCTGGTCATCCAAATCAGTGCCAGAATCTTCAGTAGATATTGCTGGGACCTGCCAAGCACAGCAGAGATTGGCATGCGTGTGTGCTGCTGTGCACCTGTGCAAGTGTACGGCTCTGTAACACAGGCAGAGAACAGGGAGACAGGGGAACAGAGACTGGACATGGGCTATGTTCTGGTGTAGACGCAGTCCTAACCCAGTAAACACCAAATTCAGGACCCATTGGTGTAGATCTTCTGAGTCAGTCTGACTGAGAAAAGGGATTCTCAGCAGCTGAGTTTTCCCGGGACAATGCTGGCCCACCTGCCCCTCGGGGGGTCATGAGGGAATCCAGTCTTGGGCTCCTCTGGTAACAGGAACATTGGCCAGGCCAACCTTAGACTTATCCTGCTACACCAGCCCTTGAGCTCACCTTCCATGACCCTTTATTTTCCAGCATCATTGCAGGTTGAGCTGAGACACAGAAGTGGTTTCCCAGGCCAAAAAAAAAAAAAAAAAAAAAAATCTTAAATAATGTTTGGACAGAACCCTAAGGGATTTAGACGTGTCTGATGTAAGCACTAATACATGGGTACTCACAGCCACACCCTTGAAGGGAGATTTCTGACCCTGGTTACACATGGTGGTGATTGAGTGTGAGCTCTAGGAAGGCCGGTTGCCCCGACACCAGCCAACTCCCACCCTCCAGTGAGGTGGCGGTGTGCAGGGCAGTTGCCCTGGGAACACAGGTGGCCGCAACTTTTTGAGTTCTTGGTCTGCTTTGGATGATTTGGAGATCTCATGTCATACTGCAGCTTTGGGTCTGAATCTACCTCCTCTGCCCCATTCTTATCTTCTGCATCCAGCCTGTGGCAGCCTGGAAAAGCAGCTTGCAACATTAATTGGAAATTTACCAAAAGTCAAAGTCACAAACAGGCTCTGAGTAAAAGCTGCGTGGACCCTTCCACGTTAAAAATACACATACGCGTAAATGCGCATCAGCAGGCGACCATCGTTAGCGGCGGCAGCATCCACAAGGTCAATGTTACCGTCGTCGTCAACATCATCAGCATCATCATCAACATCAGCAGCATCGACAACATCAGCATCATCATCAACATCAGCATCACAGTATCTTCGTCAGCATCAGCCTGAACAGCAGCAGCCTCAACACAGTATCATCAGCATCGTCATTACCAACAGCAGCAGCAACAGTGTTCTTAACTAGCTCAGGGCCAGGCATCCCTGGTCGTGCCTCTGCCCACCCGCATCAGAGAGTGGAAAGAGATTACTCTTCCTATAACAGAACGAGTTGTTTTGTGTGTCTTCCTGCGATCCTGGGCATGTTTGTTCACCTCTGAGGCCCTGCCCCACTGCTGAGCCATGAGACCTTCCTGCTCCAGGCCTGTCTCATCCCTGGCACATTCGTGCTGCCATGTCTGTTGTGCTTTTTTCTTTTCCTGAAACTCCTCTGCTTCCCGCCTCACCCATACAGGTCTGCCCACCTTCTCCCAGAAGCCTTGCGCTCCCCTTGCCTTCGCTCACCCCAATTCTCCACCTTGGCCTGTACCTCCCACCTTGGGAATTAGTTGCTACTGTGGCCTCCCAGCTGGTGATTCCCACTGTGCAAAGCTGGCAGGTCTTTCTTTGTGGCCTCCATGTACTGCCTCCGCCTCAAGTCTGGAGCCACAGGGGTTCAGCTGGGGGCCCGAGACAGGGAGAAGGGTTAGGGTGGCCGTATCGCAGCTGCCAGCCTTGATATGACCCCTTTTCCCAGGGGTCTTGCCTTTTCCCTCACCCATATCCCTTTTCCCAGGAATTGTTTAATTTAGACAAGTTAAAGTAGTTACCGAGTTACCTGGTGCCGTTATTCACTATAGGTAGTTTATCATGTATTGTTGACTCAGTTTTATTTGTGTTTCCTTTTCGTGGCTGTAATCGAATTGTTCAGAGAGTGTGCCCGTGACCAAGCTCTCCAATTTACTCTCAGGGACGGGGCGGGTGACGGGTGTCTGATCTTGCATGCCCCCCCCCGAGGCCTTGGGCAGCCGTCTGGGGAACTGAGTTGTACAACTAACTTACAGACCCTAAGGTCTGCCACAGAATGCCGGCGCAGGGGGGTGGTGCCCGGTCCAGGTGGTCCCTGAATAGATGGTGGTTCACTGAGCAGGTGAAGGTGAGAAGCTGCTCTTTAACGGAGCGGAAGCCTCCAGGATCTCAGCGAGTCTCAACCCTGCCCTTGCAGGTGGGCAACGGGCCTGGCAGGCTCACCCCTACCTCCTAGGCAGTTTCCTCATCCTCTTGTGTCCCGGGAGGATTGGCAGGATTGGTGGTGCTGGTGGTGTAGACAGAAACCCGAGGAATGTCACTGAGCTGCAGAGACGGCTCAGGACCCGAGACGGCCACTGTTTTCGTTTTTTAACATTTACCGAGATATACTTCTCATACCACACCATCCACCCACTTGCAGTCTACAACCTGATGGTCCCTGGTGTATTCACGGGTACATGAAATCATCAGTGCTGTCCATTCTGGAGCATTTTCATCACCTCAGAAGAGAAGCTTGTGCTCGTTTTCTCCAGCCCCTCACACCCGACCCTGACTCCCACTAATCTACCCTCTGCCTCCATAGACCTGCCCGTTCTAGGTGTGTCACGTAGAAGGAATCATTCCATACATCACCCTTTGTGTCTGACTTCCCTCACAGGGCACAATGCTTTCAAGGTTCATCCACGTTGTATCAGGATTTCTGTCCCTTTTATAGCTGAATGATATTCCCTTGTGCGGATAGACCACGCTTTATTCGTCCGTTTGCCCACTGATGGTCCGTGGACACTTGGGTGGCTCCCACCCTCAGGCTGTTATGAACAATGGCGCTGCGAACATTGCGTACTGCTTCTTGTTTCGGCTGCTTTGTTGCTTTCTAGAAGAAAGTGAAATACGAAACAGTTTTTCCCATGGCTCCAGGCCCATACCCCAGGAGCACATGCTCATGAAGCACCCCTGCCAGGCATGGGCTGATTCAGGGCCCAGCGACAAAGCGAACCCTCAGCTGTGGGAGGGAACCACTTGGCCCCCAAGCTGGGGGAAAGGGGCATAGTTTAAGGACAGTGTCCTGTGGGGACCAGCATGGCCCGTCTTCCCTGGCAGACCCCTGGGCACCCCCAGCCTCCTGGATCAAAAGCGGTGCCGAGCTCCCCCCAGGTGCCTCAGGGTTAGCCAGGGGAGGGGCCCTGGCCTGGTCCTGGGAGAGAGGCTCAGGATGTGGATGGGAAAAGCATCTTGTACCTTTTGGGCATCAGTAAGTGAAGCAGAACTTATGGACTCCTAAGGTCTGAGCGGAGGAGGGCCCCGGGGAAGGCCATGTGGCAGGAGAGTCTCTGCTTCGTTCACAGCCCTGAGCTTCCAAAGCTGGGGGAGGAGGGCAGGGGGCTGGGGCACTGGGTGCTGGGGGCAGGGCGGGGTTTGGCTGGAGTCCTGCTGGGATGCCTGGAGTTTTGCAGATCCAGCTGGGAGTGCCACTCTGCCCCTTGAAGGGGGCAGCTGTTCAGAGCGAGACCCACTCCCCGCTGCTCCTGTTCCTGCTGTTTGAGGGGCTGGCTTTCGCCACAGTGACCCTGCCAGGCCTGCTCAAGTTATCATCCCTCCCTCCTTCCCTCCCATGGCCCTTCCTGCAGAATGAGTCACTGAGCCCAGAAGGGCTGGAGGGTTCGGTCTCTCTCCCCCCAGATTTTTGGTAAATCTTCTGGAATAAGTGTTTTCTTTCTCCTAAGCTGTCAGCGCTTGGTGGCGGAAGAGCAGACCTGCTGGGGTCTCTGGGCCGCTGACACAGGGGTTACACCCGTGGGCCCCCTCAGGGCTGGCCCTGTAACTCTGCAGGGTTTCCTCCTTTCTGGCAGGGATGAGTTTCCCGGGGAGGTGATAATCGGGCTCAGGGCTGTGGCAGGGGACGAACTGACACCCTGCTGGGCCCTCGGAGGCCCCGTGTGTCACGTTCACCTTCCCAGCCCTGACCCCAGCATGGGGCTCCGCTCGTAAGAGACAGCTGACCAATATTTGTTGAATAAACAAGTTTATTGATGTTTCTCCCTTGCCAAACAAGATCAGCTATTCGGGGAACCCTTTTATTTTTCCAGACAGAAAATTTAGAATAGGGACTTCTCTGGCGGTCCAGTGGTTAAGACTTCGCCTTCCAGCACAGGGGTTGCAGGTTCGATCCCTGGTCGGGGAGCTAAGATCCCACATGCCTCGGGGCCAAAAACCCAAAAAACATAAAATAGAAGCAAAATTGTAACAAATTTAATAAAGACTTTAAAAATGGTCCACATCAAAAAATCTTTAGAAAAGAAAAAAAGAGAAAATTTAGAACAGCGTCCAACTGTGGCATTGGAGGAGCCCTAGGGCTCATCTGGCCCGTGGTTCCAGACTCCGGCTGAAATGCTGATGCCCAGGCCTTTGCCAGGCCATGAAGTAAGGTGCTCTGGGTGGGGTGGGGGGATGTTTTAAAGGCTCCTCAGTGGCTCTGACATGTGGTGCGAACACCAGCCTTTGCACAGATGGAGAAAGCAAGGCTCAGGCAGGGTGAGAACTTGATGGGTGGCTGGGACCAGGTCCCTGGTCCTGACTCCCGGTCCACGGCTCCTCCTGGCATGGTTTGCACACCCTGCCCTTGCAGGGACAAGGGGACTTTCTAGACACCACCCCACGGGGCAGCGACCACGATCTGCCTTCCCAGTCAACCTCCATGGCTTCTGCACTCAGGATGCCCGTGTGCCCAGGAGGCAGGTACCAACACGCTGAAACCTTGGTCCCCATAGCCACAGCGCCTCTGCAAAGAGCCACCGCGCAGCCATGAAAGGTAAAACGCCGTGGACCTCAGCATCAGAGCATCGGGTGGACACAGCCCTCGGCAGTGCTGGACAGGACAGGTCTGGGCATTTACAGAGCTGCTGTCTCCCGTCTTACCTGCAGCCTGGGGACAGGGGCCAGCGGGTGCAGGGACATCGCTCTCGCAGGATGGCAAGGCAAGAGTGTCAGACAGTAGAGGTGTCTGCCAGCCTCACCTGCAGAATGTCTGTTTCTAACCAATGACTAAAGGAAAAAGCATCGCAGATGCAGAGCTGGAAACTGACCCAAGCGCCTAATGCGCAGCTGCATGACGCCGTCTGAGACCAACACGAGGACCAGGTAGCTTCCTGAGTCTTTGTTACTTTTTATGCTTTGATCAAGGAGTTCATGAACAAGGACAGGTGGCAGAAGTGAAGTGGGGAGGAGGGAGCAGGGCAAGACGCGCCCACTGCCTCCTTGCTGTGTGACCTGCTCAAGTGTCTGTGCCTCTCTGTGCCTCAGTTCCCTTATTTGTAAGAACCAGCTGAGATGAGCACTGCCTAGGGCCACCACATATGTTACAGAAGTTAATCTGTGTAAGCCCTGGCATAAAGCAGTGCCACGTGCCTGGTGTCCGGCGGATATGAGCTGCGGCTGTGAGCGCCCTGGCCCTTCTCAGCCCTTACCTGCTCCACCCACTCTTCCTTCAAGGAGTCAAATCGCTGAAGCTGTTGGTGCAGTGAGGGGTGGGTGTCCTTCACAGAATCATTCGTTGTCCCACGAGCACGGACTTGACTCTGCCATGTGCAAGTGCAGGAGATGCTGTGGGTCCGAGGGTGGGCAGGACACATGGATGGACCGGACCGGCTCCCAGGGGAGGGTTAGCACGTGTCCTGAGCTCCTGCAGGGCATAGACAGTGAGCCGCGATTCCTCACTGTGTGACCCGAGCTAAGCCTGAGGTCAAGCCGGGCCTCAGCCCCACAGGAAATACGAGAGGGTTAAACTTGGAACTGAGCCCCTGCCACCCCACCCCACTACTGGAGGGTCTTTCAAATCAGTTGTTTTACTAGCTTCTGACGTGTGCTATCTGGGGCTCTTCCATATGACATTTAGTTTATTTGGGTGTAATTTGGTGAAATCCAACTCAATAAATATGAATTACGTACAGACTTACCATATTCACTTTGCATCACCATGACAGGAGGAAAGTTTCCACAACACACAGTCTTTACTGCAAGAGGGTTATTACGGGATACAGGAGACCAAAAACTATTTCAGCGCCAACAGGCATGATGTGGGGAGTGTGAGGATGGGCTAGAGGTGAAGGTTGGGGCTGGGGAAGAGGCAAGTTGGGGAGGGAAGCTTTGGGGGTGAACTTGGCCTAGATTCTAGAGACTCATGATTGACTGGCTGGTCACCATTTTACCCAGTGGGGTCAAATGCTGGAGCGTGCAGAGGCAGGAGCAGCTCTGCTGGGAGAAGACCCCTGCAGAGCCTGGACCGCAGGGGGATGCTGAGCCCAGGACAGCAGAGCCCTAGAACAATCCTCAGGTCATGAGGTTGGAGGACGGTGACTCAGATATTGGCAAAGGGAATGAGTATTTGATGTGATTAAGAGTCACTTCATGGAGAAAGCGGAGCCCCCGTACAGTGCTGGGCGGAATGGAAAATGGTGCACCCACTTTGGAAAGCCATCTGGTAGTGGTTTAAATGATTAAACATAGAGCTACCCTACAACCCAGCAATTCCACTCCTAAGTATATGCCCAAGAGAAATGAAAACGTGTCCATGCAAATACATGTACATGAATATTCACTGCAGCACTCTTCACAATAGCCAAGACGGGGAAACAACCCAAACGTCTATCAGCTGATGAATGTACAAACAAAATGTGTTCTGTCCATACAATGGCAGACTATCTGGCCATAAAAAGGAAGGAAGTACTGATACATGCTACAACATGGAGGAACCTTGAAAACATTATGCCAAGTGCAATAAGCTTTTACTAGAGGACAAATATTGTATAACTATTTATATGAAATGTCCAGAATAGGGACATCTATAGAGACAAAAGCCAATTAGTGGTTGCTCAGGGCAGGGGGGATGGAGGGGCAGGAAGTTGAGAGCTGAAGGGTATGGGGCTCCTTTCTGAGGCTGTGAAATGAGGTAACCGTGATTGTGGTGGCATACATCTGAATACGCGAAAACTATTGAATTTTACGCTTTCAGTGCTGAATTGTGTAGTATGTGAATTCTATCTCAATAAAGCTGTTTTAAAAAGTCGTTTCAATGGAAGCATTGGCAGACTCATGTGAAAGACCGGATATGGGAGATAACAAAGAGGGAAGGGGAGTCCCACAGGTCACAGGAGTTGCCCTGTTCATGTCTCAACTCTCGTCTGTTCCCAGGGGGTCCTGTAGGCCCCCTGGGCTCCTCAGTAAATAACAGGGGAGAAGAGAAAGAGCAAGGAACAGCCCGGGCCCAGGCAGCATTCGTGAGTCCACAGTGCACACACATAATGATGCACCGCTGTCGGTAACAGGGAGACTAAGGCTCTGAAAGCAGAATTCAAGCATCTTGAAAGCTAGAGGGAGAAGAAATTCCCTGTGGCCTCTGAGTGTTCAGTGCATGCATCTCAAGACCTCCCCATTAGTCTGAGGTGTTTTCCAGATTCAGCAGGAAAGCACTTTGAAAGCTGCAGATGGATTAAGAGCCCGGGAGGGACAGAGCCCCAGTGCTACTGTCACCGCTCATTCTGCAACATGGGACAAGCCGTCCCATCCTCCACCCCAGCCTTCTCAGCTGTGCATCACAGGTCACAGATCCAGATCTTCAGAAACATGTTTGCACTAAGAATGCGATAAAAAAAGATATTGTAAACCATTTGTATCTGTCAAGACTTTGAAAAATGTTAATAAAATGGCCGTGTCCAAGTTACGCTGGGCCCGCTCCAATTTTCAGAGCAGCAGAAGAGGAAAGGAGAGAAAACTTTTATTAAAAACTGGACAATTGGAACAGGTAGGTAATTTTTCCTCAACATCTTCCAAATTGCATATTTTTCCTTTTCTGTTGGAGCTATGAACACAGCTTAGTCAGTCAAGTGAAGAACATTTCTTCCTGGGGAGACAGCTGTCTTTAGACGTTATCTTATTATTTCTGTAATGCCCCACTTTGACATGGGTGGAGGGGAAGGGCCCAGCAGTAATCAGTATCTTCAGAACCCCCGCTATGGAGAGAAACACCGCAGGAAACAGAAAAGCGGAAACAGAAAGCTTTCATCTTTCTACCTTGTTTTCTCCTCACGTATCTAGGAAAAGGGACCCGCTAGTCTGGGGCACATCGACAGCGTCTGCTCTATGCCATGCCTGAAGGCCAGCTCCCCATCTACGTCCTATGGGACAGAGGAGAACAGAGAGAGAGAAGCAAGATGCAAGAAAAGATGCAGGTGAGGGTGTGGAGTAAAAGGTGTGTGCCCTGGGGTCTGCAGGGAGATGTGTGCGGATCACCCGGGGCCTTGCAAACTGCAGGGCTGGGGTGGTCTCCTGACAGCGGGCGTTTCTAACAGGTCTCAGGTGAGGACGACACTGCTGGGGCAGGGACCCCACTTCAGCAGCGGGGGTGGAGGGCTACAGCGGAGATGCGGTGGGCAGCGCTGACACGAGCTTCCCAGGGACTGAGAGGAGAGGGGAAGGGGAGCAGGGGTCTGCAGGGTCCTCACGGTGCCCACCCCTCCCTGCCATCCTGCACCAGTGCAACGGGGAGGGGGGAGAGCAGAGGAGCCCAGGCGAGGCGATGCCCTCAAGGGTTTTAGGTGTAGAAAGAAGGGGAGCGGGAGCTTCAGAGCACAGGTGGGGGAGACAGAAGGTCTTGCTGGTGGCCCGTGAGGCCCTGGGCTCAGGGAGGGGCTTGGAAAAGCCAGGAGAATGAGGAGCCAGCAGCACTCGGGCAGGTGACCAGCCTCTCCGGACTCGGATGCTTGTCTGTACAGAGCCGACCGGCACTGGTGAAGGGACATCCATCCCAGTGCCCTGAACACCCCAGACCGGCACCAGCGGGAACGGGGCAGCAGGTGCCTCGGGATACAGGAGTGAGAACCAGTCAGACAGGACTTGTGCTGGCCGGGGACCCGCACAGAGGCTTATGGCTGGTGTGACCGTCCCCGCGGGCACCAAAGGCTCCATGTCCCCCAAGGTTTTCCCAATTCTCGTGTTACTTGTCCTTCTGATGAAGGCTGTTGAAGATGGTAATTAAAACTGCAATGACATCTCAGAGGGTGTGCTCCTTTCCTGGGGAGGTTGAAACAAATTCACACCCATTGTGTGGCTTGAAAACAGCCAAGATTTATTGTCTCAGAGTTCTGGAGGCCAGGAGACTGAACTCAGGTGTCTGCAGTCCCTGTGAAGGCTCTGGAGGAGGGGCCTTCCTGCCTCTTCCAGCTTCTGGTGTTGCTGGCGGTCGTGGGCGGTCCTTGGCTTGTGGCTGCATCACTCCCGTCTCTGCTCTGTCTTCACGTGGCTTCCCCCCTGGGGATCTGTGCCCAGATGGCTCTCTCCTGACAAAGACACCAGTCATTGGATTAGGGCCACCTTAATCATCCAGTGTGACACCTTCACTCGAGGACCTCTGCAAAGACCCTATTTCCAAATAAGGTCACCGGCACAGGTGGAGGGGTTAGGACTTCTCCATATCTTTGTGGGGACTCAGTGAAACCCACACCAGAGGAGGAAGCGCATGAAATAACCGCTAGTCATTAACGCTTTCATTCACCTTTGTTTCTGCCCCCATTAGCCTGCTGGTCACTGAGAGACCAGAAGCGGAGGCCCACGCTGATGTGCTGCACAGCTGGTGGCCCAGGCGGCTCGGCTGTGTCTGGGGCAAGAGGGGCCAGGGAAGGAGAAGCAGTGGGGTGGGTGCTGGGGTCAGGGTTGGGGTCAGGGACTAAATGAGGGGAAATTTCATGGCCCAGGAAGGGGGCAATGGTTCTAAACACCCCCCTGCACACTCCATCCTGGCCGGCCTTTGGCCCTAGTGGTGTCTCTGGATCCAAGATCTCCAGGGTCGCTCAGGAACCCACCACCCTTTTAGGTTCTGAGGGGCAGCAAGTGGACACACCTCAGAATTGAGAAGATAATTCCCAGGGCTTGAAGCCTGAGAACTGCTACTTCATAGATTTACGGGAGCTCAGATCTGAGCAATTATAAAGGTCACTGAAATCTTCTCTCCCATCCAAATGGAATCCCTGGTTTTCATAAAACAATGAAGAGGTTGCCCTGCAGGGAGGGGAGGATCACCCAGCTTAGTGTCACCTGCCCTAGAAAAAAGCTCAAACCCTTTGCAAACTTGGAACTTTTCTTCATTGTGGAAGAAACTTAAGTTCATTGGGAAGAAATATTTTGTACAAAAGACGCATAAGGAGAGAAAGTATACCTCTCCCGACCCTCGCCTCCACTCCAGGAAGGTACCTGCCCTTAAGTGTCTGATGTGTGTCCTCCTTTTATCCATGTGCGAATGCACATCACCTTAGAGTAAGAACGTGGTCCCGTGGGTGTCACGGGTCCCCCAGGCACTCTGTGCTACACGGGCTCCTGTCACACAGCCACACACGCCCCTCCTCTTACAGGGGCTTACAGCCTGATGACAGGGCCAGGCATCCTCGGGTCTCTGCTCAGGACCCCCTGTCCCGCTGGCCACTCCAGCGCCCCTCTGTCCTTCCTCATCTGCGTCTGCGCCATCACTGCTGTCTCTGTCGGCTTTGTGCCAACAGGCAGTCTGCTCCCCGCCCCCCGAGACTCCACGGCCATCTGGACCTGGCTCTTTGCTCAGTGGCCTCCGAGTGGGACATTGTCTGTCTCCTTTACACATCCAGCCACCTGGACATTTGGCCTCTTGTCACTTGGAGATTAACATGGACACCCGTGGGGTTCATGGGATAAAATTTAAACACGTTTTTGGATTGGTTATATGCTTCCCCAACCTTTTATTTTCATTTTTAGATTATTTTGATGTCTGTGTTTCTGGCAGTTTTGTTCCAGGTAAATGTAACAAATGATCGAATTAGCTCAATGCAGATAAGGGTGTTTTGTGATTGAAATGATGCCCTTTTGGCCCAAATCTAGACCCCTGTGCCTGCAGGAAGTGCAGGACGGGGTGATGGGTCCCCCTTTGAAATCAGGGGGTGCAGCAGGTCGGGGAGAGGTCAGACAGAGCTGGAGCAGGGCAGGAGCATGTGTGCATGGACACATAGAAGTTTCTAAACGGGGACCAGGGTCACAGCTGAGCCTCTCCGACCGGCTGGCGGCGCACCCTGTTGTCAAGGCTCTAAAATCCTTCCCTTCACCTGGAGCTGCCCCAGGGCTGCTTATAGCCCAGCAGTGGGTATAGTTAGAGCTTCTGCGTTCAACTAATTCGGTTATGTTGGGTATAAAGAAGGGTCAGCGTCCCTGGTTTCCTCGGGCTGGTTTTCGGGGCTGCTATAAAAAATACCACACTTAATGGTGGCTTAATAAAGGAGAAATTTATTCTCTCAATGCTCTAGAGGCCAAAAGTCCAAAGTCAAGGTGTCAGCAAGGCTGGGCTCCCCCTGACTCTGGGTAGAATCCTTCCTCGCCTCTTGCAGCCTCCGGTGGTGCCCACATCCCCATGCCCCTAATCTCTGCTCCAGTCTCTGCCCCATCATACACGTTGTCCTGTGCATGTCTGCGTCTCTTCTCCTCTTGTTATAACCACACCAGTTACATCGGATGAGGGGCCACTTACGGTGGTGTCACTCATGATAACTTATAATTACAACCGCCATGACCTTATTTCCAAATCTGTTCACATTCTGAGCTTCCAGAGGTGAGGATTTCAATGTATCTTTTTGGGGAACATGATTCAGCCCATAACACCCCTCTCTTCTCTCAGTGACAAGATGGCAGCATTGCCAACCGCGACCTGCTTATACGTCGACAGTACCTCCCAGAACCCCTTGACGTGGCGGATGTCATCAGCGGGCTCTTCCGCGGAGCAAATTTAAGTCACATAATTACGTGTAACACTGTAACCGTTCCCATCTCTTTTGGAACGAAAAAGTCAATTTTTTCAGCCTGTAGCTCAGGGCAAAAAGGTAGTTGTGCCCCTCGATGCGCCCTCTGACTGATTTCTGTGCTTGCAGCGTGAGGAGAGGATTTCCAATTTGGAAGTGAGAACCTGAATGGAGAGAGAGGCTCCCCCCATTGCTGGCCGAAGTGCTGCCCTGATGGGACATGGGAGCCTCCCCCACCTCCCCCCAGGGACCTCCCCAGATCTGCAGGCTTCAGGCCACTGGCATAGAAGTGGTGGGGCTGGTGCTGAGGGGCAGGGCGCCTCCTATGGGTCACTATGAGAGAAGCATCCCTCGCGTGGACTGAATGTGTCCCCCCCAAATTCCTACATTGAAGCCCTAATCGCCAATGTGACTGTATTTGACAACGGAGACTTTAGGGAGGTAATTAGGCTAAATGAGGTCGTAAAGGTGGGACCCTAATCCTACAGGACTAGTGCCACCATAAGAAGAGGAGATTAGGACACAGGCATGCACAGAGGGAAGGCCATGGGAGGACACAGCAAGAAGGTGGCCATCTACACCGCAAGGAGAGAGGCCTGAGGAGGAACCAGCCCTGCCAACACCTTGATCTCGGACTTCCAGCCTCCAGAGCTGCAAGAAATGAAGGTCTGTTGTTGAAGCCGTCCGGGCCGTGGTCCAGTGTCACAGCGGCCCGAGCTGCTAATGGCCGTCCCCACCCGGATGCGAGGTCCGGAGCAGGGCTGGGAGGGGTTCAGGTGTGTGGCTCTGGCAGTGGGGGGACAAGGCTGTGGCTGAGGGGACTAAGAGGCCAGGTGCCTTCGGTGTTAGTCAGCTCAGGCCGCCGTAACGGAACGCCTCGGACGGGGCAGCTTAAACAAGGGGGTTTTACTGCGCGCGGTTCTGGAAGCTGGAAGTTTGACACCAAGGTACCAGTACAGTCAGGACCCGGTGAGGGCCCTGTCGCTGACTTGCAGACGGCCGGCTTCTGTCCTCACCTGGCTGAGAGAGGGAGCTCTGCGATCTCTTCCTCTGCTGATAAGGATTCTAATCCCATCGTGGAGGCCCCGTCCTCAGGACCTCATCGAAACCTGGCCACCTTCCAAAGGTCCCACCTCCCAATACCCATCCCACTGGGGCCGGGGCTTCAGCCTTTAAATGTTGATGGCGCACAAGCATTGAGTCCACAGCACCAAGCCAGGCGTGAATGGGAAGGAGACTGCGGAGGGTGAAGCCGTGTAGATGGCTCAGGGGTACAGGGAGGGAGCTGCTTGCATGCGGGGCAGGGGGTGCCACACGTTCCGGGGCGGGTCATCACTGACACGGCAGCCGGAGCTGGAAGGTGGTGACGTCGGCCTCAGGCAGGGCTTCCATCCAGGGAGAGAGTGAGGGAAGAGCCAGGCCCCCTGCTGAAGTGAGACCCAGGGAGAGCCAGGGAGAAGAGGCCCAAGGGCCCTCCTGCTTGTCACCGAGGATGCTGACACCCGTTTGGGGCCTTCCTCTCCCCCGGGACCCCTGCCCTCCCGGCCCCTCGGAGGTGAGGTCCCTCCACCTCTGCCTCTCCCAGCTGCGCTCCTCCGATGGCACCGGGATGTCCTTGTGGCTCTGCACGACCTCTTGCCCGTCTGCCCCGCCTCCACCAGGCCGCTGAACTCCCGGGAGATGACACCCCGTTGCTCCCATTCCCGGGCCTGCCTCTTCCACAACTCACCTCCCGCACCCAGCAGGGGCCCGTCACGGGGGTCACCCTTCCTCACCCTCCCCAGCAGAGCCTGGCGCCCCCTCCTCACCCATGTCCAGTTGGTCCCTCCTCCGGCCACCCAGACCCTCAGGCAGTAACAGAACTCGGGGTCTCCTCCATCCCCCCCAAACCATCCCCACTGGGGTAAATGCCGCGACGGCTGTGTTCGTTCACAACCATCACTCTGCTTCTCCCCCTCCCCTCCCCCAAGATCCTGGATTCCTGGGGGCAGAGGTCAGGCCTGGATCACTTTGAACCCCGGCAGTCGGGGCATCTAGCAAGCCATCTGGTACATGAGAGAGGCTTGCCAGTTAGTTTTTAGGAAATAATGAATAAATCCCTGAGAGAAGCTACAATTCATTACTTCTAGACAAGTCTGAAAACTGTACGTGAGCATTACGTTTAATACTAACATTTTAATGGTTACGTAAATAAAATATTTAATGCTTTGTGTCTGGGACACTTTCAAATTGTCCAAGAAAACTCATTTCTAAGTGAGCCTTTTCACATTTCATGGCGTCCCTACTCAATTCTTTGTTCTGTGCCAGGAGGAATATAAGAAAGGATGATCAAGACTGACTCTCCTTCCTGTTCTAGAACTTTCCAGCCGCTCCTGCAGCCCCTCCCAGCTCAGTCTGGAGGCCGAGGACCGTGGTGGCCACCTCTCCTGGGAGCACACCAGAGGCTGGGGGTGGAAGGGGCCACTGCTCAGGGGAGCCTGCCTGGACCACACGCGCCTCCCCGCAGTTCTGCAGGCAGTTGACCACGGGCTCAAGGCCATGCGGCGGAGACCTGTCCCAGCTGTGAGTCGGCCTTCCACCCACAGGTGGCCCTCTGCCCACGGGTGGCCCTCGGACAGCAAAAGTGGGGCCTCTTGTCCCAACCCTGCAAACAGCCTCACTGAGGTAGCTCTGCGTCTTGCTTGGGACATTGTGGAAGGCCTCAGGAATGGGTCAGCCCCAGAAAGAGGGAATGGGGTCTTGTGGGCAAAGCTCCTTCCCCACTTCCCTGCAGGCCAAAGCGAAGCAGCCTCCCACTGGGGCCTTCCCTGCAGGGTCACAGAGTGACCTCAGCTGAGTGCAGCACAGGGCAGCAGACCCCAGGACCCACTCCCGCCTTCTCTGCTGTCTGTCTCCCAGCCCCACAGAATGACCTTTTCCTACTCGTGCCCCTTCCTTGAGGAGCCAGCCTCCAGACCCTGGGGGCTCCTGGAAATGCCGGTTCTGGCTGAACCCGAAATAAGCCTCCGTGTCCAGAAGCTTCCCATTAACGTCGGGGGTCAGACCTCTCTCCTGCTGAGCCAGTGTCCAGCAGAGATGGATGCAGGGCACCACCTCTCTGGAGAAGAGGCAGCCCACCAGGACGCCCTTCCTGCCTGGGAAGCTTTGGGGTGAATCAGTACCGAGGGCAGCTCCCTGATCCAAAGCTCTCTGCCACCTCCTTGGTTCTGTTTGATGCAGGTCCTGCATCTTGGCAACCCAGGAGTCTAGATGACGGGGCTCTGGCCAAGAAGAGCTGTTTTTCTAAAAGAGCTTGTGACATTCTTGGCAAAGATGAAAGAGAACGGCCTTCCTGCCGCCCAGCCTGGCTGGTAACGCTCTGAAGGGCGATGGGTGCTGAAACTCACTTGCAAGGTCTCCCTCCAGCAAAGCCTTCGGATGCGCGGTTTCCCTGGGACTCATGCCTTGGCTCACAGCCCAAGATGGCAACAATACGAGGAGGTGAAACCCGACCAGATGCCAGACTCCCGCAGGGACCCCGTCACCTCCCTCCACGAATGGTGGATGCGAATATTGGCAGAGGGACTGCTGCCTCGGCCCTGGGCTGAAACCCCTGCCAGCTGAGAGCTCGGGCCCGACATCTGGTGGCACTTGGTGAAGGAATCCAGGGGGCCTCGCTTCTTCTCCCCGGGGCTGTGCATGGGGTGGTCACATCCCTCCCACCTTAGCTGAAAGGGGCTCTGGAAACCGATTTTTTTCAATGGATATAATGTTGTCTTGGATGACATGGGGTTTCCCTTGGTAAGGAAGGCAGAGGTGAACACGGGACGGGCAAACAGCAGCTCTGCCCCAAACACAGAGAAGGCCCTTCAGAAGGAAATGGGGGCCCAGTGACCCTGCTGCAGGGGTGGGGCAGTGGATCCCGGGAAGGGTGGGCAGTGGGTCAGGCCATGTCCTCAGGTCGCAAACAGAGAATAGGAGAGAAAGAGCAGTAGCTCGAGGGCCAGGAAGGGCTGTTTGCCTCCTTGGGACAGTAAGAGTGAGGGTCACACGGAGCTGGGGGAGGAGCTTGCTGGGGAAGGGGCCCCATAAGCCAGACATGCTCTTGCACAGGCATGAATTCCCCACCCAGGCACCCCGCTCGGAGGCCTCTCACTGGGGACCTTATCTAGGGCTGTGGTCTCCACTGCGACTCAACACCGCTCCATTCCTGGCCCTTCCGCCCTCCGTCCCACGGCCCCCCAGCCCTCTAGGTTTGGAGTTCTTGGCAGTGGGATGATGTTACCAGGCTGGGCTGATCTTCCTGACCCCCACGTGGTGCCATCTGTCCAGGGAGCACGTGAAACATGGGAGCCGATGCCTTCCCCTGCCCCTCACACTCCTCATGAGTCAATAACCAGACCTCGGTTGTCACTTTCAGGTTGGCACATTGATCTAACTGACCACCTGGACACCTGATTGTTCAACAATCTCTAGTTTCTAGCGTCGATCTGGGGCCCCAGCCTCCTAACAGGGGTGGAGATGCCAGGAGACCAGCTGAAGAGGAGCCAGCCTCAGAAGGCAGCACCGGGACCTCAGCTGACAGCCCTGCAGGCTGAGCCCCTGTCAAGGTCCCCCTGGAAAGGTTGGCCCCTGCCGCCAACCCCGGAGCCCGCTGCACACTTCTCCCAACAAGGATACGGGGATGCAGAAGTGTCCTCTCACTCACTGGCCACTGAGGGCCACAGGCCCAGCTCCCCGCTCCATCACCGCTGCTTTCTGACCCCGGCACAGGGCCTGGTGGACACGTTCACCAAATACTCCCCGAGGTGGGGAGGGAGGGAGGGAGGGAGTGGATGAATAATGAAAAAATGGCGCCCTAAACTCGCTGAAGAACTGAAGCCAGAACCACTTGCTGCGTGGCTCCTGTTTCCCCTCCCCAAGCACCAGGCCAGCATTCAAGTTACTCAGCAGGCAGAAGCAGGGTCTCCCTTTTACTGCTGACTTTGGAGCCCTTGGGCATCCCAGCCCCAGTGGACATGCCTCCAAGGACCACACCTGTCTCCTCACTCCTGGGTTCACGTCCTGTCCACAGAGCTGGCGTGACCCTAGTGCCTGTCTCCAGGGCCAGGCCTCAAGGGAGAGGAAGCTTCCACATCCTGTACCTTGGGGCTTGATGTCGCCCAGCCATCATGCTGGGAGGAAACCCAGGCCACATGGGCATGTCCTGGCCGACAGCCTCACTGAGGTCCCAGCTGACAACCAGCAATGGCCTCCGGACATGTATGAGGATTGTTTTGAGATGACGGCTGGATGCAATCCTGCAAGAGACCCTGGTCAGCTCCTTAAAGGAGGAGCCGGAGGAGCAATAATATGAATTTAAAAGTAATAAAATTATTGTCTTTGCTTTAAACCACTACATTTTAGGCTGATTGGAGATTCAGCAGTAAAAACTGGAAGAAATGGTCAACTAATAAGTGTTGCTAAAATTGAAATAATAGCTCCTTCCCTGCCCATCTTAGAATCAGCCTTCTGAGCTGTTATATTCCATACAAATGAGTCATAACTCTTCTTAGGAAAACTGCAGAACGCTCTTTTTATCACTTTGAATCTCTTTTGAGAAATATCACCTGCATTGTGGGCCAGATCTTTAAATTTTAAATGTCGATTTGCAACGCGGGCCCTAAAGGCTACTCATAAAAAAGGCCTCAGAGAAGCAACTCCCTTTGTTCATTAAGACAGTATTTTCTGCCTGGCTCTCTCTCTGAGCGGCATAAAACTGTTTGCTCAAGGAGCCAATATTTGAGCAGGAACAGGTTGCTTTAATAATTGATAATTAGATAACTTTAATATAGAATATAAGGTAGAATGAAACACAAGGTAAATGCATGAATAAAAGTGAATGGGGTTCCCAGCACTCCCAGCACAGCAGCAGCGGTGGTGGAGATGACGGCCCAGGCAGACAATGAACTTGCAAGCACACGGAGCCAAGGTGTTACCGTCCTCCTCTGAGCGTCTGCAGTTCTAATCTATTGAACTCGACCTTGAACCCATCCTACTTTACACCACGTTCTTTCTAGTTTTCCTGGGTGTGGTCCACTCATCCAGGCCCAGCGAGCCTCTCAGGGGTGAGGAGGCTGTCTGGGGACCCACTCAGTCATGAGAGACTGCCATTTGTTGAATTAATGCATCAAAAGCCATCTTGTCCGGAGATTGGTTCAAGATGGCAGAGTAGAAGGACATGCGCTCACTCCCTCTTGTGAGAACACCAGAATCACAACTAACAATCATCGACAGGAAGACACTGGAACTCACCAAAAAAGATACCCCACAACCAAAGACAAAGGAGAAGCCGCAATGAGATGGTGGGAGGGGCGCAATCACAATAAAATAATATCCCATAACCACTGGTTGGGTGACTCACAAACTGGAGAACAATTATACCACAGAAGTCCACCCACTGGAGTGAAGATTTTGACCCCCATGTCAGGCTTCCCAACCTGGGGGGTCCGGCAATGGGAAGTGGAATTCCCAGAGACTCAGACTTTGAAGGCTACTGGGATTTAATTGCAGGACTTCAACGGGACTGGGGGAAACAGAGACTCCACTCTTGGAGGGCACACACAAAGTAGTGTGTGCATCGGGACCCAGGGGAAGGAGCAGTGGCCCCAGGGGAGACTGAACCAGACCTACCTGCTAGTGTTGGAGGGTCTCCTGCAGAGGTGGGGGTGGCTGTGGCTCACCGCAGGGACAAGGACACTGGCAGCAGAAGTTCTGGGAAGTACTCCTTGGCGTGAGTCCTCCCAGAGTCCACCATTAGCCCCACCAAAGAGCCCGGGTAGGCTCCAGGGCTGGGTCACCTCAGGCCAAACAACCAACAGGGAGGGAACCCGGCCCCACCCATCAGCAGACAAGCAAATTAAAGTTTTACTGAGCTCTGCCCACCAGAGCAACACCCAGTTCTACCCACCACCAGTCCCTCCCAACAGGAAGCTTGCACAAGCCTCTTAGATAGCTTCATCCACCAGAGGGCAGACAGCAGAAGCAAGAAGAACTACAATCCTGCAGCCTCTGGAACGAAAACCACATTCACAGAAAGATAGACAAAATGAAAAGGCAGAGGACTATGTACCAGATGAAGGAACAAGATAAAACCCCAGAAAAACAACTAAATGAAGGGGAGATAGGCAACCTTCCAGAAAAAGAATTCAGAATAATGGTAGTGAAGATGATCCTGGACCTCGGAAAAAGAATGGAGGCAAAGATCGAGAAGATGCAAGAAATGTTTAACAAAGATCTAGAAGAATTAAAGAACAAACACCTAGAAGAATTAAAGATAAAACAGAGATGAACAGTACAATAACTGAAATGAAAAATACACTAGAAGGAATCAATAACAGAATAACTGAAGCAGAAGAACGGATAAATGACCTGGAAGACAGAATGGTAGAATTCACTGCTGTGGAACAGAATAAAGAAAAAAGAATGAAAAGAAATGAAGACAGCCTAAGAGACCTCTGGGACAACATTAAACACACCAACATTCACATAATAGGGGTCCCAGAAGGAGAAGAGAGAGAGCATGGACCCAAGAAAATATTTGAAGAGATTATAGTCGAAAACTTCCCTAACATGGGAAAGGAAATAGCCACCAAGTCCAGGAAGCGCAGAGAGTCCCACGCAGGATAAACCCATGGAGAAACATGCCGAGACACATAGTAATCACATTGACAAAACTGAAAGACAAAGAAAAATTATTAAAAGCAACAAAGGAGAAACGACAAATAACATACAAGGGAATTCCCATAAGGTTAACAGCTGATTTCTCAGCAGAAACTCTACAAGCAAGAAGAGAGTGGCATGATATATTTAAAGTGATGAAGGGAAGAACCTACAACCAAGATTACTCTACCCGGCAAGAATCTCATTCAGATTCGATGGAGAAATCAAAAGCTTTACAGACAAGCAAAAGCGAAGAGAATTCAGCACCACAAAACCATCTCTACAACAAATGCTAAAGGAACTTCTCTAAGTGGGAAACACAAGAGAAGAAAAGGATCTACAAAAACAAATCCAAAACAATTAAGAAAATGGTAATAGGAACATACATGTTGATAATTGCCTTAAATGTGGATAGATTAAATACTCCAACCAAAAGACACAGGCTTGCTGAATGGATACAAAAGCAAGACCCATATATATGCTGTCTACAAGAGACCCACTTCAGACCTAGGGACACATACAGACTGAAAGTGAGGGGACAGAAAAAGATATCCCATGCAAATGGAAATCAAAAGAAAGCTAGAGTAGCAATACTCATATCAGATAAAATAGACTTTAAAATAAAGAATGTTACAAGAGACAAGGAAGGACACTACATAATGATCAAGGGATCAATCCAAGAAGAAGATATAACAATTATAAATATATATGCACCCAACATAAGAGCACCTCAATACATAAGGCAAATGTTAATATCTGTAAGAGAGGAAATCGACAGTAACACAGTAATAGAGGGGGACTTTAACACCTTACTTACACAAATGGACAGATCATCCAGACAGAAAATTAATAAGGAAACACAAGCTTTAAATGACACTATAGACCAGATACATTTAATTGATATTTATAAGACATTCCATCTGAAAACAGCAGATAACACTTTCTTCTCAAGTGCACACGGAACATTCTCCAGGATAGATCACATCTTGGTCACAAATCAAGCCTCAGTAAATTTAAGAAAACTGAAATCATATCAAGCATTTTTTCCAACCACAATGCTATGAGATTAGAAATAAATTACAGGAAAAAATCTGTAAAAAATACAAACACATGGAGGCTAAACAATACGTTACTAAATAACCAAGAGATAACTGAAGAAATCAAAGAGGAGATCAAAAAATACCTAGAGACAAATGACAATGAAAACACGGTGATCCAAAACCTATGAGATGCAGCAAAAGCAGTTCTAAGAGAGAAGTTTATAACAATACAATCCTACCTCAAGAAATAAGAAAAATCTCAAATAAACAACCTAAACTTTCACCTAAAGGAACTAGAGAAAGAAGAACAAACAAAACCCAAAGTTAGCAGAAGGAAAGAAATCATAAAGATCAGAGCAGAAATAAATGAAACAGAAACAAAGAAAACAATAGCAAAGATCAATAAAACTAAAAGCTGGTTCTTTGAGAAGATAAACAAAATTGATAAACCTTTAGGCAGACTCATCAAAAAGAAGAGGGAGAGGACTCAAATCAATAAAATTAGAAATGAAAAAGGAGAAGTTACAACGGACACTGCAGAAATACAAAGCATTATAAGAGACTACTACAAGAAATTCTATGCCAATAAGGTGGACAAACTAGAAGAAATAGACAAATTCTTAGAAAAGTATAACCTTCCAAGACTGAATCAGGAAGAAATAGAAAATATGAACAGACCAATCACAAGTAATGAAATTGAAACTATGATTAAAAATCTTCCAACAAACAAAGGTCGAGGACCAGATGGCTTCACAGTTGAATTTTATCAAACACTTAGAGAAGAGCTAACACCTATCCTTCTCAAACTCTTCTAAAAATTTGCAGAGGAAGGAATAATCCCAGACTCATTCTACGAGGCCACAATCCCCCTGATACCAAAAACAAAGATACTACAAAAAAAGAAAATTACAGACCAATATCACTGATGAATATAGATGTAAAAATCCTCAACAAAATACTAGCAAACAGAATCCAACAACACATTAGAAGGATCATACACCATGATCAAGTGGGATTTATCCCAGGGATGCAAGGATTCTTCAATATACGCAAATCAATCAAGGTGATACACCGTATTAACAAACTGAAGAATAAAAACCATATGATCATCTCAGCAGATGCAGAAAAAGCTTCTGACAAAATTCAACAGCAATTTGCAATAAAATCTCTCCAGAAAGTGGGCATAGAGGGAACCTACCTCAACATAATAAAGGCCATATACAAAAAACCCACAGCAAACATCATTCTCAATGGTGAAAAACTGAAAGCATTTCCTCTAAGATCAGGAACAAGACAAGGATGTCCACTCTCACCAGTATTATTCAACATAGTTTTGGAAGTCCTAGCCACAGCAATCAGAGAAGAAAAAGAAATAAAAGGAATATAAATTGGAAAAGAAGAAGTAAAACTGCCACTGTTTACAGATGACATGATATTATACATAGAGAATCGTAAAGATGCCACCAGAAAACTACTAGAGATAATCAATGAATTTGGTAAAGTTGCAGGATACAAAATTAATGCACAGAAATCTCTTGCATTCCTATACACTAACAGCGACAGGTCAGAAAGAGAAATTAAGGAAACAATCCCATTCACCATTGCAACAAAAAGAATAAAATACCTAGGACTAAACCTACCTAAGGAGGTAAAAGACCTGTACTCAGAAAACTAAAAGACATTGATGAAAGAAATCAAAGATGACACAAATAGATGGAGAGATATACCATGTTCTTGGATTTGAAGAATCAATATTGTGAAGATGACTACACTACCCAAAGCAATCTACAGATTCAATGTAATCCCTATCAAATTACCAGTGTCATTTTTTACAGAACTAGAACAAAAAAGTCTTAAAATTTGTATGGAGACACAAAAGACCCCGAATAGCCAAAGCAATCTTGAGGGAGAAAAGCAGACCTGGAGGAACCAGACTCCATGACTTCAGACTATACTACAAAGCTACAGTAATCAAGACAATATGGTACTGGCACAAAAGCAGAAATACAGATCAATGGAACAGGATAGAAAGCCCAGAGATAAACCCATGCACCTATGGTCAACTAGTCTATGACAAAGGAGGCAAGGATATACAATGGAGAAACGACAGTCTCTTCAATAAGTGGTGCTGGGAAAACTGAACAGCTACATGTAAAAGAATGAAATTAGAACACTCCCTAACACCATACACAAAAATAAACTCCAAATGGATTAAAGACCTAAATGTGAGACTGTACACTACAGAACTCTTAGAGGAAGACATAGGAGGAGCACTCTTTGACATAAATCACAGCAAGATCTTTTTTGACCCACCTCCTAGAGTAATGGAAATAAAAACAAAAATAAGCAAATGGGACCTAATGAAACATAAAAGCTTTTGCACAGCAAAGGAATTATAAACAAGACAAAAAGACAACCCTCAGAGTGGGAGAAAATATTTGCAAATGAATCAATGGACAAAGGATTAATCTCCAAAATATATAAACAGCTCATGCAGCTCAATATTTAAAAAACTACCCAATTAAAAAATGGGCAGAAGACATAAATAGACATTTCTCCAAAGATACAGATGGCCAAGAGGCACATGAAAAGCTGCTCAACATCACTAATTATTAGAGAAATGCAAATTAAAACTACAATGAGGCATCACCTCACACCAGTTAGAATGGGCCTACAAGCAACAAATGCTGGAGAGGGTGTGGAGAAAAGGGAACCCTCTTGCACTGTTGGTGGGAATGTAAATTGATACAGCCACTATGGAGAACAGTATAGAGGTTCCTTAAAAAACTAAAAATAGAATTACCATATGACCCAGCAATCCCACTACTGGGCATATACCCAGAGAAAACCATAATTCAAAAAGAGTCATGTACCCCAATGTTCATTGCAGCTCTATTTACAATAGCCAGGACATGGAAGCAACCTAAGTGTCCATCAACAGATGAATGGATAAGGAAGATGTGGCACATATATACAATGGAATATTACTCAGGCATAAAAAAGAATGAAATTGTGTCATTTGTAGAGACGTGGTTGGACCTATAGTCTGTCATACATAGTGAAGTAAGTCAGAAAGAGAAAAACAAATATCATATATTAACGAATATGTGTGGAATCTAGAAAAATAGTACAGATGAACCAGTTTGCAAGGCAGAAATAAAGACACAGATGTAGAAAACAAACATATGGACACCAAAGGGGGAAAGCGATGGGGGTCGGGGTGACATATATACACTAATATGTATAAAATAGATAACTAATAAGAACCTGCTGTATAAAAAATAAATTTGAAAAAAAACATGTAAAGCGCAGGGAACACTACTCAATACTCTGTAATGACCTACATGGGAAAAGAATCTAAAAAAGAGTGGATATATGTATATGTATAACTGATTCACTTTACTGTACAGCAGAAACTAACACAACATTGTAAATCAGCTATACTCCATTAAAACTTAATTTTAAAAATAAAAGTGAATGGGATTAATAGCATCATTGTAGAAAATGCCTCTTACTGCCCAGCAGGTCAGTGTTTGCCTGACAAGAAAAATCAGTCACCTCAGACTCCTTCAAGAGGCTCAGAGAGGGCTTCCCTGGTGGCGCAGTGGTTGAGAATCTGCCTGCCAATGCAGGGGACACGGGTTCGAGCCCTGGTCTGGGAAGATCCCACATGCCGCGGAGCAACTGGGCCCGTGAGCCACAACTACTGAGCCTGCGCGTCTGGAGCCTGTGCTCCGCAACAAGAGAGGCCGCGATAGTGAGAGGCTCGCGCACCGCGATGAAGAGTGGCCCCCACTTGCCACAACTAGAGAAAGCCCTCGCACAGAAACGAAGACCCAACACAGCCAAAAATAAAATTAATTAATTAATTAATTAAAATACTTATAAAAAAAAAAAAAGAGGGTCAGAGAGTGTCAGCCAAGAGCAGGGAAGATTCAAGGGCAGTTTACTGCCTGGGAAGGAAGTTCTTTGCATGTCATCAGGGACTTGTTCAAACGGTGAGTCTTTACAGAGCACAGGCTTTGGCTTCATCTACAAGAAGCCTTGGGGACACAATGCTACTTTTTGGTGCTAGAAGGACCAAACCAAGACAGTTTCAAGGAAGTTGTTGACAGGCGCGTGATGGCTCCATGCAGACTCTACACCTGGGTTCTAGAGCAGCACGGAACAGAAGGTGCATTTGCTTGGGGTGGAGGTAATCAGGACCAACGGGAAGACTTTTGCAGCCTTACAGCCCCTTTCAATCTTTCCCAATACACCCCTGAGCCGAGAGTGTCTGTCAGTCTTGGAAGATGGATTTGGAAATTGAAGCCAAACCACAAGATTTATAAACAGTGCACTTGTTCCTGGTCTTCTTGACATGTGGTAGCTCAACTAAAGTAAGGTTTCTGTTCTCGTTTCCTCTCTTTTTTAAAAAAAAAATTGGACCTCAGAGGTGCAGAATTGGGGTCTGTGCATAATCCTAGATTCAGGTTATAATACAACCATTGGTCCATGTATGGCTGTCTTTGTTAGGTACGCATGTCTATCTGTCTGTATATGATAAACACCCTGAACTCACCAGCCAGCTCAAGCATGAGAACACTGCAGATAACTAATACCTTCATATGTGCTCTTTTCCCATCATCACTTTGCTTCTTTCCTCAGAGGCAACTACTGTCTTGAATTTGGGATTCATCATTACTTTGCTTTAAAGAAAACTATTATGACATACACATGTAGGCCTACATATTTTGTGTAGCTGTGCATTTTTAAAACTATATTAAAAGGCTCTCATACTATATGAAGTCTTCTGGGACTTGCTCTTTCATGCAACCTTATGATGCTAGGAAGCATTGTGTTTTTAATCTGGCTGTAGTTCGCTCACTATCACCCATGTATAGTAGTCTATGTGTGCGTGGACTCCGTTTATATAGGAAGCTGGGATTCTTCCAGTTTTTTCCAGTGCTATTGGAAACAGCACTGCTATGTGCATTCTTATTCGAGACTTCTTTTTTTTTTAATTTTTGAATTTTATTTTATTTATTTCTTATACAGCAGGTTCTTATTAGTTATTCATTTTATACATATTAGTGTATATATGTCAATCCCAATCTCCCAATTCATCCCACCACCACCCCCGCCGCTTTCCCCCCTTGGTGTCCATACGTTTGTTCTCTACATCTGTGTCTTGTTCGAGACTTCTTATACACGACTGTAAGCATCTCTCTTCATGGTTTCCAGGACTGGAATTGCCAGGTTGTTGGGTAGGCTAATGTTCTAATTTACAATGTTCAAAGATTGATTTCCAGAGTAGTTTTAATAACTTACGCTCCCACCAGCAATGTATAAAGTATACTCTTGATCTGCTTCCTCTCCAATACTTGGCACTGCCGGGCTTCATAATTTTGCCAGACATAGGTGTGCAATGGTATTTCATTATGTCATGGGCATGTCCCTGATTTCTAATGAAGTTTATTATAGTTTACCGGGCCCCTGTATTTCCTCTTCTCTGAAAGGCCTGTTCATATCTTTCACCCATTTTTCACATCAATTGTCTTTTTCTTATTAATTTCTAGAAGTTTGTTTTATAGTCTGTGTCAGTTACATGCGCTGCTAATACTGTCTTTATTCTAGCTTGCCAAATTCATCAGTTTCATAGTGCGGGCTTTTGGTGTATTGTTTAAGAAAGCTTTTTCTACCCCAAGGTCAGAAAAATAATCAATCACCTATATTTTCTCGTTAAAAATTTTAAAGTTTTGTTTTGATGTTCCTACGTGTAAAGTTGACCTTTGTGTCTGATGTGAGGCAGGGATTCCATTTTACTTTCTTCTGTATGGACGAAGAAAAAACACTTTTCTAGTTCCATTTACTGAACAATCTCCTTTCATCCAGCAATGTCCCATCATCACCTCAGTCGTGTATCAAGTGGTTCTGCTTGTGGGTTCCCACTGGCTGATTTCTTACCCTTAGCCCAACACCACACTGTCTTAATTGCTATAACTTCATGATAATACTTGACGTCTGCTAGGCAAATCCTCCTCCTCCTTATTTTTGTTTAGAATACACATGGCTCTTTCTCAGTCCTTTGATCTTCACTACACACGTTAGAAATCAGGTGTCAAGTTCATGAAAACCCTGTTGTGATTCTGAATGGAGCTGCCTTAAATCTAGAGATCTATTTAGAGAGAATTTGTACTTTTGAGCCGTTTTGTTTTCCTATTCACGAACATAGGATATCCAGCCATGTCTCTGGTCCTTCTTTAATGTCAAAGTCTGTACAGATTTTCTGTGTAAGGGTTTTACAAATAATTTCTTAGATTTGTTCTAAGAAACTTACAGATTTTTTTCTACTACAACGTTTTTTGCTATTCACTTTTCTTTTTTCTTTTTTTTTTTTTTTTTTTTTGGCTGCGTTGGGTCTTCGTTGCTGCGCGTGGGCCTTCTCTAGTTGCAACAAGCGGGGGCTACTCTTCGTTGCGGTGCACGGCCTTCTCAATGCGGCAGCTTCTCTCGTTGTGGAGCACAGGCTATAGGCACTCAGGCTTCAGTAGTTGTGGCGCATGGGCTCAGTAGTTGTGGCTCATGGGCTCTAGAGTGCAGGCTCAGTAGTTGTGGTGCACAGGCTCAGTTGTTCCGTGGCATGTGGGATCTTCCCGGACCAGGGATCGAACCCATGTGCCCTGCACTGGCAGGTGGATTCTTAACCACTGCGCCACCAGGGGAGTCCACTATTCACTTTTGAAAATCAATGTTTCATCTAGCCACCTTGCTGAACACCCAATTTTTCTAATAATTTATAGACTTTTGTGTTATCACTGTAGATAATCATATCTACAAATAATGATTTGTAGATATTAATATTTGCACATCTGCAAATAATGACAAGTGTTTCTCTTTTTCATCCTATGCTATTAATTCCTTTTTATATGTAATGTCAAAAAGAAGCATAGAGATATGGGAGAGCTTTGCCCTGTTGTTGATTTTAAAGTGGATGCTTCCATGTTTCATCATTAGAATGATTTTGTGTATATTTTAGGTACCCTTTATTAGGTGAAGAACATGTACTATTGCTCCTAGTTTAATAAGAAATATTTATTTTTCATCATGAATGGTTAATTTTATAAGAGGCTTTTTCAACTTCTACTGAGATGATTTTCTCTCTCAATACAATGACATTTTCAGATTTTCTAACATTAAATCTTCCTTGAACTTGTAGGCAATTCTTAGGTATTGGTTATTATCATTTTCATACACTCTGGGATTCAGTTGGCTAATATTTTGTTAGGGATACATCTTCGTAAGTGAGATGGGCCAACAATTTGGCTTTCTTATACTATCCTTGGTTTCAAGGTCATACCTCGCTTATAAAATGAGCAAAAGCCAGTTCTCTCAAATAAATTAATTTTCTGTCTCTCCTTGTTGACATTTTCAAGTTAACGGGGCCAGCTCAGTAAGCAAGATGGGAAGGAGTTCAAAAAGAGACAAGAGGGGCATTTTAACAAGTTATTAGGATATGAACAAGAACATGCTTTATAAAGACAGCCTATTTCAATGTTTCTCAACCCTGGCTGCAAAATAGGATCACCTGGAGGGCTTTTAAAAAAAATGCCTATGACAGGCACACCCAGGCCAATTAGACTAGACTTTCTGGGGTCGGGCCCAGACATTGCATTTTTTAAAAGCCCTCTTGAGTGGATCTAACCTGTAGCCAGGATTGGAAATATTGGCACATAAGAATCTGGATTTTCCTTTCCGTGAAGCAGTATCACAGATCTTCATCTTATTAATAGAGTGTTTGCTGGCATATTTCTGAGTGGTAACAATGGTGCTGATCACAGCACAAACAACAGAGACACTCATACTCGACAACTCGTGATTGAATAAACTATGGTTCTTTTATTCAATGAAATCTATGTAGCCACCCAAAGAAAGTTCTACAGAGACGTTAGTGATCTAGAGTTCATGCAGATTATAAACTAGTAGGTACTGACCATGACATTTCATAAAACATTTAGAGAGAGGAAAAATTGCATGGATAAGCAACAAATAACCTCGTTAATCACTCTGTGTTGAGAGTAGCAATTGTTTTAGCTTGCTTTTATGGGGTTTTTTTCCCCTAGCCTGTTTGAAATGCATAGGAAGTTCTTAGGCAAAAGGAAAAAGATAAATGTAAAATATAATGAGACAGTTACATAATATCTTACTTTATTTAAGACAGTTTTGTTACAAGGACAAATCCACTCATGTCAGCTCCAGCTTCCGTATGCAGCACACACACACTCAAGATGACGTCAAGCTGGCGTAGAACCAGGACCCGAAAGTTCAGGTGCAGCCTCTTCTCCGAACTCCTGTCTCTCCCTCTCTGAGAACCTGCTGCTGCTTCCGTCTCCCCGGACGTCCCGTTTGCCCAAGTCTGTAGCTTGCCGTGGAGGGCCTCGGACTGAGTCATAACCACACGATCTTTGAATCCAGTGCCATCCCTTTGGGCAAGTTGCTAAACCTCCTCAAGGCTTAGTTGGTCATTTATAAACAGAGACATAATGGGACAACCCCACATATTTCTAGCAAAGTACCTGTTGCCTTAAAAACATTCAGCCCATGTTCACTATAAAACATCAAGGGTGATCATAACTTGTTGAAGATGTGCGATTAAACCTCAGCATTGGGGCTTCCCTGGTGGCGCAGTGGCTGAGAGCCTGCCTGCCAATGCAGGGGACACGGGTTCGAGCCCTGGTCCGGGAAGATCCCACATGCCGCGGAGCAACTGGCCCCGTGAGCCACAATTACTGAGCCTGCGCGTCTGGAGCCTGTGCTCTGCAACGGGAGAGGCCGCAACAGTGAGAGGCCCGCGCACCGCGATGAAGAGTGGCCCCCGCTCGCCGCAACTAGAGAAAGCCTTCGCACAGAAACGAAGACCCAACGCAGCCATAAATAAATAAATAAATAAATAAATAAAAACACAAAGTTAAAAAAAAACCTCAGCATTGCCCAGGGGGACAGAGGGCAACAAGGACATTCTGGGGCTTGGGGGAACAACAGCATGGACCAACCTCAGCATCCAGCAGAGCCAGGAGGAGGGAGGCTGACGTGTGAAGGGGAGACGGTGCCTGGAAGGATGGGCTCCTGGCAAGTCAGATGGATGGCCTGCTCTGGAAGGACCAGGACCCAGAGCCCTTCCTGCTTCCGGAGCCTGAGGCTGGAAGGGGGGCAGCCTCCCCTGATCTTTGCCATCACCATGAGCCTGGACCTAACTGTCACGGCCAGCATGGCCCGAGGGGACAGAGAGGCTGGACACATCGACATAAACAAGGATGGGCGCCCACAGGAGAGACGAGATTTTCTCCAACTTTCTGCAGACTCTAATCCCACTAGTCTGTGCAGGCTGTTCACTGAGCGCTCGCCGGAGCCCAGGCACCAGGGCCGTGGCACTTGCTGACCTGCTAAGTTCTCTGACCCACCCAGGCCACTGCTGTGGCCTCAGATGCGGGGCGTGAGGCACAGAGGTTGGAGGCACCTATCAGCCCCCTCCCCAGGGCACAGCCCAGCCTCTCCCCTCAAGCCTGTGCTCCCCGGGATCCACAAGGGGTGTCACTACCCCCACTCCACTGCCTGCACCCCTTTCGATCTGTCCCCCTCCGAAGCCACCGCCCAGGTCTCTTCCAAATGACGGTGCTGACCTCTGAGATGCGGGGACTGCCTCAGGCCCACGTCGTCCGCACGACCGTGGAGAGCTTTCCCAACCGCCCACCTGACAGTGTGGGCCCTGCTCAGAGCCCCCCCCTTGCTCCCCATCACCAGCCACCAGGTGTCCCAGGGTCGTAGAACGTTATCCTAGGAGGTGCTCTTTGCCAAGTGCTTTGGGGGGAATGCATTTGGAGAGGGCAGCGCCCCATCTGCCCTTCCTGGGATCCACGGACACAGGAGCACGTTCAAGGCTCTGAACCGAGCCCAGAAAGAGGCAGAATTTACTGTCCTAGAGAGAGAAAGTGGAGCAAAGGTAACTGGGCAGCGGGAGGGAGGAATGGGGAGTTAGTGTTTAATGGGCACGGAGTTTCAGTGTGGGATGGCAAAAAATTTCTGGAAGTAGTGGTGATGGTAGCACAGCATTGTGAATGTACTTAATGCCACTGAACTGTATACTTAAAGATGATTAAAATGGTAAATTTTATATGATGTATATTTTACAATAAATAAACCTAAATAAACAAACAAAACCCCTAAATTTATCTCATGGTTTCCATGGCACTTGAGCACATGTCAGCTGGGTCCTCGATTTCCAGGCTGAAATCAAGCTGTCAGCCAACTGTGTCCTTATCTGGAGGCTCAGGTGAGAAATAATCACCTTCCATGGCCCTCGGGTTGGTGGTGGAACGTATTTCCTTGCAGTCGTAGGAGAAATGGGGTTCCCATTGTCCTGCTAGCTGTTAGCCGGGGATGACCCTCAGCTTCTAGAGGTCACCCTCAGCCCCTTGCCATGTGGCCTCCTCCATGGGCCCCTCAAACTTCCAACCTCTTGCTCCAGGAAGGGCTCAGTTCCTTGAAGGGCTCACCTGATTAGGCCAGGCCCCCCGGGATCATCTGCCTTTTGATTAACTCAAGGTCGACTGATGAGTAACCTGCTTACAGGCATGATATCCCATCAGAGTCACAGCTTCTGCCTGCAATCCAGGGGGCGGATTATAAAGGGCATGCCCACCAGGAGATGGGCATCTTAGGGTCATCTTAGAGTTCTGCTACCACACCTGCCCATGTATATTAGAAGTCCCACTAAATCGGATTTAACCTACAATAAACAGCTGGTTCCACTGAGGTTCTCCGCTTGGCTTGTAGAGCCTCCTGGGAAAGAAGGTTTTACTGTGAGACATAGAAGGAATGAAAAATTAGTCTTTACCCTTCTGCAGGGCCAGCCCGCTTTGAAGACCTCAGGAGCAGCATTTGCAAGACACAGGCAGCTGGAACAGTTAGTGTCAGTCGCTCCATCTCTCTGCAAAAGAGAACCCCTTGTGGTTGTCAATTAGCTGTGCTTGCTGGCTTAACAGTCTGTTGCCTGGACTTGAAGGTAAAAAAACTGGGTCAAACGAAATGATTTCAGGCCTGCGAAAGAGTTATGTCTGCTGACCATCCTGTCTGTGCTCTGGACACTGTCAGTGCTTGGAGGGGCGTGGACAATGGTCTCCAGCCAGGCTGCCCGTGAGAGCCCCTGGGGACCCTTAAGAAACGGGTGCCTGGGTCCTACCCACCCAGACTGATCACATCACGTTCTCCTGTGTATTCGCAGCTCTGCTCAGGTGGCGCTAACAGGAGGCCCAGGCAGAGAACCACTAGATTGGATAATCATTTGGGGAACAAGTCCTAATATGATAACAATTAGAAACCAAGCTGATTTCGTTGAAAGCGTATCCAGCTTATTAGAGCAAGAACTGGAGCCCTGTAGGGAGTGGGGATACAGCTTAGAAAGAACTTGGTTTCGTGCAATGGGGGAGGGATGGCTTGTTTCCAGGACATCCAGAGTCAGAGGAGGATTCACGGGGCCAGAGACGCAGCCCACTGCGCACAAGTTCAGCACGGCCCTCATGGAGCTGTGGTCTCCTGGACACGTACAGCAGCAACACGATGTGTCCCAAAAGCTTCTCAGATCCTGGCTGGTTTTGTGTGTGTGTGTGTTTAACTGGAGCACAACAGGATTCAACTCTGTGATCTTGCACTTTTTAGGTGAGATAATTGTATCATGGTGTGCTAAGAGAAGGCACATCTTTTTCTCCTGGAAATTTATGAATGAGATCATAGACTGTCTTGGATTTGCTTTAAAATCATCTAGGGCAGGTGTGTGTGTGTGTGTGTGTGTGTGTGTGTGTGTGTGTGTGTGTGTGTGCGTGCGTGTGTGTGTGCCAGGGGGCGGGGTCTGTAGACATAACAATATAAGCCCCAATGTGACTTGTCAGAGTTGAGCGATGGTTGCATAGGGAGGGTTCATTGTACCATTCTCCCCACTTCTGTGCATTTGAAATTTTCCATAATAAAAAGTTAACAAAATTAATCTGATGAACCAAGAGACAAAAGAATAACACATCAATTAAAACTTAAAAAGTTACCTTAAAAAGGAACAGCTGAGTTCAAAGCGGCACGGAGCTCTGCTGCTGCATGAGAAGATCCTCACAGCCCTGAACCTGGAAACCACGTGCATTATGACCTGACACAAACGTGAGATCCGGCGTTGGGCTGGGACCTGCCCCTGCCTTGGCCGTGGGCTCCTGACAGAGAGAGAGAGACAGCGCTCTGGCTAGGACCCCCTCCACCAAGATCTCCGGGACAGCAGGGCCAGGTCTGCATCTCTTTGCACCCTCAGAGCCTGGAACAGCCCGTGGTGCAGAGAAGTGCCTGAAAAATCGCTGGGCGTTTACAGAACCAAAATAAACCAACTGATTTCTTCTTCTCCTTCCAGGTCTGGTCAGGCCCTTGCAGAAGATGCCTCCATCTGGGGATCCCTGTTTCCCAAGGATGTAAACAATGGAGAGGGTGGAGATGTTGAGACAGAAGGGCCTTAGCAGGGGGAGCAAAGGCAAACAGCAGACATGCAAGGTCTGGACCAGGATGGGACTGGCCGTTTCTCCATGTGGCACCAAAGGAGACGAGAGGTTTCTATTCTGGATCAGGGGTGAGCCGCGTGAGAGACGCTGAAGAGCTTGCTGAGCCGTCATCCCACGGGGCAGAGGTCATGGCTATTCTCTCACCAGCCATCCTGAGCACACGTCATGGCGCTGGGCACGTAAGGGTGCACTGTGGAAGGAAGGAAGGAAGGAGGGGGAGGGAGGGAGGGAGGGAGGGTGGGAGAAGGGGATAGAGGGGAGGGGAGGGGGAGGGCAGGAGGGAGAAGCTCATTATATCAATAGGAAGTTACGGCATATTCCACACTGGAGACCTTTTAAAGGAGAAAGAAACCATTCGGGGATTTGGACTGCTGAATTGCAATACTGAAAATGCAGGGCTCAAACCAGTCCAGGAGAACTGAACCTTGAAGGGGGAGTGGAAGAAACACACAGGACTTATAAAAATAGAACTCTGGCCCACAGCCTGCAGTAACCAGCCCAGGACGCTGCCTGCAGTATTTAGTGACAATCTAGGAAGCAAAACAATAATCCCAGCCTCACGTGGACAGCACTTGATTAATAACTGATGACTTCCCTAATTTTTTTTTTTTTTTCCCCCTTCCTACTTATGAGCAGCCAGAGAAAGCGGATGTGGTCCCCTAATCAGTCACATAGGTTACCGGCCTCCAGCCCCCAGACCCACAGCCTCCATCGGGGCCACCTGAGCCATCCCTTTCCTCCACCAGGAAGTTCTCCCACTCCTAATCTCTGCCAGAATGCCTCACCACAGCCGGATCTGAGCAAACAGCCTCTGCTTTCCTCATGTGGTGGGTCTTCTTTTATTTCTACAGCCCTCACCCCCAGACCGTTTTCCTCCCGCTTCTGCCCCCGGCTGCCCGTGCTCCCTCCTGCTCCTCCTTCATTGCAGCTCTGCAGGTCACACTGTCAGTTGACCTTCTGCCCCTTACTCCTACCCCTGGGGCATCCCCTCAAGCACCTCTGCCCTCCCTCCCTCCCTGCCCTGCTCCCTCCATGGTCCTGTTCCCCTTTCTGCCTTTGCTGGTCTCTGGACTGGGGTTACTGGATAAAATACAAGATGAGAGTCAAATTTGAATTTCAGAGAAACAACAAATAAGTTTTTAGTATAAGTATATCCCAAATATTGCATGGGACATACTTATGCTTAAAAATATACAGTCATACCTCGTTTTATTGCACTCCTCAGATATTGCATTTTTTGCAAATTGAAGGTTTGTAACCCTGTGTTGAGCAAGTGTATTGGCACCATTTTTCCAACAGCATTATTTTTTAACTAAGGCATGTACATTTTTTAGACATAACTGCTACGGCACACTTAATAGACTACAGTATAATGTAAATATAAATTTATATGCACTGGGAAACCAAAACATTCCTGTGACTCACGTTATTGCCATATTCGCCTTATCATGGTGGTCTGGAACCAAACCACGATCTCTCTGAGGTCAGCTTGTACACATGTTGTTTATCTGCTAGTCAAATTTGACTGCGTGTCCCGTGTTCTTATTTTCGAAGGCTGATGACCCCACCCTGCGATTCCCCAGGTGGCCATTTACCCCCCCTTCCCCCAGCCCAGTGATGACTTGGGACAAGAAAGAATGGCCTCTGGCAGCAGGACCTCTACGCCCCCAAGATTTCAAAGAAGGCAGCAGAGACTCAGGACGCTGATGTGCACACAGGGAGGTGCAGGAGCTGCACTACCTCTGCGCTCCCCCGAAGCTGGGGAGGGGGCCCTGCCGGCTGCCTGAGTCACACAGTCACACACGTGTCATGAATGATCCTCTAATCGACACCGTGCGGTCGTGATTCCACCTATTTCAGATGGGGAAGCCGAGGTCACAGCAAGGCTGGACCTGCACTCTGGCCTCATTGTGTGGTGGGGTGCCCACCTTATCCAGGTGACCACAGGCAGCAAACACAGCTCCCCCTCTGCCCCCTGAGGCATCCAGGCTGTGAGCTGGGAAGAGGGCGAGGCGGGGGACACCCCGAGAAGAGATTCTCTGAGCCTGGAAATGCAAGAGCATCATTCAATTCACCTGCCAACGATTACCTCTGAGCCTGGAACGCACGTGCTTGTGTCTTGATTAGAGCCACACTCGGAGATGCTGGCTGTTAACTTGATAAACCTCAAGCGACATCTGTCGGGTAGAAAGGATGACCCCAGATGTTATGCCACAGCTGCCCCGTGGCCTAGTGCCCAATTTTGCATCTCTTATCAAGCTTATTCCAGCATCTCCTTTCCAGCTGACTGTACCTATCTCCGTTCCTCAAATGCTCATTAAACCAGCGTCACCTTCCTGCCGCTCCCCTCGTTGCCTTCTGAATCATCAATGAATCGTTGATCCACGGTCACTACACACTTGTCTCAGAATTGGTTTTTGAAATTTTCGAAATTATACCTGGACCCCATGACGGCACGCTTGTGCTTACTGGTTTTTTTTTTACATGCAGCAAATCAAGCCGTGCTTCCAAAAAACCATATACAGTAAAAGTCTGACGTTAAGATTAGCTACAGGCTAATATTTATCTTGTCCTCAAATACCAGCATTATTTTTAAAAGAAAAGAAAAGGCTTGCTGGGCTGTGGGGTCCATGGCAGCAGCCGGGACCTGAGAACTAGCCCTGACTGGAAGATTGTCACCCACTTTGGTTTCCACTTCGGACTGTCACCTCCAGGATGGGGGGGAGGGGCACGTGCTTTCGTATCTTGACGTCTGGTGATGGTGTTGTGTCCTTGTCTACAAAGCCCTAAGGAGCCAGAGCTACTCTGAACAGCAGTAATCATAAAAGGCCCTTCAGGTGAGCTAATTTGATGGGGCAAGCACGCAGCCCCCGGGTATGTATCTGGCGAGACCCCCTATCGAGATGGGAAAGTGAGGCAGTTATCTGATGCGACACGGATTGTGGAGGGGTCAGGAGACGAGGGCTCAGGCCCTAGCTGGACCCCGTGCGGTCCGCTCCCTCGCCCAACATCCAGGGGGTGGACAGGGGCCCTCAGTCCCAGCTGCAGGGAGAGGCGATTTCGGGCTTCCTGCTCTGGAGGAGGAGGCCTGCCAGTCTTGGGGCTCCTGTGCCTCCAGTTCTGTGACTTTGGGTGACGCCCTTCTCCATCCCGAAGGCCGTTTCCTCACCGATAAGCAAGCCGGGAGGGCTGAGTAAGCTCTGAAGTTCTGCATCTTGGTGGGTGATGATATTCCCGCCCCTGATTATGGAAGTTTGTAGTAATCATATTTTTGTTTGCATGACAACTTTTTTGGTCTTAGCGCTGACTTATTTGATGACAAGTCCTTGTTACGACAGCCAGCTCGCCACCATTTTATACCATCTCTTATCCTCATTGTTCCCTTGGGGAAATACTGCCTGCCTTCTAACTGTTTCTAGAAATGCACTCCGGCAAAACACCTGTGGTGCTTGTGCCGGGCCCTCCCAATCACGGGGTGAGAGAGCTTCTGCTACAGTCGGGGGTTCCCTGCTGCAAGTTCCCTGCTATGGCTGACCCACAGTGATGGTCCTGAAGGCGCAGAGCAATGGGGGCAGGGGGAGAAAGGCCGCAGGCACCTCTTGACGCCCTGTATGCCATGATGGGGAAGCAGGGCACTGAGGGGGTTCTCCAAAGGCCTGCAAGTACTTCTTAGAGCCACCGCGCTCTCTTCCAAAGAGATTGATCCCCGCGGGACATTCACACGTGTCTGGGAAGCTACTGAAACCTCAGCATGTATTCATCTTCAGAAGATGAATGATGCATCTTCAAAACAGAGGAGGATCTCCCTGATTCATAGTGGCTTCCAATCCTGGGACGAGGGAGGACCACACACGAGAGCCAGTGTCCGTCGTTGGTGTGAGGTTGATGGGCGTTGCTGATTCAGCTGATGCAGAGGTGATGTGGCAGTGGGTCAGCAGGGAGGGTAGGGCCCCAGCTCAGGGATTCTGATGACTCTTGCATGGCTTCCAGACACACTTTTCTTTGAGTCATTGCCGGGCTGTCTGGTGCCAGCCTGCAGCCTCAGAGGGCAGGGCCACCACCAGCTGGGCTGTGCTGGCCACAGACGAGCCTGATGCCTGAGTGGTCCAGGCAGCCCGTCCTGGGCCAGGATGTTGGAGAGGCACAGGGGTGGGGTGGCAGGCCACAGCTCCACCCACCGTGAGCTCACGAGCAGGCACCCAGCCTGAGCGCAGGGGAGGTGAGAAGGAGTCTAAATCCCCACGTGGGCATCAAACAGCTTGGGAGGTTATCCCAGGGTTTGAGGACGTGTTTTCTTAGTCCCAGATCATCTCCTTACCTGAGGCTCAGGTGAAGAAGGAGTGATCTGCTCCAGCAGGGGCACAAAAGCTTTGTCTACCTCCTACACGGCACCATGCATCACTCTGGTCACACGAAGTGGTTAACTCTTGTCTTGGTAACTCAAATGGCTTACACAGCAGAAATTTATTACTCACAGCTCTGGAGCCTGGAAGCGCAAGATCAGGTGCCAGCGAGGTCGGGTTCTGGTGAGGACTCTCTTCCTGGTTTGCAGATGCTGCTTTCTTGCTGTGTCCTCACGTGGCCGAGAGCAGAGAGATGGCAACTCTTCTGTCTCTTCTCATCAGGACACTAATGCCATCCTGGGAGCCCCACCCTCATGACCTAATCACCTCCCAAAGGCCCCACCTCCAAATACCATCACATTAGGGATTTGGGTTTCAACATGTAAATTCTGGGAGGACGTAAACATTCAGTCCAAAGCAACTGTATTACTTTTGTGTACCATTTATTTTTAACAAGTAATATATAAACACAGGACAAAATTTTAAAGTATACAAAGCATTCCCCTCTGATTCCCATTGCCCCAGATACCCGGTCTCCTCTCTGGAGACAAGCGCAGTGACAAGTTCCATGGGCATCCTCCAGAGATAGCCATATAAAAAGTGCAAAAGCTGGCAGGCCATATGGGCCATTCTGCACCTTGCTTTTCTGCACTTACTGACGTATGTTAGAGATACACATCAGTAAATATAGAGCTGCCTTATTCCTTGAGCAAGTCTTATTCCATTGTGGACATACAGCAATCTATTTCATTGATCCCTTATTAGCAGCTGGTTTCCAATCCTTTGCTCTGACCATGCCATGGTAATTAACCTGAATACACACCCTTTTCCCACTTACCAAAATATTTGTTGTATAAGTTCCTGGGAGTATAATTCCCAAGTCAAAACTTACAGGAATTTTAAATTTGACAGAGATTGTCCAACTGCCATCCAGAGGCTTAATCCGTGTGCACCCCACCAGCAATGTGCCAGGGCACCTTGCTCATAGTGTTACAGGGGAAAGACAAACTATCCCTTTGCTTAAATTTGCATCCTCTTATAAGACTGGGCATATTCCAGATGTTTACTGGCTATTAGTATCTATAGATTTTGCCTGTTTCTCTGGGTGTTGATCTTTTTCTTTTTGATTTGGAGGCACTCTATTTATTAAAGAAATTAGCCCTTCGATTTGGCATGTTTTTCAATTTATCTTTCATCTTGACTATTTTATAGGTTCTTTTTTCCATACAGGGGATTTTTATACAGTTGAATTTTTGAATCTTTTCTTTCATGTTTCTGGGTTTGGGGTCATATGTTTTAAAACCTTCCCCACCCCAAGGTTGTAAAAATCAGTTGAACTTTAGACGCCCCCTACACACACACACACACACACACACACACACTCACACTCACACACACTCACACTCACACACACACTGTATTAAATGTAAGTCTACGGCAGTCACACTGCTAAATGTCCACCCATAGAATCGCTGATCTTCTAAGCTGGAGGGAGATCAAAGGTCAACAGGTCTAGGGCTTCCCTAGCGGCACAGTGGTTAAGAATCTGCCTGCCAACGCAGGGGACATGGGTTCGAGCCCTGGTCCGGGAAGATCCCACATGCCGCGGAGCAACTAAGCCCGTGCGCCGCAACTACTGGGCCTGTGATCCAGAGCCCACGAGCCACAACTCCTGAAGCCTGCGTGCCACAACTATTGAAGCCCGCGTGCCACAACTACTGAAGCCCACGTGCCTAGAGCCCGTGCTCCTCAACAAGAGAAGCCACTGTAATGAGAAGCCCGCACACTGAAACAAAGAGTAGCCCCCGCTCATTGCAACTAGAGAAAGCCTGCATGCAGCCAAAAATAAATAAATAAATTTATTTATTAAAAAAAAAAAAAAAAAAGGTCAACAGGTCTGGCCCCCTTGTTTCAGCAGTGAGGGAACTGAGACCCGCTTGTGGTGACCATCACCACCTGCAGTCCCACTGGCAACTGGCCGTGTGGCTGTGAGCACTGGCCACAGGGAACCCACCCTCGGTCTCCCCTGGATTCTGCCCAGCCCTACCCCACGTCCAGGCCCAGTCTCTCTAGGGAACCAGGAGAAGAGCTGAGGCGTGGCTTCCTTTTATAAAATTCACAGTGTTTCTGGTTGAAATTCCATTGATATTTAAATCATGCAATGCCTTAGGCTGGGGGCTTTGGCAGGAATTTCAAGACACAGGTAGAATTCCAGGGAGCAAAGAGAAGAAATTCTTCTTCCTGCCAATCCTTTTTCTGGGGGGACAGAAAAACACGTTCCTGAAAATGCCCATCCTGACCGTGGCTTTCCCTGGAGAACGACACACCGAACAGTACAGGATGAGGAGCTCAGAAGGGGGACCACTCTGCCCATCCACGCGCAGCCCTTGGGGAGAACCCGGTGGAAGATGCCCGGGCACCTGACCAGAGGGCGGGGATGGAGGGAGAGTGGCCGCGAAAGCTCTTTTGGACACTGAGGGTTGACTGTTGCTGCTCGGTGGGACCCAGCCCACGGGTCACCTAAGAGAAGCTCCCCCACTGGGATTGGAAGTGGCTGATTTGCTTTTCTTCCTCGTCTATAAAATGAGTCATTTCTTACCCATCCCACATGGACGATTCCCTTCCCAATGGCTCTAAATCTAAGCAATTCTCTCTAACCATCTAATACATGATCTCAAATAGATGCCTGGTCTCCTGCTCCACTGTAAGTCCTGGGCGCCCAGGGCTCAGATGGGGGGCACAGCACCCCAACTCTAGTGAAGGGAGTGCAGATCCACCCCCAGAGAGAGCTGGGCTCTGTGAGCAGGTTGGGGAGCTCAGGGCTTTAGTGACTCCCCCTGGCGAGTCTGACATGCAAAGACCCACTGCCTCACCCCGCGGGTGAGCATGCCTGTGCAGCTGTAACTGGTGCATCTGCAAACCCCGGATCTCCGGGGACAAACGACGCACTGGCCCCAGGAGCTGCAGAGGCTGCCCGCACCGCACAGGCGAACGCGCTGCCGACTCTGGTCCCGCATGGCTTGGCTTTCCCAAGCTCTCAGCCAAGGGGACAGCAGGGGGCAGCTCTGAGTCAAGGGGACAGCAGGGGGCAGCAAAGGCGAAAATGCGATGGGAGGCTGGCGGGGCAGTGTGGCCCGGCGGGGGGAGGGCAGGGTTGTTCAGAGGCCGACATCCACCACTGGCCTGATCTTTATTATTCACAGATATCGGGGTGCCCGTGGCCTGTGGCTGGCCCTACTCCGCAGGAGTTAGCCCCTTATAAGAACTCGTGGAAATCACACCTGTGTGCCCCCCTAGACGAGGGCCGTGGCGTCCCCGCCAGCCCTGCGGATCCCAGGCACCGGAAGCTCACCCTCGTCCATCATCGCAGGAGCCTCGGAATGCACCCACCCACCCCTCCCCAGGCAAAGGGAACCAACATGCTCCTGGCGCATCCCTCTGTCCCCAGGAACAGCCCGAGGTATCTGGGCGCCCGGGTCCCTCCTCCAATCCAGCCCATCCACAGCGACTCAGAGCTGTCCCCTTGGCTGAGAGCCCGGGAGCCGAGCAAGCCTGGGAAAGCCAAGCCATGCGGGACCGGAGTCGGCAGCGCGTTCGCCTGTGCGGTGCGGGCAGCCTCTGCAGCTCCTGGGGCCAGTGCGTCGTTTGTCCCTGGAGATCCGGGGTTTGCAGATGCACCAGTTACAGCTGCACAGGCATGCTCACCCGCGGGGTGAGGCAGTGGGTCTTTGCATGTCAGTTACAGGAAGGACCCCCCCCGCCCCCCGCCAGGGCAGCACGTTTCACAGAAACGTGGAAGCGTTTGCCCTCCATGTATGCACCCCCGTCTGCCCCTTCCTGATGGCAAAGAGGGAGAGGAGAACAAGGGCTCAGGGACGTCTGAGACCTACCCGGCCTTCTGGTCCTGCAGCTCCAGGGGGAGCTTTTAAAATCCTGTGGCTGAAACTTGGCATCTCTCCTCTCACTCCCCCTCCTGGAGATTCTTGATACTGTGCCTGCATGGGGGGGAGGTGCTGGGAGGGCCCCAGGCTGGGAAGGGGGTCTTCTACATAGCTCCACCTGCCAAGATTCAGATGAGCTTAATTTTCTGCAGTTAATGATTTTTTAATGTTCTTAGTGTCATGTTCCAAGTGTAAAATTCATATCCATAATGCTGAATAGATATGCTTTTTAAGCTACATCCGCACAAGACTGCACGAGGAGTCTCTCCTCCCTCCGCAGGCTGCCCTTGCGAGGCAGGAGAGAAACCCCAGCTCTGCCCCTGGGTAGAGCCCTCTGAGAGCTTCCTCCCGTTTCCTCGTCCTGAAACGTGCCAGGCAACGATGCCCACCAGGCAGCGTGTCTCCACGTGGGAACGGGGCACAAGCATTCAGCAGGTGTTGGCTTAGGAGATGAATCGGAGATCACGTGGGAGTCGCCCGCCAGGTAGACGCTTCCCAAGCACCGGCTGGTTCAGGTTCGGCTCCTGGAATCTCACAATAGGCTGGTGTCCCAGGGGTGCGGGGCCTGGGGGCTTGTTTAGCCCCTTCCCTGAGTCCTGTGACCAGCTGGGCAAAGCAGACACACACACACACACACATACACACAGAGGTGACCAGAGAGCCAGTCTCACTTCTTTCCAAACCGTAAGCCTGAGGGAGGGACACAAAAGCCAGTGTCCCCTCGAGAGGCTGGCATCTGTCACGCAGGACACCTGCCGCTGGGATTTGCTCACCAACACCAGGCCCTGCGGAGAGAGGCAAACCTCCCCGTCCTGGTGGAGCTTGCTGTCTAGAGGGAGGGAAGCAGACAGAGAGTGAAGCACATAGCTGCTAGAGGGCATGTGGAAGCAAAGGTGCAAATGTGACCGCGAGGGTTTATGACAACAGGTGAGTACCTGGGCGGGGCCCCGCGGCTTCAGCTGGTGAGAGAGAGGGCTTGGGAGACATCTCAGCTCCCAGACTCTGGGTGACACCTGACACCACCGTTGTGGCTTTTATTTTGATTCCTTATGCACATCATGCTAGTGAAGACCTCTACTGGGACTGTCACCCCTAGAGGGTCACAGCCAGCCAGGCAGAGGTTAAACACCCCTACAAACACACCTGGCCACCGTTCAGCCCTGTGAGAGGATAGGGAAGAGCCTCATCTGTCCGACTCCTGGGACCCAAGTCCTAGAGCAACGGAGATCCACGGAGATCCCCGCACCTAACCCAGAGGTCACGTCAGAGGTGCCAGAAACACAGCCTCTCCTGAAATCTAACCGGAAGCACAGGGAAAGCCCACCTCCCAGGATGATGGCACTAACCTGAAGGCACCCATGTGCCCGCCACCTTCACCCCTTCAACTTTGGTCCCTTTGATGAGCGAATAATCAAAACTCCTTGATACTATCATTTCTCATTTCTTAAGTCTGCGTGGGGCTGTCTAGTGGTCACTTGCACACCTTTTTCTGCAAATTACCTGTGTCTCTCCTTTGCCTACTTTTCTCTCAAATTGTTCATCCTTTTCTTAGTGATTTGAAGAAGCTATTTACATAGCATGGAGGCGATGTGTTATCTGTTATACCTATGGCAAATATATTTTCTCTCAATGTGTCACTTTGTAAAAATCTTTGTTTATGATGTCTTTTGTCCTTATCAAATCACTGAACTATTTAAATAAAGGTTTTTTATATACCTTTCCAGTTCATTCTCTTGGATTTTCATACATAGATAATTATCTGACCTGCAGATGATGGCAGTGTTGATCCCTTCTTTCCCTCATTTCTTCTCTTGGTCTCACTGTACTGACCAGGTTGTCGATGTGGACTAACTGAGACAATAGTGAACAATATCTGTTAGTCGTTTCTGGTTTCTAATATTTTTACCGTTAAGTATGATGTTTGATACAGGATTTCTGATAAATACCCTTCATGAAGTTAAAAAAGTTCTCTTCTATTCTTAGCTTATTTTTACTTTTAAGGTAAGGAATGAGTCTTGAATTTCATTAAGTCAATATTTTAATTTTTCTCCTTTAACCACTGAATATTCCTTATGATTCCTTATGTAGCTGTATTCAATGTATACGTTCATATATAGTTTATTTTATAATGTAAATATATAATAAATAATATCTACAGTATATATAATAGAATATACAATTATATAGAGAATGTAATTCCTTATGCCCCGTGAATACATCATAGCGCATCCCTTGTTTTAATTCCCGGCTTGTCTTGTCTCACTAATGTTTTACTTAGGTCTTTTCACATCCATGGTAGTGATGTGTCAACAGCAGGCCTTCCTTCTTCGTATGTGTCCTTGACCACTTGGGGCCTCCTGGGTACGCCAACATAGAATGATGGGGGAAATGTCCTAACTTTTTCTATAAAGTGAATTTAACATAGGAAAGAGGTGTTCCCTGAAAATGTGGCAAAGCTCACCTGGAAACCCCCCTGGGCCTCGTGCCTGTTTGGGGCGAGGAGGTGGGTGCATCTCCAGCAGCCCTTTCCCTTTGTTTCTCTCCGTTTCTTGGAACAAATCTGGTGATTTCCTGTATGTTTTCATTTCACCCATGCCTTCAAGCCCATTGGCACGACGGCGGATGGGTGTGTCCTTGCACACTTACAAGTCTCTCCGGTACTGCAATTGCCTTCTCTCACTGCCTCTTTCTTCCTTGAGCGGTTTACCAGAGATGTGCCCACTTTACTGGTCTTTCCAAAAGCTTTTGAATGATCGGTCGCCCCTCATGTGTATGTGTTCTGTTTCATTGCTTTGTGTTTGCTCAGGCTTGTTAATTGATACTCAAATCCCTATATTCTACTTTGCTTGTCAATTTCTGATAGATGTTATTATTAAAATGTCTTAATATAACTGTGGATTTGTCAATTTCTTCTTCTATCGGTAATATTTTTTGCTTTTTTAGTATTTTGTTGTAAGGTGTTTTAAGGTTAAAGGCTGTTATATATTCTTGGTAGATGATTTCTTTTATAAATATAAAATATATTAAATATTCCTGTTTTTCCCATTTAATGTGCCTTACAATGAATTCTGTTTTATTTGATATTAATATCAACACACCTGATATCTGTCCTAATTTAAAATGCACATATTCCCTGACCAATAAATGTCACTGCTAGGAATTTATTCTAACCCACATGCCACGTGCAGTATTTGAAATGAAAGGTACAAGGTTATTCTTGCAGGCTTTTGGGGTAGTAACAAAGGACCGGAAACAACCCAAGTGCCTATTCACAAGGGTTTGGCTAAATGGGGGATCCTCTGCCCCCTAAGAAAGAACGAAGCTCCTGATGTACTGATATGAAATCATTTCCAAGCTGCATTATTAAATAAAAACAAACGCTAGGAGCAGAACATTCTGTATAGAAGTCATGTTTGTGTAAAAGGGAGAAAATGCCTGCATGGAATATCTCTGGAAGGATATACAGGAAATTACTGATGCTCGTGGCTGCCATGGAGGAGAAAGGGGGCCGGGCGAAGGTGGGGGGAGGCATCTTGCTGATCTGAACCTCTCAAATACTGAACGCTGTGAATGCTGGACTCTTCCAAATAATATTAAAGTAAAACACCCACACCTCCATCTTTCGTTAGTGTTTGCCTGTGTCCGTCTCGTTTCAATTGTTTGAGCTGTTTTGTGTTTCTTGTGTTTTCTTGTTATTTCTATCCTTTTTCCCCATTCTTTGCTCCCCTTAGACTGACAAAATTTTGTTACCTTTTTCCTCTAGTGGATGGGAAGTCATAATTCCTATTTTTATGTCTCTACCATGTTGACAAACACGTGTCAATTGTGTAGGGGATGCACCACGCTTGGGCACACAGCCCAGCCCTGCTTCCTTCCCTGGGCCTAGCGTTCCGATCCAAACTTCCTGCGTGCAGATCTCCAGCCCGGGGCTGTTTCCCAGGGAACCTAACTAAAACATGCATTGCTGAATCAGCCTTAGAGAACCGTCACCTCCCTCCCAAGCAGGACAGGCCCTCAGCACACCTCGACCTTCCCTCACCCACCGGAGTTGACTTGCTGATTATCACTGGGAAGCAGAGCCCTGCCCACTTCTATATTTATATGTACTTTATGTCTCTGCCTTTCCAAAGATTGCGCCACGCAAATGGTCCAACGCTAATAATGAGATCAGTTATTAAAAGGCAAATCTGAATGTTGGCGCTGGTTGCATCCCATTTAGTGCATGCTCTGGACCCTTTATACTGTTTGTACTTGTCATTGTTTAAAACTGGCTTAAATATTTACACATTTTGTTACTGGGAAATGCTATCTGTTGCAACCAAAATCCACCTGGAAAAACAAACCACAGATATTTATTTTTATTTTAAAAAGTGTAGCCATTCTCCCGACACCAATGACAATCTTATAAATAATCTAATTAGAACACAAATTTGCATAATTTCCCAGGTGCTTGGATACTTTTAATGCAAGGCCTATGTTTTCCAGGTTTTATGAGTTTCTCATCGTTACTTTAAAACTATCTTCAATACTGAAGTTTGACTTTAAGGATGGAAGGAGCTGGTGATGGAAACTGGTGCTTGAAAATCAAAGAATGGGGTCCATTACACAGTTCCGTATTTCCTGCCGAGACCAGTTCCTGAGCTGCTACCGCTGGCATGAATAACCCCCTCCCCGAGCCCATGAAAAGAAGTGACAGGAGGAGCATATGACCCAGGCGGTGCTGTGCGGTTCCCGGGCTTTCCCTCCGTGTCTGCCTGCCTTAGTCACTCCTGAGACTGAGGACCTCTGCAGCAACAGAGCCTGTGAGCAAGACCACAGTTTAAGCTGCGTGCACTTCACCCAGCTGATCTCTGTCTGCCTGATCAAAAGGTTTTATCCAAGAGGGAAAAGAAACAAGGGCTATGGACGTCCCTGGTGGTGCAGTGGATAAGAATCCGCCTGCCAGTGCAGGGGACACGGGTTCCATCCCTGATCCGGGAAGATCCCACATGCCGCGGAGCAACTAAGCCCGTGTGCCACAGCTACTGAGCCTGCGCTTTAGAGCTCACGCACCACAGCTACTGAAGCCCACATGTCACAACTACTGAAGCCCACACGCCTAGAGCCCATGCTCCGCAACAAGAGAAGCCACTGCAATGAGCAAGCCAGCGCACCACAGCAAAGAGTAGCCCCCGCTCACCACAACTAGGGAAAGCCCGCGCACAGCAACGAAGAACCAGTGCAGCCAAAAATAAAATTAAATCTTTAAAAAAAAAAAAGAAAAGAAACAAGGGCTTAGCAGTGAATGCCTTGTCCTAGCAGCCTAAAAAAATCAGCCTCCACCTTGAAACACTTGCTGTCAAGTGCTGTCCCCAGTGTGTCCCACTCTGTCACAACTTCAGCCCTATCAGGTGGGTGCCGTCCTGATGCCCATTTCACAGATGAGGAAATGGAGGCCCAGAGATGTTAAGAAACTTGCCCGGGCTCACACAGGCAGTCAATCAGTCAGTAAGTGACTATATCAGTTATCTATGGCTGCGTAACAAATCACCCCAGGATTTAGTGGCTTGAAACATGTATCGTCTCGTGGTTTCTGTGGATGAGGAATTTGGGTCTTTTCTGGGTCTCCGTCTTCAAGGTGTCTCAAGAGGCTCAGTCATCTCAAGGCTTGACTAAGGACAGACCCGCTTCCAGGCCCGCCTGCACAGCTGTTGGCAGGATTCAGTGCCATGTGAGTTGCTGCCCGAGGGCCCTCAGCTCTTTGCTCCTTCCACACAGCACTCACGTCATCAAAGTGAGTGAGCCAGGGCAGAGGTGTGCCGGGAAGAGCTAACACAGCAGGGCTGAGACCACTGTCCTCAGAAAGGCCTGAATGCAAGGCTGGCCTCTGGGAACTTGGATTTTGGGAGTGTTCCTCCCACCCTAACTGATTGGGAGGGTTTCTGTGCCTCGACTGTTTATGCAATGTCCTGAACACCTGCTTTCCTCGTGGAAGGCTGGGATTTTGAATGTGCCAGGCAGCGGGTGCCTACATGACCAGCCCCAGTACAAACCTTGGGCTCTGAGTCTCTGATGAGCTTCCTGGTGGACAGCACTTCACACGTATGTCACAACTGGCTGGATGGTTCTCCCAGCCCACTGGGAGAGGACTCTTGGTTTCCTCCCGCCTTTTTGATGGTGGGAGTGTTCCTCTGCATGGTTAGGCATCATTAATCTCACCAGTGCCCTTGCCATGGGCTTCGCAGGTCTTGCCAGTTTTCTGTTACCATAAATGATGTTGCATTGCATGATGTAGACACGTCATTTTGCTCACTTGCAAGTGCAGGAAGTGGACTTGCTGGGTCTGAGTTATGTATATTTGTCATTCTTTTTTAGGCACTTTATTTTATCATCTTCTCTAAGGTGGTATTCTAAAGCTCAAAGGAAACAGAGGATTTTAAGTGAAAAATTTGTCTCCCAGGTTGCCCCACCTGCAACCAACCCACCGCTATTTCTGGACGCGTGGGTCTCCTTCAGAGACGCCCTCTAGACAAATACGGGCGTATCTGTGTCCTGGAGAGGAAACGTTTGTTCTTCAGCCAGATCGGTCTTCTCTCCTGCAACGCCGTCTTTTCAGAGCAGAAACCCCTCACCAAAATGTTGATTAGAACTGGAGAGAAACCTTCAGTGTAAGTGTTCATGTTAAGAACATCCTTGTCAGTTTTTATTTTTGGTTTTTAAACGGTCTCATGAGGCTTAGCCATATGCCATCATCCTCTAGCTTATTTTTTAATAAAAGGGATTTTTTTTAGGAAGCTTTCTTCTCCCTGTAGCGTCTGTGCTTCTTCTTAGCTGCTTTGTCCTGTTTGCTTTGATCCCTACATTCAATGACAGAGGCTGTTTCCAGACGTCTGGGGAATCCTTGGTTGTCTACTCCTGACTACGCGAGGGCTCCAAGGCGTCTCAGCTGCACTGCTGGGGAGAATGCCACCTGAGGGTGACTCTAGGGGGCCAGCTCTGGGAACCCTGAGGCCACACCTTAGATCTTTCCCCTGGAGCTGGACAGGTTCCAGAGAAGTGTCTTCCAATAATCTCCCACGGGGAGACTGGCCGCCGCAAACATTCGGGAGCCCAGGGAAGGGCCGCCTGTGGACGGTTGCACACCGGACTGCTTCTCAGCTGTGCTCACCACTGACTTAGGGGTTCACTCTCTCGGTTCTCTTATTACTACCTCTGTTTGCTTCCCAGCTTCTGAAATTGTGTTGCTTCTGTACTGCCCTCTCTTTGTTTTTGTTTGTTAAAATATGGTTACTGTAGTTTTACTAGGGCTTGGGGGGCAGTGAAATTAGATGCCTGGATTCAATCCATGTCTCGAACCAGACAATCCCTCCTAATTATCCTCTGCTTTGAGGAAAGTTCATAAATTTACATTTGACAAAAAAGCTTAGAGGTTTAAAATAGCCTTAATTTTAAAAGAAGCAAGAAAACATACACTCACATATCACATTTGTTCCTCTGGAAGTTCACTCCTTACTGGCAATTTTGAAAAGCCGCTGAAACCATGAAAATGTGATCACTAAAAAGCAGCCGTTGCAATGCAACTGTCCCTTTAAAAGGAAGGTGTCCTGCGATAGAGGCCCCACTCACAACTGAACTGCCGGCTCTGCTCCTGTAGGTCAAGACTTTTTAAAAAATTGGAATCCTGTTAATTCAGGGAAGGAGCTGGAGGTCTCAAGAAAAAAATTTGAATTTATTTTTTCAAAAGGTAATGAAGGCTTGGTTATGTTAATAATAATAATAATAATAATAAATGTTATATACCAATTGTTGTACCCCTAATTAGGGAATCAGGGGAAATCATTTACATTTAAATTTGAATTATTTTCATTATGTTTTGGTAACTAAAGTTCCCGTATTTATCAAAACAGCCTACCTGCAGGCTGCTCATAATGTGATAAAAAAATAAACTACTGTGTTTTAAAGAAAAAACAAACATACAAAAACAAAAAAATTGGAATCCTGGCTTTGTCACTTACTCTGTGTGATGTCTGGTATTACTTATTTTTGCTTCAATTTCCTTATCTGTGAGTAGGGGTGATACCCCCCTCCATTAGGTTGCTGTATAGTGAGTCACATATCAGTTGTCAATTTACTGTCTCATGGCTCCAAGTTCATCCATCATTGCCCTCTCTGCCAAAACGGATCTGGGTCCTTGAAATAGTTCTGCCAGCTCTGTCAGTAGAGGGCACTAGAGTGACACTGCAGGAAGAAGGGGTTTTGCCTCAAGATTCTGGTGTCCTTGCTCCCCAGCTGCCCCACTGTGTGCAGCTGCCCCGTGTCCAGCTCCTGCAGGGTGCAATGGCCAGCAGCGCCCAGCGGCCAGCAGCCTTCCCCGGCACCCTAGAGGGCAGACTTCCAGCAAGTTCCACCAATGCAGAGCCATAGCAATGTCCCTGCGGTCACACCCTCCTCAACAACTCCTGGGGTGAGGAGTGATGGGTTCTTCCTGAGGTGCTCTCGCTCAGGGCTAGCTGCTCCTTCTGTCATTCCCATACCCTTCACCATTCTCTTTACTTTTTACCAGCCAAGCCCTCATTACCCCGACCCCACTACCGTAAGCCATCCTTCCTACTAAATTTCCCATTCCCACAAATTACTATGTGGTTTCTCCTGGTCACACCTGACTGATATGAGTCAGTGTAAGTAACTTAAATATCATTGGCAAAGGCCCGACATTGTCCTGTTAAATGACTGTTATTACCTAGGCCTTGGTTTGCTTACATGTTAAATTGGGATGAGATCTAAATACTCAAGGGTGTTTTATCGACTGCCTGGGCCCACAGTAACTGTGATGCAGTGTGGACAGACCTGGGTTTGAATTATGGCTCTGTCATTTAATATTGGTCGTGACAACCTAACCATGCCTATATAGACTACAGCTATACAAAATGTTTGTAAAGTACCTCAACTGAACAAACGTTAGCCATCTTTACTGCAAAGAAAACAGCAAGCGTTCTAATTTGCCTTTACAGTATCACAGTCTTAGATGAGCTAAGGTTATATAAACCAACGGTCCTCAACCTGACCACAAGTTAGGCCATATTGGGTTTAGACTCCACTCCGGTCATAAGAAATAGTCTCTCCAATAATAGGGCCAGAAATCTGCATTTTAAAGAAGCTCTGGAGAAACTTGAACAGAACTAAGAGCTCCCCCTTCCCTTTGGTTGGTGAAGTTGGCCCTGGCACAGCCGGTGGGCATTGGAAGGGCCAGAGTCTGAGGCTTTCAGCTCCAGTGAAAGAGGGGATTAGTACCTTCAAATGTTGAACAAATAGAAATAGGAAAATCAGGGCTACGCTGCTTATGTGGGGAAAAAGGGAGGATAAATAGGGAAGGGGGACTACAATAGAACCCGGTGTTGGGTTGGAATCAGAGGTATTGATGTGACATGGTTTGAAACAATGTATAAGTAACACATACAGATGTACAAATGTAAGGTGTGTGCACACACACACATTCATTTCCTAGCTCTCTCTGAGAGGGTCTGTAAGAAACAACACCTCAGTAGCCGTGAGCACACCTAATACCAGACGTTGGTTTCTACCTACCAGGTTCCACTAAAAGGATCTGGGGATCCCGGGTGGCTCCAGGACTGGACCATCATTGTACCAGAAAGAAGCATGATGGGGACATGTGGAAGGATGTTAGAACCGACTAGAAGCAGCTCCCATCAGCAAATCCTGGGACAATGACAGTAACATATACCTTACTGAATAAAACAGGAATCCTTGAGTCCACATGATATAAATGAATAAAGTAGGGGAGAGGGGAAAAGTGTTTAGTGTAGAATGCAAACTAATAATGTAGAGGAGTGATAAAACTGCAAATTACCATTTTGCAGATCTCATGGTAAAAACTGGTTCAGGAAAAAATACCAAGAAATGCTAAAGCTGGTAAAGTTTGATAACAAAGAGGTACATAGTCAAAGTATCTCCCTGCAAAATACCTGTTAAGGTTTTAAGTGAAGAAATGTGGAGGCAGTTTTACTCAAGTAAAACTTAACTAGGAAGCGACAAATCCACATCACGAGCCTCTTGATATGCTCCTGGTGCCTTTGTTTTTAGCAAAGACATGCTGAAGTATTAAGGGATAATGAAACATGTCTGCAACTAACTCAATTGGTTCAGAAGAAAAATTAGTTACACACACACAGACACAGGAATTTAGGTGAAGGGTAAATAGGAACTCTTCACACTACTGAGCTGGAAAGTATTTCAAAATCAAGAGACTTAGGAGACAAATCAACCAAACACAGTGTGTGGTCTATTTGTCCAAACCAATTTAAAAAACAAACTGAGAGTAAGCAAATGTGAACATTAACTAAGCTATTTGTGGGGTTTTTTGGTCTTTATTTCTTCCCCATCTCCCAGCAACCACTTTTCTACTGCTTTTTTCTGAGTTCAACTTTTCTTTTTTAGATTCCACACATAAACGACACCATGTCGTATTTGTCTTTCTGTCTGCCTTATTTCACTCAACACAACGCCCGAGGTCCATCTATGTTGTCATTATGGCAGGACTGCCTTCTTTTTTACAGCTGAATAATATCCCGTTGTATATATATGCGCCACATCTTCTTTACCCATTCATCTGTTGACGAACTTAGGTTTACCCGTTTCCGTACCTTGGCTATTGTAAATAACATATGACTAACATGGGGGTGCAGGTATCTCTTGGAGATAAGTTTCATCCCCTTTGGATAAATACCCGGAAGACTGCTGAATCATCTGGTAGTTCTATTTTTAATTTCTTGAAGAACCTCCAGACTGTTTTCCACTCCCACCATCAGTGTACCAGGGTTCTCTCTTCCCCATGTCCTCACCAGCCTTTCTCCTTTTAGGTAATAGTCATCCTAACAAATTGTGAGGTGACATCTCATTGTGGTTTTGATTTGCATTTCCCTGATGACTGCTGATGTCGAGCACGTCTTCATGTATCTGTGGCCATTTGTCTTCTTTGGGAAAATGCCTACTTAAGTCCTTTGCCCCTTTTTTTAATTGGATTTTTTTTGAATTCAGTTGTATGGGTTCCCTGTATTTTTAGTATTAACAGGTTAAATTTTAGTATTAACCCCTTATCAGACATATGGTTTGCAAACATTTTCTTCCATCCCATAGATCACCTTTTCATTTTGTTGGTTTCCTTTGTAGTCCCACCTGTTTATTTTTGCTTTTGTTGTCATACCCAAAAGAATCATTGCCAGGAGCCATGTCATGGAGCTTACCCCTTATGTTTTCTTCTAGGAATTTTAGAGTTTCAGTCTACATTTAAGTCTTTAATCCATTTTGAGCTGACTTTTGTATATGTATAAGATAGGGGTCCAGTTTCATGCTTTGTGCATGTGGCAATCCTCTTTTCCCAGCACTATTTATTTAAGAGACTGTCCTGTTCTCATTGTACAGTCTCAGTTCCTTTGCCAAAAATTGACCATATATGCATGAGTTTATTCCTGGGCTTTCTATTCTGATCTACATGCCTGTTTTTCTACCAATAGCATACTGTTTTGCTATAGCTTTTTAATACAGTTTGAAATCAGGAATATGATGCCTATAGCTTTATCCTTTTTCTCAAGATTGCCTTGGCTATTCAGGGTCTCTTGTAGTTCCATACAAATCTTAGGATTCTTTTTTCTGTGAAGAATGCCGTTGGAATTTTTTAGGGCTTGCATCAAATCTGTAAGATCACTTTGGGCAGTATGGACATTTCAACAATATTAATTCTTCCAATCCATGAGCATGGAGTATCTTACCATTTATTTGTGCCTTCAATTTTTTCATCCATGTCTTAATTGTTTTCGGTGTACAGAATTTCCATGTAAGTTATTTGACGTTAAGGAATTGTTACTGCTTTTGGTGTGAAGTTATTGAGGTTATTTTTTATTTTTATTTTTTAAAAGATGTTTTTGATGTGGGCCATTTTTAAAGTCTCTATTGAATTTGTTACAATGTTGCTTCTGTTTTATGTTTTGGTTTTTTGGCCATGAGGCATGTGGAATCTTAGTTCCCAGACCAGGGATTGAACCCACGCCCCCTGCACAGGAAAGCGAAGTCTTAACCACTGGACCGCCAGGGAAGTCCCGAGGTTATTTTTTAAAAAGAAAAAGGGTTCTTATCTTTTGAAATGTTAGACACGATTTACTTCAAAATAATACAAAAAGGTGGGTATTAATGAGATTGTATTCACTGTGAAAGCCAGGTGACAGGGACGTGAAGGTTCACCACACCATACTCTTCTTTCCTGAAATTTTGAGGGTCTTGATAGGATGTGTCACCCAGAACCCCGCCTGACACAGAGCAGGGACCTGGTAAGCGACTAACTGAAACGGCCACGCAGCTCCTGCCTGGTCAGCACAGTGCCCGAGGGAGCCCATTCAGCACTGGAGACGGTTCCCAAACTGCTAAGCAACCCTCTACCCACCCACATCGGCCTCACTGTAGCTGCAGCGTCAGTACCGCCCTCTGGAAGATAAAAGGTTAACCCACAAGAAAGTCCTTCAAGCGCTTTCAGACCTAACTACTGACTTTATTCAAGAGCTGCCTTCACATTAAAATTCCTTCCACCAGCTAAGAAGGCTTTAATCCTAATGTTTCCATTTACCCCAAAATAAGTTAGTTCCTTCTGCCTCATGAACTGGAGTAAACACTAGAGTCATACACATACCCATTTTCATTAATGACTCTTTATTTAAACTTTCCAAGGATCCCAAACCCCATTTAAAAATTAAAATTGCAGGGTACTCCAATAAAAGCACATAAAACCCTCATGACTAGTATCACAATTCACGATACAGCTCTTACTGTGAGAAAGTTTATTTTACCTTTTATTACAAAGGCACAGAAGTCATCTGAGACCTCAGATATTAACCCCACTGCGTATTAATGTCACACTAATGGGCAACTTAACACAATTATTAAAGCTGATAGTACAGTTTTCCAACAATCCACACGTAGTTACAGATTCTCTCTTAAAAAAAATGCCTAAAAGAAGCACTAGGCCTTAAGACCAATACAGGCATAACAAAAGGGACCTGAAATTTTCTGCCAGGGCAGTTATATTTCTTGGTAGAATAAGACTTTAACAATGAAAGTCTATTACCGGCAACAGGCATACTGGACTCAACTTTGCCAAAGAAATGAGGAAATTCTAACAAGCTAAAAAAATACCTTCCATACGCTCCATGTGAAAGGCGTCCGGGGGTCATTCACAGACCTAAACTGCCGTCACCTCCCAGTCTTGACAGACGTGTGCCTCACCGGTCACAAGTAGTCCTGGGTTTCGCCTCAGTGGCGGCGCCGAGGCGGAGGCCCCTGCAGCCAGCGCACCGGGGCGGGCCGGCCGCCGGGCCCCTGCCTGTGGCGGCCTCCGGCCGGCCGGCTACCCTGCCCCTTGCTCGGCAGCCAGCTGGTCCTCCGGAGCCCCAGGGCTGGCTGCACTCTCGCTCGTCGGAACAGCCCTCTCTTTCCTCTTTTCTGCCGACACCTCCAGCCCCATCATCCTGAGATAGTGAAGCCGTTCATTCTTTGGCACAAAAGTTCGAATTGAGGCCTTTCCCCGCCATCCACACAGCACAATGGGGCACTGGAGCGTGTCCGGTTTCCTGTGAACAGAACGGCTCCGGGTAAGCATTAAGCATCCTCCTAACTGCACCGCAGGCAGTGCTAACACACAACCGCTCCCCAAAAGCACCCCGAAGCCACGGGGAAGGCATTTTAGTCTGTGATTCTACGGAGGCTTCTCTCAAAGGAAAACCAGCTTCCTTCCTCCTGTCCTGAAGAGTACCAACGCCCTTAGGTTGGCCAGGTTTTCCTTCTAAAAACTCACAGTGGAATAACCCCCAACTCTGCCGATTTCAAACACTTTCAGTGTTAGAATTTCCAAATACTTGCACCTTCGCCAATGTGAAGACCCATCTGTATGCCCCACCCTACCAACCGCCAGGAACTTGTCCTGTCCCTCGTGGCTCCTCGCAGCTCGCGGCCCACGTCTACAGATGAGCAAACTGAGGCCCCGCAGAGGCCGGATAACTGGGCCCAGGGTAACAGCGCCAGCCGGACGGGGCACCAGGACCGGGAGCCAGGACCACCATGCTTTCCGTACTCAATGCTTCCCGGAATTGGGTCTGGTCACCCACCCCCGTAACGGTACGATGCCCGGCACGCCGAGCCTGCCTGTGTCCAGCAAGCAGTGCCATCCAGGTCCAAACACCCTGCCTGCCCAACCGGCTTCCCAGGCGGCATCAACTCCCCTTTCTTAACTGGGAGGGTGGCTACTGTCTGTATTACGCATGTGCCCCTTACCAAGCACTGTGCGTATCAGCCTGTACCATGCATACTGTTATTTACTTTCTTTCAAACGTGACTCTGGTCTAGTTTTTAGGCTCCTAAAGCCCTCATTTAAGTAAACATGTGTCCCAAGCCTACCTGATGCCAGGCATCAGTGACACAGGCTGTGCATGGAACAAACAAGCGTTTCAGTCATATTTCTCAAAAAAACAAACAGAAAAAGAGAAGAGAAAGGCCTGAACCAGGAAGAGAGAAACCACTAAGAAAAGGAGATGGAAACACATCGGACCTTTCTATTTTTCTAGGACACTGAGTTGATAAAAAACGATGACAGGAAAATACCAGAAAATTCCCATACTCCCATTTTCTTCCTCTTTAAAATATCTAATTCCTGAAGCTGTCTTTTCACCTGTGTACTTCAACCAGTAGAAACCAGCATATGTGGAAAAGCGGACCCGCATCTTAAAACAGCCTACAGTTTTCTACGTGGGCCACACGAGCACTGTTACCTTACAACCCACCTGCCGTCTTACTCCTGGTCCCGCCCCCCCCAGGCTGCACCCCACAGACCATGCTGGGTGCCGGGACCTGGCCTCCCGTGCGAACTCCACCCAGGCTGCTGCCCAGCTGGTCCTGCCTTCCAGAGAAGCTGCCCAAACCCCTCTCCAGCCCAGACTCTGCTCTATCTCCTCCTTTGGAAATGGTGCTTTATTTGACAGAGGCAGCTGTTAAATGTAAACCAGTCTGGGGACGCGAACGCTGACTCTGCCACCCCCTTGCTGAGGACCCCTGGGCCCGACACCCAAGTCCTCTGTCTTGTTTCTGGCAAGCGCTGACCACGTGGGACCTGCTCCCCCTGCGAGGGGTGTCGCAGAGCAGTGGTCCCGTGGTCCCGAGGTGGCTGTCAGTCTAGCTAGGGGGGCCGGGCCCCCATGCCCCGGCCCAGAGCAACACTGCCTGGTACCTAACGGGTGATCCACAAACACCAGCCGAACCAACAGCCGAGGTGGAAGAACTCAACCTCTCTTGACTATCCTATCTGTACACTTTCTCTGTTTAAGGTAAAAATCAGAATTAGATTTCTAGGGCACAGAGAATAGGACTCTGCATTTTATCTTCTAAATAAAAATACACGTGGCTTGAAAGGAATGTTTTATCAAGATTATCTTCATGACATACGAGAATATTCCAGTTCTAAAATCTGCACAATACTATTTGAGAGGAACATCATAAAAGGCTTCTAAGACCACCCACCACCCCCCCACGGACAAGAACACGGAGGCTCCGAGGGCAGGAGCGTCTCACTTACGCGGGGTCCGGTTCGTACTTCAGGACGACACTGCCCTTGGCTGGAAGAGAAGCAGACACACACTGGTCGAGCTCTGCCAGCAGGGACACCTCCGCTGTGCACGTTTGTGTGCCCAGAGAACAGTAATCTAGACTCTTGGTCTCAGGGGTCTGGAGGCAGAAAAGAGGCCTTTCCGTCTAACTTCACAATGCCATCTGCAAGCCAGGCACCAAGTGGGGTCACGGGGACAGTGGGGAAGAGGCTCACGTCAGACCACTGAGAGACTGAAACACTCAGCAAGCCTCTCTCAGGAGCAGGGAGGTGGGGATTAACTACTGCTTGATTCTCAAAATTCAAGACTCAATAAATAACTGCTCCCACTCCCCGAAAGAGCACGGAACAACACATTAAAAAATGCCAAAAATTATGCTGCAGTCGTCCAAATGTAGGATTAAAAGAGAAAGAGAGCACACGTCCCCTCCTCCTTTAAAACAATCCCTACTTTGAACGCAGCCCTGCCTGGGGAGACGAGGAGGCCTCGGCCCGGCAAGCTCCTACTCCTCAGGCTTCAGGCCTGAACGTCAGGCATGAGACCACGTTAACTTCAATGACTGATTTGTGCCCTTTTCAGCCAACTGAGCCGGAAATAAGGAATAAGTTATAAAAAAGTAAGCAAGAAAGAAAAGAAAAACAGAACTAGAGTCCAAGTGGGATTATTTGTATTCTTAGGAGGAAACGTCACTCAGTGATTCGAGGTGGAAGTTTATGAAACAGAAAATCACGGATGTGACCGCCACCCGCAGAGCAGCAGGAACCTTGGGCAAGGACGCACATTCTACCGCAGGGCGCTGGTCAAGGTGCCAAACCAAGCCGACAGCCTGTGCTCGTCGGTCCCCTGGGCCTCGAGACGCAGACACACCCGAGCGCTGGGACCTGCCCTCTGCGTCCACGCGGGGCCCGGCCCTGGCTGCCGAGTGACAGTGGGCAGCCTGGGGCTCTGGCAGGCGGGCTGGCCGGGCCCCGACACCTGCACAGGTAACCGTGGAAGGCTGGCTCGGGGAAGAAGAGCAACCCCAGCAATGCCCTTGACCCTCAATGAAAGGGATTATCAGGTATGTCTCCAGAAATCCCTCCAAAAATCGACGCAAGCACTAAGAACAAAGTCACAACGTCCTGAAACATAGAAGTGAAAAAGCTCCATCAAGCAGGAACACCTACATCTTCACTATGTGTACGAGGACAAGCTGCGTCTCTACGCCAGCCAAACTGCTTACCCATGTCCTTGACTTGGCTGTATGCCTCACTGCTGAGTTTTCTAAAAAACGGATTTTCCTGGGTTAACAGAATTTTAACATCTTCCATGGAGACGATGATAATTCTTGAATTAATAAATGGATACAACGTATATATTCCCTGTGGGAATAAAGAGAGGTGGCCATTACGAATGGCAGCAATCACCACCCAGGCACGTTGAGGTGAGCCGCCGGCATCCGCGGGGTCTGGCCGGCCCCTCCCCTCACGGCAGCCCCTGGCAGGCGGGACGCCAGTGACACGTGGGACACACGCCAGCAAGCACAGCCCCACCCTAGCGCCCCGGGGAAGCTCAGTGTCCTCGAGAGCCCCCCTGGCAGAAGCCAGCCCGGCGCTCAGTGGTCCTGACCCGCCGGGCCGGCTCAGAAACACCCATCCACGCCTCCGCGGCCCCCACCGGCCGCGCTTACCTCCTGCGCCAACCGGAAAGCACAGTCGAACTCTTCACCGCTGTTGTTTCGACACCAGACTTTAACCCCAGTGTTAATAACCTGGGATGGAAAATATCAGATGAAACGCACGTAAGTGAAAGTCAGGATAATCGACTAAAATACTCCTTTCTACCACAAGGAGACAGAGCTCTAAGTAGCTGCTGAAAGAAGGAAAAAAGGAGTGGAAAATACTTCAAGAGTCATCTGACTAAAATAGACGTTCTCTTGGCCCAACCGATACTCTCACACGGCTTCGGTTTCTGTGGCTTATACGGACTGATAATTACAACAGACGTTAAAACCAAGAAACTCTGAGAACACAAGAATAGGTCAGCACACGTTCCACGGGCCATCAGGAGCAAGGATGCCGTCAGCCTGGAAACCCCAGCAGACACCCAGGAGAGGAAGGAAAGACGGCACCTGATGGCCCAGCCCTGTCCTGAGAACACTCTGACCTCGGGGACCTCCAGACCACACAGAGATGAGCAGCGTTAAACACGCAGGCAAGAGGGAACAAGCTGGGAAAACTGTAAAGCAAATGAGAAGAGGGCCCAGCAGTGGAAAAATTCTAAGGAAAATGGAAACAAACAAAGCCAAGCGCCCACAGGAGCAGCAGGCAGACGTCGGTCCCCCGTGACACAGACAGCGTGAGCCCAGTGGGGCGGACAGGACACGGCCAAGCAGCCTGTGTCTGGCAGCGGCTGACACCCCCGGGCAGCTCGGCTCCCCTCTGCCCACGACGCGCAGACTGGCAGGGCCGCGTCAGGACCGGCCCCTCCCACCCGAGTCCCAGCAGACGCGAAAGCACAGCGCCCTGAGCGCACGCGGGCCCCGGGGCTGCGTGAGCGGTACCTTCACCCTCTCGCTGTTGTTCAGCAGCACGTTTCTCAGCTCCTTGGACACCATGTAGAGCTGCCTTCTCTTCCCCTCCACGGTTCGAGTTAACAGATTCATCTTTGGGAAGGAAGGGCCCAAAGCATAAAATTTCCTGCGAAGAAGAAAGGGCTGCTTACAAGAGTTCCGTTCAGAATGTGACGAATGCCTCTTGGCAGCCTGCTCGCCCCGACAGGTCCCGCTCCTCAAAGCTGCTGTGGGTAAGGGTGCCGGCACTCTGCCGTGGACGCCCACCTTCACCCGCTTCACCTGGGCCTCCGGGAGCTTCGCCCGAGCGCAGCTAGATCTGGGACCTGCGTTAACAGATGTGACCTCCCCCCTCAACTGCTGCTCCAACACCACACCTGAGAGCACCCACCTGCTGCGTGGGCATTTGAGGAGGGATTTTTACAAACACAGGCAAAGGACCCGCTATCTACAAGACAATGAATGTAAGTGACCACTCTGGTTTAAAGATACCAAGTTCAACAAACAAGGAAGAGATGAACCCAAGACTGTTATCCTGAGCACCTTTCCCCTCTGTTCTACCTGGAAATCCCACCCAGACCCACTACTCTTCACTTCCTAACCAGGAACAAGGCGGGGAGCCCTGGCCGCAGCCCAGAGTTTTCCATCTCTCTATCATCTATACCTTTGGGCGGTTTAGGTTCTCTGATTACTGCTCACCTTAAATTGAAGGGTTCAGTAAACACCCTCTAAACCTTCATCCAGCTCTGACATGCGTCACAAAGGGGCTACATGAAAAACTACAGTTAAATGTGACCACACGTGCATTTCACCCTACGGTAAATTTAAAAGAAGAATTTAAAACGCTGAATTCATCCTTACTGGATAGGTGGGAATAATGGGTCGTCTTCAGGAATAAATACAAACGGATCTTCTTTAAATCCAAATAACTTCATTTTCTTAGATGGAGGAGGACTGAGAAGGGAATGGAGACGAGACGATCTGTCATCTGAGAAATGCCGCTAAATCCCAATAGCGCACGCCTCCGCCCGCCCAGCCCTCATCCCAGCTCCGTGCAGCGCGGGCTCTGTAGGGAAGTAGGTCTCTTCCCTCCAGAGGACAGCCCGCGGCATCCACCCTGGGGGTTCCTCAGCACTGAACCGTGTCCTATACAGCAAGGGCCTTCTCACCCCTGCAAAACCACCCCCGAGACAGCTCTGGGTTCCTGTTCAATCTACGAGGGCTGGGGAGACACGAGAACGTGAGCAACAAGACACGCCGTTTCTTACCCACACACACCATCTTTCTTATTTCCATTATTCTCTAAATTCTCAGCTCTTTCAGTTGCTTCTGTGTCACTAATCCCAGCGGCCGGTTTACTCTCCAGCTCCAAGGGGTGGGAGACGCTCTTTCCCATGGGGTCTGCTGGGCCCGGCTGCACAGGCCCCCGTGGCTCTGCAGACTCACCCTGCAGCTGGAACAGGGAGTAAGCTTGTTTAAACTCAGCCAACAACCTCCTCTGCCCTGATACAGGAAAAGACGGAACTCAAAACGTCGCAAAATCCATCCAAATGAATACAGCATCTCATGTACAAAAGAAAGACAACAGAATTTTTTTAAAACAAGTGTTTTAAATCTATCTGCTATTATAAGCAGAATTCATGGGCACTGATTCTAGTTTTAACTTCCCGTTTCCTAGCAAAGGCCAACAACGTCAGCTTGTCTTCACTCAGAAATGCTGCCGTGCATCTGCTCTGCGTGATGAGTCACATGCTGCCCCAAACACACTATCCGGGGCCGAGAAGACAAGGACATACATAAAGGACAGTGGAAACTCTCCCAGGACCCCTGGATAAACCGCTGTGGAGATTAGAAGAAAGATAGTAGAAAGATAAAGTGCACCTCCAGGGACCGAGAAACTACCTGTAGAAAAATGAACTTCTGATCCGGGATAACAGTATAAATTTGGCTTTAAGAATGTGTAAAACGTTTCACTTACATTAATTTTTTATGTATATTTTATATACGATCTTATATAAAAAAACTATTACATAACACATAGCACAGCGACTACAGGTAATAACACTGTTGCCTATTTCAAACTTCCTAAGAGGGCAGATCTCAAAAGTTCTCACCATGAGGAAAAGCATTCTGTAACTATGTATATACAAACAGAATCATTATGTCGTCCACCTGAACTAATATAGTGTTGTATGTCAATTACACCTCAACTTAATAAAACTCTTTAAAGCTACACGCCCTTTCTAACAGGTCACAAGATTGGTAAAAGTGGTAATTCTCAATCCCCATGAAGTGAGTTTATGAATTAGGACACTTGAACACAGAAAAGCTCAACGTGTCCCTCAATTCACAAAGCTATTAAGTGGACAAGTTGCTAAGGTCCTAAAGCTATTAACACTAGGCAACACTGCCTCCCAGAAAATGTACTCTATTTAATTGCTTAAAAAAAAAAAGGCGAAACAGAACAAACCCCCAAACCCTTTGACAAGGCTAGTGATGGTACGCATCCTTTCTATGCCCACCTGTGCCTGCCGTTCGGAGCCCGTCTCCCACGCCCCTCTGTGCAGGAGGCTTTTTCTGTTCCATCGCAATGGCCCAGATCTAATCCTGCCCCCTCACAAGGATACCAACAGCACTCTTGTCAGCATGGCTCTCCCTGGCTCCAATTCTGACTGTATTTACAAGCTCCATCACTTCAACTAGACAACGGCGTCCTGAAGACTGAGAATCTGAGTTATCAACGTGGCCCCAGCAGAGTCACGCTGGGCGAGCTCACAGGGCAGGCTGCCAAAACAGGTTTTCTCAGCTAAATGAATGAGGAACTGACACACTCAAAGGAGATAGAAGAAGTAGTAAGATTTAAATGAGCAAATGATACCAAGTTGTTCTAAAAAGTAAGATGCCACATCAGAGGTGGCACACTGAAGAAAAAGCTCAAAACCACTTAGGTGACAAAAATGTCAGCACAGCCCCAAGTGCAAGGGAATCTGACATACACGTATGCGACAGGCTCTGACCAGTACCCGTGTAGTGCAGCACCAGTCGTGCGCTTTGACCATGTCAGATGTGACCGGTGCCACGTAAGGTGCTTCTTAGAGTGAAAGTTCACTGTTTTTAAATCTCGGAACGAAAGCATGAAAAATATTTCACTAATAACTTACTTTAACTGCATGAAAATCACATTTTATTATACTGCGATAAATAAAATGTCATTAATCTCACTTTTTCGTTGACTTTTTAAAACGTGGCTGCAAGAAAATTTAAGTTACCGTGTGGCCGGCGTTCATGTGTTAGCGAGCACTGCTCCGAGCTCCAGGGCCCCATTCCCGACCGGGAGTGAGGGGCTGTGAGAGTCAGGGGCTCCGCCTCTGGGAAAACCTCTCCAACCTTACAAGCGCCGTGCCGACGGCCCGCAAATGCCACGTCGCTTCAGTGTGAGGCTGTGCCCCAAGCATTCGTCGGGATTAGCCATACCCCAGAGAACTGTTTCCTTTCTGTTTCTCCAGAGGCCAAGCATTACTTGTCCTCGTTTTCCAGCACGCACTGTGACCCCAGGCCATGTTCCACGGTCACGGAAGGAAGGCTGACGGACACGCTAACAAAGTTCCCCACGTTGATACACTGATAAAGGGGAGGAGAGCGCATCACACGGCAACCTTGTGTCAAGACTCAAGGCTGCCCTCTCCGAACCCCTCGGCTTCATGGCCTCCCTTACATAACCCAGGGGGCGGCTGAGGTTCGCTCAACAGGTCAGGCCCTATCTATGTCCACGTCAGCCAGGCCTGGACAGCTTGTCATGACCTCTCATGGCCAAGGCAAAGACAGGCTGGCCTGAGGTTGGCAGAGTTGTTCCGACTGAAAACTACCCACAGGAAGGCAGACAGACACTGGCCTGCAGGGCTTCTTTCTGATCCTAAACCACAGAGCAGTCGTCTTTATGACTTTCCAATTTTTATTAAAGAACTGGATTTAAGATATAGAAGAAATGCATTTCCCAACTCCGCCTTTTCCACCTCCCTTGTAAGACACTGCTGCTTTCTGGAAAACTCAAAATTTAAATTTAAGAACACCACCAGCACCGCCTCACACACAAAAACGCTCCACTGACCTCAGCCAGCTTCTGCCTCAACTGCACAAAAAGACCGCACGGTATGTTACGTTGTTTTGGAAGATGTTTACCTTTGGGGGACGTTTATTCCATGGCATTGAAGACTTTTTCACTAATACTGCCACGAAGAACCCTCCAGTGTTTTGATGATGTGGTAATATCCTAAGACTGAAACAAACAAAAAAAACACCCCACACAATTTACCGTTTTTAACTGATCCTAAGTACACTCTTTTGCTGTAAATATTCTCCCAGCCCTCACTGACAAAATCGTCAACGTGTAATGTGTAAAAAGTTAACGTACTGGCCAAAGTATTACCTAATTAAGTTCAAGCCATTTATTTTTTTGTTATTTACAAATGCTCAACGCCTGCAGCTCAGGCCCTGAGAACCTTACTTGCTGAAAAGCTCACACACGAGGGGTCGGCCACAGGCGCAGCCCAGACCACGCAGGACACGCCAGAGGTCCCACCTCCCCAGGAGCTCACCACCGCTCTAGGTGCATCGCCTGTGACTTCTCGGGGTCCTTTGGGGGGAACATGGTAGGCCGAATTTGGGTGTGTCTGCTGTGGAGAACATCATCCCACGCTGCAAACCACTGCCCATCCTTTGTCATCACCTGCAGGACGAGATGGGTGGGATTCTAGATTACCAGCCCCACCTAATAATAGGAAAAGTCAGAGTGGGCGATTCTCATTTCTCTCCAAAGCGAGGACTGTTTGCAAAGATAAAACTGAGACAACCTCTTATTCCATGAAACAGGACAATCGTTCTATAAAGCAGCATTTTCATTTTCCATGTGGGTTTTTATTTCTTTTTTAAAACAAGCCTCAGATTGTTCCTCGTTTAAAACTGAAAAGTGAATTGTTTCATATTGGAAACAAGGCTTGAATTCCAGCCAGTTAAAAGAAAAAAAGCAAAACTATACTTATGGGGATGAGAATAAACAAAGCTGACTTCTAATTGCAGAATAAAGACAGGAAAACTTTTCCAGGGCCAGAGAGAAATATTTGTGTAATCATACCATTTGTCATTAAACATAATTTTGAAATTGATTCTAAGCTGCATAACCAAATGTACTATTTATTCAAGTTACCCAACCGTGGGTGCTTTAAAACGTCCACAAGTCTAACAGGTCTATCGAGCTGATCTGCCCTTCTGAGTCAGAGACCTTGCAGAAAGACTACCTTCCACTGTGTGAGCCCAGGCATCCACTTTAGTCCTGGCAACTCAGAGGACACATCAGCAAGCTCCAAGGCACCTATGTATCAAACAAAAAACAAAAACAAAAATTCACATTATGCCCAGTGAAAGAAACTAATTATAAAAGATCACATATTGTATGATCCCATTTACAGGAAATGCCCAGGGAGGGCAGATCCACACAGGCAGAGAGCAGATTAGTGGTTCCTGGGGCGGGCGGGGGTGGGAACAGGGAGTGACTGCAAATGAGCTCTTCTCAAAAATGCAGTGAAGTCACTACAGATCACCGAACTGCACACTTAGAACAAGTGAATGTTACGTGCATAAATGACAACACAGTAAAGCTGCTGCGATAGGGAGCTGCAGAGTCCACACCGCGTCCGAGACAAACTCCACAGCAACAAGAGAAGCCACCACAATGAGAAGCCTGCACACCACAACAAAGAGTAGCCCCCATTCGCCACAACTAGAGAAAGCCCGCGCGCAGCAACAAAGACCCAACACAGCCAAAAATAAATAAATAAATTTATAAAAAGAAAAAAACAAAACAAAACACTGTGTCTACAGTAGCACTACTAAAAGAAGCTGTAAGTTGGGGCCATTACAGGAAACCTCTCAAATCAACTACCATCCACAGACCACAGACAGATCAGACAGTCTCAGGAAGAGGAAAATCCAACATAAGCTCCATGGAAGCTATGAAAAATGCAGGCAATCATGAAAACAGAGCGAAAGAATCCCCAAGGTGGAGGCCCAACAGTAAGAATAACCTTTGACAAAAGCATCACACTGACCTCCACTAGTACATCCAAATATTCTGGCTTTTAAAAAGCAAACACTAGATAATAGTGCAAGTGTACGAAAACTGGTTTTCTCAATCAAACACTGCCCTGGGCTCAGCAGTGACTTCCTGCCAGCATTTGGGTCAGAAGCTGCCAACGCTGGCCCAGCGCGTGTAGACTGAAAGCCTATCAGCCACCCTTCCCCCAGCTGAGTCTGAGGACTTCCAGGTGGGGACCACAGCCTCTCCAGTCGAAATCCCCAGCAACTGCAGAGTACAAGGCCCAGCCAAGGCCTACTGTCTGATGAAGCCACGTCCACACATGACGCCTCTACATGACGTCTACACATGACGGAGGACGGAGATGAGACATCTACAATGTGGTCTGGAGCAACCACGTGCAGAGATGGCTGTGAGAGCAAACCGGAGACTGGAAACCCACCTGCCTGGTAAGAAAGTAATTACAGAATAGGACACTAAGAGTTAAATGTACTGTCAAATTACATCGCCCACAGCCATCCTCTTCACATGCCTTTCGAAATAAAGTACCATCAAAAATGTAGAGCTCATAACCATGCAAGGAACACTGTTCAGAAATCACGTCTTTATGTAAGTATAGCAAAACAAAGTAAACACAACATAGTAAATTCAGGTCGAAAGGACCCCAAAGGTGCGAACAATCAGAGGGCTGACCACAAAGCACAGAGATCACTAGGCCACTAAGAATGGAACAGAAGCCTAGACGGTCTCGGATACCGCCTCAGGAAATGCACACCTGTTTCAACATCTGCATTTCAACTTGCTTCATACATAAGTAGAAAACTCGGTAGCATTCTATTCTGGAAATGTAGTTAGTTTGAAATTTCCAATTATTTCTGTTAAGGAGAAACTGACGGAAAGGTTAACATTTCAGCAAAAACATGAAAACATTATGAAATGTTCTTACAACCTGTCTGGTCCCTCAGTATAAAACAGTGTGATAAGACCTCACACCCATTAGGATGGTTACTATCAAAAAACAAAACAAAAAAAAACAACCACAACAACAAAAAAAACCCAGAAAATAAAAAGTGCTGGCGAGGATGTGGAGAAATTGGAACCCTTGTGCACTGTTGGTGGGAATATAAAATGGTGTAGCTGCTGTGGAAAACAGTATGGTGGGTCCTTAAAAATAAACACAGAATTACCATCTGGTGCAGCAATTCCACTTGTGTGTACGCACAAAAGAACTGAAGGCAGGGTCTAAAAGAGTTATTGGTACAGCCATGTTCAAAGCAGCGTTTATTCACAACAGCTAAAATGCAGAAGCAAAACCAAGTGTCCATCAACAGATTAATGGATAAACAAAATATGGTCTAAACATACAATGGAATATTTTCAGCCTTAAAAAGGAAGGAAATTCTGATATACTATATAACATGGGTAAACTTTGAGCACATTATCCGAAAAGAAGTAAGCCAGTCAGTCACAAAACAACAATACTGTAATGATTTCACTCAAAGGAGATATCTAGAGTGGTCAAAGTCACAGAGACAGAAAAATAATGGGGGGGCGGGTGGGCAGAGGGGATACTGGGGAGTCGTTTAATGGGTCCAGAATTTCAGTTTAGCACGGTGAAGAGCTCTGGAAATTGGCTACACAACAATGGGAATGTAGTTAACACTATCGAACTATATATTTTTAAATAGTTAAGATGGTACATTTCTAAGTTATGTAAGTTTTACCACAATTTTTTAAAAAATGCAACAGTGTGGTAAGGATCTGACATAACCTTTCAAACTTAGAGAAACAAAATGGGCAAACTGCATAATTCACGAAATACAACAAACCCATCATATAAGCATGTTTTTAATCAGGGATACCTCATTTTAGGGTTTATGGGCTAATCACACAAACGAATGTAGAAATACAGAAAAACACACTATAGCAATAAAGGTTTTGAAAAGTACATACATACTCTTATTGAAAGATCATCATGCACTTACCTTCACTCTTTTCCAGTAAAGATGCTATGACTGCTTCATCTTCAATGGGGTTTAGTGAACACGTAGAATACACCATCCTGCCGCCTTCCACTAGCTGTTCAGCGCCCCGAGTTGCAATCCGCAGCTGTAAACTAAGGGCCGGAGACTAGGTTACCCTAGGTTACCCTATGTGCCGAGCACATCCGCACGGCACATACGTCATAGGCACTGACTATAGCACATATTCATTACAAATTTTATGACAGACATAATAAAATATAAAATACTCTATGCAAGGTGAACAACTCCCATATAAAGAAAAAAATAACAACAAAAATTTTAAGATTTTAAGCGAAGTTAGAGTAACCCTATATAAGATGTTCCCTGTTTATCTAAAAAGCACCTATTTATAGATGTTGTTACTATATGTTGTTGTTACTGTTCTGTTAACCTTTCCCAACATGCCAACAAGCAAAGCATAAAGCTGATTAACAACTGAATTCAATACAGTAGCTAAATTTCACTATTAAAAAGTCTCCATACTTATAGAAATATTTGCTTTTTCTTTCCATGAGCAGTTTGCATCTCTTAGTACATTATAATCCCAATTGCCTGTTTCACAAAAACAGTAGTAAGTTTTTAACAGAGAAACAAAATTTCCTGAAGTTATTTATGGTAAATATTCATTAGTACCCTCTAGATCACCCATAGTTCTATTATTTGTATAATTTTAATGTTAAGTGAAAAAAAAAAGCAAAGCTCTGTAGACAGTACAATCAAAACAGCTATTTTAAAAATCCCTCTGCACGGAAAAACACTATAATACACCAGGCATGACAGAAATTATCTCTGAGTTATAAGAGTTTCTTTTTCCTTTCACTTCTAAGAACTTTCCAAATTTTCTTTAAAGACAACCAAAACATATTTCTGAGAGGTCAAAATGTTAAGCAAAATAATTCAACACAAAAGAACTGAAAACAGAGAGGAGAAATATTAGTAAGAAATGGTCATTTCATGGAAAACACATGTTTGAAATGTTAAAGGAAACTTTTATAAAAGGCATTCTCAATAAACGTGTACCTGAAATGTATACAACCTTCAGTTCCCTACTCTTGAGAGGTTTTAAAAACAACTACTTCTGACAAATAAGCAAACTCGCATGAAGGTGGCCATTAACATTCTGAGGCTTACAGTCAATCAGCTAAAGCTCTGGATGCCCAGGTAATTCAACCATAAACCTTCACTAATCTCTTAGTCACACAGGGCTACCAATTACACAGTTTATTTACCCATGCAGCTGCAAGCTGTTTAAGGTGCTCCACTTTTTCCAGACGTCAATGTTTTTTCTCATAGTGCCATCTCCACTGCAAAGAAAGATATTTAAGAACTTAAAACTCTGAACCGGTAAGATGATCACAGCTTAACAAATATGTCATATTCCAGTTAAATTACAAAACAGGTATCATTATGATTATTATAAACACCAATTAGCAAACAATCCAAATTCTCACAAGCTACAATAAACTTTCTATTTTTGTTTTGGGGACACTCTAGTACAATAAACTAATTGCACTTCAATTTCAATGCAATAAGGAAATAAAGATTTGAAAAGAACACCTCTCTCAACAAAGAGATAGTAATTTGTTTCCATTTGAGAAAAAATACTAGCAAAACTAATCTTCAGACCTAGGACACAGAACCTTTTGAGCCTGCTACTTAGAAAAGAAACTTGGCTATTCAACAGTAACATTTTAATCAGAATTACAAGAATAATGATAAACTTACACTCATAAAGGATTCCCACAGCAAATTCAATTAAGCCAATTTAATTTCTTTACCAAGATTTTTCTATATATCACACTTAAACATTTTTAAATTTCTGCTTTTACTTAATGGAAATCATTTACATGTAAATTCCATAATACAGAGTTGATCAATTAATCTTTCTGTCCACATCTAATTTTATCTACTCAGAATTTGAGTAATTCCTGTGTCTGCTGACTTTCTCTGTAAAATTTAATTTTCCTTGATGGTCTAGTCACATGTCCTTGAGGTGAAGGGTCTGCAGGATGGAAACGTCCTATACGATATAATTGCTTTCAAATAACATCCCTTGCTTGTATGGTGGTGGCTTAAATTCTAATTCCCTCAACTTACAACTCAGAGCTCATGAGGTCACGTCTTTCTCACAGTATGATATCTGTGATCGAAAGAACACAGGGGTGGGAAAAATCAGTTTTTCTGACCCAAAGGAAAACTAAAAAGCTGCCATCTAAAAAGAAAGGAACGTAGCTCATGACCTATTTCAATTTTTTGAAGGAGAATTCTTTCGGTATTTGACAGGCAGTCACACTCAGTGCTAATGAGTTCTGCCACCAGCAGTAATCTGCCCCGTGTTTAAATAAGACAGGATTTAATTCCGATGTGTCATATTTAAACACTGTGTTTAGTGCTAACAAAGTTCTGTGGCAGCATTTGTACTATGGTCTCAACAAAGTCAAGTGTTCAGAAGGTATTAAACATGTGTGACACCAGTGCCTATGTCACTGCCTCCAGGAAATTAACAGACATTTTAAGTTTTATTCTCTTCTTTTTGGAAAAACTCAGTTATTCAGCTATGCCATGAAATTCTTTTATAGGTAAACCCAAAAAATCTAAAATTAATTTGTAAAATTTCAAGAAAGCTATGTGTACAAATACAGATGAGTTTCCCAAAGGTTGGAACCCCTGAGTTTCTCTGTGCTACACAAGATTCACCATAGAAGCCCAATGTGATCACGTATTATCCTATGACAAGTATCCTACATACTCACCGGAAGTAAGCACAAGCAAATCGCTCCCGGCACTAACATCCTGAAATGCCTGTTAACGAGGCTTTATGATGACGCTGCTTGCCTCTCAGGTATCTTCTTTGTGTCCCTTTTTAAGACGATCAAAACCACCCCCTTGGGCTTCCCTGGTGGCGCAGTGGTTGAGAATCTGCCTGCCAATGCAGGGGACACGGGTTCGAGGCCTGGTCTGGAAAGATCCCACATGCCGCGGAGCAACTGGGCCAGTGAGCCACAACTACTGAGCCTGCGCGTCTGGAGCCTGTGCTCCGCAACAAGAGAGGCCGCGATAGTGAGAGGCCCGCGCACCGCGATGAAGAGTGGCCCCCGCCTGCCACAACTAGAGAAGGCCCTCGCACAGAAACGAAGACTCAACACAGCCAAAAATAAATAAATAAATAAAATTAAAAAAAAAAAAAAAAAAAAACCACCCCGTCTGATCTCTTCGTTCTGTTTATCACTAAAATTGAGTTTCTGTCTTCTGATTTACGCTCACAGTGTCTCTCTCTTCAAACCAGGTGCCACAAGCTTCATACCTGCAATTGCATGCGCGCCGTGTGCAGATTCACTTTAGACTATACCTGATCTGGTTTCGAGTGGACTCTGGGCTTTCTGGCCTCTGAATCATACCTGCAAGGGACGTCACATAAGATGCGGTCGTAGAAGAGAGCCTCCTTCTTCCCGTTCACATCCACCTGGAGCCGAGGGATGCAGGAGGCGTCGTGGTTGACCACCATGATGCAGGGGCTGCCCAGCCGCTTGGCCTGGTGCACAAGCAGGTAACAGCGCTTGTTGTCCACGTCATTCGCGATGACAAACCCCTCTGGGAACGCAAAGCTGTGCGTCAGGTGAAGGGTGGCGTAAGTGGAGCAATTTCCTGAAATGCGCAACCTCTAGGTGGGCAGGTGAGACGGGCAACTGAGCAAACTTAAGACCGAGCTTCAGATTTGCTAGAACTAGGGACGTGGTCCAGAAAAAGGAACCAGGTGGCTTGGCATGGATTTTACAGTCACTTAAAATGTCAAAACTTCAAAATTCATCTGTTCAACAATTATTCACTTTGTACCAATTACTGTGGCAAAAGTAACGTTTCCATTATTAACTATTAACTAAAAAGGAGGGTGAGGGGAGAAAGATGTAGAAAACAACAAAATCCCCCAACAAGTGTTTAAAATAGTGCACATGTGCTGGGCCTCCATTCTAGACTCTGCGAATCCACTTCCTGGGGAGGGGCCGAGGCCCCTGAGGGTCAACCCGCTCCCTGGGAGGCTCTGACCTTCGCAATCTTACATAATGTCCTCCAAGTTCAAGACAGATGTCCCATTTCGTATGTGATGTCTGGTAATGTCACAGAACTTACCTATTAAATGGCGGTGGGATTTGAACCTGGGGAGTCTGACAGCAGCTCTGAACAACTACACTCTCCTGCCTCTCACACAGGTAGTAAACAGTCAAAAGGAAACAAAAACCCCAATGTGAGACTGTTACTACTGAAAACTCAGAGGGCAATCTACCTACTGTGGCTTTAAAAAGAAACACCACTTGCTTTTATAGAAAATACACGGAATCCTAAAGTAAAGGCCCTCCCCACAGTGCCCGTGCGGGTCTGAGGACACGTGACAGGTGTGCACAGCGTCCAGCTCTACTTTCAGAGACACAAAACCCATCTGCCTGATGCCTCCTGTGTTACGCTCTTTTCCTTGGCTACAACCCACCAAAGTAGCACCCCTACCCTTCAAACACCAGCCCAGTGCATACCTGGGAAAGGCACGCTCATGTCGGCATGCAGCATCTCGATGAGCTGTGTGGTCTTTGATCCAGGTGCTGCGCACATATCTAAAATCTACTGAAAAGCAAGAAAGTGTCTGATGTTCTTCTTTTGATAAATCAATCATCCTACATTTAATTTAGAATGACTTAAAATTAGTTTTTCATTTCTATTTCACAACCCAAACACATATATTTATAGAATGAATCTATAGCATATTATATTGAACTTCCAGGAGTCTAATGTTATATAATGTCCCCAAACCACAGAAGGATAAAGATACTTACTCCACAGGGGATAGGAACAAAATGGCACTAGACACCAGCGAAAGCAATACATTTAGGGATGATGAGTAAAGATGCTAAGTGCGAGAAGCAGTATAACAAGATGCTACGAGGCAGGGCTAGCGGGGTTCAAGTCTCAGCTCAGTCACTGGTGACTAGTTTGTGACTTCAGGCTCCACTTTTCTTTGCCTCCTTCCCCTCATCTGGAAAAATGGGGACAGCGATAGCATCTACCCTCACAGGGATATGTGGATAATAAAGTGAATCGATCCACAAAAAGAACTAGAGCAATGCTCAGCATTCAACAAGTCCTCAATACACGTTCACTATGACTTTCAACCGATTTAGTCAATCAAGAACACTGAAGATGGTCTGAGTAGTAAGTAAAGAAACTGAGTTGTAAAAATTGCAAAAAGAACCTAAAATAAAATATATGTCATTCTCCACTTTACCCAAAGTGAAAAGGAAAACAGAAATGACTGACTATATAAAGAAAAAAAGGTCTCAACAAAACAGAGAGACACAAACACTGATAGTAGCCTACCCACCCGAATTTTCTATTCAATGCACGATACCTTATGGTGAGGGTGAGCATTAAGCAACAGTGGTGGAATCATGCTAACGGCTTCTTGACGACTGATGTTTCCCTTAGAAAATAAAATTTTTTAAAAATCAGCAATGGCATTAAGAAAGGCAGAAAAAAATTAATGTTGGGCGTTATTTCCAATGCAACAGGAAAATACCATATAATTATACACAGAACACAAAAGTTAGTACTATCACATAGACAGTAAGTAAAACAGATTTTTATACTAGTGGATAAATGGTTGATACCAAAAGACTAAGTAAGGATGACCGTTAGTATCAAAACAACATTAGAATATTAGAAATTCAAGTATAACACGAGCACAGGACAGGACAGAAAGTCCCCGTCAGAAGTTTCATAGCTGAAACTGTAAGTTCTATTTCTTAGTTCTCCTGTTTCCAGAACAGCCCACGCCTGCTTTGTATTCCTGAGAACTGTCCCCATCAACCACTGCCCCCATGTTTCCTGTGGAAGAGAGAGAATAATTAAAACTCCTCACTAAACCAACCATCCTCCAGATCTTCACTCGTGGGTCAGGACATCTGTTAAAATGTGCAGCTGTTCAGATTCGGACAAAGTTTCTCAGTGAAATCCAGCACTTGTGTCAATCACAACTCTATTTTAACAGCTTAGGACTAAACACTTAACAAAAAGCCAAAACAGCATCAGCTGCCAGGAGGCTTCTGCTTCTTTACAACCTGGGGCCCCTGCCCTGGAAAGGTCGCCCAAGCAGCCATCACTCATCTTACACCTGCGCCCCTGACTGTCAGAACCTAAACACAGGCCTCCACTCACACCTGTTCCTTTCACCTCATGGGTTTCCGGCAAGCACTGCACCTGAGAGGACTGAACCAGGACTGCCGCGCCAGGGGCACGGACCCCAAGTTCTGCGTTACACCTGTGATTCTGATGAGGCGGCCTTCTGTTTTCACCCGAGCTGTCAGAGCATTCACGTAGGACGAGGATGTCAGGCCCTTGGCTGGACACCCCAGCAGGTGGTCCCTGGATTCACGGACACTCTTTGCAGCCAACTTCGAACAACCCAGGGAGTATTGCACCCTGCTGACTCCTGATCAAAAATCTGGACTGGTTCCCGACAATACACGCCACCAACACTAAATAAACTACAGTGTCCTCTACCTTTCAAAGCTGCCCAAACCCAGCTCTTCATGACCTACCGGACTGTGTATCCCTCCATTCCCCACAAACCCTCTGCTCTGTTGAAGTTCGAGCCTAGATTGCTAACACATCCACGCAGATTAAAAGCCGAGCCAGAGAACCCCTCCTTGTATGAGCCCGAGCACAGAGCCGGGCCCGTGGTGGTGCTCAGCTCTGTTTACTTCTTACCAGGGTGGGGATGGGGGTGGGAAACCAGGCAAGCGGAGCCCAGGTTGCCAGGTTACCAAGCTGGACACAGAGCCCCAGGGGGGGACAGCTCTACCCTGGACTGAGTAGCTACTAGAACGGAGCGAGGTGAAAGGTTTCTAAATTGGTTATGGCTTCAAGGCAAGAAACATGGGAAGCACGATAGTCCTGTCAGCTGGATACAGAAGCTCAGAGGTGACACACAGAGGTTTCCTTGGCTAGAAAAAGGAGATTGGAAAATAGCAAGGGGCAGCTTCTGATTTTAAATGTGAGACTATTAAGAATGTCAAAAAAACTGAAAGTAAACTGCAAAGCTTACAACATCCAAATTTTATGGGCATTCACTCAATCATGTGTTACACGCGGGAACAGCTATTTTGTTGGGGAAGACGTGATGCTAAAGGTTAGAAGTTCAGTGACGGAACCGCAATCAGGGAACCTGGGATGGCTGTGGAGCCGAGAGGGCGAAGGCGAGGTCGCTTTACGAGAACCAAAGCTGTCGTATTTAGGTCTTGTTTGTCCGTCCGGCAAAGGTGGGGTAAAACACTTTAATAAAATACACACGGCCGTGAGAACATATGACTTTCTCCGCGGGAAAGACACGTGGCACGCGCACCTCGGAAGGACGTGAGAGCAGACAGGGCAGCTGCTCTGGAGTGAGGCCCATGGAGCAGGGCGCTGTGCCCACCCCGGGGCTGCGGCCGCCCCAACCCGGAGTGGCCAGAAACAAGGAGCCGCGCCGGCATCTGTGGCGGTGCCCGCCGGACGTTTCCCGGTCAGAGGAGCCACACAAGAGAGCAGCTGCGTAAGTTACCAGAAATTCAGGGGGCGACACACACTTCAGCGGGTCTTCTCCGGGCCTCGGCCACCTCACTACTCCCAGTGGCACGTATGGTTAAAATAAAACTACGGGACTGATACTGAGGCCCATTTAAAGTTTCAAGGGAACCAGCAAACGTAGAGGTATCTACTCACAGATTCAGTTTCGCTAACCAGAAACTGGTGAAACTTTTCCAATTGTGGAGACTTTCTCAAGATTTTTCGACTTAAGTTTGTGTGCCAGGCAAGTTCTTCAGGATACCTGACCGAAAAGAAAGCAAAACATTTATGGGTTATGTTAAAGCGGCCTCTTCACACTTCTTGCTTATACAGGTCATAAGCCAAACGAGACACCCAGCTGTGTTCCGGCCGCTCAGGCCCGCGCTCGCGTGACGGCCGGCAGCACCGTGAGAGCTCTGGGACACAGGGCGCACTCTCGCTGCCCCGTGGCCCCGGCACAGGCGGCCTGGGCGCTCTGAGAGACACACGCACACGACGCCACTGAGAAGTTATGGTGACGCACATCCACGATCTGATGAAATGGGAGACTCCCACCCCGCTGCTCTCCACTGTGGTGAGCTAACGTAACGGCACGGAGGCCAACAGAGGACATAAGGCGACGAATTACTTATAAAGTGCAGATCACACAGAATCAAAGTAATGCCGTAGGGCAGGTATTAGAATGTTTGACAAACGTTTGATTACCATCTTTTTAACTATATTTTTCACTATTTCCAAAACAAACCAGTCCAATAATGTACTGAAACGTTTTACATACCAAAAACCCTTGGACATCACCAATGCATTAACTTGAGCTCCTAGGCTGCTACTTATACAGACCTAAGAATGAAGCTTCTCCTGCCATTTCTGGGAATATATTTGAACCGTCTACAAATCACGCCATCACTGATTAGGAAGTGTGTGCTTTTTCATCGCAGCTTGCACCTGCCCACCCACTGAGCTCCAGCTGCACAGGTCAGTACACGGATAGGACACATGGGGCCACGCTCAGCATAACGTGGCACTCGGTGACAAATCAAACCGAACTCATTGTTAACTCTGAGGTACAATAATGAGCTCAACTTAACAATGCAGGGTCACAATGTTTCCACGTGTCAAACTGCAGCTAAGGTGACAGCCATGAAAATGAAGCCGGGACACCTGTAAAACAACACATCTGACTGCTTTGAAACTGATTATTTGACAGACGCAAACTCAGGCTTAAGATCTGAAGACACTGCTCAACTGTCATGTTATCATGAGATACATTTGAAAAATACTTTCCACCAAATAATGAAGATTAAACTGGCTGAATCTGTTCACAGCCACCCTCCAAATGTCCCGGTGCTTTGTTTCTATCTCATATGCCTGTTTCTCTCTTCAATATTTAACCTGTTTCAAATATACAGAACCAAAATGCAATCATACTTATCGGATAGTTTCAAAAAGTTTAGCTTTAAATACTCCCTTTGGCCTCACTAGAGGTGAATGGCAGCGATTCACTCAGGTTGGCTCCAGCTGTAGAACTGAAGAAAACCTGCTGCCCCACTGCTACCTTTGCTGATACCCAAACGTCTACTGGCAACCCTAAATTGTCTGTGACTGATGACGGCACACATGCCAGTTACTACTTTACCAAGCCACCAAACACCACTAATTTGAATGCTGCCTGCCACTATTTATTGTACGTTGCTGAAGTTTCATTTTCAAATAGAGACAGCAGTCTCTAGATATAACTTGAGGGAACATTTCCTTATGTGCCTTACAGGTTGAATTTCTAGTAGTTAAAATGTAAATTTATTATTATAAGAATAAAATTCGATTGTAAGTTATTATGATTGTGAAAGCTCTTACTCTTATGAGAAAAATATTTAAGAACTTTTAGACAATTAAATACAAAGACAGACAATTAAAATGAAAAAGTATGTTTCTTATATAGCTTTAGGAACAACTCTTTTGAGCTAACAAATGTTTATGAAAATCTTCACAGATTTCAACATCAAACAATCTTAAAAAACTGTATTTAATTTATAGTTATGTAATCCAGATTTAGCTCCTGAGTCTTTAAAGTCCTATTTGCAAACTTGTTGTATCTTTTAAGGATAAATTAAAAGCACCACTGTCCCCTTTGTCCCTAAAAAATTCTTAAGAGAAACAGTCTCTAAATATATACAACACCTATGATAAATCATCTTCAACCCAGACATTTAAAAAGAACACAAACAGCATGACAATAAGGTGTGTTCTCAACAACTGTCAAAACAAGGTCTCTTAAAAAATGCTTTAGGATAATTCCTTACAGCTCCTAGTCTATGAAAAGTAAGGATAAAAATGAAATCTGCCCAAACTATAAGTCCTATACATAACATTCCTTCTAGAAAACCTGGTTCCCAAAAACATTTCTCCTATATTATATCCCACTATGTACCAAAAGGTTAAAAGAATACATGATCTATTTCTGCATTTTGAACAATACAGAAAACCACCAGAAGTATTTTAAGTTTCTGCTTGACTTGCTTACTGATTTATGGGTTTCCCACACTTGACAAGTGAATTTGATTGATTAAATGTTTATACAATAAAACTATCACACAACTGTCACTGATAATGGGAAAAGGTTGAATATCAGGAACCCAAATCTTACAACATGCTGCTCCCACCCTTCAGCCATGCTCAGAAAATCAAAGCAAACAGTAACGTGCAGAGAAAGCCTGGCCGCTACTGGGGTGACTCACTGTCTTCTTCACCCACAGAGCACCTGCAGAGCCTTTCCTACAAGTCTGGGAACTCACTGGTCCTGTACCCATACCCAAAATTCAAAAATCGAGAGCGAAAAATAGCTGTTAAATGTTCAATGAGCTGATTAAACAAAAGTACGACCACAGTTTGCAGAGAACAATAAAAATAGCGAGACTAATTCCCGTATTTGTTGGAACTGTGGAGGAAAAGTCCACAAGGACAGGCCCAGATAAAAGGCACCTCTTTCCCACAGGAGCATACTGAATTTTCAGCTCCTCTTACTGCCCAGACACAGAGGACGGTCAGAGACCGCCGCATCTGAAAAGCCGCACCTCTGAACATAAGGTTGAAGGAATAAATGTTTTCAGGTGATTGCGAGAGGCAGCAAACGCAGGCAAGATTACTAGAAATAGAAACGTGCACAAAGACAACCTTAAACCTGCTTCTGGAAACATCAGATGATCCCTACTTAAGTGCCAGGACATCAGTCACATCTCCAAACCTCGGCACGGAAAGGTTAAGTCTGTAACCCAGGGCCTCTGAGAGGAGCAGCGGCTCACCGCGCAAAGGCTGCCTCACTCAGCAACGCTGCAGGCACAGCAACTGGAAAACATCTTCCTTGTCCGCTGGCCTCAGGACAGCAGACGTGCAGTGAGTGACCACCAACAGCCACCTAGCACCTGAGTCCTTTCCCTGTCCTCTAACAGTCAAGCTTTTAAACTCTGACTAATATCGTTTAACAAAAAAACCATCATGAAATTTTCTGGCTTAATACTGAAGGTTTAGTCCTGTGTCCCAGAAATGCATTCTATAATGGTGACATCTGGTTTTGATCTGATTTTAGCATCTGGCCATGCAGCATTCATTCTAAAGGTGGATGATGTGCACATCTGTGATACAGACACTGAAAATCCAAACGGCCAACAAAAGAATGGAAAGCAAGTAAATCCACAGCCCATGATTAATGAGAACCTGACCTTGGTTTGTGATCACTAAAGGGTATCACAAGGGCAAAAACAAAAGATAACATCAAATACTTGAAGAGTCAAAGTTTCAAAAGTTGCCAGGAAATGCTGGTTAAATTCAGCTTTTTATGGCAATCATTTAAAATGTGGTGTTGTTGTTTTGTGAGAACTCTCAATACCTCAAAGTTGATCATCTGAAATGTGGAACTACAGCAATTTAACGACTTTTCTGTTTATAAATTAGTCCAGGGCTTGGCATTCCTATGGTTTGTGCTCAAGTACTCCAGACATTTTACGAGACAGAAGGGTCTGCCTTCACACATCTGAGCCCTGAACTGGACCCTGAGAAACAAGTAAGCCACAGGACACCTACAGGACAGTAAGATAAAAGGGCGGTGAGCAGAGAGGGCAGGAGTGTGCTTGGGCCCTGGAGACAGCAGACACACAGGACGGCTGAAGCGGTCTTTCTGAGCCCTTGCCAGGTGAAGGGCTATGATGTGATTTCTAGTCATGTGATTCCTACTCTTTCATTTTTTTAAAATAAATTTATTTATTTTATTTATTTTATTTTTGGCTGCGTTGGGTCTTCGTTGCTGCGCGCGGGCTTTCTCTAGTTGTGGCGAGCAGGGGCTACTCTTCGATGCGGTGCGCAGGTTTCTCCTTGCGGTGGCTTCTCTTGTTGCGGAGCACGGGCTCTAGGCACACGGGCTTCAGTAGTTGTGGCTCACGGGCTCAGCAGCTGTGGCTCACGGGCTCTAGAGCATAGGCTCAGTAGTTGTGGCTCGCGGGCTCTAGAGCACAGGCTCAGTAGTTGTGCACATGGGCTTAGTTGCTCCACGGCATGTGGGATCTTCCCGGACCAGGGCTCGAACCCATGTCCCCCGCGCTGGCAGGCGGATTCTTAACCACTGCGCCACCAGGGAAGCCCCAATTCCTACTCTCTTGTATGACTTTCGGCGGCGTTGAGTAGTCCGAAATGAAGTCACAGGGACCAGTGTGAATCTCCGTGGTGACTGTTCGGAAACGTCCGGTATTTGGTAACGTCCTCAGAAAGACAGCATGGGAACAGAAGGGGCGACAGATAGAGAAGAGAACCCCGGGTGCATAACTCTTTAAAACACTGAGACAGTGGCTGGAAGGCTCATCATCCCGGGCCCTGATGCTCCGAGGCCGAGGAGCTGCTTCAGAAGGACAGAGACGCTGCTGGAGGCACCGTCAGAGCAGACGGGGACTTCCCGCTCGCTCACACCCCAGGAAAGGGGACCAACACTCATGCTGAGACGCCTCCTTTGTCACCCCCTTCCTTCCCTCAGGTGCATGACTACCTTCTCTTGCGTAGTGTGGTGTGTACAATAAACCGAGTGATTCACAAACTGAATATCGGCTACCCTCCGTGTTATCTCCCACGCCGTGATTCTTACCTGGCCTAACCGCTGGGCCCTGCAACAAAACATTAAGTCTGCAACGCTTCTGACATGAAGACAAGGGGTGTAAATGGAAATGGTGGAAATGGTAACGTCAAGGAAGGAAAAAGGCTGGACTGACTTGGAAAAATTAACTGAAATCAAGACTTCAATACACTACACTGCAAATCACATAGGAAAACTTGCACACCAGCGTGAAGTAACAGCGATAAAAAAAAGCACTGGGAAGAAGAACTGGAGAATGCCCGGAAAGTATATTCAGGTTCTTTCACGCCAACAGCAAACGCACTACCAAGAAATACATTCAAGTGAGAAAGATTAAAACCCCAGAGAAATACCCAACAGGATGAAGCCTCGTTATACCTACCAACTCAGGGGCTGTGGAACTTCAACTTTCTGCCCGTCCACCTCCAGGTCCTCCAGTTCCTTGAAATACTTGTTCTTTAAGCAATGGAGAATCTCTTTTGCGTGGCTGTTAAAAAGTAAGCAAGTTTCAAATCCATCTGGAAAGCTAATTTTATAAATTTTATCTCTTTGCAAATTCAAGATTATGTTTTAAAGCTAAAACTATCGTTGTGTGGAGAGAACACATTCTTTAATTACTGCCTTTTTACTCTATTCTTTCAAAGCTTAAACAATCCTCATTGTCTGACCACTAAAAGATGATAAACTAAACACAATACTACTGCACTCCTTCCCTCCTAAATATTCCTCGAGTTCCATTTTCACTTGCAGGTCATCTTCAAAAGGTATAACTGAAACCATACCCTGTAACTTACACACTCAAGGCCCATAAGGCAAAACACAGTGATTAACTGAGACCTCTAAGCTTGTTTTGCAAAACACCAGGGATGTGCAGACATGGAAACAACGTGCTAAAGGCCCCTTCACGTGGCACAAGCGCGTTTAGCGACTAAAATAACCCACGGTAAACTTTAGACATCACAGGCTGAAAATCCACCACATGTACCAGATGGAACGCCCCACCCTGAATTTGCACATGTGACCCATAAACAGTCAGGAAGGACAAAGAACCTGTAGGGAACTCTTGAAACTCACCCCAACTTTCCACCCATCATTTCCGAGCGCTCTCCTCCTCTTACTGCCCACCTCCAAGATAAATACCCCACTCAACAGCTGACGGGGAGAGCCGAGCACTGCCTCCTGTCTCCTTGCTTGGCTGCCCTTCAATAAAGCCTTTTCACTTTCTGCAAAAGCCCCTTGCCTCGGTATTTGGTCTCTGTGCAGCGGGCAATGGGCGCGCACTTGTTCACCTACACGACTACAAACAAATTTTTTTTTTTTTTAAGAAAGAGAACACTGTACGTTTCACTTAAAACTCGGTAATGTCACAAATTCTCATGTGTTCCAAAGGGTGGGCATCCTCAACTCACGAATTCCCGGGAGTCAACCCTTTGTCAGGCTGCATTTTCCCTTCTCATTCTGGCCTCCCAACTTGCAATCCCTCCTTTCCCTATGACGTAGGACACTTAGGCTCCCTCCTCTCAAGGCCTCCGGGGTCTCGAATCCGCTCCGCTGACATGCGCTTCTTGGGGGAAAAAATAACACCCGCGTTTTCAACCTTGGGCATGCTAACCCCAACTTTCCAGGAAATACGAAAAGCCTGACCCCCTACCTTTTGTAACCCGTAATTCTTAACGTGGCCGGGAGAGGCTCCCTGAGCGCGTCCATGAACTGGTCCCACTCGCCTTCGGGCACGATCTTGAGCTCCTGATAGTAGTGCTCGAACAGCTTGTTCTCCTTGACTATCTCGGGGTAGCCGCCTTCCCAGCCCTGAGAAATAAGAAGGACGTGTGCCCGGGGCCGGGGAGCCCCCCCTTCGCCGCCTCGCAGGCCTTGGGATCGGGAGGCCCCCGCGGGGCCCCGGCTCCTACCGCCCCACTGCGCTTCCCGCCGTCCTCGGCGCCGTCCTCCGCGCTCCCGGGTCGCTGCTGCTGCTGCTGCTGCTGCTGCTGCTGGAGCCGCCGGACCCGCGACCGCCGCCCCATGGCCCACGCGGCAGCGCACGCCGCCCGCACACAGCGAGCCGCCACCCTCAACCGCGAGCACTTCCGGGCTGCAGCTCGAGGACCCCGCGGGTCCGCGCCTGCGCCTCTCCCGGACCTGCAGGACCCTTCAGGAAACAAGCCAGAGCGCCGCGACCCGTGCTCCAGGAAAACGACGAGCAGGAGGAGCCGGGGACAGCCCTGAGTGGGAGAGTGGCTCTAGAGAGCAGGCCGAGAGACGCCTGCTGGCCGAGGGCCTGGGTTTCCGCGCGGGCTCAGGCGGCGATGCGGACAGCCCGAGGTCACGCGTGCGCACCACGGCGACGGGGGGGGGGGGGCGGGGCGGGCCCGGAGTGGGCGTGGCTCTAGCTTGTGGGCGGGGCGGGAGGCAGACCCGCCTCCCGCCCAGTGCGCGGCGGGCCCCCTGGACTGGTGAAACAGGCGGGGTTAGCGTATCCACTGCTTCCTGGCCATCAGGGCGGCGTGGATCCCGGCCCCGGGTTTTGACAGCGGGCCCCGACCTCAGGTAACCGCGCCTCCCGCCGCCCCCGCCGCCGCCCTATATGTGGCGCGTCGCGGCTGCCGGGTCATGGAGCACGCCTGCCGTCCCCCACAATGGAGCTGGCCGAGCGGTTCCTGCTGGACGCGCTCGCCTACCTGGAGTGCGCCCTGGGCTTCCTGTGCTACGTGCTGCTGAAGTTGGTGGGCTCGCCCTACGGGCGCTACGCGTCGCCGCGCTCCGCATTACGGCTGCCGGCGCGGGCCGCCTGGGCGGTGCAGGAGCTGCCCTCGCTGGCGGTGCCGCTCCTCGCGTGCGCAGGCGCGCCCGCCGAGCGCCTCAACCGCTGGCCCAACTGCATCCTCCTGACCATGTTCCTCGTCCACTACGCGCAAAGGTGAGGGTGGGCGGCCCCGCGCCTCTCCCTGCCACCCCTGGTGCGCTGCCCTCTCCCTGCCACCCCTGGTGCGCTGCCCTCTCCCTGCCACCCCTGGTGCGCTGCCCTCTCCCTGCCACCCCTGGTGCCCTGCTCTCTCCCTGCCACCCCTGGTGCGCTGCCCTCTGCCTGCCACCCCTGGTTCGCTCCCTTCTCCCTGCCACCCCTGGTGCCCTGCCCTCGCCCTGCCACCCCTGGTGCGCTGCCTTCTCCCTGCCACCCCTGGTTCGCTCCCTTCTCCCTGCCACCCCTGGTGCGCTGCCCTCTCCCTGCCACCCCTGGTGCGCTGCCCCCTCCCTGCCACCCCTGGTTCGCTCCCTTCTCCCTGCCACCCCTGGTGCTCTGCCCTCTCCCTGCCACCCCTGGTTCGCTCCCTTCTCCCTGCCACCCCTGGTGCGCTGCCCCCTCCCTGCCACCCCTGGTGCGCTGCCCCCTCCCTGCCACCCCCGGTGCCCTGTCCCCTCCCTGCCACCCCAGGCTGGCTCCCTCCGCCTGTGCAGCAGGGCCTGGCGCCCTCTCCTTGCGCCTCTGCTCCCTCTCCCAGCATCCTCTTTCTACTTTTCTAGTTCCACTTCGGGCTCTTTGCTGTGGGTGGAGGAGCTCTTTTCCCCCAGCCAAATGGTCACCTGCAACTTGGGAGCCTGGTTTTCTCAAACTCCTTGTGACTTCCGCTTTACAATGCACGGACTGTATGGGCTTGAATGGATTATGTTCAGAGACTTTCACCTCCACATTACGCAAGCGCCCCCGCGACTGTGGAGGTGGCTTTCCAAGAAATAACCTTAAACACACATAAGGTCTTTACACTGACTTCCAAATGTTTCGTTTTTGTGAAGAATGCTCAGTGGCTGTGTCTGAACTGTTCAGGTCTCGTAATAAGTTGGGACTTTCTCCAGCTCTTAGGTTTTGGCTTTTACACAGCTAAACCAAATGGCTGGACAAAAGTTTAAAATCAGAATTTGAAAATGTGTATTCCGACTTCAAAAGGCTGCCGAGTTAAAAAGGGCGTTCCCTGCATGCTAGAGACCTGGGCTGACCTGCTCTGTGAACGTGGGCAGGTTACTTGACCTCTGTAATCTTGGGTCCCACCCCACTACGCCCACTTCATAAAGTGGGACGGGAAGGAAGTGTGGGTGTCTCTAAGCCTCTCTTGAGTCCCTGGCACAGCTGTGTCCCCATCTGCTTTTAAGCAGGCACTGGAAGTGGGCAGAGTCAGTGTTCCACAAGGCTTTCTGGGTGCCCTGTTTCTGACACTCCTAGAGAATTCCAGTAAGCAAAGTTGTTACCAGGCCCATGGAGGTTCTGTAATGTGATTGAGCATTACTACAATTTGCATATCAATAGAATTCTCATGACTACATACATTTCTCCATAAATATGCCAGAATCTGTGTCTGTTTTTGTCACAACTAAAAGCAAGCTCTGGAGTCAGACTGCTAGGTGTTACCCCAGCCACGTCCCTGGTGACTGGTGAGGTAAGTTATTAAGCTGCTCTGCAGCAGATTGCCCCATCAATGAAACTGGCGCAGCCATGGTACCAGCTACCCACCAGTGGGATTGGCATGCCTTAAATACTAAAGGCAACTCCATAAAATGCTTGTGAGGTTCTGGGAAATCTGAATGCTCAATGGTGACAAATAACACCACTTTATATCACCATGCAAATGGGCGTATCCACATACACACTCTGTGTGACATTTGTGCATGCTGCTGCCGGCTTCAAGTGCCAAGTAAAAAATCTTCTGAAGACATTGAAGGCATTGGAAAGATGTGAAGGGAGCACTTTACAGAGCTTTGTCTGAAAGCCTGGAGTTGAAGCTTTTTGATGTAAGGTGTCATGTGTAATTGTATCGGGGCTCACTCTAGTGGGAGACTGGATGCAGCCTCCCAGAGGGCCGAAGTCGCTTCTACAGATAGAACTGGAATAGATCCTTTCGTACAGATGAGGCCACGGAGCCACAGAGTTCAGGTGTTTTACCCAAGGTTGTTGGATGAGCGATTGCCGGGACTAACACCCTGCTCCCCTCCTCGGTTTCTAGACCAGTGGCTTCAAAAACTCTGCTCCAAAGGATTTGCCGGGTCACGTGTAGTTTTTTAAACTGCTGGGCTACTTTTTTTTCCCCCAAGTCGTTCATGTTACTATATACGTAGCCCATGTGGTTTGGGGGCATTTAAGTTTTTCCAAATAGAAAAGATAAACATCTTCCATTCTACCCAAGCAACTAATTTATTCAACGGTCATTTGACCTAAGTCGGTGAGCCCTTGGACGAGAACAGAAGCGCAAACCACATTGAGCGCTTGTTCCAAACCACTGAACTCCTTGACCCAGAAGCTGTTTCCTCAGCCCCTCATTTGTCAGGGCTCTGTAGACCAGACCAGACAGTAAGAAGGGAGACAGGTGAATCCAAGCCTGAGTCAGGCTGGTGGCGGGAGAAACACGAACCACGGGACATGCGTGGGAGACGCAAGACCGAGTGGGCAGCGACTTCCAGAACTTGGCAGATGTGTGCCGAGGCCCTGTGCTAGGACGTGGGCTGACACAGGAGGGAGGCGGGGCCCCGCCCTAGGGGAGCTTGAGCCTCTTGAGGACTGAAGCCAGAAGGGGGCTTCCCATGGTCTGTGGGAAGGGGTGTTTGCCTGTGTGTTTTTAGGTCTTCATTCGGCACACGTTGACTACGGATTGTTTGACGTATTTGGCATTCTACTCATCGTTGGGCGTACAGAGTTGAGAGGTTCTCTTGAGTCAGTGAGTACAGGACAAACTCTGGAGAATCAACAGGATCTTTGGGGCACAAGAGCCAGGGATGGGAGGGAAGGCCTGCCTAGGAGGGCAAGAGGGGACAACTGTGGGCCAGAACACACCAGGGCCCTGACCAGCTCCCCCAAGGATGGTGAAGCATGTTTGTAGTAACCTTTTTTTTTTTAACTTTTTGGCTGCACCGCGTGGCATGTGGGATCTTAGTTCCCTGACCAGGGATCGAACCCATGCGCCCTGCAGTGGAAGCATGGAGTCTTAACCGCTGGACCACCAGGGAAGTCCCCGTAGGAAGGTTTTTTTAATCTATGGCAAACCACATGGTTGTCCGGCCGGCGGCCTTTGCATCCTGTCTGCACTGAGGTCGCCTCCTGTTGGTCATGGGCTTCTGAGTTCCCAAGGGCACCACCGCATCTTCTCACACCGCCCTTGGTTTCGTGTGTGTGGGGTGTGTCCGACCTCTCGCCCGCTCACCTGAGGCAAGTGTATGCCAGAGATGGGCAGTTGCCTGTTCTCACGTCCGCTCAGAGCTGCTGTGCATTTGTCAGAAGCCCAGGTGTGGCTCCCTCAACCCCGTCTCACCTCGTGTTCTGCTGCTTTCTGTCTAGCCAAGCGGGGATTCAGTATGACCCGAACCCAGGGTACCTGTGTCACAGATTTTCCCTTTCCATTCAGCAGGGAGTGAGTGAGTCACTGATTATTTCTTCACCGGCTCCTCTGTTTAACAATAGTTACAAACCAAAGTCCCACTTGAGCGCTGAGATGTTTATTTACCACTGGGGCCCCAGTCACCCCGAGGCCACAGAGGAAGGGTGCCAAACACCCCCCTCCCAAGTGTGCAGACTTTGAAACACCCACCCCGAGGTCTGTGCTCAGCCAGCTCTGTGACCTTGTGGGATCTTGATTCTGTTGTCATCCTTGATTGCAAGGCCTCAAAGCACCTCACCTACTTCAGGTTCATCGTTCCTCCTGCTGGGGCCTGTTAATGGTCTGGGGAGAGCCTGGCCCAGCCTGTCTTCTAACTGTGTCATAAAGCATGTATAACATTAAAACACAGCAGAGGACTGGAGAGGGTGAAGGGCACACCAAATCCTTGGCCCTTGCCTTGTGGATTCAAATAATTTGAGAAGGAAAACTTTTATGTCAAAGTATAGAATGACAGAAAGTAAAGTATTCATTGTGTCTGTAACCTTGCCTTGAAAGAGCAAAGTGCTTATTTAAGTATGTAGCTTTACTGCAGTTTAATCACTACAGGGAAAGAGTCTTTTACAGAAGGAAAGAAAAGCAAAGGGAACTGATCCAAATCTAGGAAGTGCTGTAGATTTCAATGATGTCAAATTGTTGAGAAAAAAGTAATACAGTCAAATATTAAAATCAACAACCACTCTCAGTTTTAAACATTTAAAAATGGTTAAATCTACCATTACCTAAATTACTGCCAGATCACCAAGTTGGTTACTTAGTGTTCCCAAACTTGGGTGGGCGACATTATAGGCTGTCCCAGGAGATGATGGCCAACTGCTTCCATTTCCAGAGTCAAATCATTTGCTGAATGATTGCGTTATTTCTCGTTGCAAGAAAACTGCAGTGTTGTTATTGCAGTTTATTGGGAAAACATTTTAAGAGAGAATTCTTATGCTTCACTATGTGAATTAAGCAGTCATGGAGCTTGTGTCTGGAAGCCCCAAAATTGAAATCTTAACTTTCAACGATTAAAGAATTGTCATTCCACGTGGTTGCCGGCATGTTGACCTTTGAAAGGAATGCTTTCGCTTGAGTCTTTCCAGCAGATGGGCGCAGTGGTTATTTGCCAGTTACTTGGGTTTCGTGTAGGCATTAACCCTACTGGCTTGAGTGGTTCAGGAAACCACATGAGAGCTGCTTGGGAGGATGAGAAGCTTGGGTCTCTGGGCGCTACTTTGCAGTGAGAGTAGAAGTGCAGGCTAGCTCTGGGGACTTTGTTCTTTTCTGTAATCCATTTTCCTTCATGGGTGCTAATAGGACACTTTCTTCCTTCCTTAAAATTCAGGACAAAACTTAAGGAAAAATTTGTGATTTGCTTTATTAATTTTGCCTGATTCTCTCTGAGCCTTTTGCAATAAGCAATTGCAGGTCTTCAGCCCAAGAAATCAGATTTCTCCCTCTCACTCATCAGGTCTGTTCTGAATGTATTAGCTTCCAGGATTTAAAATACATGTGTGCGTATTGCATGCAAACCTACAACTGAGGTACGTGCTCCTGTAGAAAACTTAGAAAATGTGGAGGAATTCAAGGAAGAAAATAAAAACCACCTGTAGTTCCATCACCCAGAGATAACACTGACGATATTTTGGCATATCTATTTCCCATCTCCTTCACTGTCTTTAATAAGTTTTTGATACTTTGTTTTCTAAGCAGTAAAGATAACACATATAAACACGCATAAAACCTTATATCCCACTTTTGTCACTTCACATAAGTATTATACTGGCTTAGTAGACATGCTTACTAAAGACGACTTCTAAACACTAATGTGCCACAGAGTGAATAGAGAGAGCCAGCCCTGCCTGGTCCTGCTTCTTGCCGCCACCTTGCGATGTGTTGGATGGCACACCTGGGACATTGCCTTGGAGCCTGCCTCTTCCTAGCCTACTGTCTCTCTCCATCACCCAGGGCACCATATTCCTCTGAGCCTCTGGGTCCTGATCTGTTAAACAGGGTAAATAGTAACAGCTCGGAAGTATAAAAAAAAAAAAAAGCATGTTGTGTAGGATTAGGAATTATTGGGAACATTTTTATCAGAAACTACGAGAAGCACTTTTATGCTTTCTAAGCTTGTAAACTCACCCAAAAAGTAAACAGATGGCAGACTGCCCTGAGCATCAAAGCCCCACGGAGTTTCCGGCATCTCAGGGCTTTTGGTTCAACCAGTCATCAAACATTCCCTACATTCCTGATTGTCCTACAAACACAAACTTTTGTAAGTTTCCCTGGGTAATAAAAACAATTTGATGGGAAGTACATATTCTTTCTTTACATGGAACAGAAAGAAAATAAAATAAGGAAACTGTAACACAATGAAGAACAAAGTGTCAAATTCAATCCCACATCCACTTCTGATGATGTAGGAAACAGAATTCCTTCCTAGCTCCTTGGGACCTGGCTACTGTGTATCCAGAAGAGGAAATGGCTTTATAACCCAGTACCTAAATAAAATACTTTTAAGTCCAAGTGCTTCATAGTTTCTCAAAAGATTATTTCTATTTTAAGGAATTTTCAACCTCTGACTTAATACCGTTATTTTAAAGAGGGGTGGTATTCATTTCCCATAGGTGATTGTGAGGGTGAGGCAATGTCTGAGAAGAGCTTTGGAAGACGAGTGTCTCTTGTAACCAAGGTGGCCTGGGTCCCAGACCCTGGCGTGTGACTGGTGCTGTGTCCATCCAGCCGGTGTGCCTGCCTTCCTTACTGTCTGAGCCTGGATCCTTCACCCTGATAAACGGCTGGGGTCCACCGCCATCCTTGAGATGCTGTTGTCCCTCCAAAGTCTAGATGAAGGCTCACATGAAAGCCGTGCCCAAAAGCCACCGCTCCTCGGTCCCGTTCTGGTTCCTAATTGGCCCAAGTCAAAGGAAAACACTGCTGACAACAGCTGCATGGATTTCCAAGGAAAAGATGTAAAGCTAAAGGGAATAACCCAAAACAGAGAACAATAATCGAAAAGGTGCCCAGAGGGAGCAGAGCACTCCCCTCTGGAAGGCCTGTTGCACTTGGACATCTGGCTCCTGGAGACCCTAGCCGGCATGTCCTCAGAGCCAGTCCTGGAGGTCTGCAGGCATAGGTGGCATTGCTCAGGATAGCTTGTTCTGACTTCGATGGTTTTATGGCCAGGCCCGTGGTCATCAGGGTCACTGCTGTCCCCTCCAAGGGCAGAGAGCAGAGAGCAACAGAATAGGCCTGTGTCAACCTATTATAAGGCCCTGTTTCCAGTCCTTGCCCCTTTACTGGCATTCACGTGAGACCAAAGAGAGGTAAATCCTCTCCCCAGGTCCTTTATGACTGTCTTCCCCACGTTCCCCCCAGGGCATGCATAGGAGCGGAAGTCAGTGCACCTCTCCTGCCTGGTCAGGTAACAGGACACAGGTGCGCAGTCCCCGCCAGCCACCAAGCCACAGTGAGCCCCGGAACGCAGCGGCTGCCCGGAATCCACAGCCGGGGCCACAGGCAGGAAACGTTTTCTAAGGAAATCAAAGTGATGGTTCTAGGTTAGATCTCCTGTTTTAATCTAGACCAAGGGCTGTGAACTTTTTGGGAAAGGGCCAGGTAGTGCATATGTTACACTTTCTGGGCCAAAGGCCAAAATAAGGTACATGGTGTAGGAATTTGTAACGAAAGAGAAAACAAGATTTCACAAAAGTTGTATTGACAAAATTTGAAATATGATACCTTAGTGCAATTTTGGTAATACAGGTGTAATGAGAAGAATGGGGTTCTTTTTTTTTTTGTTGGGGAATAACATTTAACTTAATTGGGCATCAGGGTTAGGGCACCTTCTTATCAAAATCTCTCGTAAGTGTCTACCTCCTACCGCGATGACATTTTATCTTTGAAAATGTCCTTTCGTGCATGTATGTCCTGCCAAATATTCATATCAGTCCACAAGTTTATGATTTTAATTTAGCACAACCCTAGCTTGAAAGCCTTTTATGAAATTTTTTTAAAACTTTATTCTATAAATTTATTTATTTATTTATTTATTTATTTATTTATTTATTTATGGCTGCGTTGGGCCTTCATTGCTGTGTGCGGCTTTCTCTAGTTGCGGCGAGCGGGGGCTACTCTTCGTTGTGGTGCACGGGCTTCTCATTGCGGTGGCTTATCTTGTTGTGGAGCACAGGCTCTAGGCATATGGGCTTCAGTAGTTGTGGCACGCAGGCTCAGTAGTTGTGGCTCGCGGGCTCTAGAGCGCAGGCTCAATAGTTGTGGCGCACGGGCTTAGTTGCTCCGCGGCATGTGGGATCCTCCCGGACCAGGGCTCGAACCCGTGTCCCCTGCATTGGCAGGCGGATTCTTAACCACTGAGCCACCAAGGAAGTCCCATGAAATTCTATTGCATTCTTCTCTCTTGATATCTGCCTTTTAGTGGGTCATGACATTGTAGATTAATATCTTCTGATTGAGTATCAGGTGGCAGCTCCTCGATTACACAGCTAAGTGGATTTTGAAGTATGGAAACCAAGGTTCCAGAAACACTGGTAGAACTAGTCTGGGCTTAGAAATTGTGTCCACTGCACATTGATGTGAGAAAGTAGATCTTGCTGCTGCTTTTAATTTTTAACAGCATGGAAAGTATTAATAAATAAAGCAGTCTGACATGACATGTTATTCAAACAGTGTCAGTTGTCGTTGAAATAACTAACACAGTGTAAATTTTGCACCTAAGTGATTTTTGTCCTACAGTTTTAGGTGGATTCACTAAGAAGGTGAATCGAGCCTGTAGCAAAAGCTAATTTCCAAACCCTTTAAAACTCAGTAAGAGTGGGCTTCCCCTGTGGCACAGTGGTTAAGAATCTGCCTGCCAATGCAGGGGACACGGGTTTGAGCCCTGGTCCGGGAGGATCCCACGTGCCGTGGAGCAAATAAGCCCCTGCGCCACAACTACTGAGCCTGCGCTCTAGAGCCCGCGCTCCGCAACAAGAGAAGCCACCGCAATGAGAAGCCCGTGCGCAGCAACAAAGACCCAACGCAGCCAAAAATAAATACATAAATAAATTTACTAAAAAAAAAAAAAAACTCAATAGTAGTGGTTGAGAGCAATTTTTCTCAATGAGAAAATTTGTCTTGAGCTCAAAATAGCGGTCAAGTCCATGGAGGTACTGTCACATGCACTGTTGACACTATTGATTCAGTCACACACAATAGATTTTGTTTGTTTGTTTTGCCGAGTACCTGATGGTATAGGAGATAGCTTTAAACACCTTACTTTTTTTTTTTTATTAATTAATTTATTTATTTTTGGCTGTGTTGGGTCTTCGTTTCTGTGCGAGGGCTTTCTCTAGTTGCGGCAAGCGGGGGCCACTCTTCATCGCGGTGCACGGACCTCTCTCTATCGCGGCCTCTCTTGTTGTGGAGCACAGGCTCCAGACGCGCAGGCTCAGTAGTTGTGGCTCACGGGCCTAGTTGCTCCGCGGCATGTGGGATCTTCCCAGACCAGGGCTCGAACCCGTGTCCCCTGCATTGGCAGGCGGATTCTCAACCACTGCACCACCAGGGAAGCCCTAAACACCTTACATTTTCACAAGCTTTGTAAATTTGTAATTCATCTGTGTGTCTGTCCCACACATTTTTACCACCATGAGTAATAACATCCTAGCTGATTCCACGTTAGGCTGTACTGAACTAGTGTTTCCTCAACCTCTTTGGAAGTATCCTCACCTTTAGTTGTTCCACGCAGACTGTTTAGAGAGCCTGGGCCTGCAGTCACTCCAGCCTCGGCCCTGAGCCCTAGAATAAACAGCTCAGCAATAGCAGCCGCTTCCGTGGACACACCAAGAGCCAAGGATGCTCACATGCTGCATCTTCTGCCTCGCTTTTTAACTACTGACGTCGCTCCTGGTGTCCTAACTCCTCCAGCGCTGTTCTCCCCAAAAGGCTAATAATAATGTATAACAAGTTTATATTCCCCCGACATGTTTCTGTGGCTGCTGCAGTTAATTGCCTCACCATTGGCATGTGGTTTCCTTTGCTTGGCTAACAAAATGAACTGCTTGGTAGCTTCCTGGGGGGGGCCGTAGCCTCATTTTCATTTCTTTTGTAAAGAAATTCTGTCATGGGGTGCTGTTTTAAATTCTCTGATTTTTTTGATCGTTGCTTTCCTGGGAGTTGGGGACACTGTGATGACGGCTCAGCCTGGTAGTGGGGACCTCTGTTATATTCTCCTGGCACAGCTATAGTGGCATTGCATCCCAAAGAATGCTTTGCCATCTGATGCAGTAACAAAATAGCCCACACTCCACTGTACCTTCAAAGCATGAAGAGGCCATCAGCTTTTCTTGTTCTGACAGGATGGGTATGCACTGGTCATACACAGCCCAGTGCTGTGCTTGGTACTCACGTCACTGCATCACGGTGATGGGCAGCGAGCGCACCAAACAGCGGTGCAAAGTGATGAGATGGCCACGTACAGGTTCTGTCACAGCTACTGAACTCTGCGCAGACAACGTGTAAACAGAGGGCCATGGTCACGTTCCACTACTGCTTTATTTATGGACCCTGAGATTTGAATTTCATATAATTTTCACGCGTCATGAAATATTCTTTTGATTCCCCCATCCCCGATATTTAAAAATGTAAAATGAATTCTTAGCTCACGGGCTGTAAAACACAGGTGGTAGACAGGATTTGTCCCAGGGGCTGTGTTTGCTGACACCTGATCCAGACTCACGTTGATATCACAGGCATAGAGCATTAGTGACAGATGAGGAACATGTGTGAAGGCAAAACAAAAGAGAGGTTGGGGTTTCACCTTTACAGTGTGCCAGCCAATGTTTGCCAGTTCAGAATTCAGCCCTGAACTTGAAACCGGATTGGGAGAAATCCATCAAAAGTTTGCTGTACAGAAACGTCTACCACCTTTGCAGAATGTTTCCTCAGAGTTGCTTCTTCAACACTTTGTACATCTATAATCTAGAAGTTTGTGACATCTAGCCTAGAAGTTTGCCTCCCACCATTTTTTAGTACCTGTTTTTCCTATTCCAAGCTTACTGTTTTTCCCTCCACTCTCTGACCCTGCGTTGCTATTAGCCTGTGTTGAACTCAGCATGTTCCATTCAGGTCAACGGTCCGTCTTTCAGTCTTTTTTATCAATGAATGTAATGTACATTTTCAAGTTGTACATTTTAACAGGCATCTTTCTAAACCAAGTCCAACCCCTGTGTCCCCCACAAGTCTTTATATCCTGCTCTCTCTTCTTTTTTTTCACTATTTCTCCAAACTTGGAATTCTAACACTTTCTCAGTTCAGTCCTGCAATTTGCCTCCTGGAAATTTCCTTGAGACCATAACTCCCCGAGAAGTTTTCTCCTAACTTTCTCACCATACTGTCCCCTTTCTACTTTCCCACGGCTAGAGAATCCCCTACGCTGACTGTGGAAATGAGGCTGCTCGCTCCTGGTACTTCTGAAGTCTGGGCACTCAGGGACAGGGTGAGAAGCATTTTGTATTCTGCCATCGACCGTTTCCTCTGGGTCTCACACAAAGGCCCCTACCCTGGCTGAGAAACAGGGAGAGGCAGAAAGGCACCTTGACAACAGTGCCCAATCACAACATGTCAGATTCCCCGCCTGTTTTTAAGGGAGGCTATGCTGGTCCAAGACACGCACACTTACCCCCAATCAAGACCAAGTCCTGGTCTTGCAGTGTGAGTGTTTGCAGTTAACCTGCATCCCCAGTGCCAGCCCACTGTACCAACTGTCTGCCAGATAGGAATCATGTTTTCCCGAGGCAGAGAGAAATGGCTGAGATTCCCTGTTCTTTTTGAGGGGCTTGTCAACACTGTAGTTTCCAGGCAAATCTCTGCTTCATTGATGATGTCATAACCAAATGGATGCTTTGCCCTAAATTTGAATAAGGTCTTCTTTGGGGGAAATGGCGTGAACAAGATGAGAACCTTGAAGGCTGCTTGTGATTCATGTGAAAGTTCTCCCAAGAAGCTGAGTGAGACTGTTGGGGAGAGAATCCCTTGAGGATGCATAGCCAACATTATAGTACTATTCTCGTGCTATTACTATTACTATTAACAATCAGTTACGTTTTTACTCTAGAGTAGATGGCCAAAATGGAAACAATAAGTGTTTACATTTTTCCTTGTTTTAAGCTATAATTTACATAACTAAAATTCACTCATTTTAAGTCTATAGTTTGATCAGTTTTGGTGATTGGATTAAGTTGTGTAGTCGTCGCCACAATCTGGATACAGAACTGTTGTACAACAATTCCTTTCACTGACAGAGGGATTCAAGTTGTCACTTTCTTCTTGGGTCAGTTTTGGTCACCTTTGTCTTTTAAGAATTTTGTCTGTTTCATCCACGTTGTCAAATGTATTGACATAAAGTTGTTGAAAATAGTTTCTTATTATCCTCTTAAGGGCTGTAGGTTACGTAGTGATGCCCCTTCTTTAAATTTATTACACACTGATTTTAAAGAGAAAATTCAAACACAGTATAAAATTTTGCATCCTGTTTTCTTCATACATTTCAAGTTTCTTGTCCTTGTATTTTCCCTCTTTAAATTTTTAGTAATGTGCCCCTACACCAGCGTGATATAACCGAAGAACATGATCTTCAAATTGCCCGGGTTTACACTGAAACTCAGCCACTCTCTAGCCCTGTGGCCTTGAGCAGATTACTTAACCACTCTGAGTCTTAATCTTGTCCTCTGTCAAATGCGCGTAACACTATCTCCTGTGCAGGTAGCTGGGAGGCCTTGCTGTGATGGGCACTCAGGGAACGAGAGCCATTGTGATGGTGATGGACAACGTGATGGTGGTCCCCAACTCGTAGTGCTCAGACTAGAACGAGTTACTGGTTTTAGGATGGTGGGAATTTTGAGAGCCTCTTGAAGCCTTCAGTCTCTCTCATTCAGTGTGTCTGTTTCACATTCTGTACAGTTGGAATCCTGAGTTTGTGCACAGTGGTGTCCATTATTGAAACACAGTTCATTCTTTAACTAGAAATGCTGCTTTTAACAGATGTAGTACTCTGGGCAAGTATTACTAAGAATGACTTTTGTACAAAAAGCAGGATTAAAAACCCAAGACACTTAAAGTAAAATTGCAGAAATTAGATTCTTTATCGTTGTTGCTTTTTAAAAAATATATATATATATGTATATGTTTCTTTTTTCCGAAGGGCCTTGATTTTCCCATTTCTCATCCGAGGAGGAAAGCCCATGCCATTGTACACCTTTATGCTGGCATTCATTTTCTGCACCTATAATGGCTACTTGCAGAGCAGATACCTGAGCCAGTATGCGGTATATGCTGACAGCTGGCTCACTGACCCCCGATTTCTAACAGGTGAGTGTCCTTAGTGATGCGCTCCATCCTCCTAATCATAACTTCGGTGCTCACCTTCCAGCAGTGTCCAGTTAGAAAGCGCACACTTCTTGAGAGAACAGAGAGTCTGCGTAGGTCCATGGCCTAGCAGGGGGCCAAGCACTGGCGGAAGGGAGGGTCAGGCTGTCCCAGCGCCGCATCAGTAGCTGCAGATGACGCAGGTGCCTGTCACCCTTGCCCACTCAAGCACTGAAAGCACAAATACCTGTTCTCAAGGTGAGCCTAAAAATAGCAACCAGCTCCGGCAGAGTGAGCAGTGGATGGGAGTGAGTTCATTTGGGCACTAATTGACTGTGTAATCCAAGACAGTCGTTAAACAGTCGTTAAACAGTCGTTAAACCTCCTACGGTTTCTTCCAGAAAGCGAGAGAAAGTCAGACTGGGTCATCTTCCAACAAGGCAATTAGACTTTTATGGTTATACTGACTTTAAACTTTGAGGTTTGTGAAGTTTTCAAAATTTTTTAAATTTTTATCAATGAATGTAATGTACATTTTCAAGTTCTAATTATAACCTTACAAGTTCTGAACAAAAATGATGATAGAACATTAGCCATCAGAAATATTTGCAAGGATGTTAAAACTACGTAATTGGGGAGCTCTTGTCTGTAAGGAAGTTTCTTCTATATGTTTACCCTCCTAACGTTTAGACATTCTAGCACATTCAGGTATAGCTTACCCCCAAGGTAGCATGTTAAGAATCTTGAGTTGGTCCATCAAATTCTCAAACTGCCCCAGAGCCCTTCACCCTAAAGTAAATAAAGTGACCTTACGTTTCATCTGGCTTTTTCTCCATGTGTATGAATTTGTCATAATAGAGAAAACGAACATTTGAGTAGTACTTTGTTGTCGACGAAGCAGTTTCACATTTCTCGGTCATATTCTTTTCTGTGAATTAAAATTTTGCTCCCAGGGCGGAGTCCTCATCAAACCTGAGAACTGTGACAGCAAGGGATCTGCTTCCTCATCTATCAAAGCGGGGACGAATGCGAAAATTTTCAAGAGCCTTTTCTAGCTCCACAAGTCTGTGCCTCCATGAAACACCAGACTAAATTGTTTTGTTCGCACCCTGCCCCCAAATGTCGTCTTGATTTATCTGCTCCCTGACTGTCTGATTTTCTTCTGCCCCAACTCTCAGAAGGAGACAGAACAGGCTTGGCCATCTGCCAGGAGCTGTACCCACGCCTCTGCCTCTCCGAGGTTCAGAAGAGGGCAAAAGTTAGGTCCTTTTCACAGGAGAAAGAAACGTCATATGGTTAAGCAGCTGGCCTCAGATCTAAATCGAGTAATAGCTGGTGGTTTAAACCAGACATCACACTGGCCCACAGTGAAGGCAATGAGGGACAGAGAAAGGGGATGCTTTTTAAACTCAAAGGTTTTAAATGTTTATTTGAGATTCCAATGGGAATCGTTTTTATGATGAATTGTTTGAGCTTTTGATGAACAACAAAACAAAAGAATTCTTTGGTCTGTGAATTTCAATGTCATTTAAAGGAGCTCTATAGATAGACCATGTTATCTGCAGGTGCCTTTGAAATTGGTCTAAAATTTAAGACATCAATAAATTGTATACAGACTTCTTGACTTCTCTATGATTGAACAGAAGTAATTGAAAATGAGGAAATATGCCAACTGAGAAACAAACTGGGTTACTTTTTTGGTATTATATTCATTTCATAAAGTTTATAGCTTTTGTAATTACATGGATAATTTTAGAAATCATATAATTAATTATACTTACAATAGTTATTATGAAAAGGTTAAGCAAGTATCAATAGTAATAAAATCCTAACAAAAAGTTTCCCAGAGAAGTAAGAGTGGTTAAGCTAAAAGAATTTATACAAAGATTTTAAGATCCCTAACGATGAAATTAAATGTTTAGTTCAGATAAGCACAAATATTAGTTTTCCTACGAATCTAGGCAATAGAGGGAGCTTGTCTCTTAGAAGACAAATAAAGGAAGCATGGAATTTTGAGAACGTGATGCTTTCTGGAACATCAAATTGGGGGCCAAATCACCTAGAAGTGACATACTGAAATTCAAAGAAGGTAGCGAGTCAGCCATAAATTGATGGATCCAGTAAGTGACTTACAAAACGTATTAGACAATTTGGTACAAACTGTTTAGAAAGGAAGCTGCCTAGTGAAGTCAATAGGAAGAAATCTTGAAAGCCTTGCTGTAGACCTGAACATGGTTTGTATGTCCCTGTTCTAACTGTGGAAAACTATCTAATGCCACTGGAACTGATGAATAACTCATAATGTTACTCCAAGTGTACGTTTCTTTGAAATTGACTTGAATGCCACCATTAAGCACCATCTGCCTTTCACATTTTTTTAAATATCTCAGAATAATCAAATTAACTCTTTTTGTGAAATCAAGTTATTCCTTTTATCAAACACTATTTTGACATTTTGCCTTTTCTTGTTGGAATTGATGGATACGATACTGATAAGTCTCCTTTAAGTGACGAGAAACCTCCGAAGGCTTTGAAGAATTGGAGAGAAAATGTTCAGACGCTGTGGAATATCTACTCAGAGCCGGGCGGCTGGCAGTTGAAGATTTAGTTGGGAGATGCGGTGGACGAACAGACCCAGGACCACCGACTGATGAATGAGCAGGAAATCAGGGGTGGGAGAGGCCATGGATGTGCATTAAATTGTTCAGATGAGGTTATAGAGACAGAAGAGAAGAGGACCAGCGATTAGCTCCTTGGAACCGCCCCCTCAAGGGGCCTGAACGCAGCCAGTCGTGGTAAAGCCCGCTCTGGGATTTCCCGTCTTCTCTTCTGCCAAACAGAGGGGCCAGAGGGGGCGTCGTGCATCAGACAGTGTTTGAGAAGACAAATAAACTCTGTGGGCTGACCCACTGACGATGATAATACCTCTTCCTAGAAAAGAGCCTTGTGCCTTAGTCATAAGTCAAATTTCTAATCATACCCGTCATCCTAAAAACATAGATTGTGGCCATCAGGTCAAGCTATTTTAAATAGATTAGATAATTGAATAGTATTATTAGAAAAGCAAAGCCCTTATCTAGCAGGCCTAGAGCAGTGCTTATAAGTCATCTTTCTAAATAAAGCACAATATTTATTATAACAATGATTTTTGCTATCAGTCATGGCTAATATGTTATACCAATAATGATAATATGAAGGACTATAATAATACCCTTCATTCAGGCTTGGGTTTGTAAACTTTGTAGTTTATTAACCATAATACTCTTGAATATTTTATTTTCTTTATATCTTATTTTCTTTAGGTTTTGTCTTGTGGTTGTTAGGCATGCTGATAAACATCCACTCAGATCATGTCCTAAGGAACCTCAGGAAACCAGGGGAGACTGGATATAAAATACCAAAGGGTATGTACCAAAAATGGGGAATTTATTCTAAAATTTTATTGAATGATGCTTTGCTGTTTTAGTTTTGCCAGATCTCGTAACTAAAGTGCAGTATTTGTTAGCTGCAGGTTTTCAGTGTGAGTCACCATTATTGTTCGTTACAGTGACTGATTACTGTTTTGTTAAAATGATAGAGGAAGCAATTCTGACTAACTGAACGCTTATTAAGCAAAAAGGAAGCTCTAGTTATATCTGTGTTTGGAAAGGGAGATTAGTAGGAATTTGTTGTCTACAAGGGGTGTCCAATACTTCATTTCTAGCCACAGAATAGAATCGATACCTTGATTGACCCTCCCTCCGAAAACAATTTAAAATGTTGGGTGAAAAATTTAAATGCATCAGTGTGGTATCAAGAAAGCAAGTAATCATCAGAGGGCAAAATCTAAGTGAGTGCTAGAGTCCAGAGTGCATCTTGTTTTAATCTGTGACCACTAGCTGACCCTCATGCTGGTTTTGTGGCCCAAATTCGGGCCACTTGCCTGCTTTGAGAAACGTCCAGCTGTGAATGAGGGTCCATGTATTCCTGGGGATGGTGCGCTCATGCCTGTGGCCAACGCAAGCCCAGATCCCCAAGGAACCTGCCTTCAACTCAGGCCTCCGAGAGCCCAGCAGACCACACACCACAGAATAAGGGCCACAGTCAAAAGTTGCAGAGCCCATGAGGAATAGGGCACCACGAACAAGAGCTTCATGAACGTGAGCGATCTCAGATCTTAGAATTCATAGACACAAGTTGTAAAGTGAATACTTAAATATTTAAAAAATAAAAAAGGGATTGAAATTATGAGCAAAGGAGCAATATACTCTAAAAAGGACGAAACGGATACAAGCTGGAAAACAATAGAGCTTCTGAAACTTTTCTTTAAAAATCAGTAGGTAGGGCTTCCCTGGTGGCGCAGTGGTTGAGAGTCTGCCTGCCAATGCAGGGGACACGGGTTCGAGCCCTGGTCTGGGAAGATCCCACATGCCGCGGAGCGACTGGGCCCGTGAGCCACAATTGCTGAGCCACAATTGCTGAGCCTGCGCGTCTGGAGCCTGTGCTCCGCAACAAGAGAGGCCGCGATAGTGGGAGGCCCGTGCACCGCTATGAAGAGTGGCCCCCACTTGCCGCAACTAGAGAAGGCCCTCGCACAGAAACGAGGACCCAGCACAGCCATAAATAAATAAATAAATTAAATTAAATAAAAATTTTAAAAAAATAAAATCAGTAGGTAAAACTAAAACTATAGCGAAAGTGAGAAGCACACAGCAGCACTTAGTTTGGTGTCCTTCACCTTATCTTCCTGGAAACCATATAGGAATAACAGCAGAACAAATGACCAAAAAACCCTGTAAACCTCAAATGACTTAAACTGTGGCCCTGGGGTTACCCTTGGAGTGTGCAGCTCTGCTCTCCGGCCCGATGACTCCCAGGCCCCCTCGCCCTGCTCTGCCCCTTGGGTTCCCCCCCACCTCCCTGGGGTGTAATGGCCCAGATGTTGGGGGAGGGGTCTGGTCCACACAACACCCCATGTGCTTCGAGAAATGTCTGGCCTGTCATGTAGACTTGATGAATCTGTGAAGATTTGAGGAGTGAATGAATGAGTCTGTCCTTGAAAATTTGTATTTTCTTCAACCCTTTGTCTAGGGGTCCCTATAGGTCCATTTTATCCTATAGGTCCATTTTATCAAGTTGGTTCATTAACTGTTAGTCTGTGTTCCCCATCCTTGTTTAAGTTTTGTCAGCTTGATTCATTAACCAGTGAAGTGATATATTGAAGTGCGTTAAAACCGTGGCATTTTATAGTCAGACAAACAGATAGGTATTGATACAGGCATGTACTTACTACCAGAAGCTGTGATATGAAACAGTAAAACCGGTCACGTTAGATGTGTCTCACTGATGAAAATTCTGTAAAGGTTGTATTTCCCCAGAGTTGATTTGTATGTTCTCCGAGGAAGTATCCACTGGTATCTCTTAAGTCCGGATTTCATTAGGCACTGTTTCACAGTAAACGCACTGCTGGGTCTCTGTTTTCTTCTAGGGGGCTTGTTTGAATACATCACTGCAGCCAACTACTTCGGAGAGGTCGTCGAGTGGTGCGGCTACGCCCTCGCCAGCTGGTCCATCCAAGGCTGGGCTTTTGCTGTGTTCACCTTCTGTGTCCTGCTCACCAGGGCTCAGCAGCACCACCAGTACGTTTGAAAACACTTTTGGTGTTTCTAATTTGTCCTCCGACCTTGGTAGAGCAACCTGCAGGTTAGATTTTTGAAACGTTCATATCAATTTGCCAAACCCCAGTTTAGACCAGGCTTTAGCTAAACGAGCACAGAACCACGCAGACGTCTGAAGAATAGCCCAGCTGTAATCGTCAGATACGCGTCGGCCACGTCATTTGCTCCGCCCTGCGCTGAGCCTCTTTGAATGTCTGCTGCTGGGCTCGGTGGTCAAGTGGAATGTCAGGCAGGGGGATTCAGGGTCTGACGTGGACTCGCCGATGACAACAGGGGACGCTGGCTGGGCAGCAGGCCCTCGGGCGGCTGCAGTTGGAGGCATCAGTGTCTGCCCCTTGCAGAGCCCCTTCCCACAAGGGCACCCCACTGTGCAGGGTCCCTGATGGACTCCTGGGATACCGCACCCCGAAGTCACATTGTCTTCCAGAGTGTGGGGCCTTTATCGGATCCCCAAAAGGGTCTGTGATCCACTTGACCAACAACGTAGAAAACAAAGTATGTTAAAGCTGAAGTGAGCTCGGGGGGCATCTTCCCCATCTAACAGGTGGGGAAACTGAGGCTCAGGCTCAGACAGGGTGGAAGTCACGTCTCGCTGAGACTGGAGAGCTCGCAGACCATCTGAGCATCGGGACAGTGCCCTGATGCCGCAGCAATGCTGGAAGCTTGGCGTGGCTGGCTCCCCAGTGCCCACATGGACAGCTCGTGTCCTCTGAGCTCGAGAGGACGCTGCTTTGCTTCCCTGGCCTCATTCACTCAGAAACATTCCATCCTAATCTCCAGGGCTGCTGACACAGAGGCATCCAAAAATGTATGTCATTGTCCTGCTTCACGGACTTTGCCATCTCTTTGGGGAACAGGACAGAGCTGGAAGGCCAGCAGGATAGATGATATCACAGTGCAGTGGGAAACACAGACTTCTTAGAGTCAGAAGTCCTGGGTTTATTTCCCAGACTTACCACGTATTTAAAGATGCAGAGGATTATTATTGGAGGTAATGAGGGAGAGCTAAAAATATCTGTGTAGCTAATAGTTGAAGACATTACAGCAAAAGCGTGAGAGTTATTGAGTTCCTGAGAGCAACACCTCTGCTCTTTGAAGTGCCCCCTGCGCTGGTGAGCTGGTGATCTTCCCTCCTGCCAGTGAGGGGAGCAGGGCCACAGGGCCAGGACCCGTGTATATCCCGGAGCTGCTGTGAAGACAGGGGTGGGAAGGAAGCCCATACCAGCGAGGGCTCAGGAAAGGGGTTACAGCGTCAAAAGTGGCACAAACGTTCAGGAATGATTCGCCGTCTAGGGTTGGATTGAGTCCTAACCCCAGGAACAGAGTCCGTGTAGACGGGCTTAGTTCAGATGAGGTCGCCCTGGAGTCAGGCCCTAGTCCAGTAGGACTGGTGTCCTTATGAAGAGGAGACACTTGGACACAGACATGCACGCAAAAGAAGCGACGGCTGCGTTCAGGCAGACACAGAGGGAAGCTGAAGGCCGAGAGTGTGGCAGTGATGGAGCCACAAACCAAGGAACCCCAGAGGCTGCCGGAAGCTGGGAAAGGCTGGAAGTGAAACCGCGCACCTCAGACTGGGACTTAAACCCACGTGCCGGGACTCAAACCCAGCCGAAACCCAGATTAGGACTTGAACCCGGCCAAAGCCCACAGTCTTCCAACTGAGGTCACACACCTGCTTTCAGGACTTAAATGAAGCTCAGATTCTTGATGTCTCATCGCAGAAAGAATTCAGTGAGAGACAAAGTGATAGGTAAGAAGTGGATTTATTTAGAGAGAAACACACTCCGTAGAGAGAGTGTGGGCCATCTCAGAAGGTGAGAAAGGCACCAGGGTTTGGGGGTTGTCAGTTTTTATAGGAGCGGGTAATTTCATAGGCTAATGAGTGGGAGGAGTATTCCAGCTATTTTAGGAAGGGGCGGGGATTTCCAGGAATTGGGCCACGGCCCACTTTTTGATCCTTATGGTCGGTCTTGGAACTGTCATGGCGCCTGTGGGTGTGTCATTTAGCGTGCTAACGTGAGCTTGCTGATACTGAGGCTCAAGGTCTAGTGGAAAAAGTCGACTTGTCCGCCAGCTAGGATCCATTTGGTTCTAATCAGTTTATGTCATGTCCTCGGGCTGTGTCATTCTTTCAAGGGTTGTGCCCTGCCTCTTTCCCTCCTATTTCAGAAGGACCCTCCCCTGGAGCCTGGGAGGGAGCAGTGGCCCAACCTCACCCGGACTGCAGGCTTCCGGCCGCCAGGCATAAATGCTGTTGTTTCAAGCCGCGGGTTTGTGGCTCTTTGTTATAGCAGCCCTGAGAAACCAACACCCCAGCCCTTCCAGGATTTACAGTCCATGGGGCCCTAAGCAAAGGCAGTGAGTCTGACTCCTCCTGGTCTGAGTTCGTCCTCTGCTAGATGATTTCCCCAGATCTCATGCCTATGAAGCACTTTTCTCAGAACCAGAAAGATTCATACTCTCAGCAGGCCTGGCTGAAATAATATGTTATTATCACTTTAGACTAAAAGTATCTAACAACGTCCTAGAAAATGAATAAAGCAAAACTAGATTCATGTAACAGCAGTGACAACAACTGCCAGCTATCTTCCCCCGCCCCCGCATCCCTTCCCCTCCTCCTCCTTCCCTCCCTCCCCCTCCTCCACCTTCCTCTCCTTCGCCTCTTCCTTCCCCTCCACCTCCCCTTTGTGTCCCCATCTCCCTCCCCCTCCCCCTTTCTTCTCCCCTTCCCCTCTCCCCCTCTCCTTCCCTCCCCCTTCCCTCTCTCCCTCCCCCTTTCTCCTCCCCCTCCCTCTTCCCCTCCCCCTCCCCCTCCTCCCTTCCCTCTTCCCCTCCCCCTCCTCCTCCTCCCCCCTCCCTCTTTCCCTCCCCCTCCCCCTCCTCCCCTCCCTCTTCCCCTCCCCTCCTCCCCCCTCCCTCTTCCCCTCCCCCTCCCCTCCCTCTTCCCCTCCCCCTCCCCCTCTCCCTCTTCCCCTCCCCCTCCTCCACTCCCCCACCTCAGCACCAGCACCTACCCCACACAGCCCAGTGCAGGGGCCTAAGACCACTTTCTCATGGCCATGGGGGAGGTGCTATTCCTGTCCATTTGTTATATTAGATATTAAAAAGTGAATATTGGTTGGTTTCTAATAATAAAACCAAAAGAGATAATCCTGACATTTTAAGAGCGTGGAACAGAGGAAGATTGAACAAGAGCACACTAGGTCAGTCATAAAGATGTTTTCTTAAATGAAAACAGGGCACAGGAAAATCCCTCTCAACGCTGCAGTGTGACACAGATAGAAATAGACAGTAATCCTATTTTCCAAATGAAAGTCTCTGTAAAGAAAACCCAAAGGTGTTCTTTGCAGATTCACGGGTTGAAAGGGCTCTTTTTCATTCATTTGCTGTTTAAATTGATGTCAGTGTGAAAGCAATTTTAATTGCTGAACAATTAATTCGGTTTAGTGGAAGTATGTTCAGAAATGTTAGATTTACAAGCTGAGGACAAAATAAAGCCTATCTTTTTTTTTTTTTTTTTTAAATCCAGTCAACCCAACTAATGAAACCATCAGATAAATTGCTTCCAAAGGGAAACAATCCCTAGGACTAGTCCTTGCACTATATTTGACTTACTGACAGTGTTCTTAAAGCAATATTTTATTACAATGAACTTCTTTCTGTAACAACTAGACGTGAAGTATTTAAATCCATAAATGATTGTTATATTGGTAATTAGATATGTAGATCAGAAGCTTAGGGTCACCTGTTCCGAGTAGCTAACAGATATTCAGGTCTGAGGGCCAAATTTCAAGGAATGGTTAAGGGGGGCACGTTTTCTCACCGTTTTCTTCCCTGCCAGCCTCCAGCCGCCATGCTTGTTGGATGGAGCCGGAGTGTGGCGGCACATGATTTCACAGCTGTGCGAGAATGAACTCAGACGTGTGCTTGTTCACACTCGGGCACTGGAGGTTGGGGCCGGCCTCAAGGGCAGTCTTTGAGGGCAGACTCCGTGGAAATAAATTACTGCATGCTTATCTATTTGTTAACTTTAATGTCATTTTTAAAAATGAACTCTATGTGTCGTCAAGACACTGGTTGATGACACAATGATTTTTTTTAAAAAGACCCGCATGAATATGACATGCTGCCGTCTTGTCACAGCCTATTTCATGAGACTTGGGTGCATAACCATGATTTGTGAATGCTTGGAAAGTGTTTACTCAACTCTCAGTGACCCATCCCTGTGTTCACAAACACAAAGCTGTTTCTGAGCCAGAAACACACAAATGGTTAGGGGTTATTTTGCATTCAACAGAAAGGCAATGAGATGTTAGTTCAGTCTCCACAGTAATAAAATCAAGACAAAAATTTGGTATCCAGCCCTGGTTAGTGTCACATAAGCTTTGATTCTAGGGGTAGAAAAATGAATGAGAAAAGTAATAGAAATATGCTGCTTGTCCTTTTAAAAGTATCTATACATACACACATACTTATAAACCTTAAAGTACTTTTTGCTTTTTGGCCGCGTGGCATGTGGGATCTTATTAGTTCCCTGACCAGGGATCAAACCCATGCCCCCTGCAGTGGAAGCACAGAGTCCTAACCACTGGACCACCGGGGAATTCCTTTAGAGTATATTTTCTTGAGGTGGGTTTGTGGTCTCAGTGATCACACAAATGAGAAGTTTCCTGGGTGGCTGCACAGCGCCTGTCCTGTTCTCGCTGTCTTCCGGCCGCCGCCTTCACTGTCGCCCATCTGAGGCCGGTGTCCCGGGTCCCCGGGCAGTTTCAGGACGGGGGCTCGCCTCCTGCTCTCCTAGCTGCTCTCCTAGCGTGCTGTCCACACTGCTGCCCCGTGGGAGGCTCTTAGGAACTGGCTGCTGGTCCGTGTCCTGGATCCCACGCGGGCTGTCTTAGTCTGTTCAGGCTGCTGTCACAAACATGCCATAACCCAGGGCCTTATAAACAACAAACGTTTATTTCTCAGAGTTCTGGAGGCTGGAAATCGGAGACCTGGGTGCCAGTACTGGCAGTTCTGGGAAAGGCCCTTTTCTGGGTTGCTTTCTCGCTGTAATCTCAAGGACAGAAAGAGCCGGGGGACCTCTTTAATCAGGGCACTAATTCCATCCTGGAGGCTCCACCCTCATGACCTCATCGCCCCCCAAAGGCCTCACCTCCTAATGCTATCATCATCGCCTCGGGCGTTAGGTCTTTCACATGACTTTTGCGGGGGTCACATTCAGACCATAGCACAGGCTGACGTGAGTAAATATGCGGCCTGTGCACATTCTTGGCGCCTCTGCTGCCCGTAGCCCTTCTTGTCTCCACACACATCACTGATCTGGAAAAGTCCGTTGTTACCGTGGCCTCATGTCAGGGGAGGTGCCGCTTGATCTGAGGTCCAGTGACCAGCTTCTGTGGGTGTTTCTCGTCACGTGTCTTTTGGGGAATACAGAACAGCGCATGAGAGCACCATGGCATCTGCTAGGTTGTAATTCTGTATTTGTGGATGGCAGTGTTGAGTTGATCTAAAATTGACAGGATTTTGTGGACTCACTTTCAGGTGGTTGTTTTCATATGTTTCTGCCATCTTGACAAATAAGCTAATTTATTTTTTTTAATTTTTGAATTTTATTTTATTTATTTTCTTAAACAGCAGGTTCTTATTAGTTATCCATTTTATACATATTAGCGTATATATGTTGATCCCAGTCTGCCAATTCATCCCACCCCCACACCCCCGCCATTTTACCCCCTTGGTGTCCGTGCGTTTGTTCTCTACAATAGCTAATTATTCTCCATCATTGTTTTTAGTCTGTTTAGCACGCTTTTGTACTTATGGAAAGGCTTTTTCTGCCTATTTCTCCATTTTGTCAAATTATTTTTAATCTTTTACTCCTTCCGCTTAGCTGCCACCCTTCCCAACGGGCTATTACCCCACAACAAATGAGTGTGCCTTTGTTGATTTAATTTATATCAAAACTGAAAATACCTGTTTGAGTGCAGGGCCGAATTATGAACAACCCGTGTCACGTGTTCCTGGGTTTGTTTGAGAGTCACCTGGCACATAGCTGCGTGCCCCTGCCACAGACCCTGGGTCTGGAGCAGTAGTTCTCTTCTGGGGACTGGAGAAAACTCTTGGGGTAACTAAGAGATACTCAGGATACACCTACTCGGTTCCTCTCCCCTCCCCCAGTCAGCCTGCTTCCCGGGATCTGCAAAGATAGCGCCCCAATATCCTGATCTGCGTGTTTATCACATGCCTGTAATTTTCCCTGCCAGTATAAAGGTGAATTATATGAGTCACATCTTCGTGAATCGTGCTGTACAGTCTGATATGTTTATTCATGATACAGACAAAGTCAAGCTATGTGTCTGAGATGCCAGAATTTGTATTACTACTTTTAAAAAGCTCAGTATCCCTTTATGATGAGAAATATCGTCCGTTTTGTTAGCAACTGTTAAATGTTTCAGTGAGAAAATTAACTTTTTTTTAATGCATTTTTTGTCTTATTTCAGGTGGTACCATGAGAAATTTGAAGACTATCCAAAATTCAGAAAAATTATGATTCCATTTTTGTTTTAAGTTCGTTGTCAATGGGGTTACCTTCAGCTTGAAGCTTTTCAATCATGTTTCTCTCAGGATGATATAAATGAATTTATGTCTCTGTAATTTTTCTGCTACTTCACCTTTTTCAAGATTTGCTCTAGGATTGTGTAAATGAGTAAACTATCTAATAACAGTAGCAAATGTGTAAGCTACCTAATCACAGTCTAGTCAAAACTGAAATGGGAGGTGGAAGTATGACGCTGCATACTAGGTCACGGATCTGGAACTCTGTAATTGCAGCTTGACCCTCCTCTGATTTGTTTGCCTCTATGGACCAAAACATTCTCTACCCCTTGCACAACTCCCTACAGCAATGGGTTTAAGGTCAAAGGTGATGTCCCCTCCCCCTATGGAGGCGTGTTCTGTCTTCATGTCCCTCTCATCCCCCTAGGTCGGAGAGGCCTGGGTCCCCACAGACTACCCACCACAGCCTCTCACTGTTGGGTGCTGGGCAGGCGGAGAAGTTGGGCGTAGGGAGAGGAGAGGCCCAGCGGAGGCCCGTGCAAAAGGCCTCTGGCACCTGCTCCAGCCTGGACCACCAGGTGACTTCACTGGCAGGACAGGGCACTGGGGGCATTCTTAAGGAGCAAGCTGCTGTGTCCCCCATGAAAGGGACTTACTTCCTGGAGGCCCTGAGCTGGGAGCACGAAGGTGCTGCGGGACAGCCTTCCCATCTCGGGTCACTCGCCATGAGCCATTAGGAGTCTCTGGCTTGGGATGATTTTTCTTCCTCCTTCTAGGTAGAATTAGAATTTTTTAAAGGCACTTTTTCTTTTTAAGTACCTCTCAATATTGCAAAACTATAATTTGAAGCAGAATTTATTTTAGATGCACTCAAAACCTCCACGGAGATGAATGACGGTAATAAAATGTACTACTTATTGCCAGATATGTAAAAGAAGTCTCCCCACTGGAAGGCTACCTACTGAGTCTCTTGCCCCCTCTGTGAAAATCCAACGAACACATGGTACAGACCCCTCCTCACCTGGAACAGCACTACCTCTATTGTTCCCGCATTTGCAGGGGTGGGAACCGAGGAAGGTGTAAGTGGAGAGAGTCCGTGTGCGCTTACGATCGCTAATGATGCTGGGTGGCAGAGGCCTCCAGGACACGCCTGACGTTGCGTCCTGTATGTTCTCTGACCGACTGCCACCTTTGGGCAGGGAGCAGGCCCTCCTGCCCCCTGCACCCCGGGCCCCTGGGCACCCCATCGGCTCCCTCCCCCTTCTTCTGGCTCACCTTCCCAACCAGGGGCTCCCTCCCCATGAGGTTTCATGTAGAAACTGTGTTCTTGGTGTTAGTGGTTTTTAGAGTCCCTTAGGGTTTTAGAATTACACGGAAAACTTTTCCTGATGTGGTTGGGCTTCATTTTTAACTAAAAATTGAATGCTTTTGTGGGGAAATTTTATGATCAAATAAGCTTTGGCCCTTTTTCTGACTGAATAATTACTTGAAACCATAAAACAAATATTTAGGATCTCCTCCAGAAAACTCAAAAATCTGAGCGAGTCTTGACTGATTTGGGCCCCTGGGCTCTGGAAGGTGTACCTGGCCAGAAAGATGCTTGTCTGAGAGCTAGAGATGCTCACTGTGATTTTTCCTTCTGTTGGTGCTTCTTTTTTATTTGAGTGACCAAAAGTTTGGGTTAAGTGGGGGTTTGAGGCATGGTGCTACTTCACTGTCATGCGCTGGGTGGATGATTGACAGCACGAAATCTTGTTCTATCTTGTCTGCCTGTCTTCCCTTTGCTAAAAACCGTAACTGGCAAATTATGACAATTTGTTATTGTGTTAGTTAACAATAATTAAGGAGATTAATAAAATTACTGGTAAAAGTTTGGTTGTTTTGTTACCCTTCTGTGTGGACAATTCTTCACGCTAGAAGTTCAGACAGCCCTGAAATCTCTTTCCCACCCATATTAATATTTCATAGTGCTAAATATTCTCTTCTATCTCTCGGTAGAGCTGTGTGACATTCTTCGTATAAATCTTGTGCATTTCTGCTAAGGTTATTTTTATTTTTATTTATTTTATTTTTTTAACATCTTTAGTGGAGTATAATTGCTTTACAATGGTGTGTTAGTTTCTGTGAATCAGCTATACGTGTACATATATCCCCATATCCCCTCCCTCTTGCGTTTCCCTCCCACCCTCCCTATCCCACCCCTCTAGGTGGTCACAAAGCACCGAGCTGATCTCCCTGTGCCATGCGGCTGCTTCCCACTAGCTATCTGTTTTACACTTGGTAGTGTATATATGTCCATGCCACTCTCTCACTTCGTCCCAGCTTAAGGTTATTTTTAGATATATGTGAATGAGAATATGTCCCCAAATACATTTTATAACCAGGATAAATCAAACCTATTGATGTTTGTATATTTGTCACATCCAGCCATGCTACTAAGATTATTTTATGAATTCCAGCCTTTTGTTGCTGTTATTCTTAGGTTCTCTAGCTTTACAGTCACACCATTCTCAATAAGTAGTTCTTATTTTGCAGTATTTGAAGCTGTTGCTATTGTCGTTTGCTGCTTATATTAGCAAGAAATTCAAAAGCAATATTAAATAATAGAGGTGATTGCTAGGATTCTTACATAATTTTAACAGGAATGCCTAATTTGAAATTATTATTTTGAGCACTCATTTTCTTGTGTAGTTATTGTTCTGTTTAAGCTTTAACCATTTGGATCTTGTCTTTGCTTTTTTTGTTAGTCTTCTTTTTATTGAGAATTTCAAATGCACTTCATACAGATCAGAAATGAAGGCAAGGGTTGGCCAGCAGGCGTAGAGGAGTTGGCAAACTAAGAACAGGCCCACTTGGACATTCTGATCTTGTAGGTTATTCATTAGATATTCTCAAAGTTTATCTTTTTCTGTTTTACTCTATGTTTTTTATGGTAATTTCCTCTGTATTGCCTAATTTGTTAATATTCACTTTGATCTTATTTTCACTGTTCTAATTTGGGGGAGATTTTTCCATTGTGTTCATAACTGCTGAGAAGGAGTGCTTCATTTCTTTTCTTCTGAGCATGTGTATTTTTGGCTTTTATTAAGGCTCTATGTTTCTGCTAAGTAACATTGACCACATTTCCTTAAGTTTAACCAAGTTCCTATAATTATGATCCTGAATAGTCCCAGCTATACTTCTTAGATTTGCTTTGATCCAAATATTTTTAGGAAACTAGTTTTTTGTTTGAAATGGTGCTTTTTACTTTTCAACCATTTGGGGGGATTTTATTTAAACCTTTTTTGTTCTTTTCACATGTGTGGGTATAATAGAGACCATTTTCTGTGAGATTTCTCCTTTGTGGATTTTGAGTTTTCCTTTGCAGCCTCAAACCTTTTTTATAAAATAACACCATTTTTAAAGTTGGTGCTGTTTGTTCTATAGTTAATTCAAACATATTAGTTATATTGTTAAAATTCCCTTTTTTTTTTTTTAGCACCTTAGGAATGATTTTATGTTTTTAGGAGTTCACTTAGAAGCTCCCAGTTAAATACAATGAGCTGAACATATGCTTTGACTTCCTCCTCCCCATCCTGACCCCATTACAATCGCTGTGAAGGGATTTAAGGGTTAAGGAGGGATGGCCCCATAAGGAGAATGAGAGCGGGTCACGGCAGCGTATCCACAGCACGTGTGGGAGTGGAGACAGGTAAAGCTGGGCAGAGGTGATGTGAGGACGCACGGAGCCCGCAGTGTGCCTGCCGAGATGGTCCTTCCTAGACGCCAGGGCGGGAGGGTGGGAGGGAAACGTGCACCTTAATATAAGGGCCAACTGCACAGAGCAGGCGACAGTGCCCCCTTCCCCACCCCATTCCTGCTCCCCACAAACAGCACGCAAAGCCCAGAAGTCAGCTGTATACTCATTCCCAGGGAAAAGCGTGGTGGGAGCAGGGGTGGGAGGCCTGCCATGAATAAAAATTAGCTCTCTGGGGAGAGCCCGAGCAACTAGATGTTGGCATCCCAGGACAAAATGTGTCCACGTTTTGGTCTTTAGGGACCCTCCAGTGTAGCGTGGTAGTTGGTCACCTTCTGCCTGGGGCTGCCCGGGAGCCTGAGGAGGCGTTGTCCCCTTCGCGATAAGCTCCTACTCTGCTTTTCTGGTGCTTTTTAAAAATGTGAACTGATGACCAAGAATCACCGGATACTTAGAGAAGTCTCTGTCGTGAAAATTAAAACAGCTGCCTCTGGAGAAAACATCATTCCAGGAGCAAAAAGGAAATGTTTTTAAAAAATTGTAACATCTGGGCGATTCGGCATCCATAGATGAGTGGACAGCTGTGGGACTTCGTGCGCTGGAATACGAACCAGCGACGTGAAGGGGTGGCCTGCTGACAGAGGTTTACAGACCACACCTGATAGAGATTTTGTATCCAAATATGTCAAGACCTCTCAAACTTCAGTAATAGATATTTTAAATATATTTTAATGGGCAGAAGATTTGAACAGACACTCATCAAAGAATACATTCGAATGGCAAGTAAGCGCATGCAAAGGTGCTTCCATCTTGAGTCACTAGGGAAACACCCATCAAACCACAACGGGATACCACTGCCCATCTCTTTGAATATCTAAAATTAAAAAGAATGACCAACCACGGTTTGGCAAGGATGTGGAGACCCTGGAACCCTCACATACTGCTAGAGGAAATGGGGAATGATCTAACCACTTTGGAAAACACTTTAACAGTTTCTTAAAAACTTAAACATACATTTAATATATGACCCAAACATTTCACTCCTATGTATTTACCCAAGAGAAATAAAAGCACATATCTATACAAAAACTTTTACACGAATGTTCATAGCAGTTTTATTTATAATAGCCAAAAACTGGAAACAATCCAGTTGTCCACCAAGGGGGGAATGACTTAAATATATTGTTGTGTATCCGTGCAATGGAATACTACCCTGCATAAAAAGGAATAAACTATGGATCTCAGCAACAACATGAATGTGTCTCAAAATCATTATGCTGGCTGAAAGAAGCCAGATAAAAAAAGAGTGCCTGCTGCATTGTGTGGAGATAAGCATTTACCTGGGAATGAGGGCAAGGGGCAGGGGTCTTACGAAAGGGCATGAGGAAACCTTTGGGGTTGATGTTTGTTATCTTGGTTATGTGAAGCTGTGTGCATCAAATTATACACTTTAAATATATGCAGTTCATTGTCCCTCACATCTCGAGCTTTTTTTTAAAAAAATCATGTTATTACACTTGCAAAACAATAGGATGCTATGAAAACGAAATTATCTGAGAACAATGAATCTAGGAACTCAGAAAACGAGAATTTGATAGAAGAGGTAGAAGGCAAAATCAAGGCTGTCCTAGAAAATATAACAAAAGACCCAGAACAAGGAAACACAGCACCATGTAGACGGTCCCACATTTGACTCATGGGCATAACAGGAAAGCCTTCTCCGCAATTCTTCCCTAACTGGGATGATGTCAAGAACCTCTGTCCACATAAGCTGATCTGAGGATGGCTTCAAGGTGACCTGTGAAACAAGGCGGACTCAGACTAGACCGGAAGCCCTGGGTGGCCTTCAGGTGAAGAAAGGAAGCAAGTGGCAGAACAATCACTGGAGAATGATACAGTGTTTGTGAGTTGAGAGGGAAACAAAACACTGTATCTGTGGAGAATGTGTGTGCACATGTAGTAAAAGTATAAAAACAGGGATTGGATACACAGAAGTCCTTGATCGTGGTTGTCTTTGAAGAGGGTGTTTCAGCAAAAATAGAAATGAAGTCTTCCCTCCCCTGAGAGCAAGGAAAACAAAGGGGCAGCGAACAGGCTAGAGAAGAAACATAACCTAGCCTGAAAGAGTTAATCACGCCTTGGTTTACTTTAACTGTCACTAATTTGGAGTAACTAGATTTGTACTTTACAAAGCTAACCTCACTCCCTGACACTATGTAATTTACACTGGGTACCTATCACCCCTAACTCTGTGTGAGTTACATCCCGGGGCGCTTACATTCTATACGCCCCTTGCAACAAATCACCCCCTATAGTCTTTGCATTTCAGAAACAAGGTCAGCGGGTCGATAAACCAGAGGCAAAGGGATGCAATTACCAGACTGCCGGACCCCAATTACGGGGCGGCCTGACGCCAGCTATGACTGTTTTGAAATAATGCAAAGGAAAGGAAGAATGCAAGACCTTCACTGCTTTGATCCTTATCACATACACCGGACTGCGAGCCCCACATATAAAATCTTCCCTGATTCCCGAGGAGAGCACAGCTCCGGAGGCGCTAGCCTGCTGTGTCTTCCCTTCTGCCTGGCAGAAAAATAAAGCCATCTCTCTCTCCCTCCAAAATCCCTGCTCCGTCTTTCTGTTCGGCCTCGGTGCACAGGGAAGCCAACATTTCGGCAGCAAGGAGAGGAGCCTGGAATTGAGGAGGGGAATCTGGGCTACTTCAGGCTTCCAGTCGTGTTTGTTTTAAAGATCTAAAGCAAATATATCAAATCTATGTTTCAAATATTAATATTTATGCTGGGGGGCTATGTTATACTTTGCAGTTCTATGTGTTTTTATTTTTTAATTAAAAAAAGAAAAGAATATGGAAGTGGACAGTGGAGTCTGGATGGTGAGGAAAGTGAAGCCAGGATGCTGTTCCTGTTCTTAGGGCAGAGGGTCTCACACCTTCCTTTGCTGTCGTTGTTGTTGTTGCGGAGATCAGAAGCAGCTCAAAGAGTTCATGAACACCGTTGAGATTTGATGACAGTTCCCACACACGGAATGAGGAAGTTTAACAGACGACAGATACTGTATCCCCGTATCCCAAAAGAAAAATGCACGGTGAGGTTACTCAGTACATTTCTGGAGAAACCTGTGGTCCACCGTGGCCAGGCATGGAATTAGACAAGGGGGCTAAAAGGCACAATGCAGTTGTGTCCCCAGTAGATCTGGGGTCTAGTGTAGAAGGAAAATACAACGGGATGTTTGCATTATGGGAAATGAAAAGGACAGAGGGCCCTCAATCTGCCCAGAAGCTACAGTATGTTTACAATTTGGGGAAAACAGTCTGGGCAGAGGCCATACCTGTAGAGGCCAGAGGAGTGGAAGGCCAAGAGGCTTCTGGGACCAAATGTAGCCCAATGTTGGTGAAAATAAGTGAGAAAGGGGGAATAGGAGGGGCTAAGATAAAACAGGTGAGGCACATGTGAGGAAGACACCGTGTGGCAGGCAAAGGACAGAAAGTCCCGTCGTTCAGAGCCCGCAGAGATGTCTGAGGGGGGCTATGACATCAGACCTGGGGGCTCCAGAGGTTTCTCCGGCAGCCGTGAGCGTGGTGCAGAGGAGCGGGCAGGACAGGGAGACTGGTGAGGAGTCAGGAGAAGAGCAGGTGCGGACCTGCCCCAGGCAGGTGCTGGGGGAGGGGTGGGCATGATCAATACCGAGGAGTAGAACTTGAAAGACTGTATTTTTTTTTTTTTTTTTTTTGGCCTCACCGCACAGCCTGTGGGATCTTAGTTCCCCGACCAGGGATCGAACCCCGACCCCCTGTAGTGGAAGCACCGAGCCCTAACCACTGGACTGCCAGGGAAGTCCCATGAAAGGCTGTATTTTTCAATGAGCCAAAGATCTGAACTTCACTAAGGAAAATACACCTGTGGCAAATAAGCACATGAAAAGATGTTCAACATTTTTAGTCATTAGGAAAATGCAAGTTGATACCACAGACATACTACCACACATGTGATAGAATGGCTCAAATGAAAAGCCTGAACATACTAAGTGTCGGTGAGGATGTGAAGCAACTCAAAGTCTCACCGACCTGGCTGGTGGGAATGGAAAATAGCAAGACCGATTTGGCAAACCAGAAATTTCCTTCCTCTCTTTTTTCTCTCTTTCTCTCTCTCTCTCCCTCCCTGTCTTTTCTTCATTTCTTCCTTATTTTCTTCTTTTCATTCTTATGTTCTTTCTCTTTCTCTCCCTTCCTTATTTTCCTTTTTGTTTTTTTGAATTGTCAAATATTTAATGCTAATTAAAGACCCAATGGTCTTACATTTTTATCACTATTTGATCATGAACAGCAAACATTGTTGGTCTACAACATACCATCTATCTATATACAAAAACACTGTAACATATTCTTAGGCTCTTAATTCTGAGTTTCAAAGTTAAGCTGAATTTCTATTGAATTTAAGGAAATGTTAACTGTAAAAGTGATTGAACTTTTTAAATGTATTGCTTGTTCTTTGAAGACCATTGACAGTGTGAATTTAATAAGCACACCGCTGGAAGCTTTAGGAGTTACGTTCCTAATATTTATCTTGCCTGGACTTAAAATTACTGAAAGCTTTCCTTCATTGTCAAAGCTCAGAAGTATTTGTTCCACGGCATACTGAACTGGAAATGTGCCATTAGAGGATTTGGAAACGGTTTATCACATACGAAGTAAAGACCGTAATACCATAAGAGACTCCAGTTCAAGTTGGCAGGCAAAATATAATTTAGACTTAAAATGCTGTATTTAAAAAGAAAATAAATTTTCAATTTGGATAAATAAAAATAATTTCATTTTCAAAGGCTTGGCACCACAAAGGATGGCGTGCACAGTAAGGATCCTTACTTCACAGTGTCCTCTGCTCTTTCTAGAGACTTGAAGCTGGTCAAGTAGTGAATAAGAATGAACATTTTCCTCAGTAAGATTCATAAGTCATAACTTATTTACTTCCCCCCATTAAATACTGTTACATTTACTTCAGATCATTTAATAACTTTATTTATTTATTTTTGGCTGTGTTGGGTCTTCGTTTCTGTGCGAGGGCTTTCTCCAGTTGCGGCAAGCGGGAGCCACTCTTCATCGCAGTGCGCAGGCCTCTCACTGTCGCGGCCTCTCTTGTTGCGGAGCACAGGCTCCAGACGCGCAGGCTCAGTAGTTGTGGCTCACGGGCTTAGTTGCTCCGCGGCATGTGGGATCTTCCCAGACCAGGGCTCGAACCCGTGTCCCCTGCATTGGCAGGCAGATTCTTAACCACTGCGCCACCAGGGAAGCCCTACTTCAGATCATTTAAAAACTAGGTCTGTTCAAAGTGGAGGTTCTCCAAGTACAATGCAAATTTGTTTGACTGGAGAAAAGCAAACCTTATTAAGAATATAATCTTTATTGACAACATTTTAACCCTCTTTTTTAAAATTTAATTTAAAAAGCTAGTCCAAAAATGGCCTCTTCCTATAAAGATGCATCTCTTCCAAACCACAGTGAAAGAGATGTAAGTAATTTTCTATTTTATCTTCTACCACATGCCTTAGAATTCCTCGTGAAAGCACTCTCGGACACACCAGAAGAGCATTTGCAGGATGAGTTATGGGGATGACAGTGTATGAGGCTGTTGGACGTGTACGCAACAAAACCAGGAGGCTGATTGTTAACCCGTTAAAATTATTGAGACGTCAAATGGTTGGTTATATGCTAATTATTTACATAGAACATGGATTCACCAACATAAAAAATAAGTAACAGCTGCCAGGAGACTACTTCTTTTCATGTGCAGAGGGTTAAAACTCTTCTTCCCACTTTCTGCAGGCAAATCCTCTTCTGATAGACATCTTATGCCTTCCTATGATAGAAATCTCTGGCATTTTCCCAAGTGATTGTCTGAACAGCAGGCTAGCAGCCATCATAAACAGAGATGTCAACCTCAAGTGTGCCGTTCACCCAGGCTGATCAGTGCCCAGGAGGCTGGGTTCCAAGGATTAGATATGAGCACAGCGTGGCCTCCGCAGCTTACGTTTTATCCACCCCTGGACAGCACTGTCCCAGGGCCCGTCCATCAAGGTCCACCTGAAGACCTGGTAGGGAACCTGGGGCATAGTCAGGGCTCAAAACACACTTGTTAAATGAAACAATGACTCCCACACTGCTTCTCACTCAACAGGAAAACCAAGGTAGAAAAGCTCCATGCTTTAGGACGGGACAACCTGGGCTGAGGGTCTGGATCCTGAAATAAGTGTCCCGTAGGGAGTTGGTGGCTTTCACACAGACAGTCTGGACAAGTGTGCCTGTCGCTGCCTCTGGCTGGAGGTCATTCAAGTCTACTGCCAAACACAGCTGGCCTGTGTATTTTTAGACCTGTAATCGTCTTGGAATCCTGTATGCTTGGACACGAGTGAGTGGGTGCACATGATTGATGGCTCTTGGGGGTGTCCCCTGGAGACCCCTCTTGCACAGAAGCAACTTCCAGAAGCTAAAACCCCTCCCTGGGCCAGCTTGGGGCCCTCACGTCTTCCTCTTTGCTCTGTTATTGGATCTTGTTCTCAAAGCGCAGACTCAGCCTTGACTAGCATCACTAAGGATGAGATTTGGGCTATCCTTGTGCTATGATGAAGTCCAAGATTGCCAAATAAGTCGCAACTTAACAGCCTGTAGCTGCAGCGTGATTCAGGGGCCCCTGGTTCCTCCAGCCTTCTGCTATGCCCCTGGGGAGGACCCGCTGTCTTTGTTTTTCCCATCGGAACATGTGACCCCACCCCCACTGGGACCAACTCTTAGCTGAGATTCAACGTGGGACCCCGGCACTGTCCACCCATCCCAGGCAGGAGGCTGGTCTGCAGGGAAACTGCCCTGCTACTGCTGAGGCTGTAGCCTCTCCTCGGGGACCAGCGTCCCAGCCTCTCTCTAGCGGCCAGGGCAGTCTTCCCTCATCGTTCAGGTTCCTTGGGGAACCGGGTGCATCCAGGGGTCCAACCCACAGCTCTTCATTCAGCATGGAAAGGCACTGGCCGCCCTGCCCACGGACCTGCTGCCTTCTGAGCTGCCTCTCAGCATCTGCAGTCTCCTATGAGCCGCCTGCTTTCCCATACCTGGCCTCCCTCTGCCAAAATCACTCTGCTGTGGCAGCCCTGGGGCTGGAGCAGGGGCCCACGCCCTTTCCCACAGCTTGTCCGCCCCTCTCCCCTGGGGGGCAGTTTCAGAGAGCTCCTCTTTCCTCCCCTCACTGTGCCCAGGGCTGGAAGGGGCAGGCTTCCCATGCTGTCCTCGCTTGCCTAGCTGGGCTTTCTTTCTGCCCTTCAACTTTGTGGCTAAGCCTTGCTGTTGCACAAGGTGCAGGACAGAACGTGGGACTTGTTTAGCACGAAGGGGCTGAAGTCAAGGGATATTGCAGAAGTTGTTATCTTTTACAATTGCCAGCTGCCTTATTTGTTTTAACCCCAAGTGATTTTTCCCTCAGCCCCAAAAGACAGTCCCTTTCCTTCACTGACTCAGAATCCCTCCAGCAACCCCCAGGGCTCAGTGCCAAGCTTCTCCTCACTTGACCTGGCAGCAGTTGGCACTCTGCCTGGCAGGGACTTCTCTCTCTACCTTTTACCTGCTTCTCATCCAAACCACCTGAGTCCCAGTCTCCCCCCTCCCATGACTGTGCAAAGCCTCAGTCATCCGCTATCTGCTACCCACTCAGTCTGCTGCTATTTATGGGAAAACAATCCACTGGCTGTCTTGGCTAAATCTGAAATCCAACAAGGCAGAGAGCTTACTATACCTGCCCTCCTCAGAGGATGCTTCTCAAGGGCCAGGCTTCCTCCTGTGACTTCCATTTCTGCTGGATCCAGGAGGGAATGTCTGCCCCGGGTTCCACAGCACAGCAGTTTGAATCACTCTACCCACTGATTCCATTTCTAGAAACCTCTGTTTTATTGGGTAGGACCCTCTTGATATTACATCTCGGTGAGAAGAGAAATGCCAAAGGGGATGAATACCCAATGGGTCAGCTCATGGAGAAGCCATCTCCAGCAGGCTACCTCACCTTCCCCTGGTAAGCCCAGCATCAGGGACAGTGCCTGCAGATCAAGCCCACTTCTGATACATACTTTCAGCTCTAAAAAACTCATTCGAATCAAGCTTCCACAAAATTTAGAGTCGAATCCATAGTTTTATGTCAATACCATAATCACTATAGCTTTGTAATATAGTTTAAAATCAGGGAGCATGATACCTCCAACTTTGTTCTTTCTCAAGGCTTCTTTGGCTATTTGGGGTGCCATACAAATTTTAAGATTATTTGTCCAATTTCTGTGAAAATGCCATTGAAATTTTCATAAGGATTGCGTTTATTTGTAGATTGCTTTGGGTAGTATGGACATTTTAATATTGATTCTTCCAATCCATGAGCACAAAATATCTTTCCATTTATTTGCGTTCTTCCTCAATTTCTTTCACTGATATCTTGTAGTTTTCAATATACAGGTCTTTCATCTCCTTGGTTAAATTTCTTCCTAGGTTTTTTATTCTTTTTGATGCAATTGTAAATGGGATTATTTTCTAAATTTCTCTTTCTGATAGCTTGTTATTAGTGTATAGAAACACAACAGACTTTTGTGTATTGATTTTATATCCTGCAATTTTACTGAATTTGTTTATTAATTCTAACAGTTTTTTGATGGAGTCTTAGGGGTTTCCTATATTTATGTTATGTCATCTGCAAATAATGACAGTTTTACTTCTTCCTTTCCAATTTTGATTCCTTTTATTTCTTTTTCTTGCCTAATTGCTCTGGCTAGGACTTCCAATAGTATGTTAAATAAAAGTGGTGAGAGTAGGATTTCTTGTCTTGTTCCTGACCTTAGAGGAAAAGATTGTCACCACTGAGTATGATGTTAGCCGTAGGCTTGTCAAATATGGCTTTTATTATGTTGCGGCATGTTCCCTCTATACCTGCTTTGTCGAAAGTTTTTATCATAAAGGATGTTTACTTCTGTCAAATACTTTCTCTGCATCTATTGAAATGACTGTATGATTTTTATCCTTCATTTTGTTTAATGTGGTATATCACATTGACTGACTTGAAGATATTGAGCCATTTTTGCATCTCTGGAATAAACCCCAATTGTTCATGGTGTATGATCATTTTTTAAAAGATTTTTTTTTAATTAATTAATTTATTTATTTTTGGCTGCATTGGGCCTTCGTTGTTGCGCGCTGGCTTTTCTCTAGTTGCGGTGAGCGAGGGCTACTCTTTGTTGCGGTGCTCAGTCTTCTCATTGCAGTGGCTTCTCTTGTTGCAGAGCACGGGATCTAGGTGCGTGGGCTTCAGCAGTTGTGGCATGTGGGCTCAGTAGTTGCAGTGCACGGGCTTAGTTGCTCCGTGGAGTGTGGAATCTTCCCAGACCAGGGCTCGAACCCATGTCCCCTGCATTGGCAGGCGGATTCTTAACCACTGCACCACTAGGGAAGTCCATGTATGATCCTTTTAATGCATTGTTGAATTTGTTTTTTGAATATTTTGTTGAGAATTTTTCCATCTGTGTTTATCAGGGAAATTGGCCTGTAATTTTCTTTTTTTGTGGCATCTTTGCCTGGTTTTGGTATCAGAGTAATTCTGGCCCCATAAATGAGTTTGAAAGATTACTTTCCTTTTCTGTTTTTTTAAAGAGTTTAGGAAGGATCGGTATTAATTCTACTTCAAATGTTTGGTAGAATTCATCAGTGAGGTTGTCTGGTCCTGGACTTTTTTTTTTTTTTATAAATTTATTTATTTTATTTTTATTTATTTTTGGCTGCATAGGGTCTTCACTGCTGCGCACGGGCTTTCTCTAGTTGTGGCAGGTGGGGGCTACTCTGCGTTGTGGTGGGCGGGCTTCTCATTGCGGTGGCTTCTCTTGTTGCGGAGCACAGACTCTAGGCATGTGGGCTTCAGTAGTTGTGGCTCGTGGGCTCTAGAGCGCAGGCTCAGTAGTTGTGACGTATGGGCTTAGTTGCTCTGCAGCATGTTGGATTTTCCCAGACCAGTGCTCAAACCCGCATCCCCTGCACTGGTAGGTAGATTCTTAACCACTGCGCCACTAGGGAAGCCCTGGGCTTTTGTTTCTCGGGAGGCTTTGATTACTGATTCAATTTCTTTTATGTGTAATTATGACATATAGGACTGTAACACCCATCTTGTGAGATGCTCTCTCTGCTTTGAAGAAGCCAGCTGCCATGGTGGAGTCTGCCCCATGGAGAGGTCCACATGACAAGGAGCTAAAAATGGCCTCCAGATGACTCACAGCAAGACGCTGAAGCCCTCAGCCCTACAACCACAGGAACTGAAGGCTGTCAACAACCACACCAGCTTGGAAGCAGATTCTTTCCAATTAGAATCTCTGATGGGATCCCAACCCAGTTGACACCTTGACTGCAGCTTGGTGAGACCCTGTGCAGAGGACCCTGCTAAGCTGTGCCCCCGAGTCCCAACCCTCAGAAACTCTGCGGTCATAAACATGTGTTGTTTTACACCTTAAAGTTTGTGGTACAATTGTTATGCAGCAATAGATAACTAATACAATTATAAAGAGTATGATGGTTTGCTTTTTTTTTTTGAAAACCACAATGGACTGAGGATGGAAAACTTTTCAGAACAGCTAAGACAAATATACACATATCAGGACATCCTCTTAACCTCACAAAGAACCAGAACATTTTGTAAAACTGTCTTTTGTCTGTTTGTTCTAGCCCCAGCTCTAACATCAGGTTTGGTCAAAATGTCCTTCCTGCTTTAAGTCATTTCAAAACCAAACTTGTCAGAAGATAGTAAATGGAACTGCTAAGTCAGTAAAATAGTCTTTCTGAACTTCTAGGACCTTGTCCACAGAATGATGGAATCTAATTAACACTATCATTCAACTATGAACCAGTTTAAAAACTGCTGAAAGCAGACCACTTCCTCAGGTTTTTTTTTAATGACATTCTCCACTTTTCCCTGAAGAAAATGGGGCTGGAAAATCATATTTATATTGCCACTGACTAACGGAACTCAAAGGTAATATTTCAGAATGTTCACCTTCATTTATAAAAACCTCACCTTTGTCAAATACAATACGAATGGAATACTAGATTGTTACCTCATCAATTCCTGGGTCTCCTAAAGCAGTCAGTTTTTACATAAAATGAAGATATGTTTAAAGAAGCAATATAAAAATCCCTCAGCATTTAGTGGTCTATCTAGACATCTGTTGGCAAATGGACAGGTGTCTATCTATAGGGAAGAACAGGAAGGATTAAATACTATTCTCCTGCTTTCAGGAAGGATGATGGGACTCTCTATCCCACCAGAAATGAAACAAGATGGATTCAACAGGACTGGAGCCTGGAGAGCTGATGGGGTGCTGGGGAGGGCTGCCTTAGCATTAGGCAGAGGACTAGGGGTTTGCATTACCCATGCAGCTAGTCTCCCGGTGAGCATTTGTTCTGCTGCAAATGGAAAAGGGGAGGTGGTATCTCTTTTTTTTTTTTTTTTTTCCTAAATAACCCATTAACTTTAATTAATTAATTTATTTATTTTTGGCTGTGTTGGGTCTTCGTTTCTGTGCTAGGGCTTTCTCTAGTCGCAGCAAGCGGGGACCACTCTTCATCACGGTGCGCGGGCCTCTCACTATCGTGGCCTCTCTTGTTGCGGGGCACAGGCTCAGTAGTTGTGGCTCACGGGCCTAGTTGCTCCGCGGCATGTGGGATCTTCCCAGACCAGGGCTCAAACCCGTGTCCCCTGCATTAGCAGGCAGATTCTCAACCACTGCGCCACCAGGGAAGCCCAGGAGGTGGTATCTCTTGAAGACTGTATATATGAAGCCCTCTGGTCAAAGAGATCTGCCCTTTGCCAGGGTACCTCCCTAAGTTTGCATTTCCTCTAGGAAGATACTGGAAACCCAGCTGCTTTATATAGATTACACTGGAAGAGTGGGTTCTTCAGTATCTATGAATGAGTTGGTTGAGGAAGAAGGAATGAATGAGATTGTTAAAACTCTATATTTTGGAGGGAATATTTGGAAAAGTTTTATGTAGTACCCAGAGCGGAGTGAAAACCATGGGAAATGAAGGGCCGCTGGGCTAAAGACAAAGCCCAAGGATGTGAAAGACGTCTCACTTCCCGTCTTCCTTCACAGAGTGACGCCCATCAGAGCTTGGCCAGGATGAGGATGAGTAGCAACGAAGCTCAGAGTCGAGCCCCACAGTTTGGGTGCATTTGGGAAGAGTCTGGCCTGGATTCCTGGAAACACTGACTTAGACATTCCAGAGAACTGACAGTTCGTTATTCCCCAAAGCTTAAGGAGGAAAGCTCAAGCTGTGAGTAGGGGGCCTCTAGGAACCATGGTGCCCACACACGGACCATTGCCAGGACACACTGAGGATCTCAGACAGACAGCCACTGGGCTCTGTCACTCAGTCCCACCAAGAGAAGTTCCTTCTGTGGGGTGGCACGCTTCAGGACAGACAGCTCCAATTGTCAATGTCAAACTAGAGATAGAAAGAGCTCAAGCATCATGGTCAAGCTGGACACTGAAACTCCTGGCAGTTGCATTCCTGTTTCTAGATGTTTGCTGTCTGGGCTGTTGTCTGTGTATTAATCCCGTCTTCCCATCAAGGTGACGAGTGAGCCACCACTCTTTGCTCTTTGCGTCTCTCACTGTAGCTGACAGGGTGGTCCTTAAGAGATAATGTTAATGTCTTAATAAATATTGGCTCATGGAGAATTTGCTGGAGCAAGCACAGACACTAAATTTAAATTCTTCAGTTTGATAGAATTGAAAACAAGCCAATTCTCTCAATGAGGTGACAATTGCCTTTCTCTTTCTAAAAATCTAGCTTGCATGACCTAAAATACACAAGTGGGAGGCAGTATTGTAGAGCTATCTCAAGTTAATTAGTGTCTAGCTCTTTGCAAAGTATTCAACAGTCTAGATTGGTTGCTTCCGCACATCGCAACTCAGCGAGATTTGGTCTCAAAGGCTCCACGTGGCTGAGAAAACTCCATTCCCAGCTAGGATCCTCTGGAGAGGGCAGCAATTATTCCCCATTGTTTTAACATTGATTGTACTGTCTAATTTGAAAGCATGTAAAAAAGAAAATGTTACTTGGCATTAGTATCATTTCCCATCACTTTTGAAAGATGTGTTAAGGGAGTGTTTGGCCCAATCAGTCTAAAAAAGTATTTCTCCCATAATGACAAGCCAATTATTTCTGCTTTGAATTACAAATATCTCCCTTAGGCCCATAGGGAAAAAATGAGTGACAAGCATATGAAAAAATGCTTGATATCATATGTCAGTAGGGAATTGCAAATTAAAACAACGAGATACTACTGCACACCTATTCAAATGGCCAAAGTCCAAAACACTGACAAAACCAAATGCTGGTGAGGACGTGAAGCAAAAGGAACTCATCATTGCTGGAGGGGATGCAAAATGGTGCAGCCGCTTTGGAAGACAGTTCGGTGGTTTCTCACAAAACTGAACACACTCTTACTATACTATCCAGCAACTATGCTCCTAGATGATTGCCAACCTAGCTGAAATGAGTTGAAAATTTATGTCCACACAAAAACCTGAACATGAATGTTTATAACAGCTTTACTTACAATTGCCTAAACATGGAAGCAACCAAGATTTTTTTGAAAAATTTATTTATTTATTTATCTTTGGCTGCGTTGGGTCTCCGTTGCTGTGCACGGGCTTTCTCTAGTTGCAGCGAGCGGGAGCTACTCTTTGTTGTGGTCTCACTGCAGTGGCTTCTCTTGTTGCACAGCATGGGCTCTAGGTGTGTGGGCTTCAGTAGTTGTGGCATGTGGGCTCAGTAGTTGTGGCACACAGGCTTAGTTGCCCCGCAGCATGTGGGATCTTTCCGGACCAGGGCTTGAACCTGTGTCCCCTGCATTGGCAGGCGGATTCTTAACCACTGCGCCACCAGGGAAGTCCCCAAGATGTTTTTCAAAAGGTAAATGAATGAGGAAATTATGGTACATCCATGCAATGGAATATTATTCAGAGATAAAAAGCTCTCAAACTACAAAAAGACGTGGAGGAAACGTAAGTGCATATTGCTAAGTGAGGCCAATCTGAAAAGTCTACATACTGTATGATTCCAACTATATGATATTTTGAAGAAGGCAAACTATGGAGACAGTAAAAAGATCAGTGCTCACCAGGGGAGCATTGAGTAGGCAGAGCACAGAGGATTTTTAGGGCCGTCGAACTATTCTGTATGACACTATACTAACGGACACATGTCATTACGCATTTGTCCAAACCCATGGAATGTACAACATCAAGTGAACCCTAATGTAAACTATGGACTTTAGTTAATAATAATGTATTATTTTTATTATAATTATTTATTTTAATTCATCATTTAAATAATAATTTAATTGTTAAATGTAAATGCTATTTAGGTTTTACTTTATTTAAATTCCATTTTTAATATCATTAATTGTAACAAACGCACCACACTAATGCAGGATGTTAATAATAGGGGAAACTGTGTGTGGAGAGAGGGAAGGATACAGAAACTCCATTTTCCGCTCCATTTTTTTCTGTAAACAGAAAACTGCTCTAAAAAAGTAAAGTCAATTAATTAAAGAAACAATAGCTAAGTGGAAAGAGAGGGCATTTTGCGCATTCGGACAGACCGTTCAGACGTGTGATGTGTGACGCCCTGGGGCGGAGCCCGCGGTAGGTAAGAGAGGCTGCCCGCACCCTGAGCTTCTGATGCTCTGGTTCTCCCAGGGCTGAGCTCCACTGCCCGCTGCTGAAGGTGCCCGGGGAAAATGGACAGGTGACTCATGAGCTGCTTCGCAGAGCTTTCTGCTGGATGAATTTCTCAAAGGCAGGTGCCTAACTCCAGCCAGGGAGTGCCTTCTCCAGAGCTGGACACATGTGCCCCGATCTGCACAGCTAATCCCCTTCCCAAGCTGGGCTCAGGGGAGGGAGGGCTGGTGGGGATGGCCAGGGCTGGGCAAGTTATAAAAATGTGCCCTTCCTCAAGACACTTCACGTCTACCTGTCAGAACATTGTCACAATGTTCTGATTATTTATTTATTTATTATAATTTATATACCAATAATAGTCACTTATTTTTTTAAGTGTAGTCTATCTACTCAACACATTTTTTATTTACTTATTTAGTTGTCTATTTAGCCATTCTGTGGGCATGCGGCATCTTAGTTCCCTGACCAGGGATGGAACCTGCACCCTCTGCAGTGGAAGTGCGAAGTCTTAACCACTGGACCGCCAGTCTTGTTCTTATTTTAGAACAAGACACTTGCATCTGCTAGAAAACTGTCAAGATAAATACAAACCTGCACTGTCCACACCTCTGACGGCACCTCCTAGATGTGGTGCCCCCCTCCGCACTCCCCAACCACCCGACAGCTCCTGGAATATCCATCCTGGTGGCTGGTCCCCTCTGTCCCCCAGGAGGCATCCTCTTCCACACTCACTCGCCCCTGCTTAGGGGCCAGGAGACCTCACAGATGGTGTTCAGAATCCCTTCGTGCAGCTTCCTCAGGAGTCCTTTGTTTCTTAGGTTAATAGCACAAAAATGGGCTACTGTTCCACATTTCTATTTATTTCCATCAGTTAATTGGACCTGGCTCTGCCTGAATAAGAAGGTTTTCTCTCTTGGGCTCCTTGAGAAGAGAAGCCTGGGGTGCCATCCTAAATCTTCAGGGCACAGACTCCCCGTATATCACCTTCCCAGTACTGAGTGCAGCGTGCGTCCTGAGAATGTCCAGTGCCCATAATTTACAGCTTTTTTTTCTATTATAAGTAGCAATTTAATTCAGGACAAGAGATGTTATTCAAAGACATATAAATAATAGTCTCTACTAAGAATGTTCATTGTGTTGAGAATAAAGCACTGGGAGATGCAAGATTGGCAAGTGAATGCCAAGGCTGGTGGGGCTCGGGGACAATTTTCCCTCTTGAATAAATGGAAAGGAGCATACTGCTGCTTTCATTTTTTTTTAAGAAGTTGAATATTTTATTATTAAACCGTTTCTTGTTTTCCTGCAGGGCTGTTGCTTCACTGTATAAAAATAGCACCAGCAAACACAGTATATTGCAAAATTAAGATAGTAAGGCTCTTCATTGGACACTATGCAACTAACAAACTTTTCTCCACTGCCATTTATTTCCAGTGGGAATATCATTGAGTATTTTGACCCAAATCCAGGGATGGCTGTAAGCAAGTTACAATGTTATATAAGGTTAAGATAACAATCTTATCCTTGAATTACATAATTTTTATAACTAGTTTTACCACAGATAATTTCAGGAATTCTGAATGTTATAACTGGAGACTAGCCTAAAAATCATAGGGTGTTGTGAAAAAGATGCATAGGGTTTATCTGACGTCATTAGGAAGTTAAGGGGTATTTTCTTCAGGCAACATTGTTGCAAGTAGTTTCTTTTGCTAAAAGTTGCTTTTAAAAAATCTATCCACTACTAATTTAAGACAACTATGCTAGATTAAGTTGTTTCAAACTACTTTATTTAGGGGTTCCATTTTCACTCCTCAATAGATTTTATGTATTTTTCATATGCTTCTTCACTCATTAGTTCATCTAGTTCTGAAGGGTTACTCTGTGTCATCTTGATCAGCCAACCATCTTCATAACAAGATTTGTTGACAAGTCCTGGATTTTCTGCTAGAGCCTCGTTAATTTCAGTTACTTCTCCTGATAGAGGAGAATGGAGTTCATTAGCAGCTTTCACATTTTCCAAAGCACCAAATTCCTCTTGTTTGTTCAATTTTGTCCCAGCTTCAGGCAGCCTACAGTAAACAACATCTCCCAAAGCTTCCTGTGCAAAATTGCTGATTCCCACTGTTCCAGCACCGTTTTCTGTTGTTACCCATTCATGTTTGTCAGTGAATTTACTCACCGACAGCAGAGCAGGGCTGGCGCGCAGCGCCCCGACGGCGCCCGCCCGCAGTCCCCAGGGCCACTGCGGGCAGGACACGTTGGGCACAGAGATGGCGCGCAGGCTGCAGACCACGGCTGCCACACTCCGCGCCGCTCGCAGCTCCATGTTCGCAGGGGTCACTACTTTCATTTTTATTAGAAAATATGCCTTATAATAGCTCCCAAGTTTTCTCTTTCAAACTGTCAACTGAAAAAAATGCACAACCTAAAAGTTGAAAGTTGTTTTATCCGGTGGACAAAAATGAGGACTTAAGCCGGGTACAAAGAATCTCAGATCACTCTGAAGAGACAAGGTGGGGAGCCAGGTTATATAGGAGTTTTTGCAACAAAGACTGGGTAGTGGGAATGTCAAAAGATTATTGTTAATTAAAGAAAACCAGACATCTCAAGTTAAGGAATTTGGTGCTTTTCTCTGTATGGGAAGTTGCAAGAGTCTGGACTCACTGAAATCATTCCTTCGATAAGCACCTCAGCTGTCTGGGGCCAGTATCCTGTGCTTTCTCATCCTGAGTCTCCTCAGGGTGCATCTTTGTGGGGTAGCTGCAGTGACTGAGGGCTTGATGGCGGGCATCCTGTTTCTATCCTGAGTTCCCTCAGGGCTCACCATCAGGAGACTGTAATGTGATGGCTTAATGGCTGCTACATCCTTTGTTTACTGATATGGCAGGCAGCATTTTTAGTTCACATAATAGAGAACACCCATCCTACCCTGCAGAGAGGACAGATTCAATGTCCACTCTCCTCCACTCGCCTCCCTCCCCTCTCAACATCCTCCTGACAAGCATTCATTCAGCTTTTGCCAAGTGGCAGGCAGAGCTCAGGCTCAGGTGATACAGAGATGAAAACAGGACAGTTCTCAACCTTGAGGCACTCATTACCTGATGAGTCAATAAAATAAAATTTTAACACAAGGTGGCAGGTATGTGATACAAATTATGTTCAAGACACGTGTAAGTGGAGGGGGAAATGTTTGATTCTGCAAAGACATCAGGTAACATTTCAGACTAGTCTTTGGCAGAAACAATTCTCATTGTTATCAACCATTTAATTCTCTTCCTGTGCAACCAGGAGGATGATATTTACCAGCTCCATTTACACAAGTGGGGCCCTGAAACTAATTCCAGCCGGTGGGAGGTAGGCAGATATGACAGATGATACTTCTAGGCTGGCCCATAAAATACCTTGCACACCTGATCCTTTCTCCTCTTCTCCTGTAGCAAATCTAGAGCCACAAGTTAGAAATGGCAGCATCTCAAGACAGAGGAGCCAGGATTGCTGAGTCACTGCCTGAGGGAGGTGCCCCAAATGGAAAATCTGCATTGGATATCAAGTGCATGAGAAATTTTGCTTTGTTGAGCCACTGAAATTTGGGTGTTGTTTACAACAACTAGCGTAATTTATTTAACACCATGGAAATTGCTGTTTTGCAGTGGGCTGTTTGGGTGACAAAAAATAGGTGGCTATTTTCTTAGCAGTTGGGCAAGAGAGGGTGAAGAAACAGCATGCTGGGTGACTGGACATCTACGTGATGTAGTGACAAATCATTCGACCAAAGGGTCACCTGCAGAGACTTGGAAGGCAGACCCCATCACGATAGGGGGTGTACTGGAAAATGGAATGTTAGAAACGTGTTTTAATTGGACTTGGCTCTGTTTGGGAAGGCAATTCAAGGAAGAGATGAGCTCAGGAAATAGTTGGCTGTTTTTAAGCAGAAAATGAAAGGTAATAGAGAGTCCAGAAATTCAGGAACTTGTAAGGCTGCAAAAGGTAACTGTTTCTAGTCCCCAAACAGTAAAATATGGGAATAAAATGCAATTGAGCTGACTTTTCAGTTTTGGTGAACTTTCTGAGTGAAATAACATGACTCGGGACAAAGGTGTGAGTGAGCGGGTAGACTGCCCCCCCAAGCCCAACGGCCTCCAAGAGGCTGCCTCTTTGTTGAGAGAGAGTCACAGGAGTGAGGAGGCCAGAAAACAAAGGAGATTCCAGAACAGTGCTTAGAAGAAGTCTTTGGGTGCAGTTATAGGTACCTGAGAGTGACTGGAGGCAAATACATCAGCAGTCACTAAGTTTTTGAGATGATTGCTTTGCCAAGAATACCACGAGGCAGTGAAGTAAACAGGGAAAAGGGGTCTGTCTTTAGGTAAAAAGAAGGTTGAGAGATGGTCAAGATTCAGTGTTCTGGACACCTAGGATCTGATCCTGTCAAACTGGAAGATAGATACACAAGCCTTGACCTTTTCAGAAGGTAATTGGGCTATGCATCACCACAAACTTAATTACATGGTGACTCCAATATTAGCTGTTCTTTCAGACATGGTACCTTTACTGGAAAATATGAACAGAGCTCCTGGCATTTGATATGCAGCTATTGATCTGACAAATGCTTTCATTTATTATTTTCCAACTTGCAGGTACCAGAAGAAGTTTGCTTTTACTTGGCAGGGCCAACAATATACCTTCACAATCTTGCCTCAGAGTTGTATTCACTTGTCTTCTCTGCCATAATCTAGTCTCTGGAGAACTTGATTATTTTGATATCCTTCAGAATATCACACTGACCCTGTATGTGCCTGGAATTATGTAGATTGGATTTGATCAAGAAATAACAAGTACCTTCAATGCTATCTCAGTCAACTCAGGCTGCCATAACAAAACACCACACTGGACAGTTTAAACATCAGAAATTTATTTTCTCACTTCTGCAAGCTACAAGTCCAAGATCAAGGGGCCAGCAGGGTTGGTTTCTGGCAAGATCTCTTTTTCTGGTTTGCAGATGGCTGCCTTTTGCTTGTATCCTCACCCAGCCTCTCCTTTGTGCACAGAGAGAGAGAGTGAGCCCTAATGTCTCTTCCTTTTATAAGGACACCAGTCATATAGGATTAGACCCAACCCTTACAACCTCATTTAACCTCAATGACCTCTTCAAAGACCTCATATCCAACTATAGTAATATTGGGGGTTAGGACTTCAATATATGAATCTGGGGGACATAATTCAGTGTATAGCAGATGTCATGTAAGAACCATGACAGTTAGAGCAGGTGAGATAAATACAAGGAAAATTCATGGGCCCATTAACTTGATAATGTCCGTAGGCCTCTATAGTCTATAGCCCATCAGGATACTTTTTGAAGGCTAAAGAAAAGTTGCTGCACACAACTTCTACATAAAACTAAAAATAGATTCCATACTTAGGGGCACTTTAGGATTTTGGAGGCAACACATACCACGTTTGTGTGTGCTATTCCAACCTATCTACAGAATAACCAGAAAGACCACCAGTTTTCAGTGAGGTTTCAGAGCAAGAGAAGATTCCGTAGCAGGTGCAGATTACAATCCAAACTGCCCTGCCACCTGAGCCTCAGGATAGAGCGGATGAGTGGTGTTCCCTGTGTGTGGCCTCTCTGGGGAGCCCCAACAAGAGGATCATGGGACAGAACCATACACTTTTGGAGCAAAGACCTCTCTTCTGCAGAGCAACAGACTTCTCTTTGAATAAAAACACCTGGCTTGATAATAGGCTTTGGAGACTATGGAACTTTGACCACAGGATCGGTGTCCTTGAGACCTGAATGCCTCATTCTGGACTAGGTGCTATCTAAGCCACCAAGTGTGGGTGGGTGCATGAGTATTTCATTACCACGTAGATGTTGTGTCTAAGTGCTTGGCCTCTGGCTGGTATAGAAGGCACAAGGAAGTTGCATAAGTATGTGGTTCAGACTTTGACCTCTGTCCCTGCTGAGTTGCCTCATTTTCCTCGTGGGAGATTTGTTATGTCTAGTTGACTGGGGAGAAGCCCTCATGCATGCTTTATAGTTGGTTCTACACAACGTGGAGAAACCCTTGATGTGGACGCCAGCCCAGCCAGGGGAGTCCCAGCCACAACTGCTCAGCTCTGATGTCCTAATACAAAAGCAGCCAGAGACAATATGGCCCCAATACACATGGCTATGTCCCAATAAAGCTATATTTATAAAGACAGGCAGCAGGCTGGAACTGGCCCACAGTCCATAATTCTTGACCCCCTATCCATGGGAGACAGACAGTGAAATGATTGATGAATAAGATGAGTCACTGGCCATCAAAGACTCTCCATAACCTCTCCGAGAATATTAAAAACCACTTTGAGATTTGACATATGCCTGAGGCATCCATTTGCTATGAATTATTTCTTACCTGCATTTAAAAGGAAATCTTAAATTTACTCTCATTTCTAAGAGGATTTAAAAATACTCTTAACGGACTTCTCTGGTGTTGCAGTGGTTAAGAATCTGCCTGCCAATGCAGGGGACACGGGTTTGAGCCCTGGTCCGGGAAGATCCCACATGCTGTGGAGCAACTAAGCCTGTGCAACACAACTACTGAGCCCGTGAGCCACAGCTACTGAAGCCCACGTGCAGCAACAAAGACCCAACACAGCCAAAAATAAATAAATAAATAATAAGATTTTAAAAGGAAATAGGTTTTCTTAAAAAAATAAATAAAAATACCCTTAAGACATATTTTATTATAAAATAACTTTATCTGTGACCCCCATAATAAATGCAGTAGTGATCATTCTTAAGGAGTAATTATTTGCTTTTCAAAGACATTGCTTTTGAATTTCTTTAAATATTTATATCCCTGCCTGAATTCACTGTGCTGGATCTGGCAGCTGTAATTTCCAATAGAGGGGGTAAGTAGGTAGGTGAACATTTTTAACCTGATGCATTATAGTTAATTTATTTCAAAATGGTGAAGGAGAGAACCAACGGAACAGCGGGGCTTCTCTGGGCCTTGAGCTGCTCGGTGTGTGTGCGTGTGTGTGTGCGTGTTCGAGGGCCCACTCTCTTTTCCTCCCTCTATCGACTGTGTAGCCACCACCGTCCTGGAGCTGGCCTTGGCCACTGCTGCAGGCCCTGCAGTGGGCAAGGACGTCAGAGGCCCTGGGGAGGGGTGCACCCCTGCCGTAGCATCTCCCCTCAAGGCCAGGTTGGAATCCCTTTCTCACATCTTGCCCTCCACTGGTGGAGGCCAGTGTGGTGTTACAGTAACAGCCAGGAGCTCTGCACAGACCCCCAGCCCCACGCCTCACCAGCTACGGGATTCCTCACATCCCTTACTGCTCTGCACCTCGGTTTCCTCGTCTGTAAAGTGGGAACGATAGTAGTTCCCTTGCAGAGTTGTTGTTATGATTAAATGAAACAGTATCTGAGCAGCCAAAACAGGGACACCCCGCAAGCAAGGTGGCTCTTGGCCCAGTTCAGGGTCTGCTTCTGATATTTATTAAGCCTTCTTCAGTGAACTTGACCTCTCCTCACTCACCTTCTTCAAAGTAACACTTGTCATTTGCACAGAGTGGTTCAGTGGGTTCTTCCATGGTTGTTTCTCATGTTCTCCCCCTAAGGGAAAAGTGACTGTAAGGGCTGTGCCACGCACTTCTGTGTTTTCACCAGTAACACGCACAGAACAGCTGTCAGTTTCATATTCAATATTGGTAATAAATATTGATACTTATTTTTATTTCAGGGAGGTGAGCAATTATTTGCCTTCCTTCCTTTCTCCCTTCCATCCTTCCTTCCTTCTTTCCTTCCTTCCATCCTTTCTCCCTTCCATCCTTCCTTCCTTCCTATCTTCCTCCCTTCCTTCCTTCTTTCCATCCTTCCTTTCTTCCTTCCTTCCTCCCTCCCTCCTTCCCTTCCTTCTTTCTTTTCTTCCTTCCTTCCATCCTTCCTCCCTTCCATCCTTCCTTCCTTCCTTCCTTCCTTCCTTCCTCCCTCCCTCCTTTCCTTCCTTCCATCCTTCCTTCCTTCCTCTCTTCCTCCCTTCCTTCTTTCTTTCCTTCCTTCCTTCCTCCCTCCCTCCTTTCCTTCCTTCTTTCTTTTCTTCCTTCCATCCTTCCTTCCTTCCATCCTTCCATCCTTCCTTCCTTCCTATCTTCCTCCCTTCTTTCCTTCTTTCCATCCTTCCTTCCTTCCTTCCATCCTTCCTCCCTTCCATCCTTCCTTCCTCCCTCCCTCCTTTCCTTCCTTCTTTCTTTTCTTCCTTCCTTCCATCCTTCCTCCCTTCCTTCCTTCTTTCCATCCTTTCTTTCTTCTTTCCTTCCTTCCCTCCTTCCCTCCTTCCCTCTTTCCTTCCTTCCACCTTTTTGGACACAGGGCAGTGGCACAGTGGGCTCTGGCTTTAGCTGTGACAGCTCAGGATGCCCACTTCAGGTCTGGTGCTGCCCTCCATCCACACAAACAGCTGTCTGCATCTCTGCGGGGACCACATTTGGCCCAAGGACGGAACGGCTCTTCGAAATCTCTGGAGCTGGGGACTGGACTGTCCTCTCTTCCTGCAGTGAACCTAGCATGCAGGCCGATGCTGGGCTCTGTGGTTGCTTCCCTTTGTACTTCGTTGACCCAAGGGGCTCAGGGGGTCAGTGTTAGAGCCTTGGGCTCAAGAACTGCTTTCCCAAAGTGTCTGTTCTTCCCCGACCACCGGGCACTGTGGAGAGGAGGCCACAGGCTTTTGGGCAGGCAGAGGGTGGGGTGCAATATTTCACAACCACAGGTCTGCTTAGGGGAAGTGCAGGACCAGCCACGGGGACAATGTACCAGTCAGAGCGCCACGGGGCGATATCCAACTTGGGATCTTTCTGTCCATCAGCCAAAATAACTAGGCCTCCTGTCCCAGCACCCCTTCTGGTACCCAAAAGCCTCTGCTAGTGGTCAGAGCTCCCTTGGTTGAATGTGAAGTAAGCGCAAAGGGGAGCAGGTGTTCTCCAAGGAGACACCGCTTGGCCTTCGAGAGGCTGGTTGCCAGGGAACTTCCTTTTCCCTTGGTTAGTGCCAACTTCTTCATCTCATGGAGCCATCCTTTCTTGCTGTTGGCTCCTGGACTGGTTGACCAGTGCGTCCTTGATGATCCATCACACGTGGTTGTAGGAACAGACCCTGTTTGCCCCAGGCCCATGCCAAGTACAAAGTACTCTTACTCACCCTTCACTTATTCCCTCAACCAGTAGTTAATGAAGACCCACTGTGTGTGTGTTCCGGGCACTGTGCAAACATCAGTGAACAAAGCTCACATCTGTGGAAGAAGACAGAACAGAAACAATAAACACAGTAAAGAAGTGAATTCTACAGCACGCTGGGAGTGGCACAGTGCTGTAGGGAAAAGAATGACAGACTAGGGCAGGATTGGGGGCATCAGGAGCGTGGAGGAGAGAAGGGCGTACTGATCAGGGCTACCAAGGCAGGCTTGGCTGAGAAGGAGGGGAGGGAAGGAGCCAAGGGAATATATGGAGGAGGGTTGTGGGCAGAGGGAGGGGCAAAGATCTAAGGTGGGAGCCTGGAGGGCTTGGGAAGAGCAAGGAAGCCAATGTGGCCAGAGCCTTCAGAGCTGGGGAGAGGAGTGGGGGAGGGCAGAGGGAGCTGGGCCAGCTGCTGTACTAACATGCCACCACTGGGATGGCTTATAAACGCAGAAATTTACTGCTCACAGTCTGGAGGCTGGAAGTCCGAGACCAGGGTACCAACGTGGTCGGCTGACAGTCCTCTTCTGTGTCATAGACTTCCTCCATCCTCCAATGGCAGAAAGGGCCAGGGAGCTCTCCGGCACCTCTTTTAAGGGCCCTGGCCCCATTCATGAAGGCTCCACCCTTATGACTTAATCATCTCCAAAGGTCCCACCTCCTAATAGGATCACTTTGGGCATCAGGTTTTCAACATATGAGTTTGGGGGGATGCACAGATTCAGTCTGTATGTAACAAAGCTGTTATAGCTGAACTCAAGGCAGAGGTGATGGTGGCTGGGACTGAGGTGCTCGCAGCAGGGATGCTGAAAGGGGGTGGGTCCTGGGTGCACAGGGAAGGAAGAGCCAGAGTGAAACAGAAGGAGAGGAAGAAAGGATGACTCCAAGGTTTTTGATCTGAGCAACTGGAAAGATGGAGGGCTTTCTGGGGAGGAGCAGCGCTTCAGATTTTTTTTTGAAGTATAGTTAATTTACAATGTTATGTTTCAAGTGTACAGCAAAGTGATTCAGTTATACATGTATTCTTTTTCAGATTCTTTTCCATTATAAGTTATCATAAGATATTGAGTGTAGTTCCCTGTGCTACACAGTAGGTCCTGGTGTATAGCACAGTGATTCATATATATGTATATGTATGTATATATATATTTTTTCAGATTCATTTCCATTATAGTTCATTACAAGATATTGAATATAGTTCCCTGTGCTATACAGCAGGACCTTGTTGTTATCTATTTTATATGTAGTAGTTTGTATCTGCTAATCCCAAACTCCTAATTTATCCCTCCCCCCTCCTCCTTTCGTCACCATAAATTTGTTTTCTATGTCTGTGAGTCTGTTTCTGTTTTGTAAATAAGTTCATTTGTATCAATTTTTTTTAGATTCCACATATAAGTGATATCATATGATATTTGTCTTCCTCTGTCTGACTTACTTCACTTAATGTGATAATCTCTAAGTCCACCCATGTTGCTGCAAACGGCAGTATTTCATTCTTTTTTATGGCTGAGTAATATTCCACTGTATATATGTGCCACATCTTCTTTATCCACTCCTCTGTCGATGGACACTTAGGTTGTGTCCGTGTCCTGGCTGTTGTGAACAGTACTGCAGCTTCAGATTTAAGCATGTTGGATCTGAAGTATCTACTCACAGCTGGTCCCCTCTGCTTTTCATGACTCTGCCTAGATTGCCTCTCAGAGAGTGACTTTATCCCCAGGTCTGCAGACCCCTCTCCAATAACAGTGGAAGGATATTACTTTTCCCCATAAAACTACAGGATTTAGTAATGAAAGTTGTAGCCACGATGTCATATGCATAAGCAATAAAAAGTTAAAAGTCATAGCTTAATACTGTCTGTCAAAACTTTTTATAACATGTAGCCAAGAAGCATCAGTTACCTACTAGCAACTTGATTTAATCTCAGCTAGGTTTCTGAGGTATAAGAAAAGCAGAAAGTAAAGCAATTTTCCAGTACATTTTATTCAATTGAGAGAGAAAGTCAACCAGACAGCTCCACCGGAACGTCTGTGCCTTGTACAGGTGCACTTGTTTGGAAACCTGCATTATATTTTAAATATGCACCTGTATCAGTCAGGGTTTTGCAGAGAAATAGAACCACTAGGATGGTTGGATGGATAGACAGACAGACAGACGGACAGACACACACTCACAGAGAAATAGATACAAAAAGATTTATTTGAACAAATAAGCTTATGCAATCGCGGGGCTGAGAAGTCTGAGCTCCGTCGGGCAGGCCAGCAGGCAGGACAGGCTAGAAACGCAGACAGGAGCTGGTGCTGCTGCCTTGAGGCAGGCTTCCTTATTCTCTGGAGAACCAGTTTTTGCTCTTAAGACCTTCAACTGATTGGATGAGGCCCACCCACATTACCAAGAGGAATGTTTATTTCAAGTCAACTGATTGTAAATGTTAATGACACCTACAAAATACCTTCCCAGGAGCACCTAGATTCAAGTTTGACCAAACAACTGGGCACCATGGCCTTGCCAAGTTGACACATAAAATTAACCATCCCAGCAACCTTCACAAGCAAGGGTCCTACTCTTCTTAGAGAATTCAGATCTTTTTTTTGTTTTTTTTTTTTTTACTCAGGGCTTTTATTAATGAGAGAACTGCTAAGACGTTACAATGAGCTCAAAGGAGAATCTGCAGAATAGATATATATAGATGAATTTGCCAATTGATGCCCTAGGATATTTGGAATCATCCTTTCTACAGGATAGAAAGCCCTTGAATCTTGACAGGACAAAATTCACCTGCATGTTTAATAAGGGGACTCCTCAGTTCTGCGCATGTTAACTCCTATCTCTATAGAGTTTCAAAATGGCCCAGCCAGAGACAAGGGTGCTGTCCCTATGGATCAGATAAGCCATACATGTCCCCTAGACACACCAGAGTTCCACTGGAGAATTCAGATCTTGAAAAGATGACATATACGCAAAAAAAAAAAAAAAAAAAAAAATACTAAGCTTACTTTTTTTCTGGCCACGCTGCACAGCATGCAGGATCTTAGTTCCCCAACCAGGGATCGAACCCATGCCCCCTACAGTGGAAGCACAGAGTCTTAACCACTGGACCGCCAGGGAAGTCCTTAAAATAACACCAAACTTTAATGGAGAGTAATTCATAATAAGAGTTTATAACAGTCCTGGGCAGATCTGAGGCTTCGGGAATTGTGCAGAGGCTGAGCTAAGGGTGGTGCAGGCGGCCCGGAGAAGCAGGGGCGCTTCGGAGGGAAGAGCCAGGGGCACAGGGCACAGGGCCTGCACCTGCTCTGCTTCCTTCACCCCCCATCCCCACTGGGGGGCTGTCATCAATCACACAGGCTTACTGGGTTTCCGCCTGCTGCCACGTACTTGGGGTCGGACCAGAGGGGCGCCAACAGTTAGGATGGCAGATTCCTGCTCTCAAAACCCCACCTGTGTCACTCTTCCTTTCACGGTGGATTATTCCATCCTTCATATTCATCGAGCACCTGCTGGGGCCGGGCCTGCAGTGGGCCCTGGGGATGTGAGGACCAGGAAGCCTGAACCCACAGTCAGAAGGGGGAGGCTGCCAGGTGGTGATGGTGGAGTTAAGGTAGCCTCAGGGTGCTGTGGGAGCTCCAGAGTTAGGGGGGGAGGGATGTTCCTACACCCCAGGAAGTTCAGGGAAGTCTTCTCGGAGGAGGTGACCCCTGGACAGTCTTGAGAATCCTCCAGCAATTTTGTAAAGATCAAACCACAAATGACCTGCGCCTGTTTGCTAAGGTTCAAAATGATTGCAGGAAAGACCTAAGAATTTTTCTATAACATGGTTATATAAATAGTCCCAGCTGAGTGCCACAATTTCCAATCCCAGTTGCTTACCCTTTTCCCATTCCTGTGTTTTATTTTTTGGGGGGCCATACAGCTTGTGGGATCTTAGTTCCCCAATCAGTGATCGAACCCGGGCCACAGCAGTGAAAGTGCCAAGTCCTAACCACTGAACTGCCAGGGAATTTCCCCATTCTTGTGTTTTTGACTTGGGGTTATCAGAAATTATCTTTAGGAAGGTCATAGAAATCTCTTCAGAAGAATTTAAACTCATTTCATGGTAGTACTATGAGGCCGCTTAAAATTGAACAAGTTGGGGGAAGTGATTAAAAATCAAGCAACATGGCATTTAACATTTCCAAAAAGGATGAAAATCACCGTTACAGATGTAAAGCGGGCCAATGCCACCTGAATTCGCTGAGTATCTTTTAAAAAATCAATTGAGACATGTTTGGGAATCAGAGAACTGAAGAACCCACCGGGATTTCTTTGTTTATTTCAGGTTTGAGCCTTTATACTTGAGGGAGAATTAATGAGTCCTCACTATGTAACTGTCATCTGTTGAGAGCCTTCTTTGCTGAGTCAGCGGAGGCCTCATTCACAGGGAGTTGTTAACGAGTCAGTACACACGTAAACAGATGTGTGGTTTGCACAAATGTCTGATTCAGGCAGGACTGAAGCTCCTGGGACCAGCGGTGGGATAACAGGTAGGACTCACTCTCTTAGTCAGCTGGGGCTGCCCTTGCAAAATACCACATACGGGGCAGCTTGAATAGCAGAAATTCATGCTCTCACAATTCTGGAGCCTGGAAGTCTGAGATCAAAGTGTTTGAGGTTTGAGAACCCGCTGCCTCAGGGCCTTGTTGGTATCTTTTTTTTCCTGCGGAAGGCCAATATTTCATCTTTTTCTCAGGTTTTTGAAATATCACTTCTTTTCATTTCCTAGATTCCGAATCTACCAGGGTCTGTTTTGGTGTTCTCTACTTTGCTTATTAATTTACTAGATACAAGATTCTTGGAAGACTATACTCTTACAGTGTTGTTTGATGTCTGGAAGGACAAGTCCCCCGTAATTATTTTTCTTTAAAAATGTTTTTCTTTAAAATTAAAAACAATGCGTCCATAAATTTATTCTTTCTATTATTTCATGTCATTTTAAGTTGGTCCCACTTTAATTTTTAGCCAATGGAAGAGCCAAAACCACCCCATAATGCACTTTACCAGTGTGTAGTAAATACTCAGGCTTTCTCAGTGCAGGACACGGAAGTGAGTTACAGGAAGATGGGCTCCCGCTGGTTGGGACATACAGCCAAAGCTGGGGCCTGAGAACGAGAAAATTGCAGACGTGATGTACTGAGCACAGGACTCTTGGAATGTAAATAATGAGTTTATTCTCAATAGAGAAGTTTTAGAAAGTGAAAAATGGTGAAAGTAAATGAGTGGATATAAGACGCCAGATTATATTTAAAATGTGGAGACATGGACGGGAGAAGATAGGATGAAAATCAGTGTGGTGTGTGTTTGTGTATGTGTATGTGTGTGCAGGATGAAAATCAGTGTGGTGTGTGTTTGTGTATGTGTATGTGTGTGCAAAGGTGTGCATGTGTCCGTGTGTGTATGTGTGCATGTGTGTACTTGGGGGATCGGGTGGGATGGAGCAATAGAAAGTAAATCAAAAAGTAACATTTAGATCTTTACTCTGAGAATTAGGGAAGGCTAGCTCATGAGTTTATATTAAAAAGCAACAATATAACCACTTCCAGAATTAAAAGTCAGGATATCTAACTTCAAAATATAAAGCCCCTCCTCCATACCATCAAGAAAAAAAAAATTTTAAGGTAAGGAGGAAGAACAAAGACGTAGAAGATAAATCCAAAGAACAAGAAGACAGAAGCAAGCAATTATTTATCAACTAGAATAAAAAATATAAATGGTGTAACAACCCAGAATCAGAAAGAAAACTTTCAGAAAGTTCTGAAAATGTAAGTGAGTACTATCCATGAGAGTCATGCCCACAAAATCTGATATTAGCAGATTGAAAGTTAAAGGAAGAAACTAAGCGGAGAAGGACTCCAGCTTTGTTCTGAGTCAAGATTTTCTTGCTGCTTCAGCGTTATGCATTTCCATATGCATTTAGGAATCAGCTCGCCCAGTTTCACAATAGTAGACATGCTGGAATTTTACTTAGGGTTGGATTCAACCCGCAGATCAATTTGAGATGACTGGCATCCTTAGCATACTGGTTTTCCCCGTCTATGGAAATGATGTTACCTTTCCGCTCACATTGGTCTGCTTTAGTTTCCCCCCAAAAAGCCTTCATCATTTTCAATGTAAAATTCCTGCACATATTCTGATACATCTACTCCTAGGTATTTTATTTTTATGTTATTGTCAATGATACATTTTTAAAACTTCTTATTCTGCTTCTTTATCGCTGGTGTATAGAAATACAATTGATTTTTTTTTTTTTTTTTAAACCTCAGTATAAGAGCAAGGACGTTCAGTTCTGCAGACTCTCTTTTTTTTTTTTTTTTTTAAACTTTTGGGTTTATTTTATTTATGTATTATTTATTTTTGGCTGTGTTGGGTCTTCGTTTCTGTGCGAGGGCTTTCTCTAGTTGCGGCGAGCGGGGGCCACTCTTCATCGCGGTGCGCGGGCCTCTCACTATCGCGGCCTCTCTTGTTGCGGAGCACAGGCTCCAGACGCGCAGGCTCAGTAGTTGTGGCTCATGGGCCTAGTTGCTCCGCGGGCACGTGGGATCATCCCAGACCAGGGCTTGAACCCCTCTCCCCTGCACTAGCAGGTGGATTTTAACCACTGCACCACCAGGGAAGTCCTTGTTCTATAATTCTTGAATGAATAAATAGGTCAAAGTAGAAAGGCTTTACGATTTTTTGATAAATATAAAAAAGGTGTTTGATAATATTCACTTCTGAATTTAAAAAAAAGCTTCTAGAACTAGAAATAGAATGTCATTTTCTTAAAAATCTAACAACCTATTGGAAATAAGCAGGTAAATTTATTTAGCAGTGAAAAAATATGGGCACTCCCATTAAAATCAAGAACAAGAAAAATGCCTACAATCACTGTTATGGTTAATCATTGATTTGAAAATGTTAGACAATGAAATAAGATGAAAAAAACAGGAAGCTGCAAATTGCAAAGTAGGAGACAATGTTATCTCTTTTTACAGGCAATTTGACTGTCTGCCTGAAAAGCCCAAGGGAATCAACTTATTAAAACTATTCTAATTAATGACAAACTCAAACTGAGTGGTTGGTTAACAATCCAATACACAGAGATCAATATCTTTCTGACATAGCAGCAACAGCAGTAAAGTTAAAAAATCATCTACATATTTTCAATTAAAAAAATAAAGATACTAGCAATAAACAGAATGTGCAGAGTCCCTGTCAAGTCACTACTAGCACTTTACTTCAAGACATAAAATTCTTTTTTTTTTTTTTTGGCCCACCTCGCGTCATGCGGGATCTTAGTTCCCCAACCAGGGATAGAACCTGCACCTCCTGTGTTGGAACATTGGAAACATGGAGTCTTAACCACTGGACCGCCAGGGAAGTCCCAAGATATAAAATTCTTGAATAAGTGAAGAGACATAACATTCTTCGGGGTGGGAAGACTTACATTAATCCTTATATATATTTAATACAATGTAATAGAATTAATTTATAGGATCTAAAAATGTAATATAATTTAATACATTTGAATTTATAGAACTCTATTGGGTCTTTTTTTGACCTTGACGAAATTATTCTAGGATTTACCTGGAACGTATAATACCTTTACTGAAACATACAAGATAATTTGTTTCTTGTAAAGTAACATAAAACTTTGGAGAGGAACTGCCCCCCTTACCAGACATTAGACATACCAATGTACAATCTAATAATTAAAATGGTATTTTTCTGGTTGAAGAATGGACAGACTAATTATAAATACAGAAAGAAACTTTAGAAACGTACTCAAGCGTTTGTAAAAATGTAGTATGTCACAATCACAGTAGTCAGAGAAATATTGGATTGAATGACTAATTATTTGGAAAAACTAAATCAGATTTCCTATCTCACAGTTTACACACAAATCAATTCAAATGCATTAAAGTTTTAAATGTGAAATATAAATGCATATATTTATTTCCATTGTGTATGCATAATATAAACGCATACATATATGGTGGAAATAAATGTATGTATTTGAATGGGTGAAGAAATTCTAAGTGTGACTCACAGTCAGAAAAAGTATTCTATGAATAGTTCATCCCTTCACTGTGGTTGATCATTATTCCCAAAATATTATACTAACCCATTGAACCCATGTTTTATTTTCATGATCCACCAGTTGAAAACAGTATACACGTTCTTCTCTTGAATTATTTTCTCATAAAAAATTCACAAATGTAGAAGATATTTTTCAGTATTGGGCTTAACTTTACCATAAGTATTTTTTCTCCCATGAAATTATATGTCACATTTTAGACGTCAGGAGATTGGGTCCTAAGGGGTCACAATTTGGATTTAAACATGTTTAGCTTTCAAAAATTTTAACTAGCAGCTCTAAGTAATGTGCCAGTGTTGGCAATAATTCTTCACAGCAATTTAAAATTTTTGAATTCCAGAAATGTCTTTGTCTCCACAGCATGTTTGTTTTGCTTTAGACATGTTGCAAACAAGATGCTTTTGGAATAAAACTTTCTCACTCCCCCGGAAAAAAAATTGATTTGTCATTTTATTGTTTAGACATGAAATGCATTCACCTGTCTGTTACTAGACAGGCTTTTATTAAGTAATGACCTAATTACAGGATTCGTGCATATATTTTCTCTGACACTTTAAATTTTCACATTTTCTCTGACACTTTAAATTTTCACAAACTCATTCTTAGAAATTAGTGGTAAAAAAACGAGGTGAAAGTTTCTCCCATCTCCCTCCAATAGCTGTGTGCCTAGTGGAAGACACATGCTCTGGTTTGTGTCTCTAAAACATGCTGAGTGCATTGTCCTGAAAAAGAGCCAGCTTCTTTGGGAAAAAACTTAGCCAAGATCACTTGCTAACTTTATGATAAAATGTAGTGTTTCATTATAAAGCACATATTCCGTTTCAAAAGGATGGGAAGTGAATTTTTTAAAAGAATTTTATTGTTGTATAGTTGCTTTACAATATCGTGTTAGTTTCAGGTGTACAGCACAATGATTCAGTTATACATATAGATATATATTCTTTTTCGGATTCTTTTCCCTTTGTGGCCGAGAAAGACACGGCCACAAAGACAAAGCAAAGCTTTGACAGTTGAAATGGTTTCTTTCTTGTTCAAATATTAAGTATAGTTCCCTGTGCTATACAGTAGGTCCTTGTTGGTTATCTATTTTATATATAATAGTGTGTATCTGTTAATCCCAACCTCCTAATTTATCCCTCCCCCACCCCCCTTTGCCCTTCGGTAACCATAAATTTGCTTTCTATGTCTGTGTGTCTCTTCCTGCTTTGGAAATAAGTTCATTTGTATCTTTTTTGGGGTTTTTTTTGTTTTGTTTTTTTAGATTCCACATATAAGTGATATCATATATTTATCTTTGTCTGGCTTCTGGAAGTGAATTTTAGAAATATTATTTGATTGAGCTAAGGATGAAAACAAAATAAATTGAGTATCTCCTTTTACTCTGAGACAATTTTTTGAAATTTTAGCACCCAGATAATCCATGTCAGCAATTGCGTTGAGTTCACTGAATACTACAAGCGACCCGTTTCAATCTTTTGATTTTTGCTCAATAAGAGCTTATGTTTTCAAACCAGTGTGGAAAAACTTCTCTCTTGTCCACTAAGTTGAGGTCTTCTGGATAGTGGGCAGCTCAGAGCCTGGCACCCTGATGTGGGGTGGTTACTCCTTAAATACTTACAGATTCAAGTGTGTTTCTGTCCTCAGATTCCCCCTTTTGCTGCCTGGAGCACTTGGAGATGAATGGTGTCTGTCTTCTGTTAATTTGAAACTTTTGTAGTTCTTTTAAAAGATCTGTACCCAATTGCGGTTAAGGACATTTCCTCCCCTGTGATACTGGGTTGTCCCAGGCAGTGTCAGAAGGACCCGTGCCTGTCCCGTGAATTACAAAGGAGCAGAGAGGCAGCTGGAAACACGTCACACCTGCGTGGATTGAGCGCCTCCTGCCGGCCAGCTGAGGGACTGGGGCCGGTGCAGGGCTCAGATGATCAGGAGGTAAGACTCCTGCTGTGATGAAGCCTATGGTCCACCTGGGACACCGAGTAAAAGGGTGAAAAATCAAGGGATCCCACAGTTACCAAATTCCAGGCAGTGGGAGAAGCCCATCACTCCTTTTCAAAATCACTACAGTAACGTTCAGAATGACTGTAAATCTCCAGTTCCTAATTCCATCACTTTAGGTTAATGTGGCCAGGAAAGCCTTGCAAAGGTTTTGGCTGGACCTGGGTCTGGGAGGTTTGAGTTGTACCGGGAGAGGCAAAGATGAGGTTGAGAGAAACTTCCAGAAAATTGGTGCCCCCTGAACGCAGGTCAGAGACAAGAAAGACTGCGGCTCGCTAAGCTCAGGGGCTGTGAGCAAAGAACTCTGAGACCCTGGGCACCAGCAAGTGGCGGAGTGGTTGGAGGGAAGGCTGGTCTGGAGATTGAGGTCCAGTTGGGAGGATCCTGAATGTCGGTTGCTTTATTCAGTTGGCAACTGTGTATGGGACACCCCGCTGAGCTGTGCCAAAGGGTGTGCAGGTTGGCACTCTCCCTGTCCCCAGCCGGAGCAGCAGTAGGGGACGTCACCAAGCTCACCTCACTCTGAGATGGCTCATGGCCCATCCCCTGCGCACATGGTTGGTCACACTGAGATTTTCCACCCAGAACTTTTAGCTCCTGCTCCCAAGCATTTGCCTTTTGCTCAGGGGTGGGGCTGGGGGTGGGACCTTCCCCGGGGCTGAGGAAGGTGTTTGACCCCGAGTCCTCATTCTGACTTTCTGATGGGAAGATGATCCTTGAGTTATTCTCTGCTGTCCATCCTGTACCCATCACATGGGGGCAAAAGGACTCCACATAGGTCTGTTCAGTCATTGCATAATGAATGCACAAGTGGATGAATTTATCTACAGAAGAACCGAGAAAGACACGGCCACAAAGACAAAGCAAAGCTTTGACAGTTGAAATGGTTTCTTTCTTGTTTCCAAACATCTTGAGGTCAGAACATCCACTAGTCTTAAATATTTTTAAGATAAAAAGAAATGGACTTGTTAACGGCTGTTTTTAAACTAGCCAGACTGAGGCAATAAACAGCCCTGCGTTTATTAGCCCAGAGTCTGCAAACCCCAGCGCCACCTTGGACCACAGAAGCATTGTCTCTGAGTGGGGTGGACCGCCGGTGAGATGTGGCACGTGCAAGGTGGCATCCTTTGTCCAGAGGTGGTATTGGATCTGCATTATCCCTGATTGTTCTCTGTCCTCTGTCAGAGGATCATGCATCCCATCCTCTCCCTCGGGCGTGGCTTCAGCCAGCAGGGTGTGACTTGCTGTGGCATCGCCACATTCCAGCAGAACCCTGAGAGCCAAGGTGTGGCTTGGCTATGTCTTCCTTTTCCCTCGCCGTGTGACTGAGCTGGGGACTGATCCTCCGGCCAGGGGTCCCTGAACGAAGAAAGTATGATGTGGAACAGCGCCGGGAGGGGCTGCCGACGTGTGCCGTGTTATTCCTAGAGGCCACTGAGATGGGGGCCAGGGGGTGTTACTGCAGCATAAACGAGCAGAGCTGACTAATCAAGTGAGTTTTCTTTTCTTTTATTTCATTTTATGGCATTTTATGGCCACGCTGCTCGGCTTGCGGGATCTTAGTTCCCCGACCAGGGATCCGGCAGTGAGAGCGCTGAGTCCTGACCACTGGACCAACAGGGAACTCCCGCGATTTATATTTTAAAACGTTAAACAACATACTGTAGGCCAAAGGAAGCGTGTGTCAGGCCAGCGTGTTCTTTGCAACTCGACGCCCACACCCTCCCCTCCAGGAAGGCTAAAGTGACATCCGGCGCTGCTGGCCCATCTCTACCTTAGGGCACGGTCCTCTTTCACAGTGTCTGTGCCAGGACAGGCACATGCATCACGCAGAGCCCCCCAGGCTGGAGCAACCTCCTTCCAGCCCCCTTGTGTAGGGGTATTTGCTCACCCTGCCCACTCCCTTCAAATCCCAAACTCTTGAAATGCAACTGTAAGTCCAGAGCAGGAGTCCGGCCCCAAAATACTTCCCATAGAATGACCATGTTCTCTCTGAGCTGCACTAAGGCACCTCATGGCTAAAATTAAACACTCCTCCAATTCAAGAGACTTAATAAACGGAAAACGGCAGTGATTAGCATCCTGTCCTACACATTTTTTAAACCACGGTACTTGTCATCATTTCTTTGCTGGTGGTGAAACCCATGTCTTTTTCACAACTTGTGGTCTGTTAAGGAAGCACTGTGGCATCGTGTACCGGTTTGAAACTTCAGAAATGGATTCCTTTGATTGCTCCCGCATTTTCGGGCAGGAGGGTGCCCTGTGCTTCAGAGAAGGTGACCGTCCTGTGTCCTGTGACCATCCACCTACCATTTTCTTTCATGAAGGGCTGTGGCCCTTCGTGATGGGGGGGCTCTAGCCATGGTCCTGTCATGGCTCAAGTTCAGAAGGAAGGCGACATTAGGATGAGAACGCTTTCTCAACAAACAGCGGGTTGGTGGACTAGGAGATCCCAGGCACCGCCTGTATCCGCCCTTCTGGCAGCATGGAATTCACTAGAAACGCCTCTGCCGACAAGTCTCCAGGCCCAGCTCTGCCTTCCACCTCCAGGGCTGCTTGGCTGGGCCTGCGAAGCCTCACAGTCAGGAGAAAAGAACCCGCAGGTCTGTAAACATGCTATTTTTAGGCCTCGGTGGACCTAAGCCAGTTACCCGAGTGTATGTAGTAATTGCTGAAATATTTTATTGAATAGGGCCTTGAAAAATGACAACACACATCTTAAATCTACTCAGAAATTTGAACAGGTTTAAAATGCCATGCAGCGAATTCGCACGGCGACGAGCCGCCTTGCCCTGTGCCATCAGGCTGGTCCCACCCCGGCTCGGCTGCCCTGTCACCCACGCCCACCGTGCTGAGCTCACCCATCGGCACTACAGGCCAGCAGTGAAGGGTTCCCTCCCAGACACGCCTCTTCAGACCAGCTTCTCTTCCAAACACAGCACTTATGTGGTCAACCGCCTCCTGGGTATCCCCCGAGGATGTCAGGCAGGGACATCGCAAACCTAACGTTTCCAAAAGGAATGCTTCTTGCTTTCCCTGTGTCTCCATCTGGGAAAGGAAGGCTCTCAGTTGCTCAGGCCACCAACCCGGGTGGACCCTTTACTCTTCCCTCTGCCTCACTCCTCAGTCAATCCTAATAATTCTACCTTCAGACTCCGTGCTGGACCTGCCCCCTGGTCCCCGTCAGCCCCCAACATCCTGGGACCAGCGCCCGTATCTCTTCCGTGGAACTGCCGTGGCCCCAGACTGGTTCCCTGCCTGGATTCCTCCCTCCGCTCGGTTACCCTTCGCAGAGCACACGGGGCGACCTGCTGGGGGTATAGGCGCCGTCTCCATCGCTCGGCTCAGAATCCTCTCGCCCTGGCCTGTGAGGAAGGACACGTGTCTGTGGGTCTTGAGGCCCCTCTTGTGTCTGGTTATTAAACGTCATATACAGAAGATCTTGACTCAAGTGATGGTTTAGCAATGATTGGAAATAGAGGTGCTTCCAGTCTACCCGCCCAAGTCCTGGTTTGCACAATAGAACAAAACAGACATCCAGAGGGTTTGTCTGGGACTGAAGAGAAATAGAAAAATGAATTAGTTCTTCAGACCTGCAGGGCAATAAACTATTCTCTTCCATCACCAGGGAAGTTGGATCCTGACCAAGAGCCGAAAGCAGGGAGCATGGCCTTTGACTGCACCTTCCCCTCAGTTAGAGGAGGAGATAACTAGGAAACTAAGGATGCCAGGAAAGTTCTAGCTTCTTTAAGAATCTCCGCGAAATAACATTGCGAACACGCATGTAGGACACGTGCTCTGTGCCAGTCACTCCGGTAAGCACTTCACATGTATGACTCTTTTAATCTGCACACAATCCTACGCGTAGGTTACAACTATTGTCCCCATTCTGCAGATGAGGAAATCAGGGCCACCGAGGTTAATCAGCTTGCCCAAGGCCTCACCGTCAGGAAATGGCAGAGTGTTTGCAAAGTGAGCTGGCTCCACAGCCCCTGTTCTTAACCAGAGAAACAGATCTGGGTTTAAGAATGGGCCGTATGCCCCGTTGCAGTCCTAAAGCACAGGGAAGTTTCAGCAAACTCCGTGAGACAGAGCGTCTGGGTTTACTTACCTATGACTGCTTCTCTGTATAGAGCTTACGAACGCCAGGGGCTGTGGCAGTAACCTCTGGACCTGGCTGCCAGTGACCTCTGTCAGGGGCGGGGACAGAGCCCCCGGCGACTTCAGCTGCAGGAAGTGTCTGAGACTCTGGTGTGTAAAGTAAACACTCAGTAGGTGCTTCTGGTTGTAAAGGCTTCTCCAGGGAGTGGGAGAAACAAGAAAGCCAAGGGGCCTCTACTAGGTAAGAATGAGAACTGGAAAACGAGAATTTTCCTGTTTCACATGCAGGCTGTCTTTTACATCGTAGATTTACATGCATTTATATCTACATTTCTCCTATAATGGGATGCAAGGCACACACACAGTAAAACAGGTGGTGCCTGTTAAGTGCTCTGCGGTGCTTTTAGGACAGCCCCGGTCAGACTCGTTGTTAAGGCCGGGCTCCCGCGTTCTCTGTCAGCGGGTCTGTCCTCAGGCTCCTCGCTGGAAACCTGGAAGCTCTCCGGCTCCTCCCCCTTCCCTTCCTCCAGGTGGAATCAATTACAGGGCCGAGGGTTTTACCTCCAAAACATATTCTATGGCAGAGTCAGTGCCGTGTGTTTACCAGACCCGTTTCCTTTCTGTTTGGGGCTCTCGGCTCGACTACACTTTCTAGACCCCCTCCAATTAGGTGGGTCCATGAGCCTGAGTTCTGGCCACCGGGATGTGGGCCGAAGATGCGTCGGCCACCCCAGGCCTGGCTCCAAACCTTCTGCAGGACCCGCCATCCTGCTCCTTCCCTCTCCTGCCGGCCCTCTGCCGAGAACCAGCAGAGCCTGCCAGGCCCCAGGGAACCACTGGACTCCTGAATTAGACAGCCTGCATCCTTGAGGGACCCCGTGAAGTCCCTTCCCTCCAGACACCCAGGCCCCATCGGGCCCAGCTGGATGGGGGTGTGAATGAGAGAGAAACTCACTACGTCCTGCCGCTGCGATCTGAGGGTGTTTCTTACACCATCTACAGCTACTGACCCGAACTAGTTTATCTTCTCCTAAATATTCCTTTGCAAACCTAATACTGTGCCCATTACTGACTTTCTAGTTCTCTCCCCAGGCCATGTTCTCCTCACCTCTGTCCCTCGTGCATCACAATTCCATCTCCTAAGGCAGAGTGAGCCTCTTAAAACACAGCTCAGACCCTGTCACTCCTCAGTGCAAATCTTTCCATGGGGACTCCGATAGCCTCCAAAGTGCTGCAGGGTGGAATATGGTCTTCCCAGGCCTGGCCTTGGTCTGCAGCGCCAGCCTCGTGTTAGATTTCTGTGGCCATCCCCTGGGCCCGGATGCAGGGAGGGCAGGCGTGTCTGTCCTCAGGGCCGTTTCTCTCCCCAGGCCTGGACCATCCTTCATCTGCCTGCCTCTACCTCCCTCTGCTGGCTTACTTCTCTGCATCCCGCAGGATCGTCTAGCAACAACCCCTCCAGGCTCCCTTTTTCTGTATCCCCCTCAACAACCAGCACGCCATGCACATCACTGTGTTTTCTCCACCCAGAGCGTGTGGTTCAGAGACTGGGTTGGTCATCTTTGTGCCTGACACACAGCAGAGGCTCAGCAGCTACCCCTGAGACCTGACAATCACAAGTGCCTGCAGACGTTGCCAGATGTCTCCCGGGAGGCCAAATCCGCCCCACTTGAGAAGCCCTGCCTCTGAGTCAGGCGGGAGAAGGGACCATCCGCTGATCCTGACAAGAAACCAGAGGGCACGTTATCTCGGTGGGGTCACCCTGGTCAATGTCGACCTGAACCTGGATTTTATCAAAACAAGCTCTCAGGGGACCAAATTCAGAAGAGACTGGGCTGGCAGACACTGGGCTTACACAGTACCCACTGCCTGCTTCTTCTGAGCTAACAGACCCCGGTCTTTGTCAACATGGCCATACGCCCAGCACCAGCAATGTCTCACGATTGGTCTAGGCCTTTCTTGATCATTCTGTGTCTCAATATAATTTCCCAGCCTTTCTTGCAGTTAGGGTTGGCCTTGTAACTGGTTCTAGTCAACGAGATATAAGGTGAAATCTAGTTTCTTTTTAGAAATTTCTGTTTTTCTGATAAAAAAGGGCCGCAAGCAGGAGACACCTCCCTGCCTCACCTCCCTCCATCCTTGACTGTGGACATGACGAGTGGGCCTGGGGCAGCCCTGGAGCAAAGGCCAGGGGAGCCACGGGCGGGTCAGCTCGGACATCCTCGGATGCTGGACCACCCTGCCAGGGGTGCTTTTTCTCCTGACTCTTAGTTACGGGAGAAAAAGAACTCTTGGCTTTTGTGTAAGCCCCTGCAGTGGGTTGAATAGTATCTTTCCCCCGACCCCCAAATTAATGTCCACCTAGATTCTCAGAATATGACCTCATTTGGAAATAGGGTCTTTGCAGATGTAATTAGTTAAGGATCTTGAGATGAAATGATGCTGAATTTAGCGTGGGCCCTAAATCCAGTGACTGGTGTCCTTATAAGAAGAGGAGAGGGCACAGGGAGACTCACAGGAAGAGGGCTACGTGGAAAGACAGAGGCAGAGGAGGAAACAATGCAGCCACAAGCCACGGGACACCAGGAGCCACAGGAGCTAGAGGAAGCAGGGAGCGCGGCCCTGCCGACACCTTGATTTTGGGCCTCTGGCCTCCTCAACTATGAGGGAGTGGATTACACTTGTTTTAAACCTCCATGTTTGTGGTGATTTGTTACAGGAAGACCCAGGAAACAAATACAGCCACTGTTAGTGAAGTTTTCCGCTGCTTTAAATGAAACTATTCTTTAAAAAATTTTTTTTTAATTTTATTTTATTGAAGTATAGTTGATGCACAATGTTGTGTTAATTTCTGCTGTACAGCAAAGTGACTCAGTTATATATATATATACATACACACACGTTCTTTTTCATATTTTTTTCCATTATGGTTTATCACAGGATATTGAATATAGTTCCCTGTGCTATACAGTAAGACCTTGTTGTCCATCCATTGTATACATAATAGTTTGCATCTGCTGGCCCCAAACTCCCACTCCATCCCTCCCCCCACCATTGGCAACCACAAGTCTGTTCCCTATGCCTGTGAGTTTGTTTCTGTTTCATAGATAAGTTCATTTGTGTCATATTTTAGGTTCCACATATAAGTGATATCCCATGATATTTGTCTTTCTTTGTCTGGCTTATTTCACTTAGTATGACAATCTCTAGGTCCATCCATGTTGCTGCAAATGGCATCGTTCTTTTTTTATGGCTAAGTAGTATTCCATTGTCTATATGTACCACATCATCTTTATCCATTTAGATGAAACTATTCTCAATGAATACACTAAGACACGGATGGAAAAACCAACTTTAAACTCACATTGGGAGATTTAATTCCAGGGCCCTTGTTTGAAGACAAGGGAAGGAGAGGAGAAGGTCAGCTGTTGTTCTAGGGAAGATGAAGCTGGTTTCTTTCATGTCTAGGTGGAGCCTTTAAAAAAAATTGGCTCCAAATATTTACCACTGATCTATTTTTTATTATTTATCATAGAGACTTTAAAATGGTGGAGAACAACATTCATGGAATACACTTCATTTATCTTACATTGTGAGGAAGTTAAATTTTCCACATAAAATTATTTTGCAGAAAACTGAGGCTTACCTTTTTTATGCTCACACACTTCTAATATTGTCAATTATACATTTATTTAGTGTTAATTTTGAAGCATTTTGAAACATATATTTTCTGTTTTCTCAAAACCAAAATATTTTCAATATGCTTGAACGTACGTATAAAGTTTTAAAAATTCAACCTCATTACTTTCTTTTACTTTTAAGGAAAAATTGTGCATATTTAAGGTGTACAGCGTGCTGACTGGACACACCTGTACATAGTAAAATAATTACTACAGCCAAGCTGACATATCCATCTCGTCACATGGTTACCTTAGGCTTTTTAGGTGGAGCCTTTTGAAAATCTCCCTGACCCCCTCAAAGCTCATGGTGAAGGACCACGTGTGTCCACCAGGGTCAAGGTGTCCATCCTGGGACAAGAGAGAGTCAAAGCATGATTACGGGGCTCCCTGTTTATAGATTCCCTACAGACCATTTCCCAAATTCTGTTACATATGCCTTCCACAGGAATACTCCTTCCGTATTCCGTTATGTCATATTTGCGTGACATATTGAAGTTAATTCGTATGGGGTCTAACTGACGGGACTTGCTTAGCTGAGCCCCCCACTCCAGTCGACCCGATTGGGCCAGAATATTAGAAGTCTGGGTTTCAGGAAAGCCTCAGAGTCCTCACCCGGGGTTGTGAGGAGTTAGACCGGACGATCTGCACGGCATCTTCTGCGTCTCAGGTGGGAAGGGGCGTCTTGAGACGGCTGTGCTGTTGAAATGTGGTGACCCCGCCCTGGTGGAATAATGGACAGAGGGTTTTAGGCGATGCTCATCAAAGGCGCTTGAGGGACACAGATCCACCTCCGCCGTTGTCACGCTTGCCAAAAAAGACCGAAGCCGAATGTGATCAAGACTCTAGATCCAACAGACCAATTTACAGAAAAGAGAGATGACAGGGAACACGTTAGATGTTACCACAGGGAGATATAACTGCAAGATCCAGACCGTGGGACAAAGGAACCAAATTCTTCAACAACAGACTGTAAGCCCCTCAACCCTTGCAGCAGAAAAGAGAAAAAGATGAGGGAGAAATCATAGATTAAAAACCTGAGAAGATACAAATCAACCATTGCAATATATAGAACTTTGGGGAAAAAACAACCTATTAAAATTTTTGTAAGATAATCAAAGATATTCATTATATTATGGATCAGACGTTTGATGATATCAAGACATTATTATTACTACCTTGATGGGATAATATCATAGTTTTGTTCTAAAGCAAGTGTGCTTATAACTTAGAAATACCTACTGAAATATTATGGATGAAATGATATATTAGCTGGGATTTGCTTCAATGTATTTGGAAGGGAAGAAAGTGGGTGAGGATATGAGTGAACACAGTTGACCACAAGTTGATAATTACTGAATCCAGGTAATGGGTATACAGGGGTTCATTATATAGATTCTCTCCTACTGTTGTATAAATTTGAAAATTTCCATAATTAATGATAAGAGGAAGGCCATTCATTATACCGAAATGCTCACTTCCAAGATTTCCGTTTTTAGAAAAAAAATTGAAGCATAGTTGACTTCCAATGTTGTGTTAGTTTCTGCTGTACAGCAAAGTGATTCCGTTATACATATATATATTCTAGATTTCCTTTAAGGAGTGGCCCCAGTGCTTGCAACTTTCAAAAAGTCCAGCACCCACCTTTGCAGGAATATAGCTCTTTGAAGGAAACCTCTGATCATGAACACAGAATCACAGGGCACAGCACAGGTGGGTCGCTCTCTCGCTTTCCCTCATCTCTTTTTTCTCCATCATATTATTTGCCTGCCAGGGACCAGAGATTACCCATAAGCTACATGTAACCCACTGACTATTCTAGTCTGGCTCTCACTGTATGGTAGCATTTTCTGAATTAAATTGCCGTATCAAGGTGATTTCTGCAGCAAAGTGTGACCCGTCCAGAAAATGCCTCAACTAGTGAGGGTGGTCATCACCTCAGATGCCAAGGGGTCTGCAGAGGGAGGAGGTGCTGTGGCTGATTCTGTTGCTCAGTGAGGCAACCAAGGGCATCTTCTTTCCATCATTCTGCTCGGCCCCCAGAGCGTTGGTCCCCTCTCTTTTCTGGCCTCAGCATGGCTGCAGCAGTGCCAGGCATCCTATATAACTGTGTCCAGCGGTGAAGAGGGGAGTTTCCTCTTGGATGTCTCGTTTATGTTCACCTTGAAGACTTTCCCAGGGGTGTCCGGCAGCCTTTCCTGCAGGTCCTGTCCTCTAGGACAGAGTCGTGTGCCGTGCTTATATTGGTGCTGGCAGGGAGAATGAGACCCCCAGGAGGGACGTAGACGCGGCATGATTCAGCCTCTGATCCAAGGAAGGTGGGCCCTTCCTGTGTACCTGGCCATGCTGACACCTGGGCAGAAAGGGGGCTCTGCCTGCTACAACAGAGGGGGGCAGCAGGGCCAAACGACTTGAGTGGGCAACCAGCAGCACCTGCCTACAGGTTGACATTTCAAAACAGGACATTTCAGGCTCATTTCTGCATTTCCAGTTTCCTGTGAGAAAGGCCATCTCTGGTACCTTGGGTGAGTCCTGCATTCCTGCCAGCTGGAGAGCAGCATCTGTGGTCCTTTACGGCAGGCAGGTGCTCTCCAGGGTCCCTCGTCCCACCATTCCTTATTCATGTCACACTGTGGCCCTAATTATTCCCTTCATAGCATCCCATGACCCCTGAAATGTGACTTCAGCTCTTCTATCAAGGGGTGAAGGCTACTTCCCCACCCCTTAAATCTTGCCAAGGCCTGGTCACCTGATTGGGCTCATAGATTGGGAGGAAGTGGAGGCATGCCAGTCTGGCCTCATGCATGCCTGCTTGCTTTCTTGAAATCCTATTCAGCCACCCTGAGAATGAGCTGGGGCCAACCTGAGGGGTAATGAGAGACACACGGGCTAGTCAACCCTGGTGTGCCAATTGCTAGCCAGCCAACTGCCAGCCCTGTGAGTGTGGCTTCTCTAGATCAGCCAGCCTTCGGTGTACCCTCTAGCTGACTGAAGCATCTAAGTAAACTTAAGCCAGTTTCAGCTGTATCTGACCCAGACCAGCAGAACCACTCAGTTGATCCACAGACTTGTGAGCAATACCAAACACTTATTTTAAGCTACTGAGTTTGGGGGTGGTTTGTTACTCAGCAGTAGCTGACTAATACACACACGCACACGTGCGCATGTGCACACACACACTGATTTTTTGTCAGTTACTTATATTACCTAGTCAGTTCCTGTGAGCAATTGAGTTTGGAAATCTTGGATTAGGCAGAGGTTTTCAAACTTTACTGTGCTTAAGAATTGTCCAAGGAATTTACTTAAAATACTGATTCCTGGGTCTCACTTCTAGAAAGTTTCAGTAGATTGGATGAGCCCCAGATCCCTGCATTTTAACCAGCATGTCTGATTCTGGTACAGAAAGCCCATGAAACACACTTTGGAAACCATTTGTTCGTGAGAACACTAAAACCATAATGAAATCTCAAATATCACCTCTCCTTTAATATCAGGAGAGAGAGAGAAGAGTGGGTTTTGGTCAAAAAGGGTAAATGTTGGGCTTACTGTGAAAATTGATAAGCAAAGAGAAAGACCTCCCCTGCCCAGAGTCTCAGAGACTGCATTTTGCCCTCAGTGTTGTTTCTTGATTTACATAAAGAAGTATACTGCTTCTAATTTACATAAAAGATTTCTGATCAAATGCATAAATATCAAAATCTGGATATAATTACAAGAAGTTGACTGGTGGCTGATGAATCAAACTAAGGGGGATTAGCTAGAGGCAAACGGCAAAGACAGAGTGGGAGGTCATGGGGGGAGCTTGAAATGTTGAAAACAAGTAAACAACGACAACCCGTGTAATAGATCCTGGAAGCTCGGCAAGGCAACTTCCTGCTTTCATTCCCATTGGGTCGGTTTGGCGACCATTGGTCACCCCACCAGTGTTCACTGAGGACCTGTCATGTGCCAGACACCGTCCTTGAGTTGGCACCCAGTAGGGAAAAGGACAGATAAAAATTCTCCTCGTTGTGGAGCTTATATTCCAACGAGGTGAGGGGACACAGATGACAAACAAGGTAAACAATGTTTATATTAGATGGTATAGTGGGTTGAATTGTGTCCGCCCCCACCCCCCCCCCCAAAAAAAAAAAGAGATACGTTCAAGCTCTAACCCTGGGTACCAGTAGAATGTAACCATATTTGGAAATAAGGTCTTTGCAGATGTAGTCAAGTTAAGATCAGGTCAACAGCATGAGTCCCAACCCAATGTAAATGGTATCTTTATAAGAAGAGAAGAGACACACACACAGGGAAAACTCCATGCACCAATGGAGGCAGAGATTGGAGTGATGTACCTACAAGCCGAGGAACACCAAGAATTGCTGGCAACACCAGAAGTTAAGAGTAAGGTTCTCCCACAGAGCCCTCAGAGAAAGCCTGGTCCTGGAAACACCTTGATTTCAGACTTTTAGCCTCCAGGATTGTGAGAGAATAAATTTCTGTTGTTTTAAGCCATCTGGTTTGTGGTATTTTGTTATGTGGCCCTAGGAAACTAACGGAGATAAATGCTAAGAAAAATAAAGCAGGGTAGGGTAGTAGGGAGTGTTGAAGGCTAGCTTTGTAGTTTAAACAGAGCCACTTGGAAGTCCTCACTAAGACCTGAGAGTGGGGAGGGACATCTCGGAGAAGAGCATCCCAGGCAGATGTAACAGCAAGTGCAAAGGCCCTGAGGTAGGAGTGTGCCCACTGGCTTGTGACTTGATCAGGCTAGGATAGGGCACCAGACAATGCAGGGACTTGTAGATCATAGTAAGGTTGAGTGAGAAAGAAAGCCACCAGAGGGTTTTGAGCAGAAAAGTGGCATGATCTTATTTTTTTTTTTAAAGTCCACATTCTTTTTTTAAAGGATCACTCAAGTGGCTGTCGGGAGACAATGCCAAAGGGGTAAGAATGGAATGGGGGAAACCAGCTAGAAGGCACTGTTTAAAATAGTCTAAAAATATTGGTGGCTTGAAGGGGGGTGTAGGTAGTGGGTAGGGTGGACTGAGGGTAGCTGTAGGGCTTTGGCTGTTTCCGAAGGTGAAGCCAAGAGGGTGTATTGGTTATGGAGAGAGAGGAGGCTGGGATGACTCCAACGATTTTGGCCTGAGTCACTGGAAGCAAGGAGTTCCAGAATAGTGACTGACTTGCTTGTGTACGATTTTCTGGAGTTTATTTAACTGGACATGTTCTAATCCTTGATCATAATTTCCACATGTACAATACACAGGTACTGAAAAAGTCTGAACCCAAATAGCCAGTTTTATCAAGTAACATCATCTGGCAAAAAACCTTAGTATGCAATACACGGACTTCTCATGTCGGTACAAGGTTTGAGGCGTCAAGCACTTAGTAACGTCTACTCATCTCTGACACAGACGAGGAACAGACCATTTGAAATACGCCTTGTTCCCACACATTTAACAGGAATGGCGCCCAGGCGCTGTGGGAGTGAGGCACACAGCCTCAGGGTCCTGGCTCGGTGCCGTGAAGTCGCCTGGCCCGGGAACGCATTCCCCGGACTCAGGCCAGGACGCGGGGAGCGGGGTGGGGGTGGGGGTGGGGGGTGCCGCGGGGTCCGGCAGGCAGTCTGGGCTCCCATGGCACCGGCAGGCTTGCTTTGGATCTCACAGACTGCGTGGTTAGCTTTGCATTCCAAGCAATACTATTGTCATACCCGGCTCAGAGCATCCTCTGGACACGGGGAACTCAAAAGAGCAGACAGCTGGGCAGTTCTCCAATGCATCCTGCCAACCCTGTGCCAGCTCGAACAGCCAAGGCCACGCGCCCGACACCCACGTACACGGGCTGTTTCTCTGATGGGCAGCACTGCCAAGCTTGCCTCGGGAAATCGCTCCAGTGAGCTAAGCTGAACGTTTTTACACCCGTTTCTGCATAGAAAATCATTTTTAAAAGAAACTAAAATAGCCTGTGAGGAAACCGGCAGATTAGGGTTCTGCCAGGGCGCCCCTGGGCCCCGCTCCTGGCAGCCGCTCAGGGGCCGGTGCCGGCCGGGCCGCAGGGTGTGAGACCTGCTCCTCCGGGAGGACGCCGGCGAGCACTTGTGAGGGCGCCGACACAGGGACCGCAGCGTGACCGGCGGCACGCAGGACCCTGATGGACGGGAGGGGGCTTGGGGCATCTTTGTCCTTTCCCTGGAGCAGCGACGGGACCGCAGTGGGACCTCTCAGTTCCCTACGCAGGGCTGGAGGGTCGGCCGGCTGAGGGCGAGGACCCCGCACGGGGTCGCGGAAACGTCCACCGGCAGCCTCCTTGCGTCCCTGCGCACGCGCGGCGCGGCTAGGCGGCTGCCGGTACTCCAGGGCCAGCGCGCATGTCTCCACGCCTCAGCCTGCGCGCGACGGAGGGAGGTGGGGCTGTCGGCCGCGCCGAGGGCGGCGCGCCGCCTCGAGGCTTCTCCGTGCCCCACCGCAGCCCAGTTTGGTCTAGAAAGGCCCACGAAACTGCCGCCGCCGCCGCCCCCCTCCAGCCCCTCCCTGTCGCGTATCCTTCCGACGCGGTGCCCCCCCTGCCCCCCCAGGGCCTCGCCGAGGAGAACCCCAGTACGCAGGCGCGGTAACCAAGGCGGCGGTGTCTAGTGAGGATTTGAAATCGGCCGCGCGTGCGCACTGGCGTCCCGGCCCCGGCAAGGGAGGCCGCGCTTCCTCCCCACCACCCCCCGCCCGGCTCCCTCCCCGCCCCTCATTGGAGCGGAGGCGGCGGCGCCCCCTCCTTCCCCCGCGCCCTGTCGCCGCCGAGAGTGTCTTTTCGCCGCCGCCGCCGCCGCTGCAGGAGCGCGGAGTGAGCGGCGCGAGCGTGACCGAGGGCCCGGCGCACGGCGGCGGCCCTCCCGCGGGTCCCGGGCTGCGCGGCGCCTGGGCCCGCCCCCTCGGCCCTGCCTCCCGCCCCCTCCGATGGCCTCTCCCGCCGGCCCGAGTGGAACGCCGCCGCCGCCGCGGCCCCCGCGCCCGCCCCGCGCCGCGTGAAGGGAGCCCGACAGGCCTGAGCAGCCCGCCGCGGCCTGCCCGGGCCCCGCCAGGCGGCCGCGAGCCGGGACCCCGACGGGAGCCGCCGCCGCGAGCCGGCCTGAGCCGCGGCGCAGGCCCGCCCGCCCGTCCGTCCGCCCGGCCGCGCGCGGCCCGTCCGTCCGTCCGTGCGCGGCGCGGCCGGGGCTCGGGGCGCGGCGGGGGCGGGGCCGGGGCGGACGGGCGCGCGGGCCCGCGGGGCGGCGCGTGGATGGATCCGCGCGTGGCCTGGATCCAGCCCGAGCAGAAGGGGCCGGCCAATGCCCTGTGGATGCAGATCTGGGAGACCTCGCAGGGCGTGGGCCGCGGCGGCTCGGGCTTCGCGTCCTACTTCTGCCTCAACTCGCCCGCACTGGACACGGCAGCCGCGGCGGGGACGGCCGGGCTGGGTGGCGGCGGCCTGGCGGGGCCCGCGTTGCCCGCCGCGTCGCCCCCGCCGCCCGCGCCGGGCCCCGCCGCGCTGCCCCCCGCGCTGCTGACGGCGCTTGGGCCCGCGGCTGAGGGCGCCCGGCGCCTGCACAAGTCGCCGTCTCTGTCGTCGTCGTCGTCGTCCTCGTCCAACGCCGAGTCGGGCACGGAGAGCCCCGGCTGCTCCTCGTCGTCCTCCAGCAGCGCCTCGCTCGGCCGGGCGGGAGGAGGCCGCGGCGGCGCCTTCTTCCACTTCGCCGACGGTCCTTCGAGCGGCCCCGGCGCGGCCAACGGGCACCCCGGGCCGCGCGGCCCCGCGCCCGCCGGCTCCCCGCTGCAGCACCAGTTCCACCCGGGCCGCCGGAAACGCGAGAACAAGGCCAGCACGTACGGCCTCAACTACCTGCTGTCTGGCAGCCGCGCGGCCGCGCTGAGCGGAGGGGGCGGCCCCGGGCCCCAGGCGCCGCGGCCCGGCACGCCGTGGAAGAGCCGCGCTTACAGCCCGGGTATCCAAGGGTGAGTGCGCATGGCGCGGCGCGGGGACCGGGGAGGGGGGCGGGGGGGTGGCGCCCTCCCGTGGGGATCCCGGCCCGGCCGGGCGCGCCACCCCGCCGCGGGGCTCCCCGGGCAGCGCCGCGGGAGCTCGGAGGTCCCCATCCAGGCTCCCGTCTTATTTGGAGGATGGATGTTGGAGGCCATCGTCCGACTCCCTGGGAGGTTGTTGTTATTTCCATTTTAAACTCCTCTTAACAAACGAGTGAAATGTCCGGATTCTTGCACTATCAGTGCAGGAAAGGGACCGTTGAGACCGATTTGTGCGGATGTTTTCATTTTCTCCCTGGCGAAACTGGAAAGGAGGTCGCCTAACTTTCTCTCCGTCTCCTCCCACCCCACCCCGACAGGTTAGGGACCTTTTGTCAAAGTCGGGTGCAAATAGGTGTGGAGTTTTATGTTACCTTGCAGAGGATTATAGTATTGCCAGGAATTTGAATTAAGTGGCAGGTAAATATTGGTTAAATGTAACTTTGTTTCTCAGCGGAAATCCATTTGAAAGAGGATTAGATTTTTGGTAGCGATACAATTTAACCAACAGCGAATTTAGAAATGACATTTTCGGGAGTGGGTTTCAATGTTACGGTTTAATTTTGTGCCGAAAGTGACAAATAGCATTATCTGCAGGTTGTTGTTTTTTTTTTTTTTTTAAAACAAGTTAGTTGCATTCAAAGAAAGTAAGGTTTGTAGCAAATACTTATTCTCTGGAAAGCGTCACTTCTGTTTTATGTATTTCCACATCAGCCTAAAGGGGATTAGAAGTTCCTTTTAGGGCTAGTGCAATTACAGACGCAAAGACTGGTAAAAAAGGTGGGTGTGTGTTGTGTTGGAGCAGTCCCAGGTGACGCTGCTCAGGTGTGAGCGCTACTTACCCAGCCCTCTTACCTTCCTGTGCTTTTCTGAGCACCTGGAAACAAGATATCTGTATGTAGGTTTTATGTTGGCATTTCAGGACTTAAATCATAAACTCTCCTTGTACGATCTCATGCTGACTTAAAGGGCACCTAATGATTTTCCTGGGTGTTAGGGTTGGAAAACATTAGAAGCTTAGAAATCCCTCAATTGCTAGGTGTTGAAATTATCTCTTCAAGTAACTTTTTCTCTTCATAGGTCTATTTATTCTGGTTTGAAGTGTATTGTAAAACACTTAAGTTGATACTACTTTAGAGAGTGTATGATACCCAGTAACAGCTGCGTTCTGCAACTCGTTTCACCTGGTGTGGGTTGGAAGCATTACTTTCTTAAGTTCCTTGAAGCCTTGAGCATGCGCTCAGCCCCAAGGAGGAGCCCAGACTCCTCTTCCCTCTCTTTCTCCAGTTCTTACTTGTAGAACTTTCTAAGAAGAGGTGGTGGGGACAGTTTCTTCCTTTCTTCCTTTCATTTATTTATTTTTTGGGCTGCGTTGGGTCTTCGTTGCTGCACACAGGCTTTCTCTAGTTGCGGCGAGCGGGGGCTACTCTTCATTGCGGTGCACGGGCTTCTCATTGCCGTGGCTTCTCTTGTTGCGGAGCATGGGCTCTAGACGCATGGGCTTCAGTAGTTGCAGCATGCGGGCGCAGTAGTTGTGACTCGCGGGCTCTAGAGCGCAGGCTCAGTAGTTGGTGGCGCACGGGCTTAGTTGCTCCGCGGCACGTGGGATCTTCCCCGACCAGGGCTCGAACCCATGTCCTCTGCATTGGCAGGCGGATTCTTAACCACTGCGCCACCAGGGAAGTCCCGGACACAGTTTCTTGATGTATGGCGTTAAACGTAAAAGTTCTTCGGGGGACCTGTAGGTTTCCAGCCTGTCTTGTAACTGGAATTGACTCTCTGTTTTAGCACTTGGAAAACAGAAGGCACGTGGTCTTTGCTTGTAGAGCATTTTTGGGCCCAGACTGTCTGGAGTCCTGCTTCTTCCTCTCATGAGGTGGTAGCAGTGCCAGTGTGATGTCCTTGTTCAAACTGCTCAGGCTCTGGAAGCTGTTTCCTCATCCATAGTTTCTAGTAAGCCTCAGTACCTAGGTTGCTATCGCTTTCCTTAATAAATGAGCCTACCACCTGCCAGGAGCTGCCCTGGGACCTGGGGGAGGGGTCGGCATGGGGGAGACAGCCTCAGGATCCTGACTTGGAAACCTGAGTCCGGGGTGCCCGCACCTAGGGCCCATGAGCCCTGCCTGTTCAGTCTCTCTCTGCCTGTCCTCCTCACCGTCACGTGGCCGGTTGTCATCTCTAGTGAGGTTGCTCACGAACCCCGAGGTGGTCATCACGCATTCTTGCCCCCCTTGGACTGTTCCCGGCGTGGCCGGGAACATACCGCCTCTATGGGTGGCCCTGGGCCTGTCCACTCTCTGCCGTCCCTGCCTCGAGGAGCAGCCTGCTGGGACTGCCTGTCACGTGCCTGGAAGGGTGAGTACCCTGCGCTTGCTTCGCTGCTCTGAATCCTAGCGGACTGCCCACCTAGGAGGGCGGAGCGGAGGAAGAGTGCACCGGAGGGAGGCGTCCTTCGTGAGCAGACATCTCCACGGGGCCCGCCGGGCTTCTCCAGCTAACTTTTTGGTATCGAGAAATAGCTGTGTCTGGAACTTGCTCCAGGCTACCAGCTTACCCAGAGTGATGAGGAAGGCCCCCAGAAGGTCTCTCACTTGTGGCTTAGAAAGGGAAAGAACTGAAATAAGAGATCCTAGGCCAGCCGGCAGAAAAGAAGCTTGTTGATGAGAAGTTGCTCAGCCCATCTAGTCTCAGGACAGCATTTCTGGAAAGACAGTGTCTGCAGTCCTCAAGAAAGGGTAAGCGGTTGCTGGCGGGTGGGAGTGTGAGTAGCGTCAGCTGAGCCCCATTGGGCCTTTGCCTGGTGGCCCATGTGGCAGCTGGCACCATCCCTTCTTTCTTGGGGAGGTTTCTGCCCTTGGGAACTTTGCCTGGTGGCCGCCTTGTAAGATGACCAACCTGTTTTCATCCTTGAGTAAGACGAAGAGAAGGCAGGTGACAGTGGGCAGGAATTAGTGCGAGAACCTTCGGAGCGGAGAAGGCCAGATTCTTGTTGTGGAGCTGCCGCTGGTTCTGGTTCTTAGTCTGTTTCCTTGGTTGAGCTCTCAGTCTCGAGGCTGACCCTGAGCATGTGTCCTGGCCTCTGGCTGCCGCCACTTTCTCCGGCCCTTGTCTCCTGACCCAGCAGTACTTTGTGACTTTGCCTGGGTCAGTCTCAACAGCTTCAGAAACCTTCCCAGTTGAAAGGTAAAGAGAAGTCCTGCATAAGTGAGAGTGGGCGCGTGGACCTCAGATACTCTGCCGCATCCTTCCTGGTGCCCTGTAGACCCCCAGGAGGGAGATCCTGGAATGGGAGAGGACCCAGCGCCCTGGCGGACGCCTGCAGTCCGGGCCCTGCCCTGGCTTGCGTTCAGCGTTTGTCCTCTCAGGCCTGCCCGCAGTGTGCAGGGTCACATGCAGCACCCTCCCTGCGGGGCCCTTGACAGTATTTCATTTTTTTAACATCCTCTGTTCCCTCAAAGAAAATTCACTTAGCCTGAAGTTTGTGAGAAGCCGACAGATGTTGTTTCAGAGGAGTGGCCAGCGTGCCCCGCCGGGCCCCGGCCTGGGTTCTTTCTGACTCCACGCATGTTCTCTTTTCTCCTTTCTCCCGAGTCAGTGCCTGGAGAAGATTCAGGATCCCTTCTCTCCCTCTGTGCCCCCAGCCTGACGTGGCACTACCTACAGTCCAACGAATGGCCTCCCACGGCTCGTCCTTAGGGGACCAGTGGGAGGGCACAGGTGAAGGTCTAGCAGGACCCGCCATGGACCATGGCTGTCACCACTCTTGTTGCCTTTGTCTCATTCTCATCTCTTCCTGTAAACATCCGGGGATGCACAGGAATGGTTATTGTGAGATGGTGGCACACGTGGGCCTTGTTTTCTGAGTGTTCATCCTTGGAGGCCCCGAGGGTGACGCGCTGGGCACGAGTTTGCTGCTGCACTGACCGTTCATGAAATTAGCTCCCACTCGGACACTCCTCCCTGCGGGAAAGTTGCGTCCTTGTCCCTGCCCCTCGCGCCACGGCCAGTCTCTCTGCAAAGTGAAATTGAAAATCCAGCACAAGATGCTGGCTGTGACAGTCGGGGAAAGTGATGCCTGGGTGCTGGTAAACAAGGACGGGCAAAGCTAGCACAGGGCTGCCGAGGAGGAGGAGGAGGAGGAGGAGGAGGAGGAGGGGCGGGACGGAGCTCTGGAAGTGGAGGGTCAGGATATTAGGAGTCCTCTGAAAAGTGGGCCCTCAAATGATCTTGTAGAAAATGGCCTCCTGACTGCTCCTGCTGTGGAGGTCAGGGTGGGATAAAGCGGACGTCCTGCTGCTGTGAGCTCTGGATGGAAAAGCAGTGCCAAGGCAATGCCATTGCTGCCGCTTAGACGTGCCACGTGGTTGTGACTTAATTGCTCCTGAAAGTATTTTTAAGTGTTTTAAAGTAAACAGGATTTTCAGAATTTAAGATCTGTTTTTCAAAGTAAAGTCTCAGATCTTCTTTTGGTCTCTGTTTAATATGAAATTTTGGCCCCCATTTTAAATGGATTCGTGTAAATAGAAGGAGGGATAACAGTCATCCTTGGAAAATAAGGCTTTGTGTGCCGTGGTTAGGTCATTATGGCTTAAGATTTGGGTTTTTGGTTGTGAAGTAGAAGAGGGTTGTAGTCAACAAACAAACAAAAGCCTGTGATGTTCAGATTCAGAAACTTGACTTTGATGGTACAGCCAGAAGGCAGGCTCGCCGGGGAGGGGTGACTGAATCTCACTCACTGGAGTCACAGGAGGTTGTCATAAGCCGCAGCGTCACCTGGAAATTGCCACTGGCCAGCACAGCTGTGCAGAGGCCTGCCTAGAAGACTCTGGTCAGCTTGTCAGGGATTTCTTCTCTCAGAAGGCTGCTGAGTGGGTGTGGCACCCGAGGAAGGGCAGGTGGGTGGTCTCGGTAATCGAGACAGGTGCCCCAGACATCTGCCCCCAGTACGAACGAGCCTCCCAGTGAGGTGCTCACAGGTGCCTCTCCCCGACGGCTTGGGATTTGCACTGAAAATGAAATGTCTTATGCTAGGATTTCCATGCTGCACTGGTTTGCTGCTGCTGTGTAACAAATGTCCACGGGCTCAGTGGCTTTACAACAGCACTCATTGATGTCTCACAGGTTCTGGGGGTCAGAGGTTGGCGCTGGGGGCTGGGTTCTCTGCGCAGGGACTCCGCTGGCTGAAGTCTCGGGGCTGCCCGCTGTGTTCTCTGCCGGGGCTCAGGGTCCTCCTGCGAGCTCATTCCTGTTGTTGGCATGATTCCATTCCTTCCAGTTATAGGACTGAGGTCCCTGATTTCTTGCTGGCTGCCCGCTGGGGCCTCTCTCAGCTCCTTTAAGCCACCTGCATCCTTTGGCTCGAGGCCCTTCCATCTTCAAACCCCACCACAGGGCTTTGAATCGCTAGATGGCTCTGCCAGCTGAAGGAAGCCTTCTGCGTTAAGGGCTCATGGAGTTGGGTCAGGTCCACCCACGTGACTGTCTGTGTTTAGGGCACGTAGTCATCATACAGCATAATCACAGGAGCAGTGACAATTTCATCACGGCCGCAGGTGCCGGGGGTCAGGGTACGGAATCTTCTGGGGGCTGCCTGCTGCCTGTGCAGGTGTTCTCTCGTACGTAGACTTCTGTGCTGTGGGAACACAGGTTGTGTTTTTCTTTTCCAACACTTCTCTCCTTTGACTGGACTCCAGCCCATCACGATGACTCTTGCAGATTGTCTGTCCTCTGGCTTGGTTTTCACCCCTGAACTCAGGGACAGCCAGAGTGATCATAGCTGTGAGTGCCTTTCTGTGCCTTTCGCACGTGGACTGTTCTTAAAATATGTCATCTGAGAAGAGGTTATGTGAAAGCCATGTGGATGAACATACGGAAGTTACAGTGATTGAAAAGTCCAGTTTGTGAGGTGTCCTGCACTGGTCAGCTTAGGAAAGGTGCCGTTCCTGTGCTGGGGGAGGGAGGTCAGTGACTCACCCAAGTTGCCTCCTCCGGAGTCTGAGTACAGTGGATCCCCGCAGTGCATCCTTGCTTTGCAGAAGACCCTGCACCGCTTGTCCTGCAGCGCAGGTTAATGGGAGTGGTGTCTTGCCCAGAAGCCCCGCCTCAGAGCTCTGTCTCTTCCTGTGGAGTCACTACTACGCTTTAAAAACTGACCCCTGCTCTCCTGGGTCTCTTCGGGGGAAGATGGGCTGCGTCCTAGCCTGCATTCCCAGTGCCAAGCGTGCACCGAGCCGCTGCTGAGTAAGTGTCTGGTGAGTGAGTGAATGAAAGGAAGGAAGGAAGAGAGAAGGACTCGGGCAGCTTAGAGGAGCAAGTGAGGTGTGGCCGGTCTGCAGAGTTTAAATAAACCCAATGCTAAAAATAACTTTCGCTGTTTGTCTTCGAATTTCTGCAGACTTGATTGCCAACTCTGAAGTTATTTAAATGCAGAATGAAGTAAAATCTCTTGCAGTGTATCTGCCTGCCTTCCTGAAGAGAGTGGTTAAATCAGTTTTATGCCTTGTGACAGAATGTAAAAACAAAACATTCAACAAAAATTCTGTTCTCCGTTAGAAAGGCATCTCCATTTAGTTCCACCTGGTCTTTTTCTTGCTATAAAATTAATACCTGACATGAAAAGTTAGAAAACTTGGTACCTGGCGAGCATCCTGTCACCTGTTCGCACGTGGCCTGGGCTTCGGAAGCCTGTGTTCCCTTTGCTGGTGGGAGGGGACGGAGGCTGGGCCCCGCCCTGGCCTGCGAGGCTCGGCGCAGAAGTTTGTCCTTCTCTGCACTGACAGGGTGGACTTGACTGAGGGCTCTGAGGTTCCCCATGGTGGGGAGCGGCTTTGATTATCAGTACCATGTCTTTTTATGGTGGGCTTGTGCTCTTTTTTAATTCCCAAATCAGCTGCTCCGCACAATCATTTAAGCTCTCTGTGGTTTGAGATCAGAGTTAATTTCCTAAGTGATAACATGTGGATGTAGGTAGTTTATATCTTTTCATGTTTGAAAGAGATTTCAGGTGATCTTAACGTTTCTGGAATCCTGGGAATCTGAAGGAATGGCTAGAATGCTAGTAGTTAAAGGGAGATGAAAAATCAAACTATTTGTGTGTTTTTTTTCTTCCGTCCCGTTAGCATCGGGAAGCATATGCGAGGCCTTGAGCTTGCTGGCTAGCCTGCATCTCGGGTACCCTGGCTCCCGGGTCTGGGCATGGCTGGCTCCATCGAGGGTTCTGACTTCTGAGCCTCAGCGTCCCACCTGTGGAGCAGGGCCTGCCCCATTGCCCTCGCAGGGCTTATTAGAGAAAGGGGACATGGGCTCGCTGTGTGAGTGGTCAGGTGGGGGAATTAGGAGGGCTGCTCCTTTCCTTTTCTCCTCTCTTCTCGAAAGAAATGGAAACCAAACTTCTTGTTGCCAACCAGATATAGACAACTTTCCCTCTCAGGCCAAAACTTTTCTCTTGGAGAGACTGCTGAAGACTTGGAGTTGGTGTCTTCAGGGCAGGCAGCGGGCACAGCTGGAGACAGACCCACCTGATGCGTGGAAATGCTTTCTCCTTTTGAGCCAAGACAAACTTTTCTATTTTTAAAAATTTAAACAATGCCTGAGTCATGTGTCCTCTAGGTATTTAAGTAAGAATCTTGTCTTCCCAGAGCTTTCAGGTTTTTCCTGATGTATTTATCAGGTATGTGTGTGCTGCCCTGTGTAACTTGCTTAGAGTTGTTTGGGATTTTGGTCTTGTTCTGTGCAGAGTGGAAGGAGTGGATGTTATGCTATTTCTCTGAGCTCTTTGCAGCTTTTAGCACATGTTCTGTGTATAGTGCAGGAAGCAAAAGTGAGGGCCTCGGAAGGTCAGAACTAGAGCAGCACCATCTGTGGAACGTTCTGTGAGGATGGGGGGCTCTAGTTCCGTGCTGCCCAGTGTAGTAGTCACCGGCCACGTGTGGCCACTGAGCGCTTGACTGAGGGGATTGAGGAACTGGATTTTAAGTGTTTTTAATTTTAGTTGAAATTTAAATGGTCTTATGTTTGGACAGCACCGAACTGCAGTAACTTTACATTCCTTACGTGGAACACAGATTCCTTACTTGATTCGGTAACTGCTGCCTAAATAAATCCAAACTCAAACAGCAGCAAAAGCTGTGCTACTCAGCAAGTTGCCACTGGAAAGCTCCAGAAATTGTGTTTCTGCGTTTCTAGTATAAATCCTTTTCAGAGGGCTGCTGTTTCAGTAGCACATGAAGCATAAAATGGGTTCCTATGGCTCGGGGTGTCTGGTCCAGCAGGCAGGTGGTGGTTCTCTGCACCTCTGCACACGGGCTAATGACGTAATCCGGCCTCTTGCCACCGAGCAGTGTCCTTGGGCAGCAGCAGCAGGGCGCAGGGACTCCAGCACGGGGTCGGCTGTCCTGCACCAGGTTCCTCCCGGAGTCCTCAGAGCAGGCCCATGAAACGGGTAGTGTTTCTCTTGTTTTGGAGACAGAAGAGCAAAGCCTAGACAGGCTGATGTGATCTGGCCAAAGGTGCTGCATGTGGAAATGTCAGTCTAGCTCTGACATTGCGGAGCTGCAAACAGTTCTTAAACGAAGAACTTAAACGAAGTTCCTTAAATGAAGGAGCCGTCCCCAAGACGCGGGGCTGGAAACTAGCAGCTTGCTCTGCAGACCTGGCTTTCGTGTGTCTGCCGAGGGCCATTTGCTTTTCTGCCTTCCTAGAGAGAGCGGACTGGGGGAGGGGGCCCAGGTCCTCCCATAAGGACTTTGCCGGTCAGATGACCAATGACAGAGATGCGGGAGGTGGGTGGGGGAGCACTGGGGGAGGCCCCGGGGACCAGAAGCCCATCCTGCTGCTGTAGTACAAGGAGTTCCTGCTTCCCCCAGACGTCCGAAGCTGCTTGGGGGCAGTCGTGGTGGAGGCAGCAGGGCTCCTGCCGTCTGGGTTATTCTTAGAAGTTACACTTTATGAAAAACGAAGCATCTGATGAATTGTTGGCTTGTGTTTTTTTCTGGAAGACAGTGGAAAGGCCGAGAAGCAGGACTGGCGAGCGTTTGCCGACTGCCTCCTTGGTGTCAGGCGCTGCCTTCGCTGCAGATCCTGCTTTCTCCCAATATCCCCCGGACAGTAACTCGTTTTAAGTCTTGGTAGATGAAGAAGCGTCTCGCCCAGGGTGCAACCAGAAGATAAAAGAACGGGCGCCTCAGCGCAGGCCTGCTTGACAGAAAAGCCCCTGTGTTCATTGCTGCCTCCCAGGAAGGGGTTGGTGCCCCGAGAGAAAGAGCCAGAAGCAGGAACTTGGTGAACTGGCGGGGGGGAGGGGGCCTTAGCGCCACGCAGTAAGGAGGATTTTGGTTACTGGCGTCTTTTCTAAACGTAAGCAAACAGATCAAAAAATTGAAGTATAACTCTGAAATGACTGAAATAGAAAAGAGGGTACGTTGCATGGCTTGTGAAATGCAAAGAAATTCTGAAGTATTGTTACAAGTTATCTCCTGTAAAAACGTGGGTGAGGAGTCTGTCTAAAGAGTCGGTGTCTCTCGAAGACTGCCTCACAAGAGACAGACGAACTAAACCTAAGTACAAGATGATGGATAGAAATAAGAGTATAGAACTGAGACCAAATGCCAAAGAATGGGGACCTGTGAGAATAGTCACAGGCTAAGGCCTGGAATGAAAGGAAGCTTGCAAGGTTGGTAAGAGTAAAAAGGGCCTCTTAGGATCAGAGTAAGCCCGTAGGAAGTAAGTAAAAAGCTGGGCTGGGAAGACGGCTCAGTGTTCCGGAGCGTTCCGTAGCAGCTGGGTGCTTCCGCTTTTCCTTTGCTCCCATCAGGCAAGTGGTCCTCAGTACTTGTCATGGTATTAATCATCACTGGCCCTACTGAGCCCTCGCCCCTCCCAGGAGAGGGAGAGGGTCTTGCCTCCTTACTGTGTAGGAGAGGGTGGTGTAGGAGAGGGCGTGAGGCTCACACTGCCCATAGGTGCAGAGCTGGCGTGGGAGCCCAGGCAGTCTGATGCCACAGGCCGTCTTCTTAACTGCTGGACCCTCGGAGCAAAGAGGGGATTGTCCAAAGAGGAATAACAATCGGAAGAAAACACTTGCTTACGTTGAGTTCCAGTCTCTAGGTCAAGAGAAATGACTACTGGCTTCTCAGGAGGGGTAGCAGATGACATCATGAAGCTCCGCCCCATCCCTGTACATCTCTCGGGCACCCCGCAGATGGACCCAAGAGGAATCTGAGTAGCTTCCTGCAGAGCCAGCAGCAGGCCCTGGTCTGTCACCCTGCGGCTCTCCAGTGGCTCCTTTACGAACCGGTGACAGCACGGCTGTGCGTGACACCGTGCCTCTATGGTTCTGTTTGCTCGTTGCTTTAAAATGAGAGACTGATTCGGACTGTGCTTTATGCTGATTTTTAAATAATGGTATTGTTTTTATAAAACAGATTTGTGTGTATTTTTTGGTAAAAAGCAGAAAGCTTTAAAAATCAGTCAACCCCACCACCCAGAAATAACCACGGACCCATTAGGTGACTGCCATTGTAGACATCTCTCTAAGCCCCGTATGGACAGACACATGCATTGATCAACAGAAATACTTCTATTACAATTTATGTTCTCCTTAAATACAATTTGCTAAATTATTAATTTTCCGTGAAAGCGAAAGTAATGTTCAACTTCCAAAAGAAATAATAGTTTCTAAGAGATGTTGCTGAGACTAAGAATATAAAGAAGATTAAAAACCTTATGTGGCTAAGTGCAAAGAAAAGTTAAAGTTTTAATGAAATCACTTCAGTTTGTCTGCTGCCATGTAGGGTAGCGATGTTAGCCCTTGCTATGGACTGAGTTGTCTCCACTCAGATCATAGGTTGAAGCCGCAATGTGGTGGCATTAGGAGGTGCGGCCTTTGGGAGGTGATGGGTTTAGATGAGGTCATGGGTGGGGCCTCATCATGGGATTAGTGCCCTTATGAGAAAGATCACAGAGTTCACTCGTTCTCTCTCCACCATGTGAGGGCACATTGAGAAGTTGGCAGTCTGTGAGCCAGGAAGAGGGCCCTCCCCATAACCCGGCCTTGCTGGTGCCTGGATCTTGAACTTCCAGCTTCCAGAACCGTGACACATAAATGTCTGTTGTTTAAGGCGCCCAGTCTGTGGTATCCCTTTACAGCAGCCCAAGCAGACTAAGACAGCCCTTTATGTAGCCTCCCAGCTCCTGATTTGCATTATGTTGTTTGTCTGCCACCATGAGTTAGGCATTTGTATTTTGTTCTGCAATTATGATCACTACCATTTGTTGAGCTCTTACTGAGTGCTAGACCCCATTCTAAATACTTTGTCTGTATTCATTAATCCTCCTGACAATGCCACGTGAGGGGGCGCCATCAGCATCCTCATGTTTCACATGAGGAGACTGAAGCCCAGAGCAGCTGAGGGTCCCGCAGGGTTTTGTAGCGGATTCTGCCATCCTGCCTTGGCCCTGAACACCACAGTTTGCAGTCGATTAGTCTGGGCTCTCTCTTTGCATAGACTTCATGCTGTGCGCCAGGCTCTCACCGGGACTCCCGCAGCTTTCCACGTTCTGGTGGACATCTTCTGCAGGGCTCCGGGGGCCGTACTGCCCGGCCCCACTGTGGGATGGGCTCTGTGCACGGCCCTTCACTCCACTCTGACCGGCCCGGCCTGGTAGCCCTCAGCGCGCTCCATGGGTCCACGCGGCCCTGCTGTATTCCATCTGTGCTGCGTGTCGCGAGTCGAGTTTGTACGGGAGAGCTCGTGGGCTCCGTGTTCCCCGAAGCCTGCCGGGTGCCTAGAGCATGGGGTCCCCGCTTCATGACCTTGGCGTGCTCCCCAACGTCTCTGGCTGCAAATGTTGTCAGAGATCTGGGGCAACACTGATCCCGCTTCAGGGAGGTGGTTTCTCCTGGATGCCCGCCTGGCCGCGCCTTCCTCTCGTCCCCACCTGGTCGTCTCTGCCGCGTTGGCCCTGCATCAGCCCTTCCTGGACCGCAGCTGCCCTTCCACCCGCAGGCCGGGCTCTGCCTTGCCTTTAGGGGCTGGTCCCCTGTCGGGCCTTCGGCGTGGCCCTGGTTTCATCTTCCACCTTTTCCACGTGGACGGCTTGACTCGCTTTCTTTTCCTCTCTGTCCGTCTTCCTTAAACGGGCCCTTCTCAGGTGTTGGCACGGCGGCTTCCCTGTCCTCTCCTGCAGCTCCTTGCCTTCTTTTCACCCTGTGTTTACAGCCACGTTCTCACCGAGGTTTTCTGTAGCACGAGGCGTGGGAGTGGGTTTTCCTGATCCCGGCTGGCCTCTCCTCCCACACTGGGGTCCTTGTCCTCATGATGTTCTGGGCCCCTTTCTCTTCCTCTTTGTTTGCTGTGCCATGTTCGTGGGTTGCCATCTCTGCTGATGCGACCTGAGGGTGTTCTGAGCCCTCCGACCTCCCCTAGAACTTTCCCTCTCAGGCTAGGCTGCAGGTTTGAGAGGCTGCTGTGTCTTTGGCCGACCCTCTGGGACCCGTCGGCCCCCAGGTGGAGAGTCGAGTCTTGGGGCGAGTCCATGGGCCACCTTGTTGGGGACCTGACGTCTGTTCCCTGAATTAGTTCGGCCACTTAGGGCCCAGCTCATGGGGCCCAGTCCTTTCATGGCCTCGGGGTCCTCAGAAGCCTGGTGTCGTCTGCTCTGAAGTTAGCCCAGGGAACAGAAGACCCTCACTGCTGGTGTGTCAGACTCAGGCTCCCCCTGTCCTCTAGGCCCTGCTGACTTCCTCTCAGGGCCTCCAGGTTCGTCCCCTGATCTTTGCACATCTGGCTGCTTCTTGCCCTTCTGTCTTGGCTCCAGTATCAGCTCTTTGGGAGGCCGTCCCTGACCACACGATATAAAGTAGCCATAAAGGCAGCCGTGGCCACCATTTGGAATCTCTGCATAGTGTGCTTATACTTGGGGTTGATTTTGGTTATTTACTTTGCTCCCTTCTCCGTGCCCCTAACCCAATTCAGCGAGCATGAGGGACCTGCTGATTTTGTCTTGCTCACTCTATAGCCTGTGTCAGAGCAGCACCTGCTCCATCGTGGGTTGGCAGTAAATAACTGTACGATGATGACTTGCATCTGCTTTCTGTACTTCAGTATGGACCTAAACCTTTGGATCCGTTAAGTTCTGTGCTTTGCCCTCCCTTCCTCCCTGCCTTTCTATTTTTGCTAGTTTTCCAGCGCTGTTGTGTTGTCCTTTTTCTTAACATTTTTTTCTGGTCATCATGGTGGGGTCTTGGGAGGTTGATGTGTGCTCTTCCTGCCATCTTGAGCCAGAACCCTGGAGCCTGTCTCCTGAGACTTGAAGAGGTAGACATGCCTAGTTCGTGCTGAGCAGAATTGGTACCAATGATTTACTTCCTCCTTTACACTGGATGGAGACATTCCTGCTGATTGAATGAGAAGTAAACATTTGATAATTAGAAGTTATGTTTTTATTTTTCTGATACTGTAAATCAAACTTTGATACATATGCAAATATTGGATACAGGGAAGTTAAGTAGTTTTAATTACAGCAGACGCTCAGATATGCTGACACTCGGGCGTGTGGGGAGACCTGGCTTTCGTGTGGCCATGCGCACTGGCGCCTGGCGGTGACGAGCGCCCACTCTGGTCACATCTGCAGGCCGCATGGAGCTGGACACAGGCTTAACGAGTGCTTTGCCACTCTTGGTGATGTGGAAGGTGATTGGCATGCCCTCCGTCAGGTGCGTTACACACTTGGGCTCTCCTGCCCTGAGGGTCATTGGGATGACTTGTCCCGCCAGGACAGTGTCTCGGGGAGAGGCTGCGCACGTCTCGCGTCCCCTAGCATCACCGCTGAGGGGTCAGGGCCAGGGAGGGCGCAGCCAGCGCCGGGGAAGTGGAGCTGAGGCCCCGGCCGGCTGCAGGAGGCAGATGGGAGGGGGCAGTCGGTGGGGTGTGGACGCTCCGGGGAGCGCTTGGAGCAGTGTGAGCAGAGACACACTGTAGAGCTCCGTGCCAGGAAGCTTCACGGCAGGCGTGAGGCCCAGGCTGGTTGTCCAGCCTCTGAGCACCTGTAAAACGGGAGGTGGTGGTGGTTCTCAGGATCATGCTCGTGAAGTGTGTCCTATGCTGACTGGACAGAGCAGGCAGGTGGTGCGTGTCAGTTACTTATCATCGTCGTAAGAATACTGGTGGGATAGTATCACTGATGAATTTTAAGTTTCTAAGTCTGAAAATAGCCTCAGAATCCTACTCAACACAGCTCTCTGACAGCAGTGCCGTCGATGGGCGCTGGGACGGTGGGGAAGCCTGTTAGCTGCCCCTGGTGTGGTGTGGCCAGAGAGGGTTGGGGTACTTGAGAGAACACCCCCTTCCTCACAGGTCTCTGGGTTCAATCATCTACATCTGCAGAGGTTTTTCTGGGGTTGTAGGGTAGCTTTTTCAGGAGCCCTGTCTTTTGGCGGGGGTGTATGCTAAACCAGTGACTTGGGGTGGCACTAGAACCAGAACTTTAGGGGTGAAGGGACCTTTAGCCTTGCTGGACCTTGGAGCTGAGCAGAGTCACACGAGTAGTGTCCTTGGCCCCCAGGATGCCGGGCATGGGCCGAGCCAGAAGGGAAAGCCCACGTGGGTTTGGCCTTAATGTAAAGGCCAAAGGCAGCCAGTCTCAAAGAAGACTTAAGCACAGCGATGTCTGCTCTTTGATCTTTGGAATAAAGTCAGTGTCAGTAAAGCTGACATGATGACACTTTTTCTTGGCTATGATTATAAAAGCAATAAAGTACTTACTGAAGAAACTTGGAAAATACAGAAAGGAAATTACCCATAATTTTCCTGTTGTTAACACTTTCCTGTTCTTAACAGAGCATATGTCTCTCTGTTATTTTAATGTTACTTTAAATGTGTCACAGATGTGTCATTTTTGTATGTTTGTTTAAATCTAACTCTAGATAAGTGATTCTTCCTGTCTTAAAAAGCTCTTTTAAACAATTTTTAAAGATGGAATTGATGTATATTATTTCCTAAATAACTAGGCAGAGATGTTTACAACTTTTCACTTTTTGTAAACAGCCCATAGTGCATATTTCTGCATGTTTCTGTACGTTGGGCCACTTCCTGAGTGTGGCTTCACAGCCCTGTGGCTGAACGTCAAGATCGAGAGTTGCACAGCTCTGGGTTTGAGTCCTGGTCGTGGAATCTTGGACCATTTACCATCTGTCTAATGAATAGTTTTCTTAAAATCTGTAAAATGGAGAAAATATTGACTAATACTTGCCTCAGGGACTATTTGGGAGACTAACGAAAACGCTGGTAATGTGGGTGGTGTTGTGTAATATCTCAGGGCAGTCATCTTTTCAGGCTCTTACGCATACTGCTTCCCAGAAGGTTATCCAGCTCACCTTCACGAGGGTAAGCATCTCTGGAAACTACGACAGAGGATATAGCTGTTTTCATCTAAAAAATGATCCAGCTACTGGAGCTAGCGAGCAAGGCCGGGCCATCCTGCTTTCAGACTTGGCGGTTCCCTCCGAGCACCGTGGCCTGCAGGGGTCTGTGCTGTGGCTGCCCGGCGAGGCCGCGTGGCCGGTGGGCTGAAGCAGTGCATGGGGCCCAGCCAAGCGCCTTCTTGGCACCCCCCTGCCCCAGCGGCCCTCCCGGCCGTGAGCTCCTCCAGATTGGGGGTCCCGGAGTGCACTGTGGGTTCCGTAGGACACCAGCGTTGGGAGGCTGAGGCCCACTGGTCGTTCTTGCCCATGATGGGTTGAGGACGTGCCACGTGAGTGGGCTGCTTCCCTCTAGGTTGCTCCAGCTGTCCTGGCTCTTTGTGGGTCTGAGCCCTTTCTTTCCTGGGCTGGCCGTGGCCTGGGCCCGGAGCAGCAGGGCTGGGGCCCCAGCCCTCCTCCTGTCTGTCGCTCAGCTCTCAGGCCCTTCCCTGTGCAGCAGCTTCTCTGAGGGCCTCCCTCTCCCGTTAACATTTTAGAGGCTCTTCAGAGGCTCTCCCGCTAGAGAAGGAGCTGTGCACAGGTGGGGCGCTGCGGCAGCGGAGAGAGGCAGAGGTGCAGATCCCGCGGGCGGGCTGATGGGAGCGCTGGCTCAGCAACAGGAAGGAACGCTCTAGAAACACACAGGCTTTCTGCTTTGCAGTTTCAGTCGGCTTCCTCACACTTTTGAGCTTAGATTATAAACAACCTTTGAAGGGCTGATTCAAGACTTTCTAAATAGTGGTACAGACATTAATTGGCCTGTAACAATTAAAGATAAATAAAATGATTTATAATTAGCTCATTAACTGTGTCAGGAAATGGGAGTTTTAAAAAGGATCGTCCATCCCCAAAATAGAAGTGATTCAGTCACTCGCTGCAGGTCTCACTGGTCGCTGCCCAGCAGCCCTTCTTTGCAGCGGGTGGAGAGGCAGCTGCTAACTCGGGACGTCTGGGCCGCCGGGGCGCTCGGACTCCGCTGTCTTAGTGTAAGTGCATCCACGGGGGCTTGAAAATCTACCGTAAAACTCCAGTAGTGAACTCCAAATACTTTCCCCAAGCCATTGTTTTTGGCAAAAATGCAGACAGTGAACATTGTGGAGCTGAGGGGAGGGAGCTCCAATTTCTGAGAAACCACTGGCTTTTTAAGGCTTTTGAGGGTTTTAAGAAGACTTGGAAGGAGTGGGAGAGGGAGAGAATAAATTAACAGTTGAAGTGAGTTTCTAGTGTTTTCTGTGGCATTTTACATTGTAATCAAAAAGCCTGGTTTTCCACAAGCACTTGGAGTTGAGCAGGTTCCTGGAGGGTGTGGAAGGGAAGAGTGACTCACGGTCAGCAGTAGGGCGGGGCCCTGGGGACAGTGGGCTGGGAAAGTTGGATGAGTTAATACTTGAGAGCACAGCTCTGACTGACAGGATTGGGTGCTGACAGGTCTCGCGACCACATTGGAGGAGGCTGCCTTCATTCATCTGGCTTTTCTGTTCCTTAAAGCAGTGAATGAAATCTGACCTCTGACCGTGGCTTTCCTTAGAAAAAGCTGCGGGGATTTCAGATCTAGGGGAACAGGCAACCCTCTGTGCTTCCCCCTTGCAGACCCGCATCAGTAACTGCTTGGCCTGTTAGCTTTGCCCCTTTTCTGTCCACGCTGTTTTATTTTAAGTGTACTTCATTGTCCTCGCTTCTGGCCCCTTGTGTCATTGTGTCTCTCACCTGCTGTGGTGCGTCTGCCTGTCCTCCTTGTTTGTGTACAGAGATGTCACCGTGGAACAACTTGCAGGTTGCGCTGGGCTGGGAATGGGAGAAGGAGCAGCTTTGCGTGGGGCTGGGCACCGAGGCTCCCACGTGAGAAGGCAGGGAAAAACCGGGGGTGGGCGCCACTTCCCCGGGGCCCGCGCTTCAGAACCAGCCAGCCTTCCCTGGCTTCGGTTCAGATTTAGACAGAGTCGGGAACCCTGCAACCCTGCCAGCCCAACTTCTAAAATCGAAAGTCATCCTCCTGAAATGGGTCTTCTCTTTTCATGAATAGCTTTATTAGCTATGAAATTAGATAGTTTGGTTCTCTAACTTAATAATCCATCTTTTGCTCTTTAAAAAAGCTCATTGAATTGGATTTCATAAATGTTTACAGCAACCAACCGTATACCAGCTGCTGAGATAGATACGGAAACATTGCTGATCTTGATAATTTGGGACCAGAAGCAAAAATTAATCTGGGACATGTACTAAAAATTGAAAAGTCAGTCATTACCTTTTGAGTGGGTTTGGCCTCTTACAAGAGAGCAATTGTAAATGAGAAATGTCTTTTTTCATTTTTCAGTGAACTTTATTTTCTAATATCTAGATTAAAAGCATGCTTGTTAATAATGTTCAGAAGTTTGTTTTCCAGTAGTTTCATGATGAAAACTGAAATGCACCGAAAACTCTGGTCTCACCATTTTCATCTTTCTTAAAATAGCCAGGAAGGGAATCAGTTCAGGGCTTGCTCCGCTGCGTTGTATCAATTTGAGATTCTTCCAGATTGACTCTCGGAGTTGCGTGTGGTCTGTATGGGCCAGTAGCCAAGGCTGGAGTGTCTCCGAATCCACTGCTCAGAGACAAGGCATTAGGCGTGCTGCGCTTTCCTGCTTCCGCTGCCTGCAGGGTTCCTTTTGCACACAGACAGCAGACCTTTCCCACCGTGCCCCACCTGATGAGACCACTTAAGAGGCTCAAGCTGCCGCCACACAAAGCCGTCCAGAGCACCGCTCCTTGCGGGCCTTATCCCTTTAGGGCCCACGGTGGCGCGGGCACTCGGGTCCTCAGCTTAGGATGAGGGCTGCGTTGCGCGGAGGTTTCCAGCGTTCGTTCTCGGCCTCGTGGCTGCAAAGTGGGTCCTCTCTGTCGCTCTTGCTGCCCTCTCCCCACAAGACGCCTTGCGGTCAGCTTCTGACTCCCGTATTTCTTTGGATTTGAGGTGCTATTACTTGCAAAAACCCAACCCATTCAAAGTTGTCTTTTTCTGCGGGGCAGAAATATTGGGTTGGCCAAAACGTTCGTTCGGTTTTAAGTAAAACTAAGAGACGCCTTTTTCATTTTCACCAAGAACTTTATTGAACAACATATTCATTAACTGAACGAACTTTTTGGCCAGCCCAATATAAACTTCATCTGGACAACTTCCTACAGATCAGCCAATCTAAAGAGATGCACCGTTATGGAATGTACCATGAAGAAAGAGAAATATTTAACTTTGCATTGATTTAATGCTCAGCCATTGATGGAAAGATGCATCCCAATCTTAGACATGTTGAAATGTTAAGGAAAAAAGAGTACGTTTTCGTGATGATGAAAGAATCGTCTTGCTCAATTCCAGTTACATCAGTTACTTTGGAAAATGCTCTAATCAGGCACCATTGTTACTAACATCTTGTCAGGCTCTTAAATCCTAGTTTCGTAAATGGAGCAGTGAGTATGTGTTTAAATTATATCAAGAACTATAATGCTTAGTTTTGACAGACAAGGCTCTTATTTGTCCACATTTAGCCCTAAGATTCTAAAACGTTTACTTAGAGAACCTTTGAGAGCCCCCGGACCAGGGCGTGTTTTTATCCCTTGTCTCCCGTTGGAAGGCGCGTGGGCAGGGTGCACTCTCCCCAGGCCCCTGGGCGAGGCCTGTGCCCCCTGGGGGTGCCGCCCCTCATTCCCGGACGGTGGCGCCTAGCAGGATGGAAGGAGTGAGGATCCCAGAGAGGGCATGTGGTCCTGGGGCCGCCTGCTCTGCCTGTGCTGAGCGTCGCGTCGCTCAGCCGTCGGGGTGGAGCCCAGGGAGCTGCAGCCGCCAGCCCCACGTGGCTCTTGGGACTGAATGAAGTAAAGCTACAACCTGAGGCCCTCAGTCGCAGCAGCCATGCCTCAGGTGCCCGGTAGCCACTTGCAGAACGGTGTGTGCTCACAGGAGTCCTGTCCGCAGCCTGTGCTGGGGGACGGCTGGGCCCCTCCCACCTTGCCCTCGGCGGGCAGCATCGCTAGCCTGTGCCACCCCACTCCGCGTGGATTTTAGGGCCTGGCAGAGGTGCTGGCACCAGTAAACCGAGGGACTTGGAAACCTCGCTGCTGGTTAGGGGCGGGATGGGAAGGGTGGCGTCAGGGCTTAGAAGCCTGACCGACTTGATGTTCTTTTTTCTTTAAATTAAGCGATCAGTATTCCTAATTAAAATTAGGAAATGAATACAAGCAAAAAGAATAAAAAAATTACAAGTAATCTTGTCATCTAGAAGTACAGTTGACTTTTTTTGTGTTGTATTTAATGTTTTGTTGTTTCCAAGTGTTAAATATAATCAGTGGTGTAATGAGCATCCTCTCGGGCAGTTGTTTTCCCTCTAAAATGTATCATTTTTTCTCCTTTTCCCTTTTAAATTTATACATATGATGAGTACATTCTTGTAAAAACCCAAAATCCCAGCAGCGCCCGAGTGTAGAGTAGGAGGTGGCCACTCTCTCACCAGCTCATCCGTCACCCGCCGCCCTGGCACGCGGGCCTCTTAGACCTTCTCCTGAGTTAGGTGCACGCGGGGTGTGTCTGTCACCTCTCTGTCACGGAGCCTCCCCTTGCTCTTCTCAGTGGGCGGACGGCGCCCCGTCCTGACCCACGGCCCTGCTGCGAGCGTGTATGTGTGGGTCTGGAGCCCAGGTGTCCAGGCGTGGGGTTCCGGGCTCAGCGAGGGATGCCTTTCTTTAGCCTTGAGGTGCGTTGTCAGCTGATCCGAGAGCGTGAGGTCCAGTCCGAGAGAGGCCTGGTCTTTCTGAACAAGTCCTTCCTGCTTCTGACATGTGCACTTGACATTTGCTTTTTAATTTGTTTACACTCCGCATGATTCTTGTTAGAATTTCTTGGTAATTATTTGACTCTCTCAGTCTTTGCGTTGTGATTGTCATTTTTGTGTTGGAGTCTGGAAAGGCCTCCTTCAAGTTCGAGATAGCTGATGGTTCCCCTTGCTTTTTTCCCCTGACTTCTTCTATTTGATGTTTTCATTTAGTAGTTTAACTCTGCATCTGTGTTATGTTTTCAAATGTAGAACAAGGCAGGAATCTAACTTCATTGTTTTTCCACTACTGTGTCAGGATTAGGTTTGGCTACAAAGAGCGAAAGTAACAGAGTGATGGTGGCCTGATCCCAGGGGACCAGCCCACCTTCTCCCTCTGCTGCCTTTCTCAGCCTTGCGGGGATCACGGTTCTGGAGGCCGGCCGCAGGCCAACTCGCTGGGACTAGGGAAGGGGAAGGGGAAAGGGCTGTGGGAGCTCTCCCCTTAGGAAACCCTCCGAGAAGGTCTCCCCAGGGCCTTCCGCTGGGGCCTGCGGTCACCTGCATCTGCAGGATCAGATGGTCCCTGGCCTCTTAAGTGGCCTGGGCCCTCCAGGTGATCGTCGTTCCTGCTGGTTTTGACATACCACCTCTCTGACCCATGATAGAGGAATTTTTCCGTGATGGTCACAGCACAGAAATTTCCTTGGAAGATTTGGAGACTGAAAGCTAGTGGGGTGACGTGAGTTCTAGGAGATGCGGTGACTAAATTGTGAGCCATGGAGGAGACTTGGGTGTGGTTTTATGTAGACGTCTTGTCAGCTGTGAGATTCCTCTGACGTTCTGATATGTGAGAAGAGTAACTGTCCTCGTTTTCAAGTAGAAAAGATCAAAACTTTTGTGGCATAATTCAGCAAAGCACTTTGGAGAACCGAATGCGTGTGTATGTTCAGTGTCGGAAGCAGTGGCTGCACACGTGGTCGCTGGCACTTAGTGTGAGGGTGTGTTGTCCTGACCATCATAGGTCATTTCTTAAAGTGATGAAACTACTTGTAATGTGGTACTGAATAAATAATCCCAGCTCTTTTATTTAGCACTGTTTACATTTTTTTAAAAGGACAGTTGACCATTTAAGTCATTTCTGCTAACAAATCAAGTTATCCGGTACAGGGGTAAACTATTTCTTGGATGTTGATTTTTGATGACATTGTACAGGGAAGGAAGATCTTAAGTGACAAAGTCATAAGCAAAAAATGCATTTTATCGAAACTTGATTCATCCCTCACATATTGGTTGAATGCTCACCACGAGCGAGCGCTGTTGGGGCGCTGAGATCAGGCCTTTGCTCCCGGAGGTCACCTTCCCCGGTCAGAGCCAGGCTGCAGGCGGTCACCACGCCGGGCGGAGGGCGGGGCGCTGCTTCTCCCGCCTGCAGGCTCTGTTGGGCTGCCCTGACCCACAGCTGCACTGCCTGCCCCACCCCTCCCAGCCCTCGTGCTTCCCCTCTCCTCTCAGCGTTCCTTCCACCAAGAGCCTGAGCTGGAGGAGGCAGCTGCAGGGCTCTCTGAATCTGCCTGCGCCTCACGATGGTTGTTAGACCTTCTCGTGCCTTTCTGCTGCACCGATGGTGCACCACCCTCCAGAGCCACGTGGTCCTCAGGCGGCCCCAGCGGTCACGCAGTGCCTCGCCGGTCCCTGCTTGCCTCGAGGAAGAGCCTGCAGGGGCTGGGCCAGAGCCGCGCTGTCCAGCCAGGCCGCAGCAGGATCCCTTCCGTTCCCAGAAGGCAAAGCAAAAATCCTCTTCCTAATATTTGTTACAGCCATTGCCAATTTTTAGATGCAGTTTAATACGAATTTCAGCTAGGCGTTTCGTTAGTGTCTCTTGCCGCCGGAACCCAGCGCTGAAACCAGGAGGCGTGTGCTCCGCCGGCGCTCCGCTCTGGGACGTGGGCGCGCCTCGGCCTCGTTACTCATCTCTCCTGGATCGGGAGGGGAGGCGTGCTTGCCGGTGGCGGGGAAGGGGCGCCCTGCTCTGTGACAGGCACGTCAGCAGGCACCTGACGACGGACACTGTCACCCTGGGCGGTGTCTGTGCCTCCCGGGCCTGGGGACGGGCCTCCTGGGAAGCTGACGGGTGACTTCGCGTGTTGCTCCTTCATATGTGACAGTTCTCGCCACCCTGCAGGCGCAGCCTGGCAGTGACATTTTGGCAAATCGGAATGGCCTGTTTCCTAGATGCTTTAACGTGTTACATTTGTGGGGTGTGGATAGGATTTTGCCACGCCAGGTTTGCTGTTCTTCTTCTGTGTCTCTGGGCCAGTTGCTTAGGTGCTCTAGGCCCATATCCTTATTTGACGTCTCTATACTTCTCTACTCCTGGTGTTACCAGAACAGCGCTGAGCTGCAGGAGAGCGTGTGCTCTCAGTGCTTTGATGGACTGACTGCTCAGCGAGGTGACGGCTGATCCAGTGGCACGTGCTGTTGTCCCGAGGAGCCCTGTGCTGTCTCCTGACAGCGTTACTGTCACTTGTTAACAGGGGGAGGTCCCCGGTGTGGTCACTAACCTGACACATCTGGTCCTGCTGACGACATTGCCGAGCGCTGGGAACCATGGGCCACCCTGCTGACGTGACGTGCCTGCTGAGCTGCTGGAAGAGATGCGGTTAAAGGCTTAGGATGTAGTTGGCTCTGGGTGGTTGTTGAGATGTTAGAAGCTCTACCTGATAAATCGTGGAGTTGGGTAGATATTTTGGAAAAATTACTGCATTTTAATGTTGCATGACTTTCTGCCTTTTTGGGTTTACTAAAAACGGGACTCGTGGCTGAATCAGCAGCATGCTTGGGGTGAAGTTTTGCATGATTTAAAAAAAAAAATTAAACGTGATAACGTCAGGACTCCAATCAGTGATGGCCTCACTGACCTTGCAGATGCACCGTGAACAAGCCTGTCGAGCGTTTATTTCCTGTGTGTGTCCCGTGTGTGCTGTCAGTGGCTTCGAGTGGCTTTTAAACTGAGTGTTAGGATGGTCACTTCAATGAGTAGTGGGGGTGGCAGTCCTGAGGGTGAGAGAGTGAGGCTGGCCTTAAGCAAGAGCTGAGGGAAGGTGAGATGTTAGACGTCCTGTCCTTACCTTTGTCGCTTGGCACTGGAAGGTCTTGTTAAGTATTGTCTGCTGTCGGGTGGACTGTCTTGCTAGCTGTTGAGCTAATGTGATAGTATTGTTGAACAAATTTCATTTTGTCTTCTCTTTTCCTAGCTAATAATCAAACCTAGAATGGAAGCAGCTAGATTTGACTTGACGTAATTCCTAGGATTGGGTTACTTGCTTGCCGGTCTTTAAATCCCTAAAAGTACCTGAGGGTGACCTGTCTTTCCTTCCTGGGTCTGCGGCCCAGATCCTTGGCTGAGACTTGGCTCCCGTTGCCACCGCCAGGGACTGGCGGGGACGTGAGGTTTGGGGCAGGGGTGTGAGGCGGCTTTCGGCGCCCGCTCCTTTCTCCTGAAACCACTGCTTTCTAGACCTTTGTTAGGAAAGACCGAGAGGGAGAGAGGGCCGACTGACGCGTGTCCCGCACACCTTGGGGCTGGCCTCCTTGCGGGAGTCTTGAGGGGGGACGCTCCAGTGCTGAGTTGAGTGGGGCTTTCTGCCCGAGAGACGTGGTCGTGGGCCCTGCGTGCTGGGTCTAGGGTGTTGTCCGCTGGTGGGCCGGGCAGACCTGGCTGTTGAGACTTGGGGCCGCCAGGCTGCCGAGGACACGTGTCTTCCTGGCCTGTCTCAGACCCTTTCGTGAGGGTGCCCGTGGGCGCAGAGCACAGCCCGGACAGGGTGAGAAACCCACTGGGTTTCCCTGCGCTGCCTCAGTTGGGATCACCCTCCGTCTTTCACGGATGGAGTTCTCTCAGTTCGTTCATGTAAAGTCCCTGAAATGTTTCTTTTGAATAAGCCTTTAAATGCCAATTGAAAGTTTTGATATTTATATCAACAAAATTCGCTCGTGTTACTCTGTGGTGCTGAACCGTACCGTGGAATTTCATCCACCACAGAGTGTTCATTTCATTATATACTTTCAGAGGAAACAAGAAACTGGATTTTAAGTGGCCAGAAATATATTTTAGTGTCATGCTGATCTAATAGCAGAATGAGAAGTGTGGTTAAGTTTAATTGTAACTCTAGTGTGTTTCTCTTTTGTCTGCTAGACTTCATGAGGAAATAATTGACTTTTATAACTTCATGTCCCCTTGTCCTGAAGAAGCAGCCATGAGAAGAGAGGTGGTGAAAAGGATCGAAACTGTGGTTAAAGATCTTTGGCCGACGGCTGATGTGGGTATACCCTTTGCACTTCTGTGTCGCTACAAGTTCATGTCAGCACCCTGTGGCCGCCTGTGTCTGTGGGTCTGTGCAGACGTGGCGGAGGCCATGCTTCCAGGTTCCAGGGGGTCCTGGGATGGGTGGCCGCCCTTACCGAGGAGCTGGTTAGAGACGCACGCGCCCTGCCCCGCCCAGTCAGAAACGCTGGGCCTGCCCGGGTGGGATCTCTGCCGAGCTTGGGTGGCTCTGACACCTTCAAGTGTGAGGGCCATTGGCCCGAGGGAGTTCCTTTTTGGAACAGTGTGGTTATTTTTCCTGGTTTAAGTTTACCTTAAGATTAGAAGCTTTACCTCTTCCCTGCATCACCCATCGCAGCGTGTGTTCCGTTTTGTGAAACTACACACCACTGTTCCAGAGAGCGAACGCGTGTGCGTTGAGATGCGGTCCGTGGGCACTTGGAGCGCGGGGCAGCGGGAGACGGCCCTCGGGCCAGCCCCGGGCTTCCCCTCCTGTGCACAGTGACACACGGGGCACTTTCGGCTCTGCACTTTGGTGCCCTGGGACAGAGCCCTGCCCTGCGCCTTCCGCGGGCTTGAAACCGGCTCTCAACAGGCCCCGGCTTTGCGGGCTGTGGGTGAGGCCAGGAACCGTTACGCCCTTTAGTGCTGAGTTGTTAAAAGACTCCTTTCTGGGGCTGGAGTTTACCTTACAGACCGAGAGGAGTTTGTCTGACCGCTGGGCCCTGGCGGCGGCAGCGCGGCGGGAGAAGGGGCGGGGCAGGGCCGTCCGCGTGGCCGCGTCTCAGGCGCTCGCTCTCTGTTGCAGGTGCAGATATTTGGCAGCTTCAGCACGGGCCTCTATCTTCCCACCAGGTGAGGCCCAGCTGCGCCACTGCGCGCGCGGAGGACCAGGGTTGGGTCTGCATAGCGGGGGTGGGGGGTGTCTGCACGTGTGGCAAGGCTAAAGTAGGTTCCTTGCATTCAAAGCTAAGGCTAGAGACGCGAGCGAAAGGAAGAGACGGTGGAGCCCAGAGGGGATATTGCAGGAAATAAAAATTTAATGACCGTTTTGATAATTGACTGCTTTGCATTCTTCCTCTTGCACTTAATGTGGTGGGATACAGAGCGCCTGGCTCCTGGGAGCCGGAGGAAGTGAGAGCCGTGGGAGCAAGTGCAATAGAAGACGGTCTGAGACTTTTGGATTTGTTTTTGAAAGATTCATCTTATGTTTTAATGAAGGTTCAAGCAAACTTCTACTTGAACCGTATTTTGTAGGGATTTTTATGGGATAGAAAAACGTCAAAGAAGTTTGCATTCTAAAGCCGTTCTCCAGTGTACCCTCGTCAAGGACTCTTCAGTATGTTAGTTTCATGTGTATCATTTTATTAAAAGCGTATATTCTCCCAAGCCACTGTTAACGCTTGGAGACTAAAGAGGCCACAGTCTCAGGATTTGGGTTGGCGTTGGCAGGGCCAGCGGGGAACTGGACAGATTCGAGGTGTCCAGGAGCCCGGGCTAGCGCAGCCGTGAGGGCCTCGGTTGCCTCGGGGTGCGGGACACTCGGTCAGCGTTTGCTTTCCACCTCTGTTATGAGTGGCTCGTAAGCTGCTCTCTCTCACCGAGCGAGGGGGGCTTCACGGCACTCCGTCTGCCTCTCGGAGGACCTGCGGGCCTGTGCCGGGGGCGCTGGTTGGCTCGGCCGCGTGCGCTGCCGTGTGGGGAGGCGAGCAGGGCTCACACTCGCTTTTCTCCCACCCAGCGACATCGACTTAGTGGTCTTTGGAAAATGGGAGCGCCCTCCGCTGCAGCTGTTGGAGCAGGCCCTGCGGAAACACAGCGTGGCCGAGCCGGGCTCCATCAAGGTCCTCGACAAGGCGACGGTAAGTGCGGGTTGTGGGCCCCGTCCCCGGGCCCGTGCAGGGGCTCTGCACGCCCGCAGGCAGCCTGCGTCCCACGGGGTCAGCTGATGTGGACAGCGGTTTCTGGCTGCGTGTTTGAAGGCTTCCCTGCTTGTAGTGTAAACGCGCTTGTATTTTTTTGTGGCTAGGAGTTCAAGCTGAGAATGTTTAGATACCATCTGAAGTACAAGCTGTGAGAGCGCCAAACTGTTCCTGCTCTAAAGTGTACGATGGGGTCGTCTCTCGTGAGGCCGCATAGGGAAAGGATGTTAACACCCGAAATGAGACACATCCAGAGGCTGCCTTTTGTGGAGAATGTAGCAGAATGATTAGACTGTGGCATTTATTACGTAGAAAAAGATTACCATTTGCCAAGTTATACTTCAGAGAGAGAAACTTGCCTGTCCTTTCATCGTTCCAAAACTGTACCTGTGTGAAAACTGTGCTTCTCTCGGGAGAGGATGGAAGATGAGGCGGCTTTGGATGCGTGGGCCCAGGTTCACCCTAGTCCAGGGCTGCCGGCAGCTCAGGAGCCCGGGGTTACCTGCCTGTGGGTGCTGGTTATCGGAGCCTCAGCTCTGCCCTTTTGTGGCTCTGCCGTTTGTCCGTCGCGTTGGCCCCTCGAGAGTGCACGGTGGGTGGCCGGTGGTCTCTGACCTGGTGTCCTTGTTGAGGTGTAGAGCAGCTCAGGAGGCTCAGCCTGATTGTCCTGGGTTCCAGAACTTTCTGGAGGACAGACCATATGCTGAGTAGATGCTGCAGGAGCCGCGTGGTCAGGTGGCCCCATTGCTGTCACACGCCTCCTCAGCTGCTGGAGGCCCGTCGTAGGCCGAGGGGCGGGGTCCACGTGCTCTCCTCCACGAGTGTCAGCTGTTGCCAGGCAGCCCTCTCTGCTGGGCAGCCTCGCCGGCATCTCATCACGGGCTCTGAGCCCAGCGCGAGAGCTGTGTTTAAGGTGAAAAGTGGTCTGTTTTGAACAACCACCAGAACATAAGTATTGCAGTGTTACTACCAATCTCCAGAATCTGGGGCTTCAACACATGAGCAAGGGAGAGAGAGAGTGTGTGTGTGTGTGAAGGGCAGGAGGGTGCCGGGAGTGATTTGGGGAGAGAAGTCAGTGCATACAGAAGAGGCTTCATAGCTGTGTCCAGAGGTGCTGGGGAAGATGCTTGCCCCTGAGGAGTTTACCACGTCCGGGAGGCGTGGGCCCTTGACCATGGGCTCCTAAGGCTGAAGCAGTTTTGATCAGTTCTGTGGGAAAGTGTTTTGTTTCCTCTGCCTTCTTGGACCTCGCCCTGCCTGGTGGTGGAGGTGATCTCCAGGAGAGACTGTCACCACCTGCTGGCCTGTCTCTCTCACATGTGTCCTGGGCAGTCGGCCCCCAGGTGTGTATGTTTTAGAGCCCAGAGCAGGTGTGGACTTCCAGACATTTCAAACCTTTCGTGAGACCCCGATTGTTTTGGCGGAGGGAATGTCCTTTTTTATGCCTTAGAGGTTGCCTTTTTTTCTGGAAGAACACAGTTTTGTGTGGGGCAGGTGTGGTCTGAATGGTTGCTTCGGCAGCTTTTATGAGGCTGGTTTTGAGTGCCTTTTGGTGATGATTCTTGTTACTGAGAGTATTTCCAGAATAGCCTTTTATTTGATTTTCAGGGAAAAAAAATTTTTTTAAGTTAAATGGTCTTAAAGAGTGAAAACCCACAGTAGAGTTGTTTGGAAAAACAATATCAGTACAAAATATAATTTAAAAAATGGCGTTGAAGTTACTTTGAATGCTTTCAGAAATTCTAGCAAATGTGATTTGGGGACCAAAAGCTCCTGCCATCCCCAGGCCCTCATGGTGGCACAGGGCCTCAGCTGGCTTCCCCTCATGGTAGGCAGGCTTGTGGAGCACAGGCCCTGCAGAGAGCAGGTGGTTGGTGCTCGGTCACCAGCGAGGCGCCGGGTCAGGCTGGCAGGGCCGGGCAGAGATGAGCGCTAGCTGTTGTCGGATGGGGGGTGGCCTCGCGGGCTCCTGGGGTTGATGCTGGGGAAGTCCCTTTTCTTCTCATCTTTACAATCCGGGGTTCATGATCTCTAAGCCCCTTTTGTGTATAAGGAGAAGAACCCTCTGTACAACTTGCGAAACATCTGATGCCTGAACGTGGAAAACGTTGCCCGTTAAAGCACAATTTTCTGTTTTCTAAAGCACAATTAAATTTTTGCAGGTACCGATAATAAAACTCACAGACCAGGAGACGGAAGTTAAAGTCGACATCAGCTTTAACATGGAGACTGGGGTCCGGGCAGCAGAGTTCATCAAGAATTACATGAAGGTGCTGTCTCAGCAAGTTAGCACAGTGAAAACAAGGGGGTGATAATCTTTAACGAGAAAGACCGTAGCAGTTGAATTTATCCTACAGTACTATTTCTAGAGACGCTTTGAAACTACAGAGCCGTTTTGCAGATTTGCCTTCCTTGGCTAACCGTTTCATACACTTGAGCATTATTTTAGAGCACGTTGTTGAAATATTCTTTCTGATTATTACAAAATGACCATCCCTGTAGCTCAGCGTGCCTGATTGGAAGTTGAGTACATCATAGTGGAGTGTATGTAGATGTGCTTACTTTGGGTGGTCTCAGTGCCTAAGGATGGGACGCCTTCACTGGACTCTGACCAGGTGTGTGGTCCAGTTAAGTGGAGAGTCCTTCCCTCCTGTTGTCGCGGAGGTGGCGAGGCGACCCCAGCACCATCATCTGGACCCTGCCTCTGCCCACAGTTTCGGGACCGTGCGCCTCCAGAGCTCCCCTTCCCTCTGCACCATCAGGCTTGTCTGAAGGGCCATTTCTACCCCAGCAGAGCAGGAAAAGCAGCAGAAGCTTCCACCTCCCTCCACCCCCTTCTCAGCCCTTCTGCCCTCCACCCTTCGCCCTGCGTTTGGCGATGTTGCCTTCTGCTGGCCTCCTGCTGCCCCCCTTGCTCCTCTCATGGGTGCTTCTGAGTGCTGGCGTTTGCACACTGCTGCACAGCCGGTGAGCCCTGAGAGCCCTGCGCTGGGCACCGGCGAGCGGGGAGACACTGGGAGGAAATGCTCATTCACTCCCCAGCCCCACTGGGCTTGGGGTCTCCATGCAGGCTCCCCACCTCATCCCTGCTGAACCGTAACCTGGGGAGGGGCCCCCCAGTGGGGCCCTGACGAGCCCCTCACGTGATTCATTCTCAGGCCCCTACGGTGTGAGGATGATTGGCCTTGAGCCTTCCGAGGGGCAAGAGGATGAAGTGAGCTTCCTGTCTGCCACGTGGAATTTGTTGTGTGAGAAGTCTTCCAAGCCCTAGAATCTAACCAGATGATGTTTTTCTTTTGGAATTTACAGAAATATTCATTGCTGCCTTACTTGATTTTAGTACTGAAACAGTTCCTCCTGCAGAGGGACCTGAATGAAGTTTTTACAGGTGGAATTAGCTCGTACAGCCTAATTTTAATGGCCATCAGCTTTCTACAGGTGAGTGTGCTTTCTCTCGAGAACCTTTGACCCTGAGGCTTCTGTGGGAGTATCCTTCCTTGACGTTCTTACCGGTTGCTTCACGGGTTCCAGCTCCTTGCTGTCCCTTCAGTATTCTGTTTTGGTGTGGTAGAAATTGACTTCTAATCTTCATAATAAAACTCTGTTTTGATCAGTACTTTTTCCTTTGCTCCTTCATAGCTTATTTTTGTATCCGATTTAACTGTTGGAGGGAGGGCTTATCTCGTTCTGTCAATCGGGTGTATATTGATCTATCCTTGAAGAAACACTCTTTATATTTAGAAAAATTTCATGCCTTGAGGGACAGTGAAAAACTGTTTCTCAGTTCTTGACTGTGATTTATACTGCAAAATTTGTCTCAGAAAAAAAGTTGGCTACCACAGAAAGTAAAAAAATACTGAAGAGGGCTTTTTTTTCTGAGTGATGAAAAATCAGTATTTTGTCTTTAATTATCTGTCGCCCTTATTTTGTTGAGTACCATGGAAAAATCAATCAAGAGAGAACCTCCCTAAGTTATTAAATGCTGTGATGCAGTGATAAACTATACTTATACTGATTTTTAGACATATATTCTCTAAGTTAACGGAGACATGAATTGCCCCGTTTACATTTACTGGGATGAAGGACTGCGCCTGTGTTCTAGCTGCACGGCACCGTCCTCCATGTTTACCAGCAGGTTTGCATTTGTGGTTTATGTCCAGAATTTGGTCATTTTTCTCAGTGTCATTAGTACAGCTGACAGTAGGGTTGCTGGTCACAGCGCATGTTGATTTTTTCCACCATGTTGATTTCACCATGTTGATTTCCTTGGCATGTTTTTGCAGAGGTGCTGTAAGAACGGTGAAAATGGAGTTCCGCGCCTGTTTTCTTACCGTTCTAATGACACTGCCTTGGCCTCCCCTTTCACCCCGGAGATGCCGCCCTTGTAGCCGTTCTTCCTGAGTTTTCGGACATTATTTTGAACAGAGCACAACCTTGTGTGCTTTATTTATCTCCTCCCTTTTTCCTGATTGGAACTATTCCAGTAGCCTTGTAACGGACCACTGCCCACTCTCGTGGTGCTGGGCTCCCCGTCTGAAGTGACCACGGAGGCCACACCCGGCCGGGGCGGGGTTGCCCCTGTCCCCTGCCCATCCCTCAGTGCCTTGCCCGCCCTGCCTCAAAGCCGTGACTGCTGTAGCAGTCTGTGTTCATTTCATGGCTCATTGAGGTCAGGAGGCCCAGCCTTGCCCCGGGTGGGCTCTCAGCTGGATGATTTTTGACTAAGGCCAGGAAGATAAGGAAGGGAGAGGTAAGGCAAAAGGAAGAATGTAGCAATGTGCCTTTGTAAGGGCTTCCGAACCCTGAAAACACCTGCAGGCCTTAGAAGCCATATTTCCTTGCAGAGCCCTGTGTTATAAACATTTTCAGCCCTTGTGCTGCCAGGACCTGGACTTTTACGTCCTTTTGGACTTGACCGTCCTTTTCTTGATTGCCGCTGTCCAGTGTGACTTGCTGTGTGAGGGCAGTGCTGTCTGCTCGGTCCAGCAGCATGGCCGTGTGTGCTTTCAGGGCGCTGGCAGTGTGGCTATAGCAGCCCAGCAAACTGAATGTTTAATTTGTTTGTTTTAATCCGTTTAAGTATAAATACTCACATACGACTCGTGGCCGTCACAGTGGGCAGCGCAGGTCCCTGTTGCTCACATTCGTGAGCCTCTTAAATTAGTGACACTTGGGTGGGGTCAGTAGACAGGGGCTTGGAGCTTCAGAATAAATCCATTACCTGCTTCAGGAAAGCGTGGTGTGGAGCTGAGGCTGACGCGCACCCGTATGCCGGGCAGGGATGTGCGTTTGCTGTAAACATCGGGATGCGGTGCTGACTGCCATACGCGGTTTACATGAACCCTTTCACGTGGCGCTGTGGTGCTGTTCAGTCTCACACTGCCCCCTGTTGGCTGTATTTCAGAATCATGGAATTGAGATTAGAATCTGTGAAAGTACCTCCACCATCTAGGTGACTAAATTGTGCAGAATATGGCCCACTTACTTATCAGTGTTTGGGAATTTGCGGTTCATCAGACGTCTGTGTAGGAGGTAGCTATATGGGTTACAGATTTCAAAGAATTAAAGTATAATTTAAAAATTCAGATGAGCAGCCTTTATTTCTTTTGCGCACTCTTGATTGGCAAAAGGTATCCAGACTCAGTGGGTGCCTCCTGGCTGCCTCTGCGAGTGTTCTCGCAGTGCTGGTGAGCAAGCGAGGGCCACCGACTGTGCGCACCCTCGGCTAGCTAGCCGACGCCCCCGCACGCTGCTGTGCGTAGAGAGTGACCGGAATCCCTGCAAACCGTGGATGCCTTGCTTTTACAGTTGCATCCGAGAATTGATGCCCGGAGAGCTGATGAAAACCTTGGAATGCTTCTTGTAGAATTTTTTGAACTCTACGGAAGAAATTTTAATTACTTGAAAACTGGTATTAGAATAAAAGAAGGAGGTGCCTATATCGCCAAAGAGGAGATCATGAAAGCCATGACCAGCGGGTACAGGCCATCGATGCTGTGCATTGAGGACCCCCTGCTGCCTGGTAAGGACCCTCGCTTTGCACTCGCCCCAGCATGGAGGCGTCGCGCGCCAGCCGGGTGTGGAGGGGCATGCACAGGCCCGCCCCCCACCCCCGCGACCACCCCAGCCGAGGGCACGGGATCCGATGCAGGTTCCTGCTGTACTAACAGAGTTAATGGTGGCACGTTCAGAATTTGTTCTTAATGCTTCTAAGTAACGTACTGTAAAGTTGCAACTTTGTTTACTTTCTGTAATCAGAAAAATGTAGAAAGTGAGAATTAAGAAAAAAAAATTACTTTTTCTGAATAGAAAAGTGTTACGTATCCATCAGAAACCATCTGCTTCCCAGAAGTTTGTCACATAGAAAAGTGAAGTATGCCATAATCCCCTCCCTTTTGATGTGTTTTTCTCCAGTTTTCCATATGTGGCTATTAACATTGATTGTTGCCTCCTTATTAATTGAATGGCGTCACATAATACCAACAGACTGCAGCTTGTCGTTTTATTTAAACAATACACCCGAGACCCCTTTCCTGTGTGCATGGGGAGTGTTGGTTGTAAGGGCTTCCTCCCCGAAGACCCCGAGGCAGGTTAGGGCGCTTTACACCCGCACCTTTGGCGGCCGTCTTCTAAATCTTTGCCGATCTGATGAAACCGTGCAGGGCACACTGTCACGCGCCTTACGGCTCTTTAATGATGAGTGAGGTTAGACACAGGGTTCCTGTCAACCACACAGATGTTTGTCGAGCATTTATTAGGTGACACCACACTGTTCTTACTGTTGGTGATAAAGTCAGTGACAGGGAAGGAGGTGGAGATTGTTAGCTCCAGGTACACTGCCCTTGGTGTTACTTTTTGTGTGAGCTCGTGTGCTTTGTCCATCTGTCTGCTGGACTGTCCCCACTGACTTTGTAAGGTCCTCTGTGGGTCAGGGAAGCCTTTCTTTGTTGACATGCTGTACTTTTGTCTCTTGTGTCTGTATTTGGTATTTTTTATTGTTTTGCTCCTGTATATGTTTTCCAACATCCTCAAATTTATGATTTTTGTTTTGTTTTGTTTTGTGGCTTCTGGGGTATGAAGTTTATTTCTCAACAGTCTTTCGGAAGGCTCTCCTCTGTGGTCTGTAAACGCTGTGGCCCACACAGTGCTTATCCCTCAGCCCAGTAGGACAGGTTTCTCTCACCGGTTTGTCTGTTTGGATCAGTTAAATGGCAGCCAATTCCTTGGTCTTCAGTGTTTGCTGAAATGTAACTGAAAAATGAAAACCCACGTAGTTACTGGGTTACATTATTATTAAACCTGGAAAGGAGAAGATTCCAGTACTTAAGGATATGTCTCCTAAAAAACACCCTCACCTGAATTGTGAAGAACGAGTTACGTGTAAAAATTAAAATTGGAAACTCTGCCATTCTTAACAGAAGTCAGCTCCTTGCCTGTAGCTCACTTGCCGACTTCAGTGGCGGCTTCGTTTTTATTTGCCGTCCACCCGAGAGTTTGGCCTGGCACCTTCTGTCCTCGAGGGTTTGCTCCTGCAGGTCGCCTCGGTGCTGACAGGTGTGGGACTCAGGCTGACCTGTCCTCTCGGTCAGGCCCTGGCAGTCTGGTTAAGGTTGTGCTTTGGCTCCATTGAGCTTTCTGCCATCCGGGGGGCGACCCTACTGTTTGAGGAACTGTCACTCTGTCTCCATGAATGACAGCTCTTTTAACGGAGGTGGATCCTGATCTGATGGTGAGATGGGCCCTCGGGCCGGAACACCCCCAGCTGCCCACGGCGATGGGCGCTGTGCACTTCCTGGCACCCGATCCGGCTGTGCTGGGGGGCCTGGAGGGCGTTTCAGGGCTGGGGGCCCGTGTGGGAAAGGCTCACGCAAGAGGACCACGCGGCTGGGTAGCGGCTCCCACGGCAGCCTTTCTGTTTCAGGGAACGACGTGGGCCGGAGCTCCTACGGGGCCATGCAAGTGAAGCAGGTGTTCGACTACGCCTACATCGTTCTCAGCCACGCCGTGTCGCCGCTCGCCAGGTCCTATCCCAACAGAGATTCTGAAAGGTAGCCCCGTCCTGGGTGCCGCAGCCTCTGCAGCACCGGCGCCCTGGCCTCTGTCGTTTGTTGATGGGTGTGCCACCCTATCTTGGGAGAACTGGGAATACTGGTAAAGGAAGGCCTTCCAGGAGTTCAGGATGGCCATTGTGGTCAAGAGTGGAAAATTTTTATTTAGGGAGTTAACATTTTCTCAGGGTGTTAGTTTTGGGGAGATCACTTCTGGTTTTTAAAGCTGTGGCACGGGGGCTTCCCTGGTGGCGCAGTGGTTGGGAGTGTGCCTGCCAATGCGGGGGACACGGGTTCGGGCCCTGGTCTGGGAGGATCCCACATGCCGCGGAGCGACTGGGCCCGTGAGCCACAACTACTGAGCCTGCGCGTCTGGAGCCTGTGCTCCGCAACAAGAGAGGCCGCGATAATGAGGCCCGCGCACCGTGATGAAGAGTGGCCCCCGCTTGCCGCGGCTGGAGAAAGCCCTCGCACGGAAGCGAAGACCCAACACAGCCATAAATAAATAAATATAAATTTAAAAAAAAAATTAAAAAAAAAAAAAGTCAATGACTCAGCTACTTGCCTTTTTAAAGCTGTGGCACGTGGTGCTTTTTCTCAGGCCGTCTTCAAGATGTGGGTGCTCAACTCCGAGGGACACGTCCACCCCCTGCCCCGGCCCCTTCCTGCACACTTGTCCCCCATTCCCTGTTTTGAGTGTGCACTCTCGTGGTGTATGCGCTGGGAAATGGGACCCCCGTGGTCACTGGGGCTGGGGAGGGCGGGCTTCCCTACTCGGCCCTGGGCTTCAGCAGTCTTTTGTAGATAGACGTAGGTCCGAGGACTTCTGCCTAAGAGCACCCACTTTTTCTGTACTGTGATCGCAAAATATGTTTGGGCTCAAACACCAGAAGTCGTACAGATTTTGTAAAATTATTTCGGCTCTTTACCCACCTTTCACTTAACGAGGTTCTGTGTTAAAATGTGAAGTAGCTGCTGGGAAGGATTGTTGACTCCCTGTGTCTTCTTGCTGCAGCACCTTAGGGAGGATCATCAAGGTGACCCAGGAGGTGATCGACTACCGGGCGTGGATCAAGGAGAAGTGGGGCAGCCGGGCCCACGCGGCGCCAGACCCCGGTGAGACGCCAGCCCAGGGCCGTTGCTGACCCGTCGGTGCAGCAGTGTCTCTTTGTCCCTTGGTGGTAAACTGTTCACTCTAAGGACACCTCGCCTTCTGTAAGAGTTTCATTTAAAACTGTTAGGGTTAGGCCAGTGCTGTCCACTAGAAATAACGTGTGTGCCACACGTGCAGTTCTAAAGCTCCTAGTGACTGCATTGCCAGCGTGGAAAGAAGCAGGTGAAATTAATTTTGATAATATATTTTATTTAACTTTTAGTATTCAAAATGTTAACATTTGAACAGGTAGTCAATATACGGAGTTACTGAGATTTCTTTTTGGTACTGCGTCCTTGATATCCAGTGTGTTTTTATACCTAGAGCACATCGTGATCAGGGTTTGTGCAATTTCCAGTTGAAACTGTACATCCACCTTGTTCCAGGCATATTTAAATGTTTTCCAGTAACTGAAGTGTAATTTAAAACATTAATTGAAACTAAGTAAATTAGAAATGCAGTTTGTCAGGCCCCTGAGCAGCATTTAAGGCACGGCGGGGCCCTCGGGCTGAGGTGCGTGACAGCTCTGTCTTCCCTCCGCAGACGACAGGATTAAGACCGCCGAGCGGGTGGGCGCATGCGAGGGGGAGCAGCCTCCGCGCCGGGACCCCGAGTCGCCCTGCGGCCCGCGCCTGGCCCTGTCCCTGCCCAGCCCCCAGCTGCTGTCCTCCGGCTCGTCCGCCTCCTCCGTGTCCTCGCTCTCCGGAAGCGACATCGTGAGTGTGTCTGCTGGGGGCGAGTATGTGTGGAAAATGCCCGCAGCCGTGAGTTTAAACTCTGCCCCCCTCGTTTTATCGCTTGCTCTGTGTGCCTGAGGCCACCCCACGCGCGCGCCCAGCGGTCCCCGCTGAGCCGAGAGCTTCAGGTGGCGGGCACGTGGCCCCTCGGGAGGGTGGGCCCGCGCAGCGCGGCTGCCGTGGGTCGTGTCTTACCCACTTACTGGGAGATGAGACCTTGCAGTCTGGGCGTCTCTTCTGCATTTCCTTTATGTTCTTCTTCAGTTTTGACATGACTCGGGGGAGACCTGGGCAGACCGGGGCTGCCTGCATCCTAGGACCCTGGGGGCTCACCCTCGGCCGCTCCCGTTGATGTGAGGGGCATGGGCCTCGGGTGTAGCCGTCCTCTTGTCCCCCCAGGATTCGGACACGCCCCCCTGCCCGACGCCCAGCGTGCGCCAGTTCAGCCTCCAGGCGCCTGCCCCTCTGCCGGCCAGCCTGCCCGCCGCCCTGCCCGTGCCGAGTGGCAGACCTCAGCCCGCCACGCCCAGGACGCTGGTCATGGCAACTAATACCCAGGTAAGCGGCTGGTGACGGCCCCGGGACCAGCTCCCAGCTGCTGCCTGCGCTGTAGGACTGGCTGATGCGGTAGAACTAGAGAAACAACTTTAACAATCTTTGGAAGGTCCATTTCTGTCTTGTAGGAAATTCTCTTCTCTGGGTGGATAGGATGTAATTCTTGTTCTATAGATGTCCGTGCAGCTGAGGCCCACCATGTCCTGTGTTTGCAGTGAGGGGACTCTTGGTTCCCGGGCACTGAGGTGGCTTTTGACAAGGTCCACATTGTTTTTCTGCAAATTACGTTGGCACCCAGCGTGAGACGACCGTCCTGGGGCCGTGCTGAGAGAGGGACTCTGCTGCTGTCCCTGGCCGGAGACGGACACTGTCCTTGCTTTCCCCTCAGATTCTCAGTGTTTACACTCTCACTAAGTTTTGATATAAACTTTGACTTCTCCACATTATTCATTAGGCAGTATTTATAGGGTTGTTTTCTATTTGAATATGTCCTCTTTTAAAAAATTTAGACAAAATTAGAGCGTAAAAGTTAATTTTAAATATTTTGAATTTGTACCTACTTCCCAAATATACATCAATTACACGTATATAAAACCCGTCACGTTAATTTACTTCTAAAGTAGAGCCAGTTTCTACAGTGTGGGTTACAATCCGAGTGTAAAGCAACGCGATGCGTGCGAATGTGTTGCCGAGTTCCTCGGCGTTGCCTGGCTCTCCGTCCAGGCAGGGCGTTCTCAGGACACGCCCCAGGCCGCGGGGACTGAGGGCAGCGGGTCCAGGATGCGTGGCGGCGGCCATCAGCATAGCACCCCCAGAAACCTTCAGTTGCTGTGTAAGCGTGAAATGAAGAGGCAGGTGCCTGCACTTGGAAGTAAACTCTGCCACAAATGATGAACTTGGCTCTAACCTCTCCTTGGGCTCAGCTCCCTCGAGAGCTGCATGCCGATCGATGCTGCCCGTGCTCTTCCTCCAGGATGCTGGGAGTGTCGGGGGGATGGTCAGGACCACATGCTGTGCCCGGTCCCATCTGTCACACGCACGGACAGTGAGTGAGGCAGAAGCTAAGATCATTCAAGTCTTAAGACGAGGCTCAAAGCCCACTTTCTCATTTTATTCCCAAACTTCAAACATTACTTGCAGTGGAGTAACTAAGGGAAATCCCACTCGAAAACCTCACGTGTACAGTCTCCCCTGCCCGCTCAGCGTGCAACAGGGACTTAGAGCTGGGGCCGCGAAGCCGTCAGAGGTCCCGGGAGTGGGCTCTTCCCGGGGCCTCGTGCCCCTGGGGGCTCAGAGCACCCATGGAGGAGAGGCCGTGGGTGTGCTCAGGCCCCGGGTGGGGGGAGGAGGTGTGAGGAAGGGGCACTGTGTGTGCCCTGCAGCCCCCGAGCGCACCCCTGAGGCCCCAGCTCCTGCTGCAGCCGCTGCCCTGGTGGCCACGGCCACTCTCCAGAGGTCTTTGGGGCAAATGCATACAATTCTAAGACGAGAGCAGTGAGGTTGGTGAAAGTGAGTGGAGGGGCTCCCGCCAGCACCTCTGCACCGTGACGGGCCGGTGATGCAAAGACGGAAGCGTTGGGAACTGGCGAGAGCGGGGGAGGGTGGCCACCCCGTCTGCAGGCCTTCGCTCGGGCCGGCCTCACGCCTTTCATCTGCCTTGTTGAGGACTCTTTCCGGAGACCAGGGGGGACAGGTATTTTGATGACTGTGGTTTTTTTGAATTGTTTGGTTTTCAGTGAATATTAAAACCTCACGACTTGGGTGACTGGACATACTTAACGTCGTCGTTGCTGTTTCAGAGTATAGAATGTGTCCGATTCAAAACAAAATGTTGTAGTCGGACACAAACTAAGGAGCCTGTTTGCAAATGGCACCCTCGTCGGCGCCCGTGGTAAGAACGGGATGGTTTAGCCTGTGTTGCGTTGGTGCCTCATGGATGTCTCCGGTCGCTCTCTCCCAGACCAGGTTTACGATACCTCCACCAACGCTCGGGGTGGCCCCCGTGCCCTGTAGACCAGCTGGCATCGAAGGAGCTCCGGCGCTGAAAGCTGTCCACCACGTGTCTTCCCCGGCCGTCCCGTCTGCGCCCCCCAGCGCGCTCGCCAGCCCTCACCTGTATTACAAGGTACGGGTTCTGTCCGCCCGGGTCCTGGGTTCCCACCAAGCAGGTTTGTGATAGCCCAGTGCTTAACACTTTCTCCACCGGAGAGGGAATTCCACAGAGATTTTTTTTTTTTTTTTCCTTCTCTGATCATTCAGCTTCATGTTTGCTTTCCCTGGTAACAAAACTTTACAAGCATTAAGAAGTTATTTTAAAATTTCGTATAGTTTAATTCATCATGTGTCTCTTTTTTCTATTGAATTTGTTAGCATAAAAATTATGTTTGAAGCGAAGAATATTTTGATTTCCCATTTTTCTGTTAATGTACATGCTAAAAGAACTTTGGTTTGCCAGAAGCAGATGATGAAACCAGGAACGATCACGCCCGTTTGCAGTGTTGTCTTCTCACCGTTTCACTCCCTCCCCATTCTTTGCCGTGGGTGCCCTGGGCAGAGGGCCCGGCAGGGCCTGCGTGCGATTGGCTTTCTAGTGACTGGGGGGTCCCTGTGAATGTGTTTGTCCATTGCCCTGTGGCTGCTCTAAGTCCAGATCCCACACGTTAGAAACTTGGTATCAGGAAGGCAGGTCGTTGTTACGGCGCCAGGATGTTGGAAAGAACCATGGCCGCGTACAGGCCTGGGGGTCGGGGCGCGAGGTCCACCTCCGCTCTGGTCAGCGTGCTCTGTTGCTTGTCTGATCACGTTTGCCAGTAAGTTTTGATGCCTGAGGGTTGGCTCTTTGGACCTATGTCACTGAGTCCTGCTTATCTTTTTTATTTAGAGTTAAGTAATAGAACGTTCCTTCCTGGATTTATCCATCCTGTCGCTACCTGGCTTGCTACGCTGATCTGTTAGAAATACTCAGGATGAAATTATAACTTTGCAGAGGGCAAAAGCACTCTTCCTTAATAGCATTTTGGCTTTCCTTCTTAACACCCTTCTGCTGGTTTTGCTCTGAAACCTTCCTGAGACCAGCCGTGTCTTCCCTGGTCTGCTGTGCGTGGGGCTTGGTGGCCTGGGAGCGGCCTGCACACACCCCGCTGACGTGGAATCCGCTCATGTGTTTCCAGAATGTCATGGTCGAAGTCTGGGGAAGAAAGTGAGAGGGACCCTCTTAGCTCTGTGGACACGTAGAAGCAGCTAGAAGTGAGATTCTGGATGTATTTGGATATGAACGCGTGTGGTTCAAACAGGCCCACAGTTCTCGTGTTGCCGAAGCTCTAGGGTAGGGGTAGTTCTCCGTGTCTGGAGGTAGCGACAGGCGTCCCTGTGAGGTGTGAGCAGTGGCCCGCTGTCGGTCCCGGCGCGTCTGGGGTCGCGTGCACACGCGCAGCGGGCCACCGTGCGCAGCGCTGCAGCCCTCCCCGCGGGCCCGCCAGCGGGGTCGTGGCTCCTGCTTGCTCAGGCTCCCAGCCCACGGAGGTGGCGGGGTCTCCGCGTGGGCCCTGTCCAGGCTGGCCTCCAACCCTGTGTCCCTCTTGGTCCCCTCAGCAGCACAGCGGCATGAAACTGTCCATGAAGGGCTCCCACAGCCACGGCCAAGGCGGCAGCTACAGCGCGGTGGGCAGCGGAGGAGTGCGGCCCCCCGTGGGCAACCGGGGGCACCACCAGTACAACCGCGCCGGCTGGAGGAGGAGGAAACACACACACACGAGGGACAGCCTGCCCGTCAGTCTCAGCAGATAATAGTCCCGGTGGCGCCACCCGGCCCACACCTCCCAGACTGGAGCCGGGCGGCCTCGGCGCCCCCGGGGCCTGAGACCAGCGCCCAGCACGTCTGCCGGGCCCCCGGCGCCCTCGGCTGCTCGCCCTGCATGTTCCACGTGCGGTGGCCACGTCCGTCGTGAAGAGCGGCTCCCGTGCTCGTCTGTGGAGCCTCACTGGACGTGGACGCTGCCTTCTGCCTCCCCAGGAGTCTCCCTCCACTGCTGGAGCAGGTCTGGCCCGGGAACTGCGGGGACGGACGGGGCCTTGGCCTTTCTCGGTACCGTGTCTGTCCTTTGCGTTGGTACTTCATTCCATGTTGTCAGAGCAACGGAGATCGAACCCCGTTATTTGTTGGGTGGTCATCCTTGTTTTACTGCCCTCACATTTTGTTTCAAATTTCAGAACTGTTTTTCTATGTAAATATTGGAAATTTATGATTTGTGCAATAACTCAGATATTTTTTATTTAATTTCATATTTTCACATAAGTTATATTTAAGGGAGGAGGGAATTTTTTTAAACAAGCTTAGATCCTTTCCCGAGTTGCATTTTCTAAGTTGGGTTCATCCTGTCGGCTGGTTGTCTGATGAGCATTGTTACGAACACCGCGAATGAGGGGCTTGGGGTTTACTTTTATGTTCCTTCTTTTGGTCAGACGTGAGGCCTCTCAGTTCGTGGTGAAGGAGCTGAGTCCCCGCCGCCCCCAGCGGGTTTCCGAAGGGGTTTGGCTCCGAAGCCTTCTGACCAGCTGCCCGCCGGCTCTGCCGTCCGGCCTGTCTGTTGTCGTGCTCTGACCGTGGAGTTTTAATGTTTTGGGTTTGGTTCTTTTAAACTAGACAACAGACCCAGCATTTAGAGTGCCAGAGTGTATAACTTTCTATGGGGAGAAAAGGTTGTCACATTATAAAATCTTAAGCAAATGTGGACTTTGGAACGCCTCAGTGTTAGTAACACAGCCTGTAAATGATGGGTCTGGTGAACATCGTCACGGACAATGGTACCCAGTTTTAGGAATGTGGAGAAAGGAATTATGTTGATTCCATTGTGGAATCTGTCGCAGTATGCATTCGTTCTGTTAAGAGCAAATATAGGAGAAGTACTTGAGCTGCTCAGTGCGCTGTGGAGGGGTTTTTAACGCATCACAGGAGAGCACAGCCCAGTGTCGGGCCCCGGAGCGGCTGGCGCCCGACTCGAGAAGCATACAGGTATACTATGCAAGTGTATTCTGCCATGACAGCCACTGTCTTTGTTACCCATTTTTGAACACTAATATACCCATCCTGCCTCACCCTGAGTTTTTGGAGCACCACAGGTGTCCTGGGAGTTAGGTGCCTCTCCTAGGTCATCCGACTCCCATTTTTAAAATGGGAGTTCTGGCCCTGCTGACGCTACAGGTGGGATGGTCTTTGAAGTCCACTAGCAGAGAAGGTTGGGACGAGAAGCTTACCGCCCTGACCCCGGTGACATGCAGAAGCGGGGCGTCCTCAAGTGGGGTCTGAGTGTGGAGAGGCTCACCGCGTCTGCGGGCCCCCTGGAAGCAGGACTGGCCCCCGTGCGTTGAGAGCGGCCGGCCGCGCCTGCAGGCTCCCTGGGAGGCGCCCAGAGCCGAGTAGCACACTTTGTCTGCAGTTCTTGATGATCGGAGGTTATCAAAAATATTTAAAGATATTTAAATCGTGAACCTATTGATAAAGAAATATTTATAAAAACTGATCCGTAGGCCTGTAGTAATCTCTACGCGTTAGCAATATTGACTGTAACCCTCCTCCGAGGAAACGCTGCGGGGGACCGTGGGAGCGCCCTTGGGTGTGCCTCGGGACCCTCAGTCCCTGACCCGGGCGCCAGGCTCCAGCCCCGTCACGGTGAACCAATGAATTGGCCCGGCCGCCTGTGGCCACGCGCCGCAGGCCTGACAACAGGATATCATGTTTCGATTTTTTGTGTGTGTGGACAACAATGTGGAAGCTAAAATTGACATATTTTTATGTAAAGTTTTTCTATTCTTTGATTTTTAATAAACTTTAGAAACCAGGAGGTGGTTGTGTGTGAGTGTGTCTTTTCCTTGCGGGATGGGCGGTGGCTCCTGCAGTTTATGTCCTTCTCTAAGTTCGGAGGGCGAGCCATCGTGTTACCACTGGTTCGGTGAACTCAGAACCTGGTGAGGTTGCAGGCCGAGCGCAGGAGAACCAGACCTGCCACAGGCGAGGCAGGCAGGATGCGCCAAAGCCATGTAAATGATGCTCTTCGTGCGCGGCTTCCAACCAGCTGGTGTGACACTGTACTTAGACGCGCGGCTTCCAACCAGCTGGTGTGACACTGTACTTAGACTTCCCGACGACTCATCTGTTTCTTCCACGTCTCTCTTAGGTCAACGTTATAGTACTTCAAAATAACGCATTTTAAACCACCGAACATCGCGGTGCGGCTTAATGTAGCTGATGATTAGGATTTATAAAGAAACGTATAACACTTCTTACGCCAGCGAGTGACTGAGCTGCTCGTCCCGGGCTGCGCGGCCCCCGCGGTCCCCGCGGCCCCCGCGAGCGGGGTGCTCCAGGACCTCGTCAGTAGGGCCTGGCGCTGTAAGGCCGGTGTCATGGGTCCAGTGCTCCTTCGGGTCCCTCCACAAAAGGCTTCCGAAGGCGCTCTGGGCAGCTGCTGTCTGCAGCTGCCAGGCCTGCTCCTCGGGCACCCACGTCCCAGTGAGGTCGCAGGGAACCTCCGAGAGCCGCTGATGCCACGTGGCCTCGGCAGGGCAGGATGCCGTGGCTGGAGGTGAAGAGTGACGGGTGTGTTTTTCTGAACAGGACCGCCTGGGGCGGCCTTGGGCCCGGGACCTGAGTGGCGCCAGGGAGCTGGGTGCATCGGCACAGCAGGAGGCCTGACGGCCGAGGCGGGGTGCAGAAGCAGGCTAGGGCGGTGGGCTGGGCGAGCCCCTGGAGGCCGCGAGGGGAGGTGGGAGGCTCTCCATGCCGCTGTGGCCACCTCTGGAGGATGGGCTGGAGGAGGGTGCTGGGATGGTCCAGGCGAGAGAGGACGGCTGCTCGGGGCACTGGACGGGCTGCAGTGCGGGTTTAGGATCTGGGGTCGGTCTGGAGGTGGAGCTGGTAAGGCCGCCTGGTGGACGGAGTGATGGGGGGGGGGGGTCGGGGGGGGGTCGCCCTTGGCCGCCTCTGGGTTTCTGCCCACAGCTTTCCGCAGGAGCTCGGATGGCGTGACTCCGGATGCTCGAGGCCTCCCCGAGGAGCAGGGGCTGAACAGGCCAGTTGCACGGGGAGCCTGGAACCCGGGGGCGTGGAGACTGCGGTTACCTGAAGTGTAAGCAGGGCCTCGGGGAGCTCAGAGGGGAGGCGGTGCCTGTGCTGTCCCGGCGGGGCCCTGCGTCCTCCCGGGATTTGGCGAGCCAGCGTCGGCTGTCGTGAGGGTCCCACCGCAGCTCGGCCTCAGTGTGACCCTCTGCCCGTCCACCACGTTGTCTCAGGGCCCATCAGCGCTGACTCCCAGGCTTCCAGATAAACCCCTCGCGGCCACGTCTCCAGGACTTCCCTTTTCATTTATTTGTTTGTTTGTTTGTTGAGACTCGTGGCTTGTGGGATCTTAGTTCCCTGAGCAGGGATTGAACCTGGGCCCTCGGCAGTGAAAGCGTGGAGCCCTAACCACTGGACTGCCAGGGAATTCCCTCCAGGATTTCCTCTTTGAGTTGCTGCAGGGTCTCTCGTGCCCTGTCTTATCCCCGTTCGAGGTACCTGGTACGTGGGCCCCAGACAGCCTGTGTGCACGGTGGCGGTGACATTGGTAATTCAGACACACATACACACTTTGGTTTCAGTCACCTTGTGATGATTTTTTAAAACTTACTCTTTATTTTTCCAGTGAAGTATAGTTGACTTACAATATTAGTGTCAGGTGTACAGCACACTATTTCAGTATTTTTGTAGCTCATCCTCCATTTAAAGTTATTATGAAATATCGGCTGCATGCACCCCCTGTGATGATTGGATGAAACTTTGAGGTGGGTGTGATGTTTATCCTTACACTTCAGAACTTGCAAAGCTCTTGCCAATCTTTAGGCGCCTTAGATGACCAGAGCAAGCCGATTACAGTGGATAGTGGCTACCGTGAAGCACAGAGCCCCAAACGCCCCACCCTTGGGGCTAATTCCCGTTGGTTAAGAGCGACTCAAGAATAGGTTTCATTACGGTGTTTCCTTGGCTGCGTGAGGGTGGGGCAGGGCAGCTCCCCAGCAATTGATGAGGAGGGCACCTTGGCCACACCGGCTGGTGTCACTCACTGTCAGTCTCCCAGCATCACAGGGTCCTGGAGAAGGACCAATTCGTGATTCACAGGCCCCAGAGTGAATTCTGGGCAAGATGGATAAACCCGGTGTTCGTTAGTGGGGTTTTCAGAAGGTAGGGCGAGTTCTGCCTTCAGTGGAGCTGCGTGCCAGCCTGGAGCGCCTCAAGGTCTCCCGTGATCCCCAGAGAGACCGCTGACTTTAGGCTGGATCCCTTCGCCTCACACTGGTGTTGAGGGCCAGCCGGAAGCCCCCTGGGTTGATGTGTTCAAGTGGTTATGAGAAAACCACCTGGACTTGGTTTTCATGGCCAGTGTTTATGTTGTAAGATAGTGGCCCTCATAAAGATGGATTCCAGAAAGTGCGCTGTCCTCCCAACCCTCTGGACCTTTCGGCTCCTTCCTGACGGAGCCCGTCTTCCTCTGCCCCTGGCGCCTCCTTTCTCATCCAGCTAAAAGCGCACTCAGGCCCTCGTGGTCAAATCCCTCACCGTTGTCTCTCAATTGCATTCTCCCGGCAAGACCTTCACCCGAGATCCATGCCCCTGCCGGCCCCTCGGCCCTGCGCACAGGGGAAGGAACACCGGGGGCAGGGGGACGGTCAGCTAAGGCCGGGGCAGAGGGTCCGCAGAGACCAGGCTGACGTTCTAAGTACTTAGTGGGCCCGGATCACCCTGTGACGCCGCCAGCGCTGTGGCTTTGCACGCCTCCACGCCGGGCACAGGTGACGTCCCATCCGCAGGTGAGTAAGGGGAGGCACAGAGGTTAAGGAACTCGGCCAGGGTCATCTAACAGGTGTGGGGTGAGATGGGACACGGCTCCCCGTACCCTCAGGGCTCAGGTGCTCCTTCCCCCTTTCTCAGCGAGGAGGGTCTCAACCGCTACTTGGTTCAAATTCACACCCCACCTCCCTGCTCCCCTCCCTCCCCTCTCAGACATGGCCTTGCCTCCTGGGTCAGAAAGCAAACCCGGGCCCCAGGGTGCCTGCAGCACCGGCCCTGCTCCTTCCCTGACGTTGTAAGTAAACACAGGAAGTGCAGCCCGGCCCTTGCTGGGGCCCACTTGTCCTGTCCTCTGCCTCAGACCCCTGCTTCTGCCTCCCGCCAGCCTCCAAATCCTTCGGGTCTCCCCCGTCTCCTCCCTCTCTGGAGGCTCCTCGCCTCTTCCGGAACCAGCTGCCTGCATGGCTCTCTCCACCCTCTGCCTCCCCTCTGGGCTCGCATCCCTGCCACTCCGTGAGACCTCGGGGCAGCCTCAGCTCTGCTTGTCTTGGGCTGGGCTCCCAGGACGCCCTCACCTCCTTGGCCTCCTTGACATTGTTTTCTCTGCATTTTCCCGTCTCCCAGCTCTGCTTGTGCCCTGGCTGGATTCCCCAGGAGCAACTCCCAGGGCCCGGCCACACTGGTCTCCTCCCCTCCACCTGTGTCCTCACCTGCTTCCTGGGGGGCTGCCCTCAGCCTTCCTCGATCATCCTACCTCATCCACTGGGCATCTGTCGGCCTCTAAATCTGCTACCTACAACTCCTCAGGACCTAGACCCATCCCTTCCTCCTCATCCTGACTGCCTGGGACCGCCCTACCCGCCTGGCTCTCCCTGTCACCCTGCCCCGGGCCCGCCCTCATCCCCGCCCCTCTCCTGGACGCCCCGCCCTGGGCCCGCCCTCCCCTCCCCTTCCCCTCCCCTCCCCCTCCCCCTCCCCTCCCCCTCCCCCTCCCCCTCCCCTCCCCCTCCCCCTCCCCTCCCCCTCCCCCTCCCCTCCCCCTCCCCCCTCTCCTGGACGCCACTCCAGGGGTCAGCCTTCAGTCCATTCTCCAACTTCCCTCCACGGAGCACCACTGACGATCTTTCAAAAACACAACCTCAACCCTGTCTCTGCTTCTCAAATCCTGGCATGTCTCTCCAGGGTCCTCAGGATGGCCTTCCCCAACATCAGGCTTTATAGTACTGAATAGTTCCTTCCCAGTTTTATTATCTCTCTGCGTGTACTGCCTGAATTGTTACTTACCTCCTTTTTTTAAACGCAGGTCCACTTATGTAGGAAGGAAAAGATATCCCTTCTTAAGTGGTTTGGGGCTGAGACTTGCAGGTCGTACAAATGCTGTGGGGCTGGCCAGAGCACTGTATCCTGTGACCGGAATTGGGAGCTTCCTGGGGTTCTGCATCCCCAAACGCGCCTGGTCCAGAGAGGAACAGGGAGGAAGCCGGTCACCTCTCATTTCCTGTTTGCCTCCTCATTCGCAGGGGACACTGGCCAGCCCGGGCGCTGGGGCGCTGGCTTCACGACAGCCCCGCGTACGTTTCCCTTAGAGCTCGGCCTGAGCCTTCAAGAGCCCTGGACAGTCGTGGCTGGCTGGTAGGACCACCCTGGCTCCCCTGTAGGGGGCCGGGCAGCCCTTCTGAAGTGAAGGCCGCCCTTTCCGATGCCCTCTGAACACTTGTATCTCAAATGGTCTGTACTGAAGGACTTGTGAGTTGTTTCTTTTTTAATATCCGGTCAGCCATTTACCAATAGTCATGTAAAATACGATAAAAAATGAATTGGTAGAAAAAGAAAAGTGGAAAAGCAAAACCCTGCTTATAAATATACAGATTCAAAGCTCATGTGGTTCGTTACTGGATCCGTCAGACCTGAGCTGTGCTGTCAGGTGTTTGGGTGTCTAAATGTTCCCACCCATGTTCATACCTCCCTATGTGGCCGTGGCTGGGCTTTGGGGACCCAACTGGTCCCTCACCTCGCTCTGAACGGCGGCTCCCACCCATTCTCAGGTCTCTCCACGGCCCTCCAGGGGAGCATTTATCCTTTGGGAAGGCCCATGACACTTAACACACGATTTGCAGCGTTTTCTTCTTGTGGGTGGCCATTGCGTGCCCACGTTACACCACTGCTCTTGACAAAAGTGATTGGAAGACCTGTGTGGGCGTCTACACGGAGGCTGGCTGCCTGAGCCCCACCTGTAGGGATCTGAATTAACTGTGTAGACGGAGCCTGTGCCCACCAGCTTTAAGCCTCAGGGGATTCTCCTGTAGGGTCAGGCTGAGACCCATCGCCCAGAGCATCATGTTTCCTATTTCTACGACCACCTCACCAAAAGGAATACATGTTACTTTGCCGCCACGTACATATGACTCTACAAGTTAAATGAACCACTGCCCATGCTTACATGTGGGATCGATTCTGTTCTACTCTGTCCTGCTCTAGCTCATTACAAACAAACAAACAAAAGGGGAAGGGGAGGGATAAATTGGGAGATTGGAATTGACATAGACACACTACTATATATAAAATCGATAGCTAATAAGGACCTACTGTATAGCACAGGGAACTCTACTCAATACTCTGTAATGACCTATATGGGAAAATAATCTAAAAAAGAGTGCATATATGTATATGTATAACTGTTTCACTTTCCTGTATAGCAGAAACTAACACAACACTAAATCAACTATACTCCAATAAAAAATGAAAAAATAAAAACAAAACAGAGTGCTGGTGGCCTCACCCACTGCATCTCTCTCGCCAGCCCTGATGGTCTGGACCCATCATTTGAAGCACAAGACCCCGGAGCCCAGAGAGGACACGAGCTGCCCCGGTTGAGGAGGATGGGAAGACAGCGGAGTGCAGCTCCTTCCTGGGGTCCCTGAGCCAAACCAGCATCCTCTGTGCTGCTTTCAAGAGAAACTGGCTGGGTGGGGTCCGAGGGGCTTGGCCCTTTGAGAAGCATCTCACTGGCTGAAGGTGACACTGTGGTCACAGTCTAAATGCTGCTGACTTCTGTTTGGGGTGCAAAACAAAGAGCGGTTGGGAGTTTTTTTGGCTTCCCTCCCTCCCCATGTCCTGAATTTCCAGCTCGCTGTGAAGGTGTAGAAGCCCAGGTAGGTCTGGTGCAGGGCAGGGGGTCCTTCCTGAGTGTGGGAGGCCCCCGACACCCCTGGCCTCCACCTGTGTGTCCCAGGTCCCTCTTGGGCATAGGGAAATGTTGGCTGTGGTTGGGGGTGACTAGGTCCTCCTTTACTCTGTCCACTTATTCCAGGGCCGGCTCCTCCGTCCACACCCAGCGGCTCCCTCCTCTGCTTGGAGCCTCCTGGAGGGTCAGAAGGGCTGTCCGTCTGCACCGTGCTGGGTTCCGTAATCGTCATTGGTCAGTCAGTCAACTTGCTTTCTGATATTTACTATACCGTGGTAAAAAGGTAGTATTTCTTCTGTGCTGTTACTTGACTTTTTCAAATTTATCTTCTTTACTCAGTAGATCGTGAGCTTTCTGAGGTGTGTGTGTGTGTGCGTGTTTGTGTGTGTGAGTTCGCGTGCCTGTGTGTGTCCCTCCCAGCCTCAGTGCCAGGCGGGACATCGCGAAACTGCTTGCTGAGATCTCACTGGTTTATGGGGAGGTGCACATGCTTCTTCCCTGCTTCTGCTGTTACACAGGGAAGAAAGAAGCAAATAGACAGCAAAGCTTCAGTGAGTTAAAAAATAAAAAAATTTAAAAAATGCTTTTATGTGGAAAAATGCAGCAGGAAATAAATAGTAAGACTCCAGGTTCATTTTAGGAAAATTGGAGTCTAGATAACACACTAGAATTTAAAAGAATGTCAAGTCCTCCCTTTAGCCGTAACACATCTCACTGCGGTGTTGCCCGTCCTGGAGAGTTTTGTTTGGTTCTCTGATACCCCGCCTGCCAGCTAGTCGGCACGGGAGGAAGAAAAGCTGGAGCCACAGTGAAGCCGGACAATTGTCAACGTTTTGTTTGGCTGCTTTGTTCCATCGCACCCCACCCCACCTCCAAGTTCCAGGGTGGGGTGTCTCCTGGCGGCGAATCTGCCTCCCTCACAGGTGCTCCAGGCCTTCCTGCCGCCGCCTGCCCGGCGAGGGGACCTCTGCGCGACGACCCGGGGTCCGGGCGGGCCTCGCTGTCGCCCCCGGCCCGGAACTGTCCCCCGGGAGCTGCTCTGCCAGCCCTTCGCAAGGCCTGGCTGTGGGAGCCTCGCCCCGCGGAGGAGGGAGGGCGCTGCCGGCTCACAGCCGACGCCCCCGGTCCACCGCCCCTGCCTCCCTCCCTCCGCCCCACGGGAGGGTCCCTTTACCGACGGAGGGCGGCCCCCTGCGGCGGGCTGTGCGCTCCGTTAATACTTGGAAAGAAACCACGTGCCCAGGTCTTACAAAAGCACAGGGAAACGGGGCAGCAGCTCTTCCCTTCTACCGCGACCAGGAGAGGTCTGGGACCTCCCAGCAGTGACAGTGCGGGTGGGACCGCGGCCGCTCCTGCCTCTCCGGGGGTGCCCGTCGGGTCCGACAGGGGGCGCCCCGAATTGCCGAAATCAGGCGTCCATCCTCCGTGCAGACCCGACGGCGTGTCTGGCCCGGGCAGGGGGTTGGTGGCCCTGCTGTCCTCAGGTCCCCGACGGCGACGATGTGCTGCGAGGGAGGCCGGGAGGGGGCAGCTGCCGCAGAACAGCGGCTGGACCTCGGGGAGGGGTCCGTGGTGGCGACGGCGCTCAGCCCCGCAGGAGCGGAGCGGGGAGCATCTCCTGGGGGGAGAGGAGTTTCCCACGCAGAGAGGGGGCACTGGCCCCGGGGGTGGCGTGGCCCTGGGGAGCCCGTGGGCAGTGCGGGTGGACAGAGGTCTCTGGAGCTGCGGCCGCCACCGCGGGGAGGGGAGGGTCACTCGGCCCCATTGGAGGGGCTGCTTGTGGCCCCGACCTGCAGCCGAGGACGCCGGGGGCTGGTGGTAACTCGGGGGGTCGTTAGGTTGACGGCCGCGTTCTGAGAACAGCCCCGTCGGCAAACACTCTGCGAATAGATGCACAGAGCCTGAGCTGGTGGAAGAAATATTTCTTATTCTCTCTCTGCTTTTCCTTCAGGGACCTCGGCCTCCCTCTGCCTATTTACGTCCTGGGGGCGCATTGGAGGCCCTGTTCCCACAGGCCTGGTGCCTCCATGGGGCCGGGGCCTCCCACCCCCCTCCCCTCCCCTCCCCTCCCCTCCCCTCCCCTCCCCAGCAGACACAGCCCCCCAGGTCCACCAGAGGGACTCCAGGAAGTCCTGCTTTCTTCTCAGAAACCCAGCTCGTCCCGGAATCCAGTTTTTTGTGTATCTGACAGTTTGAAGCAAACAACTATGAAAGCTAGTTTTTAATATACAGTGTTTATGTTTTTATTTTATTTTTTATTTTTCAAATATTTATTTATTTATTTATTTAGGCCACACCGCGTGGCATGTGGGATCTTGGTTCCCTGACCAGGGCTGGAACCCGGGCCCCTGGCAGCAGAAGCTTAGAGTCTTAACCGCTGGGCCACCAGGGAAGTCCGTATGAAAACTATCTTACTTCACAAATGTCCAACTTCTTTTTGCTCTTGGTGATGTTATCGAAGTCACAGACCAGGCAGGGCTCCCGGCCTCCCCCTGCCGGCCTCATTCCTCCCTCCCCGACTTCAGGACGAAGGTGGGCGCAGCACCCAAGCCCCCGGGGGTGCATAGCAGTTGGGAGGGTGACCCAGGAGAGAGGGAGGGGGTGAGGGGGAGTTGACCCTGTAAGTGGCGGGAGTGAGTGTGGCCTGACCCTTTGTCTGAACCAAGCTTCTTTTAAGGCTTCCCACCTGTGGCCGAAGTGCCACCCTGTGTGGACCAGCACCCTGGGGACTCCGGTTCCCTTGGCCTGGGGGATCCTTGGATGACAAAGGGCAGGGTGGGGTCTGTGTGGCCAGCGCACCCCACAGGCAGTGAGCTCAGGTGATGCTGGAATCCACAGGGTGAGTTCCACACGTCCAAGATGCTGGTGCCCAGCCCGAGGGCCTCTGGTTGGGAGGGGCCGGGAGGGGCTCCCACTCCACTTCTGTCACTGGCTGGAAGGAGATGTGTCTTCACGGTGGCTCAAAACCAGCTTCAGGGAGACTGTCCTAACCAGGCAGAGCCTAGGTGGACCAAAGCATCACTGTCACTCAAATCCCTACTTGGGACAAGTCCGCTGGACTCAGCAATCACCGTCATCGTCACACGAGAAATCCACGTTACATTTATCAGCGAAGGGACAGAAGGATTGTCAGGTGCTTCACCCTCATTCCAAGGGTGGTCACCGTTTGAAGGGTGGTGGGGAATGCCCTCCTGAGCTCTGTTCCCCAATCACGTTAACAGAGTGTCTCACCCATGGGGTCAAAAAGAATTTGAAGACATCGTCACTAAAAAGTCCTGAACAGGGATCACACAACCATTTCAAACACATAGCTTGATATAAAAAAGTCAGGCTCGGAGAAATCCACTCAAACTTTCTATTACAAACATAGTAAAAGCTTTTATTTGGAAATTTTACACAAATTCAACATTTATTATCTCCATATACTGTATTTCATTGTAAAATTATAATGATATACAAAAGGGAATAACTTTTTTGCCACACTTCATGTCGATGCCCCCAATTTTTTCCAGTTTACCCAAAGGTACTATAAAAATACAGTAAAATAATAGTTTCTGTGGACTCAGAATTTGCTCTAATTATCACTAGTATTGGGAATCCCTGTCTTAGAGGGCAGTGAGTTTTGTGGTCACAGCTTCATAAGAGTTCTTATGTTACCCTTATATTTATACTGCTTTTATTATAAAAATCTACAACTGATGTGGGATAAAAACTAATGAAGATCTGAAGCACGTTTGCTTTTCACTACCTGTGAGATTGCTGTTCAAGGCTCTAATCACAGGACCCGGGTGGGTGAGAGCTTCTTTTCCACCCAAAGAAGAAACCTTCTGAGGTTCCATAATGTTAAAAGCCCAGTCGGCGCCTCACATCCACAGAAACACAGGGGGTTAAATTGGGCAGGTCCGGACATGTGGCTCAGCTGGGGGGCTGGATCCTGGCGGCCGTGGCTTTGGCAGTAAAAGCTCTGGAGCTGGGCTCTGCGGAGAGAATCTCCCAGCGGGATCGGCCGTGACAGGGCTCTTAGACGCACAGGCTCAGTATACAGGGAAAGGCTCACTCAGCAGGGTGATAAACCCCGCACATCCTTCCAAAAGTTGTGGTCCTTGACCATCCTAGGGGGTCACCTCTAAGCCCCTACGTCCTGCCTGATGAGGGGGGTCTTCGGTTATCTGGGGCTTTGGGCCCTGGTAGATTGTCAGGCTGGCAGTGTGTTTCCTGGGGTCCTTGGGTCACGCTGTAATCAGTTTGACCTCTAGAGGGTCCAGAGACTGAGGATCCAAGGTCAACCCCCAGGGAAACCTGGGACACAAGGCTCAGGTAAGCTTCCCTGGTTGGCGATACTTCACACTGTGGTCCCATGTCACTGCTGGGAGGGTTCAGCGCTGTCCACACAGCTCCGTGGACACGACAGCTGGAGGGTTATGCGTTGTCTCCCCTGGACTCTCTCAGGAGCCTTTGCCTTCGCCGATTTTAGTCTGTATCCTTTTGCTGTCGTAAACTGGAGTAATTCGGCTTTTCCAGGTTCCATGTGTCCTTCCAGCAAATCATTGAACCTCAAGGTGGTTTTGAGGACCGCAGCAACACGTGGGGACCCTTCTTCTGCTTGTTGCCATTTTCAGATAGGAAGAGGAGGGTGAGGGAAGAGATTCAGCACAAACACACTGACATCCATGTTGCTGGGACCCAGGGATTTCCTGGGGGTCCAGCGATCTCCTCCAGAGATGCAACCACTAATTGTCTTGGTGAGGGAGGCCCAGGGACGGGGGCTCTGGAGGTGAAGTGCAGGGGTCTCACTGTCATCAGGGGCTATCCTTGGGCCTCCTCTTCAGTGACAGGCACAGGTGCAAGCCCACCACGCTCAGTGCTTGTAAGGAGCTCCCTGGGTGGGGACCTCTGGGTGCTGATGCAGTTCGAGCTCTGTATCTGGTGCCGACGCTGGCCCAGGTGAGGTGGCAGTTAGAGTGCGGACTGTGGGTCGAGATGCTGGAGAAGCACAGCCCCCGCTCCTCAGCTTGTGGAGGATAAAATCTGGGGGGAAGGTGGTCCTGTGCCCCAGATCACGCTGGGCTGGCTGCACGGGTCACCCACACAGTGCTGGGCTGAGGAATGGCCCCAAGATGCTGTGTCCGTTTCCTGAGGCAGCTGTGACAAAGCACCACAGACGGGGCAGCTAGACAACAGAGCTTTATTGTCTCTCAGTTCTGGAGGCCCGAAGTCCGGGATCCCGGTGTGGGCAGGGTGCGTTCCTCTCTGGTCCAGGCCTCTCTCCAGCTTCTGGTGGTCTGCTGGCAACCCTTGGCTCAGAAGCGTCACCTGGATGTCTGCCTTCATGTTCAAGTGGTGTCTCTTTTCATGCACTTCCCTGTGTCCGAACTTCTTTTTTTGATAAGAACACCTGTCAGGTTAGGGGCCTGCCCTGCTCCAGTCTGACCTCATTTTACTAGTTTCATCTGCAGTGACTTTATTTCCAAATAAGTTCACATTCTGAGGTTTTGGAGGTCAGGGTTCAACATATGATTTTGGGGAGGGAATATTATTCAGCCCATAACAGCTGCCCATGTCCTAATTCCCAGAACCTGAGCATGTTACCATGCACGGTGAAGGGCACTTTGCAGATGTGATTAAATTAAGGATCTTAAAATGGGGAGATTATTCTGGATTGTTTGCGTAGGTCCTACATGTAATTGCAAGTGTTCTCCTAAGAGGAAGGCCGAGGGAGATTTGACTACAGAAGAGGAGAAGGCAATGCAGTGATAGGAGCAAGGGTTGGAGTGATGTAGCCACAAGCGGAGGGACGCTAGTGGTACCTGAAGCTGGAAGAGGCAAGGAATCTCTCTCCCCAGAACCTCCAGAAGGAGCCAGCCCTACCGACCCTCAGCGTTAGCCCCCGACACTGATTTTGGACTTCAAAACTGTAAGAGAAGAAATTTGTGTTGTTTTCAGGCACCAAGTTTGTGGTCATTTGTTACAGCAGCTGTAGGAACTGATATGGCACCACTTCCTCTTTCTGAGGCAGAAGGAAGGGCCCTGGAGCTGCGTACCTGCTCCTTTAAATTGGTTTTTCCATTCGGTTGGTTCAGAGGAGGACATGAGAGACTGATAGAGTCAGTGAAAGAAGGTTCTAGAATGAGCTTGGTTCACTTAGGTGAAAAGTGCTCCATGTCCTGAGGGATAATAAAGCTCTAGCCTTGGGGATGCTTCTACCGCCTCACAGAAATCCCTACAACTTGTCAACATCCACAAGTTAGCACGCGGCTTGCCTGGTCTTCACCAGCGGTCACGAGGGGGTCACAGCCGTGTGTGTCCTGTGTCCTCCGGAGGGCCGGCCTCGGGCTGCTCTGATCTGACTCTGCAAGGACACAGGCGCTGCCTCTGCTTCACTTCCCAGCCTCGCGGGGTTGTCTCCTCACTCGCTCAGACATGGTGTCACCACGTGGATGGAGCGATCACGGCGTGGCCTGGGCACGGAGGCGGCAGGTCCCAGGGGAGCAGAGAGGAGCTGCCGTCTGGCCGCCCCTCAGCGTCTAGGAGACGGTACCAAGGACAAGGGAATCACCCCTGTGTCTAGACTGGCTCTTCCCAGGGTCTTAGAAGTGCTTTTAGGTACAAGGCAGCGAGTCTGCTGCTGGCTTATGTTGTGCCATCAGCACTTCTCTGCACGCACACACCTGTGAACGGACCCGCACCCTCTGCCCTCTAACCGGCCGCCTCCACTGCCGGGGCAGAGACTGGCTTGCTTTCCCCGAGCCTCTGGGTGGATGCTCGGGGCGGGGCCGGGGGCTTTGGCAGAGCTGGCTCACGTGGGCTTCACCTCTGACCACTTGTCACCCAGCACTGCTGCGGTGGCCGAGCTGGAGGTGAGCTAAGCTGGGTAGTGTGTGGGGCTTCACCCCGACGGGGACGCTCTGAGAGCCAGATGCTCAGCCGCTGTGAGCCCCTAACACTTACTGTCTGCCTGGGGTTTTGGGGGGCTTGTGTGGGATCTCCACAGGGCCACCCCAGCTCAGGGCTCTGCTTGGAGGACTCACAGGACTCAGCATGCGATCGTACTTGTGGCTCAGATTTATTCCAGCAAAAGGATACAAAGCGACACCAGCAAAGGGAAGAGGTGCACGGGGTGCCGTCCAGAAGGGACCAGGCGTGAGCTGCCAGGAGCCCCTCCCAGGGAAGTGCTGTCGTCCAGGGAAGCTCAGCCATCCCGGTGCCCAGGGCTTTTCCTGGGGGCTGGTCACGTGGGCACCCACTGCCCAGCAGGGCCGGAAATTCCAGACGCCAGAAGGAAGCGGCTCTTGCCGGCACGGTCTGGACACAGTGAGCCCCTCTGGTCAGTGAGGGGTGGTGGGACCCTGCAGCCGAGCCTCGTGCCCGCCCTAAGGAGAGTTGTTTGTGTGGGCACTTAGCTGCAGGAGCCGAGTGGCCAGGGGACACGCCACTGGGCTCTTTCTGGCCCTTCCTAGCTCAGCAGACATCACCGGCACTTAATCCTGAATCTTAATCTCTGACCTCCCCACCCCCCGAACCCCGCACAGTGGGTGCTCAGCAGATGTTCGTCAGGAAGGGAGGGAATGACGGAAGGTGCGGGGTGCTTCCAGAACACTCCTGGGGGCTGCTCCTCCACCCCGTGCACCTTGGCAGGAATCCCTCAGCCCCACGAAGCCCGGCTCTGGCCCGACCTCAGCTGGATGGGGAGTTTCAGACCACGCTCAACTCACCGGCGCCCTCTGCCTGGTGTGGGAGCCCTGAAGCAGGGCTTTAAAAGCCTTTTACTTTGCTTTCTCCACAGCTGAGTCCTGAACGCTGCCTGGCACACAGATGCTCAGAAGAGCCAGTCCCTCAAGCAGCCTCTGTGGTTAGAGGCAGGTGTGTCCCCATTGGCTCAGCTCGGACCCCAGCTTCCCTGGGGCCTGGGGGAGAAGGGAGCATCCCTTCAGGAACCAGAGATCCCGTGGGGTGGGGCTGTCCCGGGGAGAATTGTGCTCTGTGGGTATAACATCTGACCGTCCTCTGCGGTCAGCATGCCTGGGCTGATTTCTGCCTTGAGCTTTCGCCTCTTTGTTCCGGGAGGAGGGAGCGAGCAGCCCTGGGGACAGGAGTCGGGGGTGGGGAGGTGGCGGGTGAGTGGGCTGGTGGGGGAGGTCGGCAGCTGCAGGAGGTCTGGGCGGTCGTCATCTCTGCCGGCAGGAGACCTGCAATCCCATCTTCCCTGTTCCTCAGCCAGAGGCTGAAGCCACGGCCGGCCAGCGCTGGGCTCTGTCCTAGCTGGAGTGGGTGCTGCCGTCTGTTGCATGAGCTCGCAGGCCCGGGCCTCTCTCTGCCTCGCCATCTGCCCTCCAGCTTCTCCGTGGTCCCATTCCATGGGCTTTGGTGCCACGGGGCTCCTCTGGCCGCTTTGGACTGTTCCGCCCTGCAAGGGTGACCCCCCGCTGGGCCAGACCCCCACCCCCACCCCACCGCTGCTCCTTGGGACCAACTCTGGCCCTCCCAGCACGTGTGTCTGCCCGGGAGCCCGGGAGTTTGATGGGCTCCTCGGGGCGCTTCGGGCTACACAGAATCTTCTCTGCACGAGGGGCCTGGCTGAGGGCAACCTGCGGCGGGGCTGTGTCTGCCCAGAGGAAGGGGTATCTCCTCCTAGTTGTCACAGCGGTGTGTGTGGCCTAGCGGGGCAGGGGGACCCGGGCACAGCCGGGTGGCATTTGGATGGTGGTCTGTGGCCCGGATCCCGGGCTGCTCCTGCCGGCTCTGGTGCAGCCACAGCACTAAGGGTGCAAGAGGTAGGGGCCTTGGCGCTGCCGGGGGCTCTCAGAACTTTCCCTCAGCACTTGCCAGCCCCGGGGAGGCATGCCTTCAGTCCCGATGTTGCTGAGGGTGGTGACTGGGGGGGACCCACAAAGAGACGGGCAGGTCAAGCCTGGGCTGGTGACCACGGCCTTGAGGACTGGTTGTGAGGCTGACCAGTGTACCTGCGGGTCCAGGGGGCTGGGTGGGAGCTCATGCTGGCTTCACCACGAGGCCCAAGTTCTTTGCCTGTGCTGGGAGCTCTTCTCCTTGTCCATCTGCAAAGCTCTACTGAGTCTCCAAGAGCCACCCGATGTGACCTCCGCTGCGAAGGGACTTGCCCAGCCTGACTCTCACAGACAGAATTAGTGACTTTGAGAAGAAATGCACACTCATCCCCACCTTCCTGGCACAGCATCGTGCAGTAATGACGCAACCTGGGAAAGGCGCGGATGATGGGATTGAGGGAACCGTGTACGTGTGTGTGTGTACACTCGTGTGTGCCTGTGTGCGTGTATATGTGTGTTTACCTGCACACATGCAGGAAAACACACCCTTAGACTTAACGCAGATGCTGCCAGGCAATCACCCAGGGGCCTGTCGATTTTATCCTCTTATAATTACATTTTTTTTCCCGAAACAATTTCCAGTTAAATTTCTGTTTGACAAGGTACCAAGTGAAACCCATGTAACCCAGAAAATGACAGGAACACGTTTAATCTTTCCAATTTAACCTTTTCATCCTGACTTAACCTTTCCCTTCTTGACATAAATGGAGAAATTAGGGCTCTTGACTTATCGATTTAAGGAGATGGCAGAGGCGCTGCTTGGGAGAAAGAGCAGGGCATTTAGCTCCCCTGGGCCATGGAAAGAGGGTGCTCGGCGTTTGGGGTCTCAGACCCCTGAGAAGAGGCAACTCAGCCAAAAGCACAGCCCTGCTCGTGGCCCCATAGGACATGCGGGCAGTCTCCACGGAGGCCGCTTATGCACCGGGCGCAGCTCCGAGCACCAGGGAAGGGCCGGTTTATCTAACGCTCAGCAGATCCTAGGACGTGGGCACCGGAGTTGTCAGCAGTGTGTGTGGGGGGGAGGGAGGCGGGAAGTGTGCGTGAACCGCTCCCCTCCCGGCTGGCAGCAAGCCAGGCTGGGCTCCGGCTCCGTGGCTGCTCCCGTGGCTCCCGTGGCCCCCTGGAACACCCCTCCCCCCCGGAACACCCCTCCCCCCTGGAACACCCCTCCCCCTCCCCCAGCACAGCAGCACCCACGGGGCGGGCGAGGGATGCTGCCAGCCAAAGGTGGTTCTCCTTCAGGGTTGAAGGCTGGGTGAGCCAGTGGTCCACACGAATGAGGGCATGTGCACAGCAATTCACTAGAGGCCATGCTGGTGTCCTAGGGCTGCCCTGACAGCACCACAGGCTGGGAGGGCTGAGACAGCAGACAGTAATCTTTTCATATTCTGGAGCCAGAAGCCTGAGATCAAGGTGTCAGCAGGCCCACGCTGTCCCTGAGGGCTCCAGGGCAGGAGCCCTCCTGCCTCTTCCAGCTTCTCACGGTGGCTGGCAATTCTCACGTTCCTTGCCTTGTGGAAGCATCGCTTCGTCTTCACATGACCGTCTTTCCTCCGTGTCTGTGTCCAAATTTCCCTCCTCTTATAAGTACACCAGCTTTGGAAGAGTTTAATTTACCTAATTACATCTGCCAAGACCCTATTTCCAATTACTGTCCTATTCTGATGTTGCTGGTGGACCTGGATTTTGGGGGGACGCTGTTCAACCCAGTACACCAACCAACTACTCAGTCACCCCCGTCCTGGTCAGCCTGGCGGCCACAGCAGAGTACCACAGCTTACTCTGTGCCTTAAACAGCAGATGCTTATTTCTCATGGTCCTGGAGGCCAGATGTCCAAGATGAGGGTGCCAGCAGATTTGGCTCCCGGGAGGCCTTTGTTCCTGGCTTGTGCACGGCCGTCCTCTCACTGTGACCTCATGTGGCCTTTCCTTGGTGTGTGCCCATGGAGGGAGATCTCTGTCTTCCTCTTCCTGTGAGGGCACTAATCCTGTAACAGGAAGAGCATTTTGCATTCTCTTACAAGTCCGTCACTAAAGGGATGTCGCCTATAAGCTTAAATGACACATCATGGCCCACCTCTGGGAGCCCTGCCTCCCACGTAATGAGCATGAAGCTGAAATACCTTTGTTTAGCTCACAGGAAAAATCCTGACCAGGCCCACCGGTGAATGGCTGCAGGAAGGAAGAAATGAACGCATGCCCTCCGGAAGCTGATGCAGGAAGTGTTTGACTTTACTCCCTCCCTTTGTAGTATAAAAGGAGGCTGAATCCTAACTCAGGAGAGATGGCTCTCTGGGGCAGGAGCCCACCGTCTTCTCGGTTTGCTGGCCTTCTGAATAAAGTTGCTGTTCCTTGCTCCAGCACCTCATCTGCACCCCAACTGCTCATGTGAACAGCATGAGCTTAGACTCGGTAACAATCCCATCGTGAGGGCTCTGCCCTAATCTAACCCTAGCCATGCCCCAAAGCCCCACCCCCAAATGGCATCACACCGGGGGTTAGGGTGCCACATGTGGATAGTGGGGTCCCAAACCTGCAGCCCAGAGTGCTCGCTCACTGGCCCTCGGAGGAGGTAAGCAGGGGTCTCCTAGTGGGCATGGCCCAGACGCCAGCTTCTGTAGACGTTGCCTCCCTGATGGTACAGAAGGGACTGTCCAGTGATGGGGCTGAGGGAGAGGAGGACACGGAGGACTGGGGTGTCTCGAGGGGGTGAGGCAGGTCACCTGTTCAGCTCTCCGGACATCTGTGATGCCAAGGCTGTGATGTGTGGTCAACCTCATCGGGCATTGGACCACGGGTCTGAGTCTTTGGCGTGTGAATCAGCTTGGGGACCGCTTCCCTGCTCCCGTGGGTTTCCTGCGTTCCCATCCTCTGAGGGAGAGATCATGGTGGGTGCAGGATCTAGCCTCTCGACTGGCCTTTGTGGAAATCGGGGTGTGAGTGCAGACGTCTGGGGCCAGTGTGAGTGGGACCCTTTCCATCCGCCCTAGGGGCACGTGCAGTCAGGACGGGAGCTGCCTCCTCATCCTCACCACCCCGTCATCTCCTAGAGGTGGGGTCCTGGCCTGGGGTCTTACCTTTTGCATCTGTGAAATGGGGGTAAAATAATATCCACCTCCCAGTGTTGTGGTGAGGACGAAGAGTCAATTCCCGTTCAGAGAGAGTATTCAATGCAGCTATTTGTTGTTGTTATTACTTTCCCCACCATTTTCACACACTCCCCGTCTGCTAATGTCCTGTTCCTATAAATGGAATCATGCAATATGTCACCTTCTGTGTCTGGCTTATTTCACTGAGCATAATGTATCAGTGCTTCATTCCTTTTTATGGCCAAATAACGTTGGCTTGTGTGGGTACCACGTTTCATTTACCCTGTCAACGGTGGATGGATTTGGTGTTTGTTTCTACTTTTTAGTCACTTTGAATAATGCTGCTATGAACGTTCATATACAAGTTTTTATGTTGACATATTGTTCATTTCTCTTGGGTATATACCTAGGAGTAGTGTTTCTGGGTTATGTGGTAATTCGATGTACGACTTATTGAGGAATGGCCAAGGAGTTTTCCAAAGTGGCCTCCTCATTTCACATGCCCACCAGCCATGTGTGAGCATTCTGATTTCTCCACATCCTCACCAACGCTCACGATTATCTGAATTTTTTAAAATTGAAGTATAGTTGATTTACAATGTTGTGTTAGTTTCTGGTGTACAGCAAAGTGATTTAGTTATACATATATATGTACGTATATATATTCTTTTTCATATTCTTTTCCATTATGGTTTATTATAGGATAATGAATATAGTTCCCTGTGCTATACAGTAACACCTTGTTGTTTATCTATTGTATATATAATAGTTTGCATCTGCTAACACCAAACTGCCAATCCATCCCTCCTCCACCCCCTGCCCCTGCAACCACGAGTCTGTTCTCTATGTCTGTGAGTCTATTCTGTAGATGAGTTCATTTGTGTCATATTTTAGATTCCACATATGCGCGATATCATGTTTTACTTGTCTTTCTCTTTCTGACTTACTTCACTTAGTATGATAATCTCTAGGTCCATCCATGTAGTTGCAAATGGCACTATTTCATTCTTTTTTATGGCTGAGTAATATTCCATTGTATATAGGTACCACATCTTCTTTATCCATTCATCTGTCGATGGACATTTAGGTTGTTTCCATATCTTGGCAATTGTAAATAATGCTGCTATGAACACTGGGGTGCATGTATCTTTTTGAATTAGAGTTTTCTCCAGATATATGCCCGGGAGTGGGATTGCTGGATCATATGGCAACTCTATTTTTAGTTTTCTGAGGAACCTCCATGCTGTTCTCCATAGTGGCTGCACCAATTTATAGTCCCACCAACAGTGTAGGAGGGTTCCCTTTATTCCACACCCTCTCCAGCATTTGTTATTTGTAGACTTTTTAACGATGACCATTCTGAATGGTGTGAGGTGGTACCTCACTGTAGTTTTGATCTGCATTTCTCTAATAATTAGCGATGTTGAACATCTTTCCATGTGCCTGTGTCTTCTTTGGAGAAATGTCTATTTAGGTCTTCTGCCTATTTTTTGATTGGGCTGTTTGCTTTTTTTGTTGTTGTTGTTACCGAGTTGTATGAATATCTGAGTTCTTGATTCTAGCCATCCTAGTGGATGTGAAGTGGTATCTCACTGTGGTTTTGATTTGCATTCGCCTAATGGGCAAATCCATGATGAACTCATGTCAAATACCACAGAACACCCATGTGCTATGGTGTCTTAAGCATTCCATACATGAGTGTTTCTCTGCGTGGTGGGATTAAAGGTGATTTCATCTTTTAAAATCAACTTCATTTCTCAAGTTTTCTAAATTTAACATGCATTTATTTTGCAACAATATTTATTATTTTTCTAATGCTTATAAAAGACAATGAGAGATATTCTTTTTCATAAGGGTAGTCCCTGGAGGAAAACATTTATTTAAATTTATTTATTAAATTTATTAATTAGCTCAAATTCTCATAAGAACTGATGTCTTATGAGGTCAAATATTGGTTTGAGAAGGTGGATGATGGGAAGCACCAGAGAGAGAGCAGCAAGTACCAGCAGCTAGTGGGGGGGGGGGCTCCCTTCAGAAGGATCCAGGAGCTCACCTGTGTCTGTGACCGCCCACTTTCTTAGGTGACTACTCAATCCACACAATTATGTGTGATTCCCAACTTGGGGATCAATCTTATGTCCATGGCAACCTACGAATCCCCATGAGGACTCTTTCCCTTGGGATTTGTCCAGACCTTCTCTTCACCCAAGACAAGTATCTTCCCATCCTTACGTAGGGGGACCCCTGGCCCCTGCGAGCTCCTCTCTCTTCCACCCAGCTCCCCTGCCTGGAAGGAGGCAGAGTTGCTGGCCTCACTGACAGGGTCCAGAGAATGAGACTGATTCACAACTCACTCCATCCTTTGCCCTCTCCTTCAGCTTCTCGTGTTTGAAAGCAGACCATGGAGGCTGGAGGCCCCGCGTACATTTCTTTGCATCCTCGAGGGCAGCCTCTGTTGGGTACCATATCCAGGTGTCTGACAGCTGTGCTGAGGCCCCTGGCAGTGCCATTGGCACCACAGGGAGAGTTGATGCTCTTGTGTGTTTCCCAGGTGGCTGGAGGTGCCTGGGGGTGAGTGAGGAGACACTCCCCGTGGAGAACAGAGGCGGCAGGAAGGTGCCCAGGAAGCTGGCCGAGCCGTCTGCTTCCATTAATTGTGAGGTCCACCCGGCTGCATGAATCAGTCACACGACAACTATGCTGGGATGAAAGACAGGTTTCACTCGGCCGTCACCATCACAACCAGAGTGCTTTTTATGCTCAACTTCCTGAGACGCTGTGACCCAGCAGAGCTCACTGCTGCTTCGGTGACAAGATGCTCATCGTCTGCAGGAAACAGAGGAAATGAAATGCATGCAGCAAAGGACAGCGGTTCAGCTGGGAGAATTGTTCCATGTAGTGTGCAGGGGTGTTTGTGAAAGAATACATCAAACTCTCCCTTAGGTAGTTTTTAAAACTAGGAGACAAGCATCTATGCCACTTTCCAAAGTGATTCTTGCACAGGTAAGCTGGGATAATTTCTCTGAAACATGACACAGACTCATGGTTTAGTCAGGTTTGGGGGATGGAGCATGGGGTCTGTCCTGAGTCCCTGGTCCCCCGTCTCCTCTGGTGAGGATGGAGCCTGGTGTGCCCGCTCGCAGCAACCCTCACGCATGGGAGATGTGTGAGCTACACACATCAACTGGGCTCTGGACTTCCAAACCGCGACAGAGTTCAAACCGCCTGAGGGAAGGAACCTGCAGCTGACTTTTATTCACTTCTTTTCTCCACGCTGCCATTTGGAAGCAAGTCGGCAACTTTATGTTATTTTACACCAGATATTGCTGTCACTTGCAGGAAATTAACCTCAGCCTGGTGTTGGCAGCCCCAACACAGGGGATGTGCCCCAGATTCCTGCTTCAAACCCTGAAGGACGTCACAGTACCTGCTGTTTGAAGCCTTGCCCTGGGTGTATGTTTGGCGAGGAGCGGGGTGGTGGGGGGAGTGTACCAACAGCGGGCCAAGGGGCTCCCTTCAGAAGGATCCAGGAGCTCACCTGTGTTTGTGACCGTCCACTTTCTTAGCTGACTACTCAATCCACACAATTATGTCTGATTCTCAACGTGGGGACCAATCTTATGTCCACGGCAACCTAAGAATCCCCATCCAGGACTCTTTCCCTTGGGAGTTGTCAGGACATTCTCTTCACCCAAGACAATCAGCTTCCCATCCTTCTGTAGGGGGTGGGCCTGACCCCCTGCAAGGTGTTCCTCTCTCCTCAGCTTGGCTCCCCTGCCTGGACACTGACAGACAGAGGTCAGGGGTCGGGGCTAACCAAGAACTCGAGAAGCCCGCCGCGTTCCTCTTGGCTACTCACCTCTGAGAACAGAGCAGTAGCCAAGGCTGATCCTTGGTGTCCAGGGAGGGACTGCAGATGTGTGGGAACCTGGGGGCCTAGAACCACCTGCTGCTCCTCGTGTCTGCGGGGGTCCCTGGACTCTTTTTGGAAGAAGAACTTTTACTCTGTGTGTTGGCAACTGGGGTTCTGTTGGCTGTGGTCTCCAGACTGGGGGTAGAACTCAGCATGTGCCTCTTTCAGTGTGTTCCAGATCCTTCAGGGTCCCAAGTGGAGCTAAGGGGTGATTCTGCCATGAAGGCGTATCTCCATCTGTCCCCACGGGAGTGACCCTGGCTGTGTAGACACTAGCCTCCTGGGTGTGGAGGGGGAAGTTCTCATGTCTGAGCGGGGGCCTGTTGCTGAGGATGCATCCCATTAGGCGGGTTCTAGTTCAGTCTGGCTGGTGTAGAGACCACGGTCTCTGTTTTGGGCTGAATTGTGCTCCCTCAAAAGATAAGCTGAAGTCCTAACTCCTGGAATCCGTGGACGTGCTTTTATTTGGAAATAGGTCTTTGCAGATGTCGTCAAGTTAAGATGAGTTCATACTGGATTACGGTGGGTCTTAATCCAATGGCTGGTCTCCTTGTAAGAAGAGAGAAAGGTAGACAGAGGCACACAGAGAGGAGAATGCCATGTTAAGACAGAGGCAGCAATTGGAGAGACCTGGAGCGATGCGTCAATCAGCTAAGGGTTGCCGGCGACCATCAGAGGCCATGGAGGGGCGTGGAGAGGAGTCTCCTCTAGAGCTTCCAGAAGGACCCAGCCCTGCTGCACCTTGATTTTGGACCTATAGCCTCTAGAATAGTGAAAAAATAAGTTCTTGTTGTTTTAAGCCATGCAGTTTGTGGTATTCTGTTACAGAAGCCCTAGGACTTCATAGCCCTCTTCCAGACGTTGCTAGCCAGGTCTGAGGCTGCCCCCAAAGGCCTGAGAGGCAGGGCTGTTTCTGGTTTGGGGCTCTTTCCCACCTCCTCCCCGTCCCTGTTCTTGGCCATATTGATGGCTGAAACATAGTATCTCCTTTTTTTTTTTTTTTAATCTTCATTTCATTGATTACTATTTAAACATCTTCTTATATATACTGGTCAGTTGAATTTCTATATCTGAGTTGCCTATTTAGATTTGTTATCTGTTTGTAAATTCTTTTTCTCATTGTTCAGAAGCTCTGTAAGGTTAAGGTTGTACAATGTGTTGATGCGATACACTCACACACTACAACTTATATACTGAGTTGATTTGTGTGTGGTGTGGTATAAAACAGGAGTCCAGTTTCATTCTTTTGCACGTAGCTGACCAGTCTTCCCAGCACCATTTATGGAAGAGACTATCCTGTCCCCATTGTAATTTCTTGGCTTCTTTGTCATAAATCAATTGACCATGTACGTGTAAATTAAATTTTAAAGGAGACAAATTAGAATGCTTTTTCCTTTTACATATATATATATTTTAGAAAGGCTTTTCTACTCCAATACCTTAAACATCATTCTCCTATACATTTTTTTTTTTTAACATCTTTATTGAAGTATAATTGCTTTACAATGGTGTGTTAGTTTCTGCTTTAAAACAAAGTGAATCAGTTATACATATACATAGGTTCCCATGTCTCTTCCCTCTTGCATCTCCCTCCCTCCCACCCTCCCTATCCCACCCCTCTAGGTGGTCACAAAGCACCGAGCTGATCTCCCTGTGCTATGCGGCTGCTTCCCACTAGCTATCTATTTTACATTTGGTAGTGTATATATGTCCATGACACTCTCTCACCCTGTCACATCTCACCCCTCCCCCTCCCCATATCCTCAAGTCCATTCTCTAGTAGGTCTGTGTCTTTATTCCCATCTTGCCACTAGGTTCTTCATGACCTTTTTTTTTTTTTTTTTTCCTTAGATTCCATATATATGTGTTAGCATACTGTATTTGTTTTTCTCTTTCTGACTTCCTTCACTCTATATGACAGACTCTAACTCCATCCACCTCATTACAAATACCTCCATTTCATTTCTTTTTATGGCTGAGTAATATTCCATTGTATATATGTGCCACATCTTCTTTATCCATTCATCTGATGATGGACACTTTGGTTGCTTCCATGTCCTGGCTATTGTAAATAGAGCTGCAATGAACATTTTGGTACATGACTCTTTTTGAATTATGGTTTTCTCAGGGTATATGCCCAGTAGTGGGATTGCTGGGTCGTATGGTAGTTCTATTTTTAGTTTTTTAAGGAACCTCCATACTGTTCTCCATAGTGGCTGTATCAATTTACATTCCCACCAACAGTGCAAGAGGGTTCCCTTTTCTCCACACCCTCTCCAGCACTTATTGTTTCTAGATTTTTTGATGATGGCCATTCTGACCGGTGTGAGATGATACCTCATTGTAGTTTTGATTTGCATTTCTCTAATGATTAATGATGTTGAGCATTCTTTCATGTGTTTGTTGGCCATCTGTATATCTTCTTTGGAGAAATGTCTATTTAGGTCTTCTGTCCATTTTTGGATTGGGTTGTTTGTTTTTTTGTTATTGAGCTGCATGAGCTGCTTGTAAATCTTGGAGATTCTTTTTTTTTCTTATTTTCATAGTTTTGTGTTTTATATTTAGGACTTTAATCGATGTGAAACATTTTTTTTTAATTTGCTTATTTTATTGAAATATTCTTGATATACAGTGTTGTGTTAGTTTCAGCTGTGAATGTTGTAATGTAGGAATTTACCATTTCCCCCCCAATAGCTTGCTAATTTTGCACAAACCATTCATTACCTGTCCACAATTCCTTTCTTCCCTTCCTTCCCCCAATTTGAGGTAACAGCTTTCACACAGACAGTGCACTAGAGTATAAGCCCCAGGAAGGAAGGGATTGTGTCTATTTTGTTCACTGCTGTATTCCCAATGCCAAAAACACAGTGGCTGTCAATTTTTATTATTATTTATTCTTGAATGAACAAATAGATGAGTTTCTGGGCTTTATCTGTTCTGCTGAGATACGCAGCTTCCCCTGAGTCCACGCATCACTAAATAAATTTGTAATTTTTTAGGCAGAGCATATATGGTAGAGCAAAACTCCCATCTCCATTCCTCTTTTTAAAGGTCCTGACTATTTTTACACAATTACCCTTCCATTGTACTTTTTTTTTTTAATAGATCTTTATTGGAGTATAATTGCCTCACAATACCGTGTTAGTTTCTGTTGCACAACCAAGCGAATCAGCCATATGCATACACATGTCCCCATACCCCCCTCCTTCTTGAGCCTCCCCCCCATCCTTCCTCTCCCACCCCTCTAGGTCATTGCAAAGCACTGAGCTGATCCCCCTGTGCTACCCACCAGCCAACCATTTTACATTCAGTAGTGTATATATGTCGATGGTACTCTCACTTCGCCCCAGCTTCCCCCTCCCACCCCACGTCCTCAAGTCCATTCTCTATGTCTACCTCTTTATTCCTGTCCTGCAATTAGGTTCATCAGTACCATTTTTGTTTTTTTTGGATTCCATATATATGCTTTAGCATACGGTATTTGTTTTTCTCTTTCTGGCTTACTTCACTCTGTATGACAGACTCTAAGTCCATCCACCTCACTACAGATAACTCAGTTTCGTTTCTGTTTATGGCTGAGTAATATTCCATTGTATATATGTGCCACATCTTCTTTATCCATTCATCTGTCGATGGACATTTAGGTTGGTTCCATGTCCTGGCTATTGTAAATAGTGCTGCAATGAACACTGCGGTGCATGTGTCTTTTTGAATTATGGTTTTCTCAGGGTATATGCCCAGTAGTGGGATTGCTGGGTCATATGGTAGTTCTATTTTTAGTTTTTTAAGGAACCTCCATACTGTTCTCCATAGTGGCTGTATCAATTTACATTACCACCAACAGCATAGGAGGGTTCCCTTTTCACCACACCCTTTCCAGCATTTATTGTTTCTAGGTTTTTTGATAATGGCCATTCTGGCCAGTGTGAGGTGATACCTCATTGTAGTTTTGATTTGCATTTCTCTAATAATTAGTGATGTTGAACATCTTTTCATGTTTTAAGTGTAGGGTTAGATTTTTATTTGAGATTTTTCTTGTTTCTTGAGGTGAGATTGAATTGCTATAAACTTCCCTCTTAGAACTGCTTTCACTGCATCCCATAGGTTTTGGGTCATCGGGTTTTCATTGTCATTTGTTTCTATGATTTTTAAATTTCTTACTTATTTCTTCAGTGATCTCTTGGTTATTTAGTAGTGCACTGTTTAAGCACCATGTATTTGTGTTTTTTACAGTTTTTTCCTGTAATTGATTTCCAATCTTATAGTGTTGTGTTCAGAAAAGATGCTTGATACAATTTCAATTTTCTTAAATTTTCTGAGGCTTGATTTGTGACCCAAAATGTGATCTATCCTGGAGAATGTTCCGTGTGCACTTGAGAAGAAAGTGTACTCTGCCACTTTTGGGTAGAATGTTCTATAAATATCAATTAGATCCATCTGGTCTATTGTGTCATTTAAAGGTTGTGTTTCCTTATTTATTTTCTGTTTGGATGATCTGTCCATTGGTGTAGGTGGAGTGTTAAAGTCCCCCACTATTATTGTGTTACTGTCGATTTCTCCTTTCATGGTTGTTAGCATTGGCCTTATGTATTGAGGTGCTCCTATGTTGGGTGCATAAACATCTGTAATTGTTATATCTTCTTCTTGGATTGACCCTTTGATCATTATGTAGTGTCCCTCCTTATCTCTTGTAACATTCTTTATTTTAAAGTCTATTTTATCTGATACAACTATTGCTACTCCAGCTTTCTTTCGATTTCCATTTGCATGGAATATCTTTTTCCAGCCCTTCACTTTCAGTCTATATGTGTCCCTAGGTCTGAAGTGGGTCTCTTGTAGACAGCATATATATGGGTCTTGTTTTTGTATCCATTCAGCCAATCTGTGTCTTTTGGTTGGGGCATTTAATCCACTTACATTAAGGTTATTATCGATATGTATGTTCCTATTACCATTTTCTTAATTGTTTTGTGTTTGTGGGTCTTTTTCTTCTCTTCTGTTTCCCACTTAGAGAAGTTTCTTTAGCATTTGTTGTAAAGCTGGTTTGGTGGTGCTGAATTCTCTTAGCTTTTGCTTGTCTGTAAAACTTTTGACTTCTCCATCGAATCTGAATGAGATCCTTGCTGGGTATAGTAATCTTGGTTGTAGGTTTTTCTCTTTCATCACTTTAAGCATATCCTGCCACTCCCTTCTGGCCTGCAGAGTTTCCACTGAAAAATCAGCTGATAACCTTATGGGGATTCCTTTGTATGTTTTTTTTTTTTTCCCTTGCTGATTTTACTATTTTTTCTTTGATTTTAATTTTTATTAGTTTGATTAATATGTGTCTTGGTGTGTTTCTCGTAGGGTTTATCCTGTATGGGACTCCCTGTGCTTCTTGGACTTGGGTGACTATTTCCAATACCTTGGTAGGGAAGTTTTCCACTATAATCTCTTCAACTATTTTCTCAGACACTTTCTTTCTCTCTTCTTCTTCTGGGACCCCTATTATTTGAATGCTGGTGCGTTTAGTGTTGTCCCAGAGGTCTCTTAGGCTGTCTTCAGTTCTTTCCATTATTTTCTCTTTATTCTGCTCCTCGGCAGTTATTTCCACCATTTTGTCTTCCAGCTCACTTATTCGTTCTTCTGCCTCAGTTATTCTGTTATTGATTCCTTCTAGTGTATTTTTCATTTCAGTTATCGTGTTGTTCACCACTGTTTGTTCTTTAGTTCTTCTAGATCTTGTTAAACATTTCTTGTATTTTCTCAATCCGTGCTTCCATTCTATTTCTGAGATTCTGGATCATCTTTATTATCATTACTTTGAATTCTTTTTCAGGTAGATTGCCTATTTCATCTTCATTTATTTGGCCTTGTAGGTTTTTACCTTGCTCATTCATCTGTGACATATTTTTTTGCCATCTATTTTTTTTTTTTATGAGTCGGATTATGTTTCTGTTTTACTGGTTGTTTGACCTGAGGCTTCCAACACTGGAGTTTGTAGGCTATTGGGTAGAGCTGGGCCTTGGTGCTGAGATGAGGATCTCTGTGAGACCTCACTCTGACGAATATTCCCTGGGGTCTGAGGTTCTCTGTTAGTCCAGTGGTTCGTACTTGGAGCTCCCACCACAGGAGCCTCCTCCTGACCCTGGGCTCATGAACCAAGATCTTGCAAGCCACGTGGGGTGGCAAAAAAAAAAAAGAGAGAGAACAATAGCATAGTAAAAAATAAAATTAGACTAGGAAACTAACAGGTATGTTAGAAAGAATATAAAAATAAAAATATAGATGAATCAACAACTGGAAGGTACATCAGTACCATAATAGTAAAAAAGAGGAGTAGGGGCTTCCCTGGTGGTGCAGTGGTTAAGAATCTGCCTGCCAATGCAGGGGACATGGGCTCGAGCCCTGGGCCGGGAAGATCCTACGTGCCATGGAGCAACTAAGCCTGTGAGCCACAACTACTGAGCCTGTGCTCTAGAGCCCACGAGCCACAACTACTGAAGCCCATGTGCCTAGAGCCCATGCTCCGCAACAAGAGAAGCCACCACAATGAGAAGCCCGTGCACTGCAATGAAGAGTAGCTCCCACTCGCTGCAACTAGAGAAAGCCCAAGCACAGCAACTAAGACCCAATGCAGCCAAAAATAAATAAATAAATAAATAAATTTAAAAAAAGAAAAGAGGAGGGAGGAAAAGAAAAAAAAGGGCGGGGGGAGACCTTGGCTGTGGAGGGAGTGGCCTAAGCAAGGGTGCGGTTTGGGTGGTGGGCGGGGCCAATGCTCAGGACCCACAGGGCTGGAAGAGGCCTGGGGGCTGTGTAGGGAGGGGCTTAGGCTTAACGAACAGAAGGGGCCCTGGCGTGCCCCCCACCACTGGTCTCAGAAGGCAGGGGACCTCACCTGGGAGCCCAGCAGGCTTCCCGTGCCTGAGTGGACGGTGCAATCGCTCTCTGCTCCTCTCCCACTCCTCCTGGAGGGCCCCTCCACCTGCCTCTCCTGTTCTCCCCTCGGCCTCCTTCCTATGCCCCCAAGGAACCATGTGGTCTGGAGGGTGCTTTGGAGGGCAGGGGACTGGCCTGGGAACCCAGCAGGCTTCCCCTGCCTGAGGGGATGGCGCAATCGCTCTCTTCTCCTCTCCCACTCCTCCTGGACGGCCCCTCCCATCTGCCTCTCCTGATCTCCCTGGTCTCCCTCCTCTGCCCCCAGGACCCACGCTACCTGGAAGGGGCTTTGGAGGTGGGGGGTACCGACCTGGGAGCTCAGCAGGCTCCCCGGCCTGCGTGGGCCAGGCGATTCCCTCTGCCCCTCCGCCACTCTTCCTGGGGAGTCCCTCCCACCTGCCTCTCCTGATCTCCCCAGCCTCACGGGCACCGATCCTGTCTGGCCTCCACTTCTCATCCCCCCTCAGTCCCCCTACATCCTACTGGTTCACTCTGGGGTTCCTCCCGTCTCCTTGGGCATCAGAGTCCCCCACCAGTGGCTGGCAGGCGCCCTAGTTGTGGGGAGACCTAACTCTGCATCTTCCCACACCGCCGTCTTGACTCCGCCTCCCATTATACTCTTACACTCAGCTTGTTCAGTTGCTTTAAAACCTTTGCACTGTTGGGTCTTTTCATTCGTGAACAGTCCATCCCATAATATATTCTGGTCTTTCAAAAATGTCTGTCAGTAAGGTCTTATGGTGTTCTCTGTAGAAATCGTACCCATTTCTTGTTAAGTGTATTTGTAGATTCATTGTTTTAATTTTTATTAGGCAAGAGACCTGTTCTTTTCTATTACACACCTAATTGGTTTTTTAAAGTGTATAGAAAAGTTGATATTTAAAAAAATGTTGATCTTGACTAGGACTCTCTTTATAGCTATTGTTTCAAATACGATGATCTATTTAAATGCTATTTTCTAAGGGAAGTTGTGCAGATTTTACAAAGTAGTGGAACCCCAAACAGTCAGGCTTGCACACGTGGTGAAGGAGTTGCATTGTTCAAAGCTGTAGGGCGAATGCAGGAAGCAGAGGGACTGCTTTTTGGAGAGAGGGGCTGGATGAGATGGGGGTTCACACTGGGAGACTGTGGCATAAATGTGTCCTCTGACGCCTGGTTCTCAGACGGGTGGGGGTGGGTAGTGGAGGGAGCCGGGCACCCTGGGAGCAGGGAGATCAAGGTCCCCTCCAAAAGAGGAAGCTGGAAGCTGGGTGAAGTCCCATCGGGTGATGGACTCCAGCTGTTCTGAAACACCCCGGTTGGTGGCTGTGTCTGTCCAGGGCTCCAGAAGAGCTAAAAAGCAGGAGGCTGACCAGTGCTGTGGTCCGCGTCTTAGAGATGGGGAGAGCCAGGCTGAGAGAGGGCGCATCGCCTGTCCAGGGCAGCTGGGGGCGAACTCCGCAGCGCCTGAGCGCAACGTGCCTGCCACTGTCCGCACTCTGGGCCCCCTGCGCACACAGACCCTGCACCTGGTCACCATCGGAGTCCAGCTTTAAGGCTGCACCTCTCAGCTTTTGTTCAGTATGAAGAATCCCTGGAGCACTTTCTAAAAATGCAGACTTGCTTTTTTGATTATAGAGACACCAATTCTGTGGGTCTGGGGGTAAAGCCCAGAGCTCTTCATTTCTAAAACACAACCCAGGTGATTTTGAGGATGGCACTTTAAGAAATACTGGGTTGGGGCTTCCCTGGTGGCGCAGTGGTTGAGAATCTGCCTGCCAATGCAGGGCACACGGGTTCGAGCCCTGGTCTGGGAAGATCCCACATGCCGCGGAGCGACTAGGCCCGTGAGCCACAATTACTGAGCCTGCGTGTCTGGAGCCCGTGCTCCGCAACAAGAGAGGCGGCGATAGTGAGAGGCCCGCGCACCGCGATGAAGAGTGGCCCCCACTTGCCACAACTGGAGAAAGTCCTCGCACAGAAACGAAGACCCAACACAGCCATAAATAAAAAAAAAAAAAAAAAAAAAAAAAAAAAAAGAACCTATGAAAAAAAAAAAGAAATACTGGGTTAATTTGCATTCTCTTTGACAATTTAAAAGTGGATTCTTAATTTGGCAGGTTAAATTGAAAGATAAGACAGATATGGCACATTAACCAAAAGATGCCTTATGTTTCAGAGAATTGCTATCTGGTTCATCTGAGCTGTGATAATAGTGATGCCACAAATGACAGGAATGAAATAAAGCACCTAGTGTGTGCAAGGGGGGATTTACAAAGACTGTAATAGATGTATAATTTGCCTACTTAGTAGTTGCCAAAAAGTGAGTTGACTTATAATAGGGCAATTTAAAAAATACCATGGAAAGAGGCAATGAGTAAGGGATGCCAGGTGCCCACAGTGAGTGGGGCTTAAAATCAGTTTTCTATCTCTTTGCACCACTCCACCCACCCACCCACTAACTCTAGGCCATGGCAGAGTATGGGCTCCTGTGGAGGGCAGAGCCAGGGTGCGTGTGTGTGTATGTATGGTGTGGTTTGGGTGTGTGGTATGTGTGTTTGTGGGGGGTATGTATGGTGTGTGTGTGTGTGTGTGTGTGTGTCTGTGTTTGAGGTATGCCAGGGCCCACGGATTATGCTAACAAGTGTCATCCGGGCTTGTCTAGAGACACTCAATGGCCATTTTCATCTTGGCTACATGCCAGTTGCTTCTGGTCTTAAAAAAAATCAAAGAGAATTACATAAACATTCCATACACAGCATAAATTATGGATGATTATTCAAATTTCTGCTTCTGAATGGAAAATAGTGAATATAAAGCACTGCAAAGAAGAGGCTGAGTGATGAGACAGATGTCTTGGAACAATCTAGAAAGCAGGTAAGAGCGGGTTGGAAAGCTGCCTGTAGCCATGGGAGGATGAAATGGTGGAGTCAGAGGTCCCCCGGCATCAAACAGTCCGGCCTCGCCCCCCAACCCTGCCTGTGCGCGTCTGTGTGCTCACCTGGGGTGGAGAAGGACACCTGCCTGGGAAGGTGTCTCCCCGCCTTCTGACCCGAGCCCCTCCTGCTGCAGTGAGAGCCCCCAGCCCACCTGCACACGTCACATACTTAACTGAAGATGCAGGGCTTTCTTCTCAAAAGTGCTGCTCCTGAGGGCGTGCGTTGGTGGTCGTGAGGGTTCCGGGAACCAGACACTCTGGGTAGAGATTTTGACATCTGCAGAGATGAGTGGGCAGCCCCACCCATCCTGCACCGCCTAGAGCATCACACAGGGGAAAATCCACGTGGAGACTTCTCCGAGGACCAGAGGTCTGCTGTTGACACCTTAGAATTTGTTTTCTCAGAGTGTTTGGGATTGGGCTAAATTGAAACATGGAACGTTCAAGTAACCATTATTCGCTACAATAGAACTGCGCGTGTCCTACTCAACTAAATTCTCAAAGGCCAAAATTTAAATATGATTAACTATTACCATTTTCTTAATTGTTTTGGGTTTGTTTTTGTGGGTCTTTTTCTTCTGTGTTTCCCGCCTAGAGAGTTCCTTCAGCATTTGTTGTAAAGCTGGTTTGGTGGTGCTGAATTCTCTTAGCTTTTGCTTGTCTGAAAAGCTTTTGATTTCTCCTTTGAATCTGAATGAGATCCTTGCTGGGTAGAGTAATCCTGGTTGTAGGTTTTTCTCTCTCATCACTTTAAGTATATCCTGCTATTCCCTTCTGGCTTGTAGAGTTTCTGCTGAAAAATCAGCTGATAACCTTATGGAGATTCCTTTGTATGTTATTTTTTGCTTTTCCCTTGCTGCTTTTACTATTTTTTTCTTTGGATTTAATTTTCGTTAGTTTGATTAAAGTGTGTCTTGGTGTGTTTCTCCTGGAGTTTCTCCTGTATGGGACTCCCTGCACTTCTTGGACTTGGTGACTACTTCCTTTTCCATGTTAGAGAAGTTTTCCACTATAATCTCTTCAAATATTTTCTCAGACCCTTTCTTTTTCTCTTCTTCTTCTGGGACCCCTATAATTCGAATGTTGGTGCGTTTAGTGTTGTCCCAGAGGTCTCTTAGGCTGTCTTCAATTCTTTTCACTCTTTTTTTCTTTATTCTGCTCAACATCAAAAAAAATCTAGAAGCAATAAATACTGGAGAGGGTGTGGAGAAAAGGGAACCCTCTTGCGCTGTTGGTGGGAATGTAAATGGATACAGCCACTATGGAGAACAGTATGGAGGTTCCTTAAAAAACTAAAAATAGAACTACCATACGACCCAGCAATCCCACTACTGGGCATATACCCTGAGAAAACTATAATTCAAAAGGACACACATACCCCAATGTTCACTGCAGCACTGTTTACAATAGCCCGGACATGGAAGCAACCTAAATGTCCAACGACAGATGAATGGATAAAGAAGATGTGGTACATATATACAATGGAGTATTACTCAGCCATAAAAAGGAACAAAATTGGGCCATTTGTAGAGATGTGGATGGACCTAGAGTCTGTCATACAGACTGAGGTAAGCCAGAAAGAGAAAAACAAATATTGTTGTTAACGCATATATGTGGCATCTAGAAAAGGCATGCTGGGTGAAAAGGGGCAGGAGCTGCCCACCTCTGCTACATTGTTGAATGTAAGGCAAGCATGACCAATTTTCCACTTTTTAAAGACAGCCTGAAATCTGGAATTTTGTGAGACATTTTCTAATTTTTATGTGTCAGAAACTATAGGCATATTTTGTTTTATTGTGTTTTGCTTTATTGCAGTCCACAGACACTGTGTTTTTTACAGATTGAAGGTTTGTGGCAACCCTGCGTTGAGCAAGTCTATTAATGCCATTTTCCCAATAGCATTATTTTAAATTAAGGTACGTGCATTTTCTTTTTTAGACATGATGCTATCGCACACTCAATAGACTACAGAAGAGTGTGAACATAACTTTTATAAGCACTGGGAAACCAAAACATTCCTGTGACTCACTTTATTGCCATATTCACTGTTGCGGTGGTCTGGAACCGAACCTGCCACATCTCTGAGGTCTGCCTGTAATTAGAACATTTGTAGACCCTTGGCAAGCCAAGCAAAGCAGAATAGCAGCTCAGACTTGGACCCAGGATTATAATTTACCATGTTTGTTCTTGGGTTATCGTGGAAAACCTTAACAATTTGAGCCATCAATTCAGTGGGTTGCAGGTGAGAAAATGAGATGGTTAGGATAATCTATCACCACTCCTGGCAAAGTGAGTTCAGTCCACGGTGGACCAATGGCAGGTCTGAGCATCATCTCATAGGTGGAGGACACTTCATCGTCACAATATGATGTGCAATCGTTTACCATCGGAAGACCTCCCAAGGAAGCCCATGAGTCAGGCTTCCCTGGCCTCTCCCAGGGACCCCCTGCTGGTGGTGGAACAGGTATTGTATAAAGAAAGGTGATTCCCTAAAAATAAGACATCCCTCACTAAATACAAGAGCTTTCATGCTCTCAGGGTGGGTTTGATCAACATACACCAGTTATTTTCAATGGGGACGATTCCCCCCACCCAGGGGCATTTGGCAATGTCTGGAGGTATTTTTGGTTGTTACAACTGGGGGGCTGCTCTTGGCATCTCACAGGTGGAGGCCAGGGGTGCCGCTAAACACCCTGCAATGTGCAGGGCAGACCTCTACCACAGAGAATGATCTGAACCCAAATTCCAGTGGTGCCCAGGTCGAGCAGCCCCAATCTAGAGCTATGACCTGGATTGCCATGGTAATAAAGCCAGGTGCAGAAGTGACACATAGGTCTGTGTTCTACTCAGTGAGTGCAGTGACATTGAGCATGGTTGGCGGGCTCTAGAGAGTCAGTTTAATTCACTAATTCTTAACCTCTTTTGAGGAACAATGTTGCCTTTGATGTGTTCACAGCCCATCAGGAAAGCTGGGACAGCTGCTACATCCTGGTACCCAGGGGCTCGCACTCCTGCCCGGGGGGAGGCGGACCCACAGAGGAGGGAGTACCACGTGGCTGGGGTCGGGGATCTGGCCTCTTGAGCAGTTTTGGAATTTTAATTCATTCATTTAATTTAATGAAAATGTCCACTGTTTCAAAGGATTTGCTTAAACTTTATATGTGAAAGCAATGACTTGCAGGGAGCAATGGTTGAAAGTGAGAGCATCAGTGACAGGATGAGTAGCAAGTTGCTTCGTACATGTGTCGGTGGAACGCTGGGGGAGAAACTTCAGGTCTCTCTGGCCCCAGGTGCCACTAGGGGCGTGGCCACCACCGAGTTCTGCGTGCAGGACTTTGATCAGTGCTGTGCATAATAGAACAGACCGTGGAGAGGAGAAAAGACATCTCACTCTGTCTCATTTTTCCATCCCTATTGAGTTTATAGTATAAGAAATAACACTTTTTCTTGGACTTATACACTGTCAATGAGACAAGAAAGTCATTTGAGGGAAATGTACTAGAAAAGAGAATTTCATTCACTTCCCCAAGAGAATCACTGTGTGTGTGTGTGTGTGTGTGTGTGTGTGCGCGCGCGCAAGTGTCTGCACAGATTAAAGAAGTGAAAGAAATAAAAATCTTTATGTTGGAGCTTCAAACAAGCCAAGTATGACCTGTTTAATCCCAGGCTACTTGTAAAACAGTGTTTGGGGGAATTCCCTGGTGGTCCAGTGGTTAGGACTCCGGGCTTTCCCTGCTGAGGGCCCGGGTTCAATCCCTGATCGGAGAACTAAGATCCCACAAGCCGCATGGCTCAGCCAAAAAAAAAAAAAAAAAGAAAAGAAAAAATAAAAAAGAAAAATAGCTTCATCTTATTAAAAAAACAAACAAAAAATAAAACAAACAAACCAGCGTTTGGGATCCACAATACTGGTTCCCTGCAACTGGGGAGTAAACATCAATCAATACAGCTGATCAAGTTATCAGCCATTTGCTACTGACATCAGCTTAAATCCTTCTTCTGATTGTAAACGTGATGTACATGTTCATAATAGCGCAGTTGGAAAATATAGAACACTATAAAGATTATCAAACCTCCTAGAAGTCCAACATGCATTGACAACCACTGTTAACCGTTGGTCTATTTTAGGGCGTGGCTCAGTAAACTATGGCCCGTTGGCCACATCTAGCCTGCTGCTTGTTTTTATAAATAAAGTTTTATTGGGATGCAGCTACACATATTTGCTTACATATTTTCCAGGGCTCTTTTCGAGCTGTGGTGGCAGAGCTGAGTGGTGGTGACAGATACTGCACACCCAGCAAAGCTTAAGTTATTTACTATGTGGCCCTCTATAGGAAAAAAGTTTGGCCACCCCTGCTTAGGGCAGTCTCTATCTTGGGGGTGTGTGTGAGTGCACATGTGACAGACACGTTGAGTTGGAGACGAGGAACCAGGAACTCGTTTCAAGATTTCTGGGGACATCTGAGCTGAGTTTTGGCCATGCTGGGTGTGAGGTAGGCGCCCCGGAGAGAGCTGGGGAGATACTCCTGGGGAGTGGAGCGAGGAGAGTGGTGCGGGAGGGCATGGAGTGTCCCAGTAGTGGTGGAAGCTGGGGGCGTGAATGAGGATGGACCTTCGGAGTGAAAGGAAAGACCAGTGATGGGCTACGGGGTTTCGATGTGGTGAGCTATTCTTGTGCAGGAGTTGGGTCTGAGAGGAAGGGGACAGGGAGCCCTACCCCCGGGAGGCGAGTGTCACCAGCAGCGATAAATGCTGCAGAGAAGGCAACTGAGCTGAGTGTGCAGGGGCCACGGGACTGGAAATCAGCAGGTGGTTAGTGAGTTGTGTGCTCACACATGCTACACAGAAATGCCTGCCAGATGGCGGTGAGGAGCAGGGTGCACAGATGAGGAGGTGGTAGGGAGGAGCCAGAATGTTCTGGAAGACAGTACGTGTTCCGTGGAATAAAAAAGTGTGCCGAACAAGTGTGTGCCCAAAGCATAAAAATCCACCCGTAAAAGATTTCTTCCATGGGGCTAAATTCATTTCTGTAATGATACTAGCCCCTGATTTGGTGGCATTAGCTACTGGAAGGTTCCTTTTCCATTACTTTAATATCGATCTGAGTGTAGTCTTGTCAATGATTTACAGATCTATTTTGAATCAAGATGCTGCTTTGTATATGTAAGGAATTTTAATATGGTGTTATTCATTGATTTACATATAGGTTCTGTTGCCTCAATGTGCATATAAATAAAATCTATATTTTTAATTGCCATAAAGAATCACAAACCCTAGGGAGAGAAGTTTTAATACAAATCATTTTACAAAGTCAGTAATTGCAACCCAATTTTGTGTGAATCTGTATTTTAGCATGGAGTGTCACTTAAAGAGATGCATATCTGAAGAAGTTTAGGTAGTAAATGCTTGATTTTAAAAAGGCATTGAAATGAACTTAGTTTAGAATTTAATGACAAATTTCCCTCCATTTAAAATAAGTAAATGGCGGTCCAGTGGTTAAGACTCTGCACTGCCACTGTAGGGGGCGTGGGTTCGATCCCTGGTTGGGGAATAAAGTGACCCCCCCAAAACCCCCCAAAAACCAAAAAACAAAAACTAGAACTGGATGCCAGTATTTTGAATGTCTTAAATTTAGGGTCACCTAATGAGGTAGTTGTGTGATTTTTAACTGTTCCGTGATTTTTCTTAGATCAAGAGTTAAAGGAATAGTAGTTTTTAATTTTTAAAAACCCCGCAAGGCCAGCAGGCCAAGTAGAGGGGTCTCAGGGGTGACTGTGAGAGAGGAGGGATGTATGTGCGGGGTCAAACGCCTCTACTTGTGGAAAGAGCTTAGTGGGCGATGGGGGATGGGGGATGGGGGATGCTTTAGAGAAGCTCCTTGAGGAGGTGAATACCTGTAATTTCACCACCAAGAGCCCACTTTACATTCAGCGTGCAGTCAACAGGCCTTGATTTTTCTAATGATGCCACCACAGGATGGGGTGTGCTGGGACTGGACTGGGAGAATTACCTGAGCCCTCCCTCCCTGAGGTCATCAAGAGGGGAGGGCTGCAGAGAGGTGGCCAGGAGGCAAAGACACCCTGTCTCACCTGCCCTGGTTTCCCAGGGAGCTGGATGAGCTGGGAGGCACCAGGGCGACTCCTCCAGGCCCTGCTCCCTCCTGGCTCCATGCAAGAGCCTGTGAGGATGCTGGGCCACCTGCCAGGTGTGGTGTCTCTCTCAGGCCCCCAGGAGCAGGGAGGCTCTGCAGGGGCTCCCAGGGGGTCTCCAGCCCAACCCGGAGACCAGACTGCACAGGGGTCTCACAGCAGAGTCCCTAACCCCGCCCGGCGTGAGGACCCTGAGCCAGTCAGGAGAGGTCCAGCCAGCAGGCCCCTCCCAGGGAAGCTACCCCTGGCCTGGGAATCTCTCCAGGTCGCTAAACCCCAGAGACGGCGTGCAGTGGCAATGCCAGTTCATCCCTCCCGGGAGCGGGGGACATGGCCCAGGGGCTGCGTAACTGCTTGTTTCTGGCTGAAGTCGGATATACAGGTGTGACTCTGCAGCCTGGGAATTCTGGGTGCTGGGATGCACAGCCCAGCCCAGACAGCGCCGTGCCTCTGTGGAGAGATCTGCAATCTTGACTAAATTTATCCAGAATTTCCTGCTGTACCAGAGCCATTTCGACTCTGAACTTTAAGAAAACAGCTTCTCGTGTTATGTAACTGGCATCGCAGTGGATGTGGGATGGAAGGAAGTGAGAGGAAACCTTGGACGCGGAGCAGAGGAGCTGGCCTCCTGCGCCAGGGCCGCTGGTGACGGGCTGCGGGCCCCGTGGGGCTGGGATCGTGGTCCCCCGCCCCCGCCCCGGTCAGGAGCCTCTGGGAGGCGGGGCCCCCACGTGGGTGGAGCTCTTCCACTTCCCACAATGCTCACTCCAACTGAACTCACCCCTCCACGGCCCAGAGCTCTGCAAAGGGGCTGGCAGATGGATTTGAAGGGAGCCGAAGTTAAGGTTGTAAGAATGTGATGCATCGGTTTTCTCAGCACACTCACCTGGGGAGCTGGTGATACCACTGCTGCGGGGCCTCGTCGCCAGAGACTAGGATGGGATTAGGTTGAGGTTGAGCCTGGGTGTCAACGCTTCAAAGCATTTCTGCTGTGCAGCCCGGGCTGAGCCCCCCTGATCCGAGGCGTTACTTTCCCAGATAACATCTGTGGATCCACAGACACCTCAGAGCCTCAGCTTCGGAATCTGCAAACTGAGGATCTCAGCTGGTGTGATCTCCCGAATCGGCTAGTCCCAGTGTTTTATGATCCTGATGTTCAAGCGTTATGGGAACCCTAACAGTGCTGGAGGCCGCAGAACATCCCCAAATGGCATGTTAATGTTGGCTGTATTAAGAGGCCTGCAGGGGAATGTCTAAAGTCCTGGTGAGCTCATTTATGTGTTGTTTCTTACTTCCCTGGTCATCGAGCATGCAGCCCCGTGCATTTTTGCATACCGACAACATGCGTGTCCCTATCTGCTGGCCAGAGCAAGACATGAGCTTTGCCAACCCCTAGAAAGAAAACCAGACATCTCAAGTTGAGGAATTCAGCACTTTTCTCTATATGGAAGGATGCAGGAGTCTGGGCTTACTGAAATCATTCCTTTGAGATGCACCTCAGCTGTCTGGGGCCAGTAACCTGTGCTTTCTCATCCTGAGTTTCCTCAAGCTGCACCGCATTGGGGGGTGGCTGCAGTCTGATGACTCCTAGATGGTGGGCCTTCCTGTTTCCATCCTGAGTTCCCTCAGGGCTCACTCTTGTGGGTGGCTTTAATCGCTGATGGCTGAGACATCCTCTGTTTACTGATGTGGCAGGCAGCATTCTTAGCCCGTGTTTGTATCCCCCCAAAACTCGTATGTCGAAGCCGAAATCCCCAGTGTGATGGTATGAGGAGGAGGGGCCTCTGGGAGGTAATTAGGTGATAAGGGTGGAGCCCTCCTGAATGGGGTTAGTGCCCCCATAAGGAGATGAAGGGACCAGAACTCTTGCTCTCCCTCCACCATGTGAGGACACAGTGAGGAGTCAGCCATCTGCCAACCAGGAAGTGGAACCTCACCAGTCACAGGGCCTGCTGGCATCTTGATTGTGGACTTCCAGCCTCCAGAACTGGAGGCTGTTGAAGCCTCCCAGTCTGCTGTGTTTTGTTATTACCCTGAACTGACAAACATATTATGCCATACTCCATTGTCTGAATATTCCAGAATAGATTTATCCTTTTTATTTATTTATTTGGTTGCGCCGGGTCTTAGTTGCTGCAGGTGGGCTCCTTAGTTGCGGCTCACGGGTCCCTTAGTTGTGACTTGTCAGCTCCTTAGTTGCGGCATGCAAGCTCCTAGTTATGGCATGCATGTGGAATCTAGTTCCCTGACCAGGGATCGAACCTGGGCCCCCTGCATTGGGAGCGCAGAGTCTTATCCACTGTGCCACCAGAGAAGTCTCAGATTTATCCTTTGTCTTGATGTACATTTGGGTTGTTTCCAGTTTGGGGCTGTTTTAAAGCTGCTAGTAACATTCTTACATTCATCTCTAATTTTTAGCAAACATTATTAACTTGGATTTGTTTCATTAGAACTTGAAAAGCTGGTCTGGACATTTAGGAAGATTGTACAGGACATGAGCCCACAAGAATCCTGTTTGGTTTTGATGCAAAACGCAGAATGAAGCATGATCATTGCATTCAGATTTAATTGAGCTGCTTGGTTTTTGTTGTACTACTAAAAAGTGGACGAATGGAGTTGGTATGGAGCAAGGAGTAACTGTGGCGTTGTTGTGACTTATTCCCACTCCTCTGGACCTGGGAGATGAACGGGTTGGAGCCAGAAGTGACACGCAAGATGGGGCGAAGGCAGAAGATAAATTCCACCGCTGGAAGACGCGTGGATTATGGATGTGTATCCCACAGTGCATGAGGGCAACCCCACAGCTCTGAATATGCTTCCTGCTCGAGCTAAATTTTGCCTTTTGAAAAATAAAATGAGTGTTTAAAGATGAATTTTGAAAACCATATAGTTAAAGCTAATGACTATATTTTCTAGAAGTTTTCCAGGTTTATGGCTGCATTGGGAAAAGTGGAGAGACCTTTACTCTATAATCCTCAGTCACTTATTTAACAAAGGAAGTGTGTGGAAACCTTGTTAGATGCAAGAGTGAAGCTCATTTTGTCATGGCCCTCCTTCGCCAACTGCTGGGGGCACTACTGCATGAAGTGTTCTTTTTTTTTTTTTTTTAATTGAAGTATGGTTGATTTACAATGTTTCAGGTATACAGCAAAGTGACTCAGTTACATATATATATACATATATATATGTATATATATATGTATATATATATTCTTTTACAGATTCTTTTCCATTAGAGGTTATTACAAGATATTGAGTATAGTTTCCTGTGCTATATAGTAGGTCCTTATAAAATAGATAAATATATCTATTTTATATTTAGGAGTGTGTATATTTTAATTCCAAACTCCTAATTTATCCCTCCCCTACCTTTCCCCTTTGGTAACTGTAAGTTTGTTTTCTGTGTTTATGAGTCTATTTCTGTTTTATAAATAAGTTCATTTGTATCATTTTTTTAGATTGCACATATAAGTGATATTATATGATATTTGTCTTTTTCTGACTTACTTCACTCAGTATGGATCTCTAGGTCCATCCATGTTGCTGCAAATGGCATTATTTCATTCTTTTTTATGGCTGAGTAGTATTCCATTGTATATATGTACTACATCTTCTTTATCCATTCATCTGTTGACGGACATTTAGGTTGTTTCCATGTCTCAGCTTTTGTAGCATGCAGTGTTCTTTGTTTCTAATGGTCTCAATGATCCTTCAATAAGGATTCAGCAATCAATAATCCTTCCCTTTCATTGAAATTTAAATCATCAGATTGTCTCTGTGTTGATCTGATTGATGGCTTTTCCAGTGCAGAGGGTGCTAGATTGGATTCCTTCAGGGTCGAGTTCATTGAGACCCACCCAGGGAGCGGCCCCTAGTTGTCCCACTTGGCCTCCCACAGAGCTTGGCTCTGCTGTTGCCTGAGCTGCCATATTCATAATGAGGCTCGTAAGTGTTTTGGTTTCTCTTTGGAATCCTCTTTATCACTTTTTGGTGTCATGTTGGCCTCATAAAACAAGTTGAGGAGATTTCCACTTTTGTCTATGGTCTGGAACAGTTAGATGACATTGGAATTCTTTTCTTTCTTTTCAAAATAGCAGCTTTATTGAGATATAATTCACATACCATAAAATCCCCCCATTTTAAAGTATACAATTTAGTGATTTTTCCCCCCTAGGATTGTAGTACATTTTTTTTCCGGTTACACATATACATGTATCTATTCTTTTTCAAATCCTTTTCCCATTTAGGTTGTTACATAATACTGAGCAGAGTTTCCTGTGCTATACAGTAGGTCCTTGTTGGTTATCTATTTAAAATATAGCAGTGTGTACATGTCAGTCCCAAACTCCCTAGCTATTCTCCCCCTCCACCACACCCTTCTCCCCTGGTAACCATAAGTTCGTCCTCTACATCTGAGAGTCTGTTTCCGTTTTGTAGATAAGTTCATTTGTATCTTTTTTTTTAGATTCATTATATCAGTTATATCATACGATATTTCTTTCTCTGACTTACTTCATTCAGTATGACAATCTCTAGGCCCATCCATGTTGCTGCAAATTCTTTGTTGTGTTTGGATAACATAGAAATCCCTTCCCCAGAGGCCCACACCGCTCCCTCTGTCACTTCGTTTAGCTAGCAGATGGGTGTCAACGTGCAAATGGTCCTGGAAAGCTGATGCGACTAACACTTCCTCTAGCATCTGTGCCCCCCGTGATGTCTGCCTTCCTTCTAGCCTTTACAACCATCTGCTATGGTGTGCATCCATTTCTTCCTGCCCTGTTTTCTCTGAGTGTATTCTAAATGATACAAGACAAAGGATTTAATTTTGCTTATTGCTCTATCTCTAGTGTCTAGAATAGAAGTGGCATATGGCAGGAGTTTAATAAATATTTGTTTGAGTGATTGAATTCAGCTGTAAAACCATCAGGCTCTATTCACTTTTTTTTTTTTTCAATTATAGAACTTTTATAGACTATTTAACAATTGTAATTCTTCCTGGGTAAATTTTTATTTTTATATTTGACCAGAAAAGCATCCATTTCCTCCAGTGTTAAAATTTATTGATGTGGCATTGCATGAGGCATTCTCTTGTTTCTTTAAATCTCTTCTTCACCTATGGGGATGACTTCTTTTTTTATATCTAATCTTGCATTTTTAAAAATTAATAAGCCAGTCCTTGTATATCTGGGATGCTTTGCAAATCTTTACAAGTAAACTACTTTTCTCTTTAAAGTGATTTTACCTGAGTTTTCTTTTCATGTGTAAGATCTAAACCCTCCTCAATTTTGGTTCTTCGTTTGATCTCCTGATGATCCTACTTTCCCACCCTATAGCCCAAGTACCAAATCTGTCAGTCTATGCAATTCAAGACTAACCTCTTTAGAAAACTTTCCCAACTCCACCAGGGCAGAGACCAATTTTTGTTCACCCTCTCGGTCCATAATATCCCAGGCAACCCTGGGTGGACGTGTCAGGCAGTTCACTCGATGTACCTTATGACCCCATCCTTCGTACCCCATAGAACAATGGGTGAAATCTAACCCAACAGGCACAGCCCTTGCTTCCAATTAGATTCTTTCTGTCAGGAGTTTGACCTAAGTTGCACAGAAACCATACATCAGCTGGAGCCATCCCAAACGTTGGCAGTACACTCAGGCATCTTGGAAGAGAAGCAGGCTTCATGTATTAGAAGAGGCACTAAGAGAAAAAAGGGCATGTCTGCAGTTTGTGACCTGCTCTAACTGGACAGAGACCAAGGCCCTGATGACGTTGGTCCAGTTCTGGAGCCTGAGCAGGACCCTGCACCCCAGAGTGTGGAAGAGCTATTCGGGCCCTGTTCGTGCACGTACTGTGCTTGTTTTGCTACTGTCATTGAGGGAGATTTTCAGCAACTACTGGACACTGCTGACTTGCATTAGTGCCTTTAGCACATCATACCTCTTCCCGTCTCAGTTTCCTTATTCATATGTTAGAACTTATAACACCTCTCTTAGAAATGAGACCATGAATGTGACTTATAAAGTGCAAAGGGCTCTACAAATGCACATTATTATTATTTAAGTAAGCAATCAACCAATCCATCCATTCATCCATCAGTCTTGACCTAGGCCCTCTCCCATCTCTTTGTGTGAGTGTACTTTAGTATGGTTTTTTCAGAAAGGCAATCTGGCAGTATGATCAAGAGTCTTTAAAATACAGAGAGCAGCCAAGATAGCAGAGTAGGAAGACACAGAAAAACCCAAACTTTCTAGTCAACCCAATATCTATTTATATTGGGTAGGACCTGGATGGACCTGGAGAGTATTATGCTAAGTGAAATAAATCAGACAGAGAAAGACAAATACTGTATGATTTAACTTATGTGTGGAATCTAAAAAACAAACAAATGAACAAACACAGCAAAACAGAAACAGAGTTATAGATACAGAGAACAAACAGGTTGTTGTCAGAGGGGAGGGCAATGGGGAGAGAAAAGTAATAGTTGAGGGAGATTAAGAGGTACAAAGTTCCAGTTGCAAAATAAATGAGTCATGGGGATAAAATGTACATTGTGGGGAATACAGTCAAGAACTATGTAATATCTTTGTATGGTGACAGATGGTAACTAGAATTATCATGTTGATCATTTTGAAATGCATAGAGATACCAAATCACTATGTTGTAGAACAGGAACTAACATAGTGTTGTAGGTCAGTTATACTTCAAAAACAAACAAACTCACAGAAAAAGAGACCAGGTTTGTGGTTACCAGTGGCAGAGCGTGGAGGGAGGAGGAATTGGATGAAGGCAGTCAAAGGGTACAAACTTCCAGATAAATAAGTACTAGGGATGTAACATACAACTTGATAAATAAAATTAACACTGCTGTAAATATGCATATGTTATATATAAAATAAATATATATTTTAAAATTTCTTTATTTTTGTATCTATACAAGATACATATTTAATATACATCATACTATCCATAATTTTTATTTATTCTTCTGTTAGAATTGGTTGCATTTTTTGAGAAATTTGGTGTCATCCAAATTGTCAAATTTTTTGGAGTAAATTTGTTCATAATATCTTTTTAATGTTAGTAGGATCTATAGTTTTAGCTCATTTTTTCTTATTTGGCCATTTGTGTTTCATTCTTGTTCTATTTTGCTGGGACTTATCATTTCAAAGAACTAACTGTTGGCTTTGTTGATATTTTAATTGGATTAAAAAATTTTTATTGAAGCTCTGCCCTAAGCTTTATTATTACCTTCTTTCTTAAGTGAGATTTGATTTTTCTTTCTAGGTTCTTGTGATGGAAACTTAAATCTTTGATTTTTCAGCTTGCCTTCTTCTAATACATGCATTTAAGGTTATAAGTCCCCTCCCTCCTTTTTGCTTTTATCATTTCTTTTGAGAAGTTGCTATTAGTCTTAGCTTGACTTGTTTGAAGGTAATGTGTTACTTCTTTGGTTGCTTTTAAGATTCTCTTTCTGTCTTTGATTCTCAGCAGTCTGACATTGATAATGTGCCTACATGTAGTTTTATTTATATTTGTTTAGCTCAAAGTTTGCTGAACTTCTTGAACATGTGGGTTGATGTCTTTCATCAGTTTGGACCATTCTCAGTCATTATCTCTTTGAATGTTGCTCCTGTCTCATTTTTCCTCCTCTCTTTCTGGTAATTCAATTATATTAATTTAGGTCTTTTGAATATGTTACACCTATCTCTCAAGTTTTAAAATAAATTTTCTTACTTTTTGATCTCTATCCTTCAATTTGCATATTTTTTATTTAACACCTTTCAGTTCATTAATTCTGTGTGTTTTCTGTGTGCAATCTGTTGTAAAAACTATTCATTGTATTCTTAACTTTGGATTTTGTAGTTTTCAGTTCTGCCATACCCATTATTTGAAAAAACAAATTCCAGTTCTCAATTGCAAATTGCTATCATTTCATGTATGTTGCCTCTCATTTCCTCTGTTTTCTTGTACATATTAATCATACTTATTTTTAAAGTAATTGTCTTCTATTGTTACCGAACCAAACTTGGGTCTGCTTGCCCACATGCAGTAAAGCCAATCTCCTGACACCGGGTTCTGGTGAAGGAAAGTGCAGCGTTTATTGCAGGCACCAGGCAAGGAGTCCAGGGCAGCTAGTGCTTAAAAGATCCTGAAGGCTTTCAGTGAAAGGTTTTTAAAGATAAGATGAGGGAGTGGGGTTTGCTAGGTGTGTGATCAGCTTGTGAACATTCTCCTGATTGGCTGGTGCTGAGGTAATTGGGAGTCAACATCATCAGCCTTCTGGTTCCAACTGGTCTGGGGTCTACGTATCTGTGGACAGCAGACAGTTAACTTCCTCCACCTGGTGGGGGTTTCAGTATCTGCAAAACAGCTCAAAGGACACGGCTCAGGATATTATCTATAGTCCTTGAGGAGGAACTAGAGGTCCTTGACTTTGTTTAATGGCTAAACTATTATTTTGTCTTATTTGACTGTTTTCCCTTCTTTCTGCATTTTCTCACTTCTCTGATTAAATTTACTCTTTGGAACTCAGGGAAGGCCTAGGAGGCTACAGTTTTCTACAAACAAGAGGCGGGTGGAGGACACGGGGGCAGGGGTAGTCTGTTCTGGGAAGGCCCATAGGGTCCCGTTCTGTTACACTATCTCCAGTATCTGGGTCAACCGTGAATCTAATGCTGTTGATTTTTTACTGTTTAGCATATGGTCTTATCTTTTCATACACCTCATGATTTTTCTGTAAGCTGGATATTATATCTAAAATACTGTGAAAGTAGATTGAGAGAGGAGGTCAGTTTCCAAACTCTAATCAGGGATTGAGCTGTGAGGGGGTCAGGAGTGCAGAGAGCTGAACTTAAGCCTCTCAAGGGCAAAGCTGAGTCACCCACAGTCTGTAGAACTGAGGAAACAAAGATTTTCCAGCCTCTCACAGAGGCAGATTGAGTCTGATCAATCATAACTTGGCAAATGTCTTGATGGAGAGAATGGTTACGTGTGTGGTGCCCTCCAGTCTCTAATTTTGTCCCACTTAAACCTCAAAATCCTTGCTGATTTTTCTGTTTCCCAGCAGCCGGTTTTTGCCAGTGGCTGAACCTTGATTCTCAGCCTAGAGGCAACACCAAAATTTGACAAGTAGCTAGAGTTCCTGCTGCCAATTCACCATAGGCTTTCATCTTCTGTCTGTTTTCTTTTCAAACTCCTTCCCTCAGGAGATCTTTGATCTTAATCACCTCAACATTCATGGCAATTTTATTCTCCTTTTCAAAAACTTTCTGCCTAGCTCTTTAGGCTCCACCCCCCTGACCACTCAGCCAAAAAGGTGAGCAAGCATCTTGTGGATGAAATCAGCTATGCATTTCAGACCCCTCACCTGTAGTATGATTTATCACACTAGCCCTACACCACCGCCAACAGCTTTTCTCTTTCTCTTTCCCCAGCAACATCCTCTACCTGGCCCACGTCTGATCATCAGACTTCTATCTAGACCTGGAAGATGCTTCCAGGGAAAAGTGGGTATCAATCATCCACTTTTCTCTCTCTGGAATTTTAGTTCATTTAGTCCTTATTAATTCCACGGCTCTCCAATGCTTTAAAATGATTTTTGTAATTTATCCCTTAAAAAAAGTTTTGAGAGCAGGAGCATTGGCTGTGACCTACCATATCCTCATTAGAAGTGGAAGTTCAGGGCGCAAGTTTTGACTTTCTTTTCCATAGTTTGATGACTTGATTACAGATCAGTATACTCTATACTCTGTATTATTCATGGGACTCCATACTTTTACTTGTAAAACTATTGCATTGGAGACATTTTCAGTGGTCACAGGCTAGGATTTTCTTTGTGAAGTTGAGTAGTCCTTAAAAGACTGGAACCTTTGAAACTAACTTTATCAGAATTATGACATCGTTCTCAACTTTTGGACCTTATAGCTCAAATTGGGGCCTGATTTCTTAAAGATTCTCCACTTCATTGTAAGGTCATGTCGGGGTCGTGCCCTTTGATTACTGCTGTTCCTGGGGTTTTCACCTTTTGAAGTTTTTCCTTTTAAGGCAGGAAGATGGAGGAGAGATTTGACTAGGGTTTTGGGCTTTTGGTTTGTGTAATTTATGAAGATTGGGGGAGTAAGTGTAAGCCTAGGGAATGTAGAGACGGAGTCAGATCCAGTCTGCGCAAACTTCTCACGTCGATTCAAGCAGAGTTCACTTCTCCTCTTTTCCTCTACAGGCTGGCTATTCGCTGAGCAACCTTCATTGCCACTCTTCATTTTGGAATCAATTAGATATTTTTTTCAATTACACTTCAAGAAGAACTGATTTCACCACCTGGGTTACAGGCTTAAGCAACTGAAATCTTATTGGATCATTTTAGAATTCAGAAGAGCAAGTGGACTCATCTTTTCAGTAATGTTGTCAGTGAAGAAGCGGAAACTTCAGGGAAGGTTCTCTTAGGGTGTAAAAGAAGGAGCCAGCGGCAGTGGGACCAAGTCTTTATGACGGTATGCGGTGGCAACTGCAAGGTATAGAGAAGTGGCTTAGAGTTCTGGAAACGAGGGCTACACAGTTCCTCTGAAAGGGAAGGGAAAGGGGCAGGACTGATGCTCATGGAATGCCATTCCCCGTGACCAGAGGGCAGGAGTGGGGAGCCGAGGGAGTTCCGTGGGCTGAGACTGTGTGTCTGTTCTGCGCACGTGCCATCCAACTAGACAGAAATTATTCCTCTACTTCTATCTTTCACATGTGGCTTGGAACAACTGACCCTGCGTCGTAATATCTCCCGATTCCCCAGTTGGCAGACATCCCTCCCACTTTTTCACTCCTAAAGCACATGGCATTATTTATGTATCACACTAGTTGTCACTGTACTCAGGGGTGAAAATCCTATCTATCTACTTGGTTGTAGAGCGTCAGTAGGGTAGTATTTTCTAGTTGTTGTAAGAATGAGCTCTAGATTCAGATTTCCTGGGTACAAATCCCTGCCTCTGCTCTCCATAGCTAGTATTTAGGACAAGGTAAATTTTCCCATCTGTAAAGTGGGCCAGATCTTGGTAACAACTTCAATAAATTTTGTGAGGATTAAACAAGTCGTTATGTAATTAATTAATATGTACAAAGTATTTAGAATACACTGAGTACTCAATAATGCTAGCTGCTACTTTTCTTACTACTTCCATTGAATTAATATACACAGAGCATTGAGAATACATTTCCCTTTAAATAAATGTTATTTTTCTTACCTGATTGTCAGCTCTTTGGTAACAGAGATTGTGTCTCAGCAGCAGTGAAGGACACCACAGTAGCTGCCCTTACACTGGAGTGTTAATAAAGCCATGAAGAGCATCTTCGTAAAAGGGCCTCCAGGATCCCAGAGAAAATATCAAAGGGAATTTTGTAAATGATGGTTAGGCTTCCAGATTCACATGGATCTTACTCATGAACTGTGAGAGCCCAAGGTCTGCAGGTCTGAAGGGGTGTGTGTGCTCACTTACAGACTCTCCTGTTTAGAGTTTCCTGAAAGAACTGCAAGAACTACGATGCCCATGGAGGGGTGCCTGGAGGATTGAGGGAAGGGTGAGGAGCTTGCAGTCACAGTGAGGAACAGGATGGGAACAGGAGATAATGCAACTGCCATGGCACCCTGTGCCAGAACCGGCCTCTGAGGCTGGTAAGTGGAGGAGACACAGCCCCCTGTTTCACCTTCCATGGGACCCATCGTTGATGCTCAAAATGAAGTGGCTGAAAATATGAGTTCAATGACCTGAGGCTAAACTATTATTCAGGCTCTTAGGAGTCAGCCCTTCCCTGACTCCTGCAGCTGCGGAAAAGGCTTGCATGTCACTCACCCCGTATAGAGGGTTGTCTCAGGCAGAAACCTGAGGGTGCTGGCAATGCCAGTGCAGATGGGAGGGCCTGGCTCTTTGCGTGACACTGGCAGCTCTGTCCTGTCGCAGCGTCAGCCACTGGACAGCTGTCCTCATGCCAAGGAAATGAGTTTACATAGTGAGGCAAATCAAATTGTAGAGAACAATGTGATTAGAGGAAATAAATTATCTTGCAGTCCCAGGATGTGATATATTCATGGTTCAGGACTTTTTAACAAAGAAATAATAATAATAAAATCCTTTAGAAAAACAAACTGACAAACATTTGTAAAATATTTATAAGATGCAGGGCCTTTTGATATACAAGGATTTATTAACTAATTTTTTATTCCACGAAGGACTATTTTTGTAATCAATGACATTGTTCTGGAGAAATAACATAAATCGGTGAAGATTTAAAAAAACACAAGACAGCCAAGACTTTAATTATTGTGACAATTATATTTCAGGCAGGAAAATTATGCAAAGCTATTTGCACTTTTAATATTTTACCAGCTTTTTTTTTTTGTTTCACATTGATGACAAGGGTGAACTCATTCAACCTAGCAAATAAAGAAAAAAAAATCTGGGAAGGAATCTGGCTAAGCTAAAATTGCTTGATCTCTAATTCTTTTGCGAAGTGAACCCTCAGTAATGCAGATTTATATCACCCAATGAGTAAACATCCTGATTTGTAGAATGTTTAAAAATAAATGGTGTTTATTTCTCTTTGTCCAACTTTGCTGTGTAATTACTGCAATTTCTGAGCAAGTTACTTGATCAGAGACATTGGCAAAAGGGAGAGAACAGAGTAGAGAAACCAAGGGATAGTGGGTGATTATAAGCCATTTGCAAAAGGAACAGTTGAAGAAATGGGGTTCTTTACATAAAGAGTGGACCACTGGGTGGGGACTCATGGGCCAGCCCTCCAATGTATGAGAGTTTCAACGTCTCCCATCTCTCACTGTGCTCTTCCTGGGAGGAGCTCTTGGCCAGATGGATGAGAGAATAGCGCATACAAGCCATGTTATGGAATGTAATCAAAACTACCAAGAAACATGTGTGTCATGTGGCTGCTTTATCCTAAAGAGACGTAAAGCCTCAGTTTTCCATAGGACCTGACATGTCTGTCCTTGGGATGGACATCGAGGTCCCCTAAGAGATCTCACAGTGGTCTACAAAGGGGGCCACACCAAGATGGATTTAGGAGTTTCTGTAGCTCATCCAGCCTCAAGCCATGGAGGGAGGTGCCTTGTGCCTTCTTGCAGGCACCCCAGCCTCTAGGAGTGATTCCTTTGGAGTCTCCCTTGCTTTTCCTTAGATGGGGATGCGGAGAAGAAAGGCACATCCCTCCACATTGGACCACCAATTGCTCTCCTGGTTTTCTTCAATCCTCTGTGCACTTCTAGTCTTCTCTTACCTATGCTGGGGATGACGGTAGGGGCATGATACTGACCTGCAGGGGTGCATTTGTTATTTTTCTGCAAGTTGGTCGCAGATGTGTTCATGCCTCTCTTTAGCAAGTAGGTGTACTTACTGCTTCCTGTCCCAAGCTCTGTGGCTTTAGGCAAAATTCTTAGAGACTAGGAAATGACCCATTTAACACCCTGCTACATTAGGCTCTAACTGGCCGATGCACTGCTCAGTATGGCGATTGGTTTATTTGTGTGAGTTAACAGAAGTGAGAGTCACTGAACTCAGTGAGGTGTGGTTCAAGCTCTACTGGGTCTCGAGGTCTAGCAGGTGGTCCCCTAGTGGGATGTTGCTTTGTTCTTAGAACTTTTAGAGACAGTTTTTGTGGAATTCACCTACTGGGTGGATACTGGGTTTGCTGATCTCAAGGGCTTTTTTATTGAGCTTCTGGGTCTCTGACTAAGCAAAGAGCTGTCTGTCCTCAGTGGTGATCCTTGTTCTTTGACACACTTGGAGGTTTTCTTGGTCAGTTATTATCTATGATTGATTATTGTAAAAGTGTGCTTGAGAAAAAAGTGTTTTAAAAATTGGGAGATATAGAACTTTGTATCTGTCCATTAGAACAAACTTCTTAATCATACTGTTCAGCTATTCTTGCTGAAATTTTTTGCCTGATTGATGACCAGTAATTGCCATATCAATCTAATATGATGGTGAATTTATCAACTTCTTTCTGTGGATTTAACACATTTTGCTACATTTTGTGAGTGTTTTTGAGGTATGTACATTTAACAAAATTGTTATATTATTTGAATAAATTGAATCTGTTTTATTAATGTGATCAGGGCTGTCTCCCTAATGCTATATTTTGTCTCAGTGTCTCTTATCTAGCATGATTACAGCGATATTAGCCTTCTTTTTTGTTGGTAGGCATTTATGTCTTTCATCCTTTTCTACATTGAACCATAAAAAATTGGAAATATCTATCAGTTTCATATGGTTTAGCCAATGCTGTCAAACTTTACAGGTCTCTATGCTTTAGGTGGGTCTTCTGTATATGTAGAGCATCTATGTGGACTTTGGTTTTTATCCCTTCTTTCAACCTTTACCTTTAAACTATGAGTTTAATCCATTTACATTTACTATAACCTTGGTATATATACTATAACCTCTTGATATATTATTTCTGCTTGTTTTACCTTTCTACATTTTTAATTGATATTTTTATTTCATCAATAATGAGACTAGAACTCTTGTATTTCCACACATTCACTGGTCTCATCCTCTTACAAACGCTGCCATCATGATGTCCTCTATTTCAGTGCTGGCTGATGGAACTTTCTGTGGCAACGGAAATGTTCTCTATCTAGGATGTCCAATAGGGTAGCAGCAGCTATACTGGGCCTCTGAATGGCAACATCTCTAAGATCTTGTAAACCTGGTGATATTCTTATTTGAATGATGGTTTAACTGTATGCAACAATCTAGGCTATTCAATGTTTTGAAAACACTGATCCATTTTTCCCTTATATCCAGTGTTACTATTGAAAAATCTAATGTTGACCGAGTTCTTGATCCTTTGTATATGATCTGTTCTTTATCTCTGGAAGCTTTAAAAATTTTCTTTTTGTCTGATATTTTGAAATTTCATTAAATGTGTTTAAATTATTCTTCTCTTTTGGCCCTTTCAATATCAATTTTTTTTATTTCTGGAAAATTTGTATTTCATATTTTCAAATTTTACTAGTTTCATTTTTACTAGTTTCAATTTTTACTAGTTTCAAATTTTACTAGTTTCATTTTTCTCTCCCCTCCCCGGGGGTCCTTTTATTTGAATTTAGTGCATCTATTTCTTTTCTTCATATCACTTTTATTTTTTCCTGCACTTTCTAATTCTTTGTCATTTCTTTCTTCTTTCTGGAATTGATATTCCAGTTTGCTATGTTATTCCTCAGCTGCATATTTATTGTATCTGTTATTATTATCTGTTCATTATATCTATTATTTATCCTATTCCATCCATTCTCTATTTCAACTGTCATATTTTTCACACCAAATGTTTGTTTGTTTTCTATAATTTTTTCTTTTTATTTCATATTGCTAATATCTCTTTTCAAATGTTTATTAGTCTAATTGTAAATCCTTGGTCTAATATTTCTGCTTCAGATGGAATCTGTCATCTAGTAAGTTTTTTGTTTTTTTTTTTTTGCAAAGGATATGCCCCTCAACGGTCTTGTTTTTTTTCCCTTTTTATCCTGAAGTGCATTTTTCTCTGGGATGTCAGCTACTCTCTCAGCCAAGCAGATGGAGGAGGCCTGACTCCATTGCCTCAGCCCAAGTGAGCTGGAAGCATGGGGGTAGATAAACCTTATGGACAAGAACCTGGCACCAGAAAACACAGTCATGCCCCCATCCCACAGGACCACACGTCAGCTCAGGCCTTCACCTCCTACCCTACTGCGAGAGGCGGCAATAGGGAGAGGCGCTCTTAGATTAGAATTTACCAGCCCTGGGGAGATGGGCAAGCTACTGCCTGAAGTTTGTCAGTCTCAGCTCCTCGTACGTACAGAGCACCTGGACCTCCCTGAATTTCCTCCTGTGGCCATCTGGACCAGAGATCAGAGTTGCCCAGTTATGGCTCCTCTTCTATTTTTATTCTCCCACAGTGTGCCAGGCTGCCCCTGACACGGGTCAAATCCATCACCCCATGTTCAAAACAAAATTGTCCCCACCGCATTTCTTGATGTTTTATCTCCAGAGTTCTCCAGCTTAATCTTGGCCAGGGCAGCCAGGGTCATGCTAGTTCAGCATTTGATAAGAACCAGAATCCTTCTATACAAAGAAAACATTTTAACAATTAAAGTCTCATTTGTTTGTATATAATTAAGGGCTACAAAGACTCTGTTCCCAAACAGATAAACATAGCTGGCACCAACCCAGACTCGAGCCTAATTCAAAATGTGAATAGTTTGGATAGAGTTTGAGATGTTTTATAATATGTTATCTCTTTGAATGTTTATTTTTAACAAAAACTAAATGGCGTATTGGCCATGGTCAGTCTCAAGGTGATTTATATGGAATAGTATGAAACAGGTCTTCCCTTCAGATAAAGGTGGTGGGAAAATGTCTCTCCCTAGGACTCCGACAGTTAAGCTTATGGAACTGACTTTGAAATGCAATTAGTTAGCTTGGGTGTGGTTTTAGTTCCTGGTTGCCATTAGTTAAAGCTTAATTTGGGTCTCAAGCAAATAGTTCTTTTATCTATGAGATAATTAACAAAACGTGAATTTTGCAGGGCAAGAGGCAAGACCGTATTTCTGTTTCTAAATTTAAGCCTGGAGACAGTTAACTCAGGGAGATGATGAAGAACACGTGCAAGACAACTTCAAAGACTTCTGTGAGATCACCATTCAAAAAATCTATAACTTACTTAAGATCATAATGTTTACATCTGAAGATTTAAAAACTTAGAGAAAGTATGGAGGCATACACATCCATGGTTTAGCAATTGTTAATACTTGGGCACTTTTCCGTCATGTCATTGTTTTTATATTATGTATAAAATATACATATTATACATACATACATATTTTCTGTACTTAAAGCATTAAAAAATGGTCACATAGAATGTTACAAAGGTAACCATGGTCATGAGTTTGGTGAATATTCCTCAGCGCTGCAAAGACAGACACAGAGCAAGGAGGCAAAGACCTAGGGGTCTGTCCATTTGTGGATGGATGTGTGTCTGTCTGCTCGTATTGAGACTGCATTGGTTCGGTAATCACCTAAGAATATACATCAGGTAACCTGGGAAGATTTTAACATGGGATTGTATAATCTCACTGTTTGAAGGGCTTTGGGATCACTTAGTCTGACACTGTGGTTTCCAGATGGGGAAACTGAGGCAGGGAGGTGAAATGATGCTAAAAATGTTGTATTATTCCAGTAACACAACTTCGTTCCCTGAAAGTCACCTACTGAATAAATTGAAAATTATAGCCATGGTTTGGGAAAACATTCTGATTCATGAGGACACCTTGAGAATGTGTTCTAAATGGGAGATTTAGAATAATTTATTTTCTAAATAACGATGTTGAAACTGTTCTGTTGTGGCCTTGCAAATGCACAAGCCAGAGTCTAAAATCAGTCTGGGCTGGAGCCTCTCAGCATTCTCTCCAGGGAACTTCTGGGGATTTAAAGACATCCATTATTAGTAGGTGACAGCATGGCCTCCAGCAGACAGAGAGTTGCGTGCGGTAGTCAATTTTTGTGCATGTTTGATTAAGAAAGTTATTAAAAAAAACAAAACAAAAACAACTGTGGGATTTTCAGATGCTTCAGACGACAGCGTGCAGTGTTTCCCAAACTCACTTAATCTGAGTTCCGTTCCTTGTAGTACATTACAGGCTGGTGCCCCATAGAATCTAGGTTAGGAATGTCCTAAAGGTAAGAAGATGTCAGGAGGGGGATACTTCAGGCTTTAGATGAAAATTACCAGGTTGTATATAAAGTGCTTTATATGCAACAGAGCACTGAGTCTTCACAACAACTTTGCAAGGCAGATACCGGGTCACAGGGGAGGACAGAGAGGCATGGAGGTCCCTCAGGATTCGTCAGTGGGCTGCGTCTAAGGGGCTGTCAGCTCAGCTCCAGAGCCCAAGCTGCTGAGCCCAGACCTCTGTGGAACTCCTGGGCTCCCAGGCCTGCTTGTTTCTGGGGGTCAGATCTACCCCACCCCCATCCCTGCACCGTCACGCTCTGAGCTCTGGACTTCTGGCCTCATTTGAATCCCTCCAGTGAATTGTGCAGCCTCTTCCTCAGGGCCTTTGAACATGCTGTTCCCTCTTCCCTTTGTTCCCTGTTAACACCTATTCACCCTTCAGGGTTGAGCTCAATGTCACTTTTTTGGGATGCCTTTTCTGACCCATCCGACTAAGTTTTGTTCTTCTGTTGCCCACCACCATGTCACTTATCACCGGTCTTGTAAAGATGTGGATAGGGCCGTGGACTGATGCCCTTCCCCTCCCCCACGGGCAGGCAGGAAGCAGGGCTAGTTTGCGGCATCCATGTACGTGTGTGGTGCTGAAAGCAGGGGATCAATTAATACAGCGAACATGAGTCTCCCTTCCTACTGGTTAGTCTCTCAGATTTACAATAATGCAAGAGACTGGAAAATTCATTGGTTGACTGATGATGTGTTTGCCTTGTATCCTGGAATAGTTGACGCATATTTAATGTTTATTATGGTTTGTGGTCTTAAAGTCTTTCTCTTCCAAATGGAGAATACACACACGTGACTTTATATTTCTCTGTTTTTAAATAACGAAAGCTATGTCCCAAAGTACAGCTCTCTTTGACCTTTACTGTTGATGGTATTTTTAGATATGAATTTTGGATCTGGCTCCTATATAGTAAGAAACAAAACACCATCACCCTCCTGTTAACAGAGCTGACAGAAAATACTTCTCCCCATTAACAACTTTCAAGAATGGCATTCTGAATAGAATGAAAGTTGTCACTTATTTCTAGCTTTATTTGCTATTATGAGATCTTTCTCTAAGGGTCAAGTTACTATTTTACATATTGCTCTGAGAAAATAGGAATGAACACGGCTGACCCCAACCTGCCGTGATTACGAGCAGTAACAAGGAAAACTGGTTGGAAAGCGCTTTGCGGATGCCAGATGTTACATAAATGCTAAATGATTAATTGCCACTGTTCACTCCCCATTGTGAACTCTCTCTGGCAATGGTAATTTTAAGATGGGAATTTTTCTTCATATGGTTTAAGGAAAGCTCAAAATCAAAATCTAGCTTACAAATGTCTTTTGTATTTGAAAAGTGTCTTCACAGGATAATACAGCAGGTTTTCTTTTCCTCCCACGTCTAAGGCAGAATGACAATGTTATCAAGTGTCCCCGTTCTCTGTACGCTTTGAAGCTTTTGTCTGTCTGTCATTTCTGCAAAGATGGTCTCTCTCACTGCACGCCATGGCCAACCCTCAGGACCTAATGGAAAGTACACCTATGATGCCCAGCTGTCTGATGTCCAGACTTACCACTGCTTGTGTGCGTACCTAAGATTCCTAGGTGGGGTCCCCAAGAAGAGTGAGAGGCAGCACCGACCTGGGGGCGGGTGGAGATGGGCATCTTACACAACCCACCCCCGTGGAAGACGTTGTTTCTACTTTCAGACTTGCCAATCTTCTCCGTGTCTTGGAGATCAGACCCCTTCCCTCACCAATAAACCAGTGTGTGGCGCGTGAATCACTGACCTCAGGTATCAGCAACATGTGCCTTTAATCCCAACCTGCTTACTCCTGTTCTTGGGTGCAGGTCATGTGTTTATAGCTCAAGGAGATGAGATGAGGTCCCTCTGAGCCATCTTCAGTTGGTTGCTCCTGAAGACCTGGAACTCAGCACCACCCTTGGAAAAATGATGACTCTTTGGTTAGTGGATCCACTGTAACTGAGTGAGGACCTTAATGATAGTTGCCGTCTAGTAGAAAGATCAGCTGAAGAACCTTGGACTTCCAAGAACCTAGGAACTGCAAGAACCTTGGTTGGGCCTTGGGAATTTGAGATCAACATTGGGCTCATGCAGGCATACAGGTGTGTATACACTGTGTGCATATATATAATACATAAGTGTATAATGACCCTGTTGAAAATTTGCAGAGAGAACACCCAGATACAGAGAAACTATATAAATACGAATTAGCAATTTATTAAATTTGAAATGCTTTTAACTTTATTTCAACGGTTTCAATAAAAAAAAAAAAATTACGTAGTTTTACTCTGACATTCCAGGTCTCGATTAAAGTCTTGATCAAAAACTGTAATTTGTGTGCCCTGCCCCCGGGCACAGGTGTGCTGCAGCAGGCTCCCATTGGTTCACCGGAGCCACAGTGAACGTCTCTTCCCAACGCCGTGTTCAGCAACATCAAGTCGGTAGCTTGAAATCGGCCATGGTAGCAGTATTGACAACATGGCAGTCAGCACACGCTGCACATCGATCAGCTCCTTTCACCTCCAGGAGAGCCCGTTGTTAAGCATTTACCAGCACACCACTGCTTCCGACTTCTGGTATTTGGAAGAGCCCAATTTCAGTATGGAGGTTATAACTTGCATATGTAAAAGCCTGAAGCCTCTTCAAGGAAAGTGGTCACGAAGGGTGATTAGGAGCACCTGCAGCGGAAGACACCCTTCTAACACCTGAGACACCTTGCCTGAGAGCCAGGGAGGCCACTGTCATAGGCTGTTCTTTGTCTGCAGCCCTAGCACTGTCATGCCAACCCTGCGATGATTGGAACATAAATATATGTTATTTTTTTTTTTTTTTAAATATCCTCAAGGTTTTCATTTTATTTATTTATTTTTGGCTGCGTTGGGTCTTCGTTGCTGCGCACGGGCTTTCTCTAGTTGCGGCGAGCAGGGGCTACTCTTCGTTGTGGTGCGCGGGCTTCTCATTGTGGTGGCTTCTCTTGCTGCGGAGCACAGGCTCTAGGCGTGCGGGTTTCAGTAGTTGCGGCACACGGGCTCAGTAGTTGTGGCTTGCGGGCTCTGGAGCGCAGGCTCAGTAGTTGTGGCGCACGAGCTTAGTTGCTCCGCGGCATGTGGGATCATCCTGGACCAGGGCTCGAACCCGTGTCCCCTGCATTGGCAGGCGGATTCTCAACCACTGCGCCACTAGGGAAGTCCCAGTACATGTTATCTTGTGTTCCACCGCTCCTTTTTAGTGCCTGAATGACAATGTCAAAGCAATAATGTTTTAGTACCTGAAGGGAAGAGAGTTTTGCAAGTAAGACTCACTGATAACCCTGGATGCTTGTTTGAACATCACAGGAGCTGTGAAATGTAACTTTCCCTCTCATTTTGCGGTTGAGCTGCTGGTGTCTGCACAAGCTGTCTGATAAATGGAACAGAATGGACGTTTCTTCTACAGGCTCACGTCGAGGATGCAGCGACTACGTGAGAATGAATTTACCTGTAGGTATATGGGCACTTCTACTTTCCTGTGACACCAGAGTTTAGTAATACAAATGAAAGTTAATTTGTTTAAGAAGGAACCCTCTAATGAGCCTTAAAAGCATTTTTATAATGCACCCTTGAATATAGTTCCCTGTGCTATACAGTAGGTCCTTGTTGGTTACCTATTTTATATATAGTAATGTGTATATATTAATCCCAAGCTCCTAATTTATCCCTCCCCCCTTTTCCCCTTTGGTAATCATACATTTTTGACATCGAACATACTATACTCAACATTTTGTAATAACCTATAAGGGAAAAGAATCTGAAAAAGAATAGACACACATGTATAGGTATAACTAAATCACTTTGCTGTACACCTGAAACTAACACAACATTGTAAATCAACTATACTCCAATGAAAACATAATGCACTCTTGACTGCATAGCCACTGTTTGCAGGGTTTTATTTTCTGTTACAGATTTACTGAATTATCATTTACATAACATGCAATTCACCCACTGTAAGTGTACAGTTCAATGATTTTTTTTAGTAATATACAGTTGTACAACCATCACCACAAAACAGTTTTAGAACCTTTTCATCACACCCTTGCTGTCCTTCCCCTGCCCTGGCTGGATACATTTGTAGATCCTGCACTCAGGAACCACCAGACAAGAAGTGGGAATCAGTTCTTTACTTCCAAATACATGCCTACCCTCCTGAGTTGTGTGTGTGTGTGTGTGTCTACAGAAGCTGCAAGAAGGAAGGAAATTAGAACTCATTTCATGTCTCATCTAAATTACCAGAAGATAAAACTTCGCAGCTCACTCCATCACACTTATATTTGATCACTGTTTTATGCCAGTCAGCTCTGGACACGAGCAATTTTCTGCCGAGCCATCCTTACAAATTTTGTTTTCTTTATTCACTCATGACCTTCCTTCCCTCTTCTGCCCTACTTTGCTGGCTCCCTTGTGGAATATCTCCACAGCACGGACTATCATGTGATTTCACTGCATCTTTTTTTAGTGGCACTGATTAGCTCCAAAAGTTACTTGGAAAGTCATTTGTGATGGACAGTTATGTAAGATCATGGTTCACCAGTTCTTCTGGAAGCAATCTAAAATGCCCAGAAATGTATTAGAGTTCAACCATTGCAATAAAACCAAGATTGGAACTCCTGTGTTTATGAGGGAGCTGCAAGTTATATGAGGAAACATCACTGGGAGGTGCTATTTCTCCACTGAGCCTGAAAGTGGCTAAGCAATCAGACTCTTGGCTTTTACTCCTCTCTGTTCATACATGTGTTACATTGTAGTTCATGAAGAATTGTTGCAGTTCTTGCCCAGTGGATTATTGCTGTCTGTTACCTTTTCTTCTTAGTTAAACCTTGCTTTAGATGTCCAAGGTCGTCCAAACTGATCTCTTTATCTGAGAAGTGGTACCTAGCGAGCATTATTCTTCTAGGACTTTATTTCGAAGGAAGCTGCTTTTTCCTCTCCCTATTTGTATTTATTAAAGTAATACAGCAGTTTACAACTGATTAAGATTGCATTTTCTCATGGATAGTGCTATAAGTGCGTCGAAATTCTGGGATAGATCCACTTGTCCCTCAAAAATATCAAACTTAAAAAAAGTTTTGAAATATGTGGCAGAGACATTTACTGTTCAGTGATTATCCATATGATACCCACATTTCCCAGCCCCTTGGGGCTAGGTAGGTCCATGTGACAAGTTCTGGATAGTGGGCCAGAATTATAAGCATCACTTCTGGACCTTGAGAGCACTTGAGAGAGGATGTATGACCCTACAGTTCTCTCTTCCATTGATGCAGTGAACTGGAAACCACGGGACCCAGATGGTGTAGCTGTAAGAAGCAATTTGCCTGGATCTCTGAGTTACTGTTCAGAAGTAAGAGTCCCTAGATAGTGGCTGAAATCACAGAAGACTTTGTGAGGGAGACAAACGAACCTTTACATATAACGCCCCTAAGATTTCCAGATTAGTTTATTACTGAAGGATAACCTACCCTATTAAGGCTAATACACGAAGCATTCAAATGCTAGAAAATAAGACATCTGCAATAACTAATAAATGAACTAGTGCATAAACAAAAGAGGTAATCAGTGATTTAATAACCATTTACAAAGTTGAAATCCTGGTGCTTAGGAAATAGAATTTGTGAAGTTTCTGGGAAAGGGTTTCTTAGGGGAGAATCAAGGGCTAGCAGTTAGTGATGTTGTTTGATTTCATTTCAAATGTCTCAATTTTTGTTACCTCCATGCAGGTTTCAAGCATAATTAGAGTCATTTTAATATTTTCATTCATAAGTAGAGATGAAAGGAAAATTTATTCTCTCTAGACAAGAATATGAAAGTGTGAGAAAATGATTGCCTTAGGTGGAAATACCTTGGGTTTGAGCAGTAATAGAAGAGAAAGGAAAATCTCTGTCTGTTCATTGTTCTAATCATGATTCTTTTAAAGATCCCAGAGATGTTGAAGGGACTTAAAATTAGACAGTTCACTTTAACAGCCTCAAGAGGGCGCCACCATCCCAGTACCGCTTGGTTGTTGCGCGTCTCCGGATAGGATAGGTGAGGTTGACCACAGGCCAGGTCGGAGTAGAAAGAAGGTAAATGTCTTAGGTTGCTGTCGTTTTTACATTCTGGAAATACTTTTTCTACGTAGCAGTTTTAAAAATTAAAGTTAGAGAATGCAGCTTAAATTCCCCTCTAAATTTAGATATTTCCTTTCCTAATAAAACTCAAAAGTATTTGCAAAAGCACATACCAAACAAAACACAAATCAGGGACGATTTAGAAAATAATTCACATCAGAATTTCTTTGAATGGTAGCCTTCCTACTTTATTTAATATATTTATAATAATTTCTTTATATCAACATTTTATAAGTAGATTTATTTAATAAGGCAAAGTGTATAAACATAGCACAAATCTGATTCACCTTGATATTAAGTTTCCTGAATTCTGTAGACTATCCAGAGTCATAACATAATAGGAACTAATCCTTTGGTAACTTCCCAGAGGCATCTTTTGCTAATGCAACTTTGGAAAATTTTCTCGCTCATTATGAAAGCATAGTAGGTGCTGAACACTTTCTAGGTAAAGGTTGCTGAACATTCATGTGCTGTAACATCTTTTTGTTTTTCAAAATTTCCTTCAAAAACATCTTGAGATTAAATAGGATACACACACATACGTATGATGTATGTGTGTGTGTGTTTATTTCAAAACAAGTTTGCTTCTTTCAAACAGTGGGAAACATTAAGACTGTCTCTGGGGTAACAGCCTTCCTTCAGAAAGTTTTTAAGAGTCTGAGAACTACAGAGATGAAGTATTTCTTCACCTGGTCTCTTGAGGGGCGGGATTATTGCTTAGAACTGTTGTTTTCCTCTCCCTGGGGCATCTTGTTAGGTTTCAGACTGTTTTGTGCCCTGAGGAAAACATGAAGCAGGATGTGCTGGAAAGATTTAAATCATATCAAGCAGAACTGGGGTTTGGAGATGGGATCTAGGCTAGGGCTTTCCCCTCTGCCTCCACTTCAACTCTGTCATCCGCCTGGGGAAGTTGACCGCACAGCTGAGCTTGCTTTGATGTGTAAAACGTAGACACCCTGCTTGGGGTGAAGGTGCCACAAGACCGGCTTTCAGAGGCTCTCTGGGGAAGAGTCTTGGGGTCTGCTGTGTGCTGCACAGATGGTGCTACAGAGGCGGATGTGATTGTCGTGACCATGTCTCTTAGGTGGGATCTGAGCCAGGGGCTGGATGATGGAGTCAGCGTGGCACGTTAAGAGGTAAGGGGTCTGAAAAAGAGCCCACACTTCCTGAAACACATGCTCACTTAGCCTCCTGATGGTAAAAAACATGGGGTCCAGGCCCTAAACTGTGGCTGCAGCCAGCAACACAGAGTAAAAGAGGACCAAGTAAGCCATGTGGTGATGGGCAAAGCACCTTAATATTTGCAGGTGGGGCACCGAAAAAGATGCTGATATTTCAAAGGTCTTGTAACTAGAATAAGTTTGCAAAGTAACTGAGGTTGGGTGACCTACCCTCATTTCAGGACTTATTACCCTCGTTTGGCGTCTGGGAAATAATAAGCTGTTAGTATTTACCAAGTAAGATGAAAACACAATTACGGAATTTCAGCCACTTTTTCCTTTGTAATTGCACAGTAGAAGCCTTAATCCATGTTTTTGGAGGACCCCTTTGTAGACCAGTTTTTGAGGTTTAATACATAACACAGGTGTCCTTGACTTGGGGCGTCAGTGTCCTTGGGGTTTGGGGTCAATGTAGCTCACTCACCAGGTCCACTCCCTGGGTGGGTCATTCCCAGCATCCCTGCAAATTCTTGACCTTTTCTGCTCAGTTTTCTCAGTCACCACTGAAGATGCTTCTGCAGATTAGCTCCGTCTTCCCCATCCCCAACCGTGAAACCGTGGCCGCCTTCCTTAGGAAATCCAAGCAAACCAAACCTCTCTGGACCTTTGTGGGGTTTCTCAAAGGTCCATGAGACCCTGGTGAGAGCCCCTCAAGCAGCACAAACTTCTGCTGCGCTGCTGTCTCCACGGGCAGAGCCCTTTCCCCTGTTGCCCTCTGGTCCACAGCCCAAGGCTCCCGGTCATCTGGCTTCTGTTGGGTTAGACCATCGGGCCGCACAGAGGGGAGAATGGAAGGAAAAGCCCCACTCCACACCTCTGCTCTGGCGATGTCTCCAGCAGGACCTGTGTCGCCTCCGTGACTCTCACCTCCATCAGACAGACCTGCCGTGGTTCCAGTTTTCCTTTGCATAGGGCTAACCATGGACCTCTTCCATCTGTCTCTCCAGCTGGGGATGGTTGTCATTCTCTTTTGTTGTTTATCTCTGGCTCGTTTCACAGCCCGGATTGGCGTCTCAGCTCCTCCATCCCGTGTAACCAATGCCCCGCATGAATTTCCCTCTGTGTAAAGTGGCTCAGCTGTTCACTTACCCTTCACACACAGTTGCCGCTGCACTTTCACGCCTCTGAGAACCCTAGTCCCGAGAGCATTCCTGTCGCTGTGGGTGAGCAGTGCAGCCTGAGTTTTAGAGAATCCCCTTCCTCTATCTCGTTGCAAAGGATTTGGTGGTTTGCTGCACATAATCAAACTGTTCCCTGGACATTTCTTAGTTGTTAATTATGTTCTTTTAAAATTAATGCACTTTTACACCTGGGTTTACAGTCTGGAGGTTAATTCCAGGTTAGAAACCCCTCTTTCCAGTACAGGAAAAATGATGAATTTTATCATTAAAATTTAAGAAATGAACCTGGATATACCTTGTTGATATATATATGTGTTGGTCAAGCACATTTGATCTGCATTTATTCTGGTTTCTTTTTGCAGGAATGGTAAAGTTTCCATCTGTTGGGCATCCTTTGTTTATTTTTTGTATCTATGTTGTTTTTTTTTTAACATCTTTCTTGGAGTATAATTGCTTTACAATGGTGTGTTAGTTTCTGCTTTATAACAAGGTGAATCAGTTATACATATACATATGTTCCCATATCTCTTCCCTCTTATGTCTCCCTCCCTCCCACCCTCCCTATCTCACCCCTCTAGGTGGTCACAAACCACCGAGCTGATCTCCCTGTGCCATGCGGCTGCTTCCCACTAGCTATCTATTCCACTTTTGGTAGTGTATATATGTCCATGCCACTCTCTCGCTCCGTTACAGCCTAACCTTCCCCCTCCCCATATCCCCAAGTCCATTCTCTAGTAGGTCTGTGTCTTTATTCCCGTCTTACCCCTAGGTTCTTCATGACCTTTTTTTTTTTTTTTCTTAGATTCCATATATATGTGTTAGCATAAGGTATTTGTTTTTCTCTTTCTGACTTACTTCACTCTGTATGACAGACTCTAGGTCCATCCACCTCACTACAAATATCTCAATTTTGTTTCTTTTTATGGCTGAGTAATATTCCATTGTATATATGTGCCACATCTTCTTTATCCATTCATCCGATGATGGACACTTAGGTTGCTTCCATGTCCTGGCTATTGTAAATAGAGCTGCAATGAACATTTTGGTACATGACTCTTTTTGAATTATGGTTTTCTCAGGGTATATGCCCAGTAGTGGGATTGCTGGGTCGTATGGTAGTTCTATTTTTAGTTTTTTAAGGAACCTCCATGCTGTTCTCCATAGTGGCTGTATCAATTTACATTCCCACCAACAGTGCAAGAGTGTTCCCTTTTCTCCACACCCTCTCCAGCATTTATTGTTTCTAGATTTTTTGATGATGGCCATTGTGATCGGTGTGAGATGATATCTCATTGTAGTTTTGATTTGCATTTCTCTAATGATTAATGATGTTGAGCATTCTTTCATGTGTTTGTTGGCAATCTGTATATCTTCTTTGGAGAAATGTCTATTTAGGTCTTCTGCCCATTTTTGGATTGGGTTGTTTGTTTTTTTTGTTATTGAGCTGCATGAGCTGCTTGTAAATCTTGGAGATTAATCCTTTGTCAGTTGCTTCATTTGCAAATATTTTCTCCCATTCTGAGGGTTGTCTCTTCATCTTGTTTATGGTTTCCTTTGCTGTGCAAAAGCTTTTAAGTTTCATTAGGTCCCATTTGTTTATTTTTGTTTTTATTTCCATTTCTCTAGGAGGTGGGTCAAAAAGGATCTTGCTGTGATTTATGTCATAGAGTGTTCTGCCTATGTTTTCCTCTAAGAGTTTGATAGTGTCTGGCCTTACATTTAGGTCTTTAATCCATTTTGAGTTTATTTTTGTGTATGGTGTTAGGGAGTGTTCTAATTTCACTCTTTTACATGTACCTGTCCAGTTTTCCCAGCACCACTTATTGAAGAGGCTGTCTTTTCTCCACTGTATATTCTTGCCTCCTTTATCAAAGTTAAGGTGACCATATGTGCGTGGGTTTATCTCTGGGCTTTCTATCCTGTTCCATTGATCTATATTTCTGTTTTTGTGCCAGTACCATACTGTATCTATGTTTTTAATCTCGTCTTTCTTTCATCTTACAGGACATTTTCCCTGCATTCTGGGTGATTTCACGAAGCATGTCATAGATGGTACTGATTTTGTTTCCTCCCCAGTGTTAATTCTACACTTTATGTAATTTTTTTGTGTATATTTTTCATACCTTACATGTGTGATGCATGTTTATGTTCCGTGTGGCCTTATTTGGGGCATAACCTCTTCCCAGGGTGAATGGATTCTTTCTCTTCTTGTTCTCTGATCTCATCAGCTCCTTTTCATCCTTTATTTTGTGGAGTTCACCTGAGCTTCTCCAGCCTCAACGGCTTCCTACCCTTCAACTGCATGCTTCTGAGTTCAGACACAATTCCAGGTGTATTTCTGTGCTTTTGAAGACTTTAAAATGTACATATGCAATACATCCTCTGTGATTCCATCTATATGACATTCTGGAAAAGGTAAAACTATAGAGACAGTAAAAATATCAGTGGTTGCCAGGGGTTGGGGAGGGAGGGATGAATAGGCAGAGCACGGGGGATTTTTAGGGCAGTGACACTATTCTGTACGACACTATAATGGTGGATACGTGTCATTATGCGTTTGTCCAGACCTATAGAATGTACAACACCGAGAGTGAATCTTGATTCAAACTATGGACTTTGGGTGATTTTGAGGTATCAGTGTAGGTCCGTCCATCGTAACAAACGTACCATCTGGTGGAGGGAGGCTGTGTGTGTGGGGATGAGGGGATTTAGAAACTCACTGTACTTTCCACTCGTCTTGCTGTTCTAAAATATAAAGTCTATTAAAATATATATACACGTAAAAATTCTCTGTATAATTAAAAATAATAACAGAGGCTTTATAATAAAGCATAGACATTGCAATTTTCTCCTTTAAATGATGCTTGAGGGTTTTTCCCCTAGGAGTCACCGTTAACAATTCTGTCTGGAAACTTCCAGATCCTAGTTTCTATGGCTTCACAGGCACACACACACAGATAATTATAACAGGTAGATAGGACTATTCCTGTTATTCTGTAGCCCTTGATTATTATTATTATTATTATTTTTACTAACAATATATCTTAAACCCCTTTCCATGTCAGAACATACATTTTAAATTCATCCTTTCTCACTGGTTCATAACATTTGATCCTTTTTCATCTTGAGTGGTGAATGATTTTTCAACATATCTTCTGGATATTAATCCTAGCCTGTTGTATATGTTGTAAATATTTTCTCTCATTTTTCCAATTTTCCCTTGGTATAGGGTGTTTTTTTTTTTGCTCACATGTATGTTTTAAAGTTTCATGTAGTCAAGCTGTCAGTGTTTCCTTGATGACTTCTGAGTTCTGTGACTAGCTTGGAAAATCCTTCCCCATTCTAAGATTATAACATTATTCTGATATTTTCTTTTTATTCTTTTAAAATCATTTAGATTTTTTTTGGTCATGGTATAAGTATCTAATTTTATTTTTTTCCAAAATGATGGCCAGTTACTTTAATACCATTGAAGAGACCATTCTTTCTGCACTGGTATGAAATGCCACATTAGTGATATTTTTAGATTTTCTGTTCAGTTCCATTGATGTATTTTCCATTCCTCCACAAATACATATTATTATAATTTCTACAACAAGACAGTATGTTTTGAGATCTGGCCTGACTCTTCCCCTTCTTTGCATGTTTTAAATTAGATTTTATTAGTTATTCTGGTACATTGATTTACTCTGCTGAATGAAAGTGAGAATCAGCATGTCAGGCTCTAAAAAAACATGCGGTTGCAATTTTGATCAAGATAGACTGCTTTGAATTTGTAGACCAATTTTGGGAGAACTGACATAATTTTAGTATCTATTCAGGTGAGTGTTATGTCTATTTATTCAGTTTTTAAAATATTCTGCAAAAATATTTTACAAGTTTTTTTTTTTTTTTAAATTTTATAGCTACTTTTATTTTTATTTATTTATCTATTTTTGGCTGTGCTGGGTCTTCGGTTCGTGCGAGGGCTTTCTCTAGTTGCGGCAAGTGGAGGCCACTCTTCATCGCGGTGCGGGGACCGCTCTTCATCGCGGTGCGCGGGCCTTTCACTATCGCGGCCCCTCCCGTTGCGGGGCACAGGCTCCAGTCGCGCAGGCTCAGTAGTTGTGGCTCACGGGCCCAGCCGCTCCGTGGCATGTGGGATCTTCCCAGACCAGGGCTCGAACCCGTGTCCCCTGCATTAGCAGGCAGATTCTCAACCACTGCGCCACCAGGGAAGCCCTTACAAGTTTTTTCTTTAGATATTCTATAACTTTTACAGGTATATTCATATAGTTCTTGCACATTTCTTGCTAGTGGCATATCTAGGCTTTTTTTTTTTTTCCTATTGTTATTGTGACTGGGATCTTTTTTTCCCCTATTACACTTTCTAATTGCTTGTGACAAGTACATAGAAAACTGTCTTGGGGTAATTCATGCTAGCTGCTGTAACAAACACCCCAATATTTCAGTGATTTAACACCAGAAAGTTTTATTTCTTGCTGATGAACAATCTAAGTTGGGCCTCCTTCATCTAAGCAGTGATTTGGCATACCAAGTTCTTTCTATTCCAGTCATGCAAGCCTGGGAATTTCTGGACTCTATTCTCTGAGATTACTGTGCATACACTAGCCCCTCCTTTTCCGAACTCATTTCTTTCTTGTAATGGCTTTGCAAGTGAAATTAGAGCCAAGGCCCTCCGCTAACACTCTGTTCACCTTCATCTCCAGACCTACAAGATCCACTAGCACGTGACCTGCCTTCCAAAAAATAAAAGCTAAGTTTTACCAAATATCTTGCCACAAGATAACGTTGATCAGTCTTCCCGTCTTGAATATCACTTTTCTTACCTCTTGCCATCCAACTACTAAAATAATGCTATAAATTTTAGGTTTTATTATGTTTTTTAAATATCAAGAGTCCTCTTTCAAGTTGCTTAGTTTTGTATTAGGATAATCAAAGTGAGCCCATGTAACAAACAGTCTAAAAAGCTGAGTGGCTTCGTCACTGAAGCTGTGTTTCTTTCTCATGTCATAGGTCTAATGGATTCGTTCTGTTTTGAAACATGTTTTTCCTTTGTCATTTCTAGGAATTTGAGGCAAGGGCAAGGGGAGAGAGTTGTACCTTGTTCAGTCTGCCACCTTGATCTGATGCTTTCTTGTGAATTTATTTCTATCACATTAAAAGTGTGATTCCCAGAAAAAAAACTCCGTGCCTCTGGCTCCACCAGCTTTTGAGTCCTTGGGCATCATTTATCAGGCAGGAAGTACATCAGCAGTTCCAACCTTACCAGCTGTGAGACTGGAGTAACTATACCTCGATGCTGGTACCCTCAGCATCTGGTGTTCCTGGCTTGAATGGGAAACCCAGGAAGACTTGAAATTATATGTTTCCTACTCCTATCCCAATCCCTCACCAGCAGCCTTGCCCCAGTTGGAAGAACTAGATTATTCTTATTTCCTTTGTTACCCCACCCAGTTCTGTGGTGCGAGAGAGCTCTAGACTAACCCCAGCCCACTTAGCTTCTGCCAGCTTTTCCCACTGCGGGCTGGGCCATGACCTTGCCTCCCAGATGGATACAGTCCGGATCCCTGGCACCTGCCACCCCCTGGGTGTCCTGTGCTCCTGCAGCCTCTCACTGCTACACTCTTCCCCCCACTTTTGCCCCCCGCCCTCCAGGCTGCCGACCCAGCGCTGCTCCTGTCCTTTGGAAAAGGGGTTCGGCATGGTTGTGGAGTGCATACTGGCCGTGGTTCTTTTCCTCACGAGAAGGCGTCTCCTTAGAGGGGTTGGCTGCTCCCCGGGCTCAGCTGCCGTTCTTGCTTGTCCTGCATCCGTTCATCAACCACCCGCCAGCCTTGAATGAGGTGAGGGCTTCTGTCCCCTCTGTCCCCCCTGGACTGGTCACTTTTTAGGACACTGAAGCTCTCGACAGAGGGGGAAAAATTCACGGAGGAGTAGGGAGACAAGTGAAGTCGCTCCTTTCCGTGAACACGTCAGCTTAAATTAGTTTCCTCATATGAATGATGCAAAATCATAAATTGGTACTGATCAAATCTGGGCACACAGCAAAGCCTCTTTTATGCAGTGAGAGGGTTCGCTTAATTGAATTTTGCATGTAACTGGAGGTTTCTCCTTCCCGTGACACATGGGGAGGGATTCCAGGGATAGGCTATGAAAATAGCCAGAAACCATTGAGGCGGGGAGACCATGGGGAAGGGACGGAGCCCAGAGAGAACAGCTGGTGGAGGAGGGGGGACGCCAGGGTCCACCAAGGTGAAATCTTGGCTGCCTCTGAGTTTCGTTTCCAAAGGCCATTAGGAGGATGATGAACTGCTGTCTGTAAACACACCCTTTTGCAGGAACTTTTGATGAGAGAATTGCCCACAATTGGGTCTATGTCATGTCAAAGCCTTAAACATAATCAAACACAACTGCATTTAATAGAGTCTTTATGGGGCTACCTCAGATTCTTGATCACAAGAGGACATATCACAACATTATCACCACTGAAATTATGACTCCATTTGATTTTCTTGGTGTCAACCAAAAACGGGAGGCTGGATGTGCTAAGTAATTCCTTCTGTGTACGTGGGAATTCTCATCCATGCGTCACCCATGAGAGCATCTGGCCACTTCATCCTCACTCACAAGATAAATTGAGTGAATATAACCCTTGGAAGATTATGGTAGGAATTGTCACCTTCTTTTGTGTTCAGAGCCCTAGAAGTTTACAGTGACAAAAACAACACACCCTATGGAAAACAGTGTGTAAAAACACATTTACATTGTATATTTTATATAAAGATAAAGAGAAGAAGATGAAGAGCTTGTCTTGATTATATGTGGTTCCTCCAGAGGATGTTTTGAAAGAAGAAAAGCAAAAGATCACTTTGTTTAGATGAGTGATGTCTGTAAATAAAATTGAAAAGAAAAACTGAAACAACCCTCTAGATACTGGGCTTGAAAAATACGTAACAAATCCAAGGAACATTTTTACGTTTTTTAAAAATTTTACATCTGATCGTATTTCTTCCTGAGGTTTCATGAATATATACATAGATGAGAGAGATTAAAAACCTGAAATACTTGTAGAACAGATGAGGATGTAGGAAAGAAAGCCCTTTTATTCCATGTTTGTTTTGTTTTTTTTCCTCAGAAAAATTTATAGTTCAACATTTCCCTTTCTGGTTTCCCCTGGAAATCAGTTTTCCTTAGAAATTAAATGAGTGGGGATCATGAGTTTGCCTGGATGTCTTTTTTGGAAACTTTTGCAGTGTTCCCACCTCAAACCTATGTCTCTTGAGTTTACCTTTTAATTCTTTAGTCTGTGAAATTGTATCAGTTGGCGAAGATGGATAAAGGAAAATTAAGAATCAAGTTAAAAAGGAAGAAATCGGGGGTCAGCAGACTTTTCAGTAAGGGGCCAGAAAGTCAGTCTTTTCTGTTTTGTGAGCAGATGGTCTTTTTTGCTGCTTGACTTTGCCGTTGTCACCTTAGACAGTGGGGGAAATCCTCTCACAGTGTATCCATACATGAGATCATCACCTTGTGGACTTTAAACCTCTTGCAATTTTATTTGTCAATTAAAAAATTTGTTAAAAAGCTGCCACAGAGAAGAGGTAAAAGAATGGGTGTGCCTGTACTCCAGTAAAACCTTATTTTTAGGCTTCAGTTTCATGTACTTTTTGCATGTCCTGAAATATGAATCATGGTTTGACTTTTAAAATCATCTTAAAATGTAAGAACTATTCTCAGCTTATGGGTCATATTAAAACAGATGATGGGCTGGCTTGTTTGCTGACTTCTGTACAAAATCATACCCTTGACCTAGTTTACCTTTAAGGTTTGAATGAACACATTTATTTATTTATTTTTCAACTCTTTTCTTGAACAACCTCTAACTGGGTATAATATTCTTGGCTCACATTTTCTTTCCCTCATTACTTTGCAAACATTTACTCCATTGTCCTTTGGTATCAAATATTGCTGTGGAGAATACAGTTAGCCAGATCAAAAATAAAAATCCTTAATGTTGATTCACTTTTTCCTGAAGATTTCATTATTTATTCTTGACATTTAATAGCTTAGCTAGTGTCTTAGTCATCTCTTGCTGTGTAACAAATCACCCCAAACTTAGCACATTGTTGTCTCACAGTTTGTGTGGGTCAGGCATCCAGGCAGAGTGTAGGTGGCTGCTGTGTTTCATGCTGTCCTACAGGCTGCAATCATGGCACCAGCCCAGGGTCTGTGGTCTCATCTGAAGGCTCATCTGGGGAGGGCCTGGCTGCCATACTCACTCAGAGCCTGTTGGAAGCATTCGGATCCTTGTTGGATTGAGGGCCTCAGCTCCTTGCTGGCTGTTGCCTGGAGTCTGCTTTCTGTTCCCTGTTATGTGGGCATCTTTCATACGGCAGCTTGCTTTATTAAGGGGTGCAGGCTGAGACGGAATAGAGGACTCTGCTGAGAAAGAAGTCAGAGTCTTTTATAACCTAATCACCGAAGTGGTAGGAAATCATACCCTTGACCTCGTGTACCTTGAAAGTTCTAACAAACACATGTTTGTCAGATAGTCAAAAATGGGAAGTAAATTCATCTGTTTTATTGAATACTTTTACTTTTGATTAGTGACCTCTGTCTCAGCTTTAAAGATACCATAGACTTAATCAGAACAACCTGGGCTATTTACTCTGACCATGCATCCCAGGCAAGCAAGGACCACGTACCTGAGGGTCAGATGGCATGGTTTGGCAGTAACCACGATAAGAGCAGCTGATAAAGAAGTAGGACTCACTGTGTTTCTGGGACTCTCTGGAGTAATTGCCAGCATCAGTTCAAAGAATCATCACAACAAACCCATGAGAAAGGCCCTAACATTCTCACTGTGGAGCTGGGAGACTCACTGACCTTCTCAAGGCCACACAGTCTGAGTGGTGGCATCTGCTCCCTGCTCAGATGGGCTGGAAACAGGCTGTGCTGACCCCCCCCCCCCCCCCCCCCCGTTTACAGAGGATGGTGCCCACCTGCAACAGCTCACCCTGGAAAAGGAGAGCAATGAGATGAAAATCTGAGGAGGGCACCTGTACATAGCTGCTCCGTCAAAGAGTAACCTGTGATTGATTTTGAGTAGAATTTTACATTTTGTAAAATTATTGGTCCACATTCCAAATGGGACCATGCAGTGTTTTTCTTCTCATCTAAACTGACAACAAACAAAGCTGGAAGGAGCAGCTGGCCCACAATGTTTAAGAAATTCTACTCATCAGTTTTTTTTCTCAGAATTACATTTTTGTGTCCCCTGGACATAAATGTCATACATTGGTGACTCTTTTTTCTTTTTCTTTCTTTTTTTTGACCAGTGTTCTCTCTGCAGTACAAACTTTGGAAGTCGATGTGGGGCTGTAGAGTTAATCCAGTCAAAATCCTCATTCTGAGCTGGGATGCTGGTGGCCAGGGTAGCCCCCCCCACCCCCACCCGACAAACCAGGAGAGAACCAGGGTGAGTCCTCCTTATTGAGCCGTGTGGTCCAAAGCATGAGAGTGGAAACACCTGTGATTTGTTACTACTTCTTGCTTTGATAAGTCCGTTTTATTACACATATCAATGAATCCCTCTGCAACCTGCTTCTTGTGAGATAGAGACAGGAAGCGATAAAATCACCATCCTGGGAACAAATAAAGTGAAACATAATACTTGGAAGTTATTTAACTTTTACTGCATAAACAGGAATGCACATATCTACACGTTTACATTTTGTGGAGGCTGTATCCTCTCCCTTCTTCTGGGACAGGATTTTATTTATTTCTAATTGCAGTATAATTTGACATATAACACTATATTAGTTTCAGATGTAGAACATAATGATTTGACACCTATATATTGTGAAATGGTCACCCCAATAAGTCTAGTTAACATCTGTCACCACACATAGTTATAATTTTTTTTTTCTTACGGTGAGAACTTTTAGGATCTATTCTCTCAGCAATGTTCAAATATGCAATGCAGTCTTATTAACCACAGTCATTGTGCTGCACATTCCGGCCCCAGGACTTATTTATCTTATAACTGGAAAATTGGATCTTTTTATCGCCGTCATTCGTGTTCCCCTTCCCCTAGTGCCCACCTCTGGCAACCACCAATCTGTTCTCTGTATCTATGAAGTTGAGAGTTTTTGTTTGTTTGTTTAGATTCCACATATAAATGAGGTCACATGGTACTTGTCTTTCTCTTTCTGACTTATTTCACTTAGCATAATGCCCTCAAGTTTCATCCATGTTGCAAATGGTAAGATTCACTTCTTTTTTATGGCTGAATAATACTCTGGTGTACATATACACTGTATCTTCTGTATCCATTCATCCATCAATGGACACTCAGAATGCTTCCATGTCTTAGCTATCGTGATTAATGCCGCAGTGAATATGAGGGTACATTGGACAGGACATAATTGATTAGAACAGATTCATAATGCTTATGTAGATCAAGCAATACTATGGATCCATGGTATTCACCATTATTTTCATTTGTATGTTTAATGACTATATCAGCTAAATACTTACATAGGGCTTACGAGGTGCCAGGATCTATTTTAGGCTCCTTACATAAGTTAACTTAGTCCCCACAAAAACCCTTCAGTAGGTGTAATTCCATCCCCATTTTACAGATGAGGAAACTGAAGCACAGAGGGGTTGAAGAACCTGCCTTGGTCCCCACAGCTGCAGCTGGCAGAGCAGGGCACTCCCGCTGCTGGATGAGCACCTCCTGGTCCCTCAGGGTGTTAGGCTTTGGTGACCCAGCAGGAAACAGGAGGCACTGATGGAGCTCTATGCAGCTGCTGGCCAGTCGGGTGGCTCTGAACGCCCATTCCTATCAGAAGGTGGAGCCACTGGGGCTGGGGACATGGAGGCTAAGGTTTCACAGCACGGAGCAGAAAGGATGCCCTCAGGCCTGACTCTCCCACCTGCCTGATGAGGGGCTTATTTTCTGCAGCATGTGGAGTCACGTGGGCAGCCCCAGGCAGGACTAGCCCAGACCTCATCGCCCCACCCACATCTGGGCGGAGGTGGGTGCACCGTCAGAGCCCCCATGGTGTGTGCCTGTCACCCCTGGGCCTGCGCGAGGCAGAGTGAGCCCTCTGCCTAGGGGGGTAGAGCAGGAGGCCCCGCTCCCGGCTTTTAGGGGCCGGGGCGTCCAGCTGTCAGGAATGTTCCCTCCTCCAGCTCACAGAGAAGTGCTCTGTGGTCCAGAGTCACCTTAAATATGAGTGAATGAGTCTTCATTCGATTTCTAGAAATACTCATATGCTTTAAAGGGTTGAAACACACTGGGAAGTCTCCAAAGGCGGCTTTGGAATCACTGACCCAGAACGAGAAACTGGCAAAGCTACTTTGGGCGCAGTGGCACCTCCACCCCTCCCCCCAGGATTCCTGTGGCTGGAACCAGGCTTCCCGGCGGAAGGGAGGGCCCTGTGCTAATCTGCGGCATTAGGGCTGCATGCCCTGCAGGCAATTTCCCAATCCTGTGAGTGGAGTGAGATTTCATGAAAATGCAGTAATTAAAAATAACAGGAAAGCCTTTATAATTATAGATGGTTTTATAGGCACTCTTTTAAAAAGATCCCGAATTTGGCTCCAGTGATTTGGCAACGGTTTTTCTGGGCCCTACGTGGGTTTTATTTTTAGTGGTGCAGAAGGATTTCTAAAGGCATTCAGCTGTAATAATAGAAGAGGGCAACAGGAGGCCTTTGCGAAACACCAGGATCCTTAATTTGCGGAGAGTGGCCGAAAGTAAGAAGGTTACTTTTAGCTACCGTGCTCATTCCCTGGTAGATAACTTTTGTTCATCAATTTCATGTTATGTGATGTAAGACACTTCACGTATTGAATGCTTTGTCACTGCTTACACTAATCCTTGAAAGAAATTGGGGGACTTTTTTGTCTTCTTATTTTTATGTATAGATGGGGAAACTGAGTCATGATGGACCAGGATAGGAATCAAAGCTATCTTGAGGCTTGGTGTCAATGTCTGCCTACCATGAGGTGCTACAGGGTCACTACAACTAACTCAGGTAAGAAACGCTGGGTCTTGGCACCATTTGCTCCTTATTGTCCAGAATCTCCTGGATTTTAGAGGATTCTTGGCTATTTCATTTACCAGATACAAACAGGGTTAGTTTTGGTTTGATGTTTGTTGATGATGATCCCTGCAAATAAAGAAGAGTAGCAACTTTTCCTTTCTTGAAGCTGTGTTGGTGTATATGTTAAATAAACGAACGTCCCCATTTTAGGAAATTCACTTGGCATCAACAAGGTCTTTTTATGCCAGTAGAGAAATAGAGTGTGGGAAGAGGGCTAAAAAGAGAAGCATTTTGTATCAAAGATTTTTTTTTTTCCTATGGAAAAGCACAAGATAAGACAATGGTCACTGTTGTTTAGTGTGGAGTGGTAAAAAAAAAAAAGAAATGACCAAGAGATAAAGATGGTGCCCAAAGTATAGACTGGAGTGATGTGGTAGATTCACTCAGGTGGTCCATGGGCTCATTCAGCTCGTGAAGGTGGGATGGATATAAGAGAGGAAAAGAAAGGCTGTTCATTTTTAGGGTCTTGATTACAAGAAATATGCTAACCGCAGCTTGAGAGAGAGCTCTGGGAAAACCTCTTACTTCCTCTCCTCTTTTTTTTTTTTTTTAATTAATTAATTAATTAATTAATTTTTGGCTGTGTTGGGTCTTCGTTTCTGTGCGAGGGCTTTCTCTAGTTGTGGCAAGCGGGGGCCACTCTTCATCGTGGTGCGCGGGCCTCTCACTATCGCGGCCTCTCTTGTTGCAGAGCACAGGCTCCAGACGCGCAGGCTCAGTAGTTGTGGCTCACTGGCTTAGTTGCTTTGCGGCGTGTGGGATCTTCCCGAACCAGGGCTCGAACCCGTGTCCCCTGCATTGGCAGGCAGATTCTCAACCGCTGCACCACCAGGGAAGCCCTTCCTCTCCTCTTGTAAGAAGGCTTCTAGCAAATGTGCTTCCCCAAATTGCCTTTTTGTCCTTCTTCTGGGTATCCCCCTTTGTATTGGTCAGTGCCCTCCAGAGAAACAGAACCAATGGCACACGCACGTGTGTGTGTGTGTGTGTGTGTAGACAGAGAGAGACACACATACACACAGATTTATTTATTCATTTATATTAAGACATTTGGTCACATGATTGTGGATTCCCTGGAGAATCAGGGAAGAGCTGCAGTTCAGCAGTTCAAGTCCACAGCCCATCTGCTGGCAGAATTCCCTTCTTGCTGGGGAGAGGCCAGCCTTCGTTCTATTCAGCCCTTGGACTGATTGGATGAGACCCCCCCCCCCCACATGACGGAGGACAAATCTACTTTACTCAGTGTCCGCTGATTTAAATGTTAATTTCATCCAAAAAACACCCTCAGAGAAATATCCAGAATAATGTTTGGCCAAATATTTGGGCACCTTGGCTCAGTCAAATTGACACATAAAATGAACCATCACGTCCTTACTGGGAAGCACAGAACAAGTTCAGGAGCACCATGGCAGACTCTGCTCACCCGCGATCTATGGGTGCCTACATTTCCTAGCTCCCTTGCAGTTCAGTGAGCCTCTCTTCCATGTGCAGCATTTCAGAGTCAGTGCTCCTCCTCAGCTCATTGCTTCCTTGCCTTGGAGATCAGGGAGTTATGTGTTGCGATGGCAGAGTTACAAGATTGAATCTCCTTGACACTTCTGCCTATGTGGGTGAGAAATACATTGTTGTGTATTAAGCCACTGAGATTTCAGGGCACGGTTGTCCTGTTCTGACACAGGCTGTGTGTGTGTGTGTGTGTGTGTGTGTGTGTGTGTGTCTTTGTGTGTTTGACTGTGGAAAGTTGACTAGAAGGCCTGTGTGCTAGAGCTCAGATAGCACCACCTCATAGAATGACTCTCATGCTGGGTAAAAGACCATTTTCCATATCTTCATTAGCTGATGCTGATGAGTTTCTAGAGTTGTTCTCTTCCAGTCAGTTTTTTCATGCAGCGAATACAATGAGTATTGTTACAAACTCATCTGGGTCTCCTGGAGGATCTGTTCTCACTCAGGCTCTCTGGAGGTCAGTCACACCTGTCATATATAAATTCCACCTGGAATCCCTTCTTTGGAGAAGTCTCATCCTAACCCATGTGTCCTGTGGGGCTGGGAGTCATGCCCCTTCTCCCCAGGTATTGTGTTGACTACATGATAAGTTGGAAAAATAAAATCACAGTATCCACAGTGTTCACTCTGGGTAGATGTTTTACCAAAGCTAGTCTAATTGGAGCACCTCTCTGGGTTTCTCCCTAGAATTGGATGGGCGGGGGTAGCTCTTAATCTAGAAATGTGACCCTCAAGCTTGTAGTCTGGGCTGTCAGAGCCATCTTGCCGCCCACGTAGACATTGTTTCATTGCAGTAAGAGTCAAAGAGACCAACACACAGAGTGGAACAGAGACAACAGAGCTGCAAGGTAGAAAGGATGGAGAGGGTGTCCTGACAACATTCTTTTATCCTCTAGATTCAGCCTCATTGGAAATTCACCGTAGATTTCTCACTTAGGTGAGTGGATATGTCCCTTTTGTGGCTTTGGCTAGTTGATGTTGACTTTCTGTCAGTTGCCAGAAGTCCCAACATTTATGGCAGTATTCCAAGGACATCAGCATGTTACTCTTCCTACCATTGGCTGCTGTCAAAGGGGGGTGCCAAGAGTCAGGGAAAGATGAAGCCAATTCTAAACAAAAGAAACTTCACGCATTGATAAGAGAAAAGTAGACCTTTTGCTTTTTTCGTGATTGGCTGTTCCTCCATTTCAATGAGTTACATTTGTTTGTCAATGCCACTTAATTTCCTTTATTATATTTTGGGGGGGCATGTTTAATCAGCACATCCTGGCTTTTGCACTGATTTCACCTGTCAGATACTGAGGGCAGATGATATTTGCTTGCCTTTAAGTCTTTGTTAAGCAAAGACCTGGCATAAGTCACTTCAAACATGTTATTTCTATTTGAATCTGATTTCCCAAATTTGTACAAAAGATAGCCTTCTGAGGCTGTCTTCTGACCAGACTCTTTCAAGATCCCTTGAGATAGATGGAGTTGCTTTCACATCATCGTGTGATGAAGATGTTGCAGGATGTGGCCTTGTGGGTATCCCTGGAGCTCCTGGAATGCGCTGAACTTGTCACCTGGCACTTTCTCCATAAGTGGTCCCTGGGCTGTTCCAGTGCTAGAAAATTTTCTTCAAAGGGATGTTGCAAGATCTCATTTACGAATTACTAAAGCCCCAGAGGCACTGTTTTCTCCAAGCATTCGCATCTGTAGCTAACATTTTACTTGTGATAGTATACTAGACCTAAAATTCAATTTACTGGTACTCAGACATAAGAGCATGATGATGCAGGTACCATTAGGTGAGACCTAAGAAGCTTTTGGCCGTGGGCAAGTCTCTGTATGATGGGTTGAAAAGAATGGACTGAGCAAGATGTCATGTAGAGAAAGCTAAAGCATTGAGTTATCCCTTCCTTCTAGAAAGAGTACTGCTGAACACACTTTTGTCGAAGAATTTTAAAACACCATGGTTAGGTGCTCCTTAGGTTTCTAAAAGCTTTGTATGGTTACATCTGTTTGTAATTTGAAGAGAGATTTGACCACTTGACATTGGTCTTGGTGCCCCCGTCTGTCTTGACCGGACCCTATGTCTTATCTCTAAATTACTGAAAACCTTGACATCACAGGGATATCTCATATTATTCACTGGGTGGCCCTTTGCCCCAACTGCCGACCAAGGGAAGCTTCTAGACACGTGAAACACGAACTCCTTAGCTCCACATGGAATCGTAGCATTCTTAGAGTTGGAAATGGCTTTAGGGAATAGTTTTGCAACTGTTCCCTATTCACAGATGACAAACGAACACCTGGAGAAGGGAAGCATCTCGCTGAAGTTCTCAGTGCTTCCCATGGGGGAGTTGCTGGGAACAGAGGATGCAAAGGGAAAGGGAAATGTCTCGGGGAGAAGAGGGTGGGCGTGCGCACCGCGTACATCTGGGACAGCGTGGTCCACAGCCGGGCTCTGTCTGTGCTGGGGCTCGGCCGAGGACTGCGAGGTGGCGGGCTGGGTGTCTTCCCACCCTCTTGTCATTGTGACGAGCTTAACGTGGTGCCTGCTGACGCAGGAGGAATGTTTACAGGGTCCGGGTCTGTATCACAAGCAGGTGTGGAAGGGTGGATTTGGGGCTATTTGGCTGTTTATTAAACAATGCCACAGTGGTACAGCAGTGAATAAAATAGACCAAAAGCCTGGCCCTCGGGGGGCTTGCATTCTCACCATAGGAGACAGAGTGTAAACATGACAAAATAGTGCAACACACTCATGTGGGTGCTGAAAAGTGTTGAAGAAAAATGCAGGCTGAGGAGGGTTTGGGAGTACATGTGTGGAAAGCGTCCATGTGGATCCCTGGCGAGGCCAGGAATAGACTCACTGAAACAAACTCCGGACAGAGGTGGGGAGAAGCATGTGCAAAGGCCCTGAGGTGGATGCACTCCTGGAGTTTTGAAGGAAAACAAGACAGTGTGACTGGTGTGTAGTGAACACAGGACAGATGACATCAGAGAGGCATCAGACAGAGGGAACATGTGTGCATGTGTGTGTGAGAGCATACGTGTGATAGATGTGTATACGAGTGTGTGCATGCATCCATGTGTGTGAATGTGCACGTGTGAATGTGTGCACAGGTGTGAGTGTGTGCATGCATGTGTGAGTGTGTGTGTGCATGTGTGTGCATGTGCACGTGCACGTGTGTGTGTGTGTTGTGGACAGGATTGAAGGGCCTTGCACAAGACCACTAGAGGAAATTAACTTGGAATCTGAGGGATCAATAAGCCTTGTGCACCAGTAAAGCGGAGGTTTTGAGTGGAGGAGCAGTGGAATTTCCTGGCATTCCCAGTTGCTGCAGGGAGCACCGGCTGTGATGGGCAGGGGTGGCAGCAGGGGACCAGTACGGAGGATTCTAGGGGGCCCTGGCGGTGTGGACCAGGGTGGAAGCATGCGGATGCTGAGGGGTGGGCGGACTCTGCATCACTAAAGGTAGAGTGGGGCTCCCCGATGACGTTCTGCTCGTGCTGGCCGCTCTCTCTTGAACTTGGCCACGGGATCTGGAGGGCTCCAGCTGGATGTTGACTTAAATTTAGTGCTCACCATCTCAAAGCAAACCTTCTCACTGGGGGGCTGTACTGTTCCCTGGACAAGAGAGTTCTCTCCCTCCGAACGTGGAGAATAAACTCAGGCAAACCAAGATCTCTGCACTTCCAGGAGACCGTTCCTGTCCTTCCACCAAACCCATGAGGAATGTGCCGAAGGCCAAGGAGTGATGTCTAGGGGAGTGTTTGTCCTCCTACCGACTCCTGTGAATCCCTGGTTACAGGTGTGTCCTTGATGCTCAGATGCGAGTCCTGCCCCTGGGTCGGGGACCAGAGGTGGCATCTCTAAGTGGTGCATGTTGTCAGGAGTGAAGATTCCGAGCAGGCTTTTTGGAAAAATTAAAGAGAGAAATAAGAGCATTTCCTGGGCGGTGGGCTGGCGAGGGCCCAGGCGAATGTGTGTTCGTAAGCCGTGTGCCTCTTCTCTTCTCTGTAAACCACACACGTCTCCTTCCCTGTCGCACTGAGTCCTCAGCCCCTCCTGGCTCAGCCCTCTGCGAGATGTGCGGATGTTAGGACCCTGATGTCACCCCAGGGCAGGTTGTCAGGAGCTTCCACCTTAAAGGGGAACACTTTTCATCTTGTGTGAAGGCGGGAAGGCAAATACAGGCTGTCCTCCTCAAACGAGGCCTTTGCCATCTTATCAGGACCGTTGAACTGCTCAGATTGCAGGACTCACGGCCATTCAAATGTCACTGCAACCTAAGTATCCATCGACAGAGGAATGGGTGAAGAAGTTGTGGTACTTATATACACTGGAGTATCACTCAGCCATTAAAAGCCATTTGCAGAGATGTGGTTGGACCTAGACAGTGTCAGACAGAGTGAAGTAAGTCAGAAAGAGAAAGACAAATATCGTAAAATATCACTTATATGTGGAATCCAGAAAAATGGTACAGATGAACTTATTTGCAAAGCAGACATAGAGTCACATATGTAGAGAACAAATTTATGGTTACCAAGGGGGGAAGGTGGGGGGGGGATGAACTGGGAGATTGGAATTGACATATATACACGACTATGTATAAAACCAATAACTAATGAGAGCCTACTGTATAGCACAGGAAACTCCACTCAATAATCTGTGGCGACCTATATGGGAAGGGAATCTAAAAAAGAGTGGAACTGATTCACTTTGCTGCACAGCAGAAACTAACACAAAATTGTAAAGCAACTATACTCCAATACAACCTAATAAAAAAAAACTCCTAAAAAAAAATTGTCACTGCAAATTGCTTTTCCAGGCCGAATACAAGCAATCTTTTATCATCTACTATTTTGAATTAGCTGTGCCTCTCTTCACCAGCATAAGCAGAGATAATTGAAAATTGGCAGCCCTTAAATTCATGTTTTAAAAAAATGGCTCAGAAAGTTTGTTAATGTCTTAAGACCACTGGGGCGTCCTTTATTCCTTCCCAGAGGAGTCTTCCAAGCTCCGTCGACCCAAATGTAGGATCTCAAAATACCTGCCTCCTCTGGCCTCCCAGAAGACCCAAGTGACTTTACTTGTCTTGTTTTGGATGTCTGGTCATGACCCAGGTCCCTTCTGTGCTAAGGAAAAGTTTTCCTTGAGTGAGGGCCTCTGGGACTCATTGGAATGACTCACAGCATTAGCTCAGCCCTAGAAGCTCTGGCGGCCACCAGCGCTGGTGCCCAGGGGGTGAAAGGTGCTCCTGTGTGGCAGGCCCTCTCCAAAGTGTGTTGAGTCTCCCTCTGACTTCAACTCAGTTCAGCTTGGTAGTCAGGCTGGCACTCAGGGTGGATTGAGAGAGAAGCATTTTGACTCTCCTGCCTAGTGAAGGTTCGTCATGTGTTAAGACTCTTAAGCAGTGAAGCCAAGCACTTCTATTAATTAGAGCTGATAAAAGCATTAAGGAAATATTTAATCCCCTTGTTCTGGGAGCTGGAGATTTTCACAGCCTGACATTTGTGCCCCAAACTACTAGTCTTAATAGGTTTAGCATGGCTGCAGTTGGTAATGATTAAAGGCACTGCTGGCTGGTCCCCTGATGAGCTAGGCTTCCACCCTGGAAGGTCTTCTGCAGGGGGTGGTCATTTTATGACTGTCACTGGCTTAAAATGAACACAAACACTCCTGCAAAACTAATGTTCAGGAAGACTTTTCTGAAAATTTACCCTCAAGTGTTCATTTCTCTTAGGAATAAGGGGTCAGGATTAACAGTAAACACAGGAGCTCAATTCTTAGGTACTTTCTCTATTAAATCTGTTCTCAGTTGGTGAATTTTTATTTTCCTCCCTTTAAAATAATTGCCTTTTAAAAAGTATCACACCATACTATCAACTTTTGAAAAATAATTTTCATTATCAAATAATTTGCCTGATGTGGTTTTTGAAGTCAGACTTTTTTCATAAAGAAGGCTTGATAAACATGCTTTAGAATCCAAACAATGTTTATTGGGTGAGTTTGTAGCTAAACCCGTTATCTTTAACCCTCAAGAAAACATTTGTGTGGCTTGCATTCGGTGTGTATTCTTTTTTTTTTCTTTAGTATTAAATTGTGGTATACTGTAAAATAGTAGGCTATAAAGTAATAAAAATGAATGAATGACACATACATACAACAATGTGGATGAATATAACATACATATTATTAAATGAATAAAGGAAAACAGAAACTAACATGTTCAGTCGGTGTGTATTCTTAAAGCTGGGAAAAATCAGTGGAGCCATATGGTAGTTCTGTTTAAGCAGCTGCATAGCACAAGGAGATCAGCTCGGTGCTTTGTGACCACCTAGAGGGGTGGGATAGGGAGGGTGGCAGGGAGGGAGATGCAAGAGGGAGGGATATGGGGATATATGTATATGTATAACTGACTCAATGTGTTATACAGCAGAAACTAACACAACATTGTAAAGCAATTATATTCCAATAAAGATGTTAAAAAAAAAATCAGTGGAGCTGGTCGCTGGCAAAGGAATTCACAGCATGCTCGTATCCATGGGGACTTGGGTGAAAGCAGTGAGTAGAGGCGACGATGCGTTTTAATAAATGTGCCTGGAAGTACATTCTTCATTGACATTGGCTGTGACCTTGGGCTCTTGATCACTGATGCAGCGACACTCTTGTCTCAACAGTTCCCAAGGCTGCATCCTTCAAGCATGATTGGGCTAAGAGTTTGGGTCTCTCCTACCCCTTTCCATCGTTCTAGTGCCCTGTCACCCACGCTTCAGAAAGAGAAACTCTCTCCCATTCTCTTTCCATCCTGTTTATAGCTATGGTCACCAAGATTGCCCTATAAAAGTCTATTTTTCCAGTCCCTGGTGTTTTTTCATTGAAATCCAGGTACTATGATTTCTCACGAAATCCTTGTAAGTAATGGTTCTTATGTTTTACGCATTTCACCAAATGGCTTGAGCAGAGTGGGAGAGACCCATCACACCCAGTGCCCTGATACCTCTCTGAAGATTCACTTTTCTTTCACTCTGTTTTTTTTTTTTTTTGGTCTCAAATCAGTCACAGTGAAATACAGGTATATTTATCTCTAACTACCAAGACATCCTGTTAGGATAGGATCAAGTTTTAGTAAGCTGGATGATATTCCAAAGTGATGTCATTAACTTTATTTAAGGGAATGTATTTCCATGGTGCAATGGGTGGGGTGGTAGCTAGGGAAGAAAGTATGATTCTACTTATAACCCTAAGTCAGAAGCTCCCGGGGTTGTTTTTTTTTTTTAAGTTTATCTTCCTCCTGAATTTGTTATTTGCTTTTCTTTTTATTCATTTTATGTTTATTGGGTGAATTTGTAGCTAAACCTGATCTTTAACCCTCAAGTAAGCATTTGTGTGTATCGGATGCAAAATTTTTGCCTATCAAAAGCCATTTCTCCCTCCCCTCCCCTACTTCTCCTCTGCTAATAAAACCCCGATCTGTAATGTGTGAAGATCTTTGATCTCAGGGGAGGCTGGTCCCAGGAGAAGGACCATGATTGGCCTAAGCCAGCCGTCGTGACCCCATTCCTCTTTGCAAGTGACTGTGGGCATATGACCTAGTCCTGGCCTATGGACTTGTATTAGTTACCTATCCTTGCACAATAAATCACCCCAAACCGTGGTGGCTTAAGTGATGATGAATGTTTGTTATTATTCCAGTTTCTGTGGGTAAGGAATTTGAAAGTGGCTTAGTTGGGTGCTTCTGGCTTGGGATCTCTTATGAGGTTTCAGTCAAGATGTTGGCCAGGGCTGTGGTCCTCTGAAGACTTGACTAGGGCTGTAGGATCTCCTTCCAAGGTGGCTCATTCTCATGGCTGGCAAGTGGTGCTGGCTTCAGCTGGAGGCTTTAGTTCCCTCCCATTGGGCCTTTCTACAGTGTCTTTAAGACATGGTGGCTGGCTTCCCCCAGAGCAAGCAAGCTGAGAAAGGGAGAGGGGAAAGGAGAGGGAGAGGTGGAGAGAGAGAGAGAGAGAGAGAGAGAGGGAGAGGAGCTATCCATTTTATGACCTTACTATCTTATGTAGTCCCATAGCATCACTCTACTAGCTATTATATGTCGCTATGTAAAAAATTCCCCTAATTTAGCAGCTTAAGAAAACACACATTTATCATCTCACAGCTTCTCTGGGTCAGGAATCGTAGCGGTTCCTCTGATCCAGGGTCTCTCGTGAGGCTGCAGTCAAGGTGTCAGCCAGGGCTGGATTTCATCTGAGGCTCGATGGGGAAGGATCTTCTTCCAAGTTCATGTGGTTGTCAACAAGATTGAGCTCCTTGCCAGCAGCTGGCTGCAGGCTGCCCTTCATTCCTTACCCGGTGTACCGCATTAACAAGGTCACTTTATCAAAGTCAGCCAGGGAGAATGTCCGTGAGAGTCCTCTAGCAGGACAGAAACCAAAATCTTAAGTAAAGCAATCACAGAGGTGATATCCCATCACCGTTGCCGTATTCTGCTGGTTAGAAGCAAGCCAGGGGAGGGGGTTCTACAAGGGCATGAAAGTCAGGAGGCGGGATCCTGGGGCCTCCTGGAATCCATCTGCGCGGTGACTTCTGCCACGCCTCCTGCTCTATTCACGTAGAGCGAGCCACTAAGTCTGGCCCACATCCAAGGGAGGGGGACGAGGCTCACATTTTGAAGAGAGAGTGTTGGGTAATTTATGGGCATATTTTCAAACCCTTGCTTTTTTTTTTTTTTTAAGACTTTTTTTTTTTTAATTAATTAATTTATTTTTGGCTGTGTTGGGTCTTCGTTTCTGTGCGAGGGCTTCCTCTAGTTGCGGCGAGCGGGGGCCCCTCTTCATCGCGGTGCGTGGGCCTCTCACTGTCGCGGCCTCTCTTGTTGCGGAGCACAGGCTCCAGACGCGCAGGCTCAGTAGTTGTGGCTCACGGGCTTAGTTGCTCCGCGGCATGTGGGATCTTCCCAGACCGGGGCTCTAACCCGTGTCCCCTGCATTGGCAGGCAGATTCTCAACCACTGCGCCACCAGGGAAGCCCCAAAACCCTTGCTTTCTTGACAGAGCAGCATATGTGCTTGGCTCTTCTCCCTCAGCCTTCTCCTTGGCCATCAAGCTGACATAAGCCTGGATCTATGGCCAACATGCAGCATCCCTTTGACCACAGGGAGGGGGACAAAGGCCCATAAGCAGAGGGAAGTAAGGTAGAAAGGGCCAGGGTCATCGACAGTGTTGTGGAACACCTAAACCTAAATCAGCAACTGCAACCTCTGGATTTCTAATTGTGAGTATGACTAAATCTTTTTTTTTTTTTTTTTGATATGGTGTTTTTTGTTTTTTTTTTTTAGTCATCCATTTTATACACCTCAGTGTACACATGTCAATCCCAATCTCCCAATTCATCACACCACCACCACCACCCCCTGCCGCTTTCCCCCCTTGATGTCCATATGTTTGTTCTCTACATCTGTGTCTCTATTTCTGCCTTGCAAACCGGTTCATCTGTACCATTTTCTAGGTTCCACATATATGCGTTAGTATACAATATTTGTTTTTCTCTTTCTGACTTACTTCACTCTGTATGACAGTCTCTAGGTCCATCCATGTCTCAACAAATGACTCAATTTCGTTCCTTTTTATGGCTGAGTAATATTCCATTGTATATATGTACCACAACTTCTTTATCCATTCGTCTGTCAATGAGCATTTAGGTTGCTTCCATGACCTGGCTATTGTAAATAGTGCTGCAATGAACATTGGGGTGCATGTGTCTTTTTGACTCATGGTTTTCTCTGGGTATATGCCCAGTAGTGGGATTGCTGGGTCATATGGTAATTCTATTTTTAGTTTTTTAAGGAACCTCCATACTGTTCTCCATAGTGGTTGTATCAATTTACATTCCCACCAACAGTGCAAGAGGGTTCCCTTTTCTCCACACCCTCTCCAGCATTTGTTGTTTGTAGATTTTCTGATGATGCCCGTTCTAACTGGTTTGGGGTGGTACCCCATTGTAGTTCTGATTTGCATTTCTCTAATAATTATTGATGTTGAGCAGTTTTTCATGTGCTTCTTGGCCATCTGTATGTCTTCTTTGGGGAAATGTCTATTTAGATCTTCTGCCCATTTTTGGATTGGGCTGTTTTTTTTTTAATATTGAGCTGCATGAGCTGTTTATATATTTTGGAGGTTAATCCTTTCTCCGTTGCTTCATTTGCACATATTTTCTCCGATTCTTAGGGTTGTCTTTTGGTCTTGTTTATGGTTTCCTTTGCTGTGCAAAAGCTTTGAAGTTTCATTAGGTCCCATTTGTATATTTTTGTTTTTATTTCCATTACTCTAGGAGGTAGATCAAAAAAGATCTTGCTGTGATTTATGTCAAAGAGTGTTCTTCCTATGTTTTCCTCTCAGAGTTTTATAGTGTCTGGTCTTACACCTAGGTCTCGAATCCATTTTGAGGTTTTTTTTGTGTATGGTGTTAGGGAGTGTTCTAATTTCATACTTTTACAGGTAGCTGTCCAGTTTTCCCAGCACCACTTATTGAAGAGACTGTCTTTTCTCCATTGTATATCCTTGCCTCCTTTGTCATAGATTAGTTGACCATAGGTGCGTGGGTTTATCTCTGGGCTTTCTATCTTGTTCCATTGATCTATATTTCTGTTTTTGTGCCAGTACCATATTGTCTTGATTACTGTAGCTTTGTAGTAGAGTCTGAAGTCAGGGAGTCTGATTCCTCCAGCTCTGATTTTTTCCCTCAAGACTGCTTTGGCTATTCGGGGTCTTTTGTGTCTCCAAACAAATTTTAAGATTTTTTTGTTCTAGTTCTGTAAAAAATGCCATTGGTAATTTGATAGGGATTGCATTGAATCTGTAGATTGTTTTGGGTAGTATAGTCATTTTCACAATATTGATTCTTACAATCCAAGAACATGGTATATCTCTCCATCTGTTGGTATCATCTTTAATTTCTTTAATCAGTGTCTAATAGTTTTCTGCATACAGGTCTTTGTTTCCCTAGGTAGGTTTATTCCTAGGTATTTTATTCTTTTTGTTGCAATGATAAATGGTAGTGTTCCTTTAATTTCTCTTTCAGATTTTTTATCATTAGTGTATAGGAATGCAAGAGATTTCTGTGCATTAATTTTGTATCATGCAACTTTACCAAATTCATTGATTAGCTCTAGTAGTTTTCTGGTGGCATCTTTAGGATTCTCTATGTATAGTAGCATGTCATCTGCAAATAGTGACAGTTTTACTTCTTCTTTTCCAATTTGGATTCCTATTATTTCTTTTTCTTCTCTGATTGCTGTGGCTAGGACTTCCAAAACTATGTTGAATACAGTGGCGAGAGTGGACATCCTTGTCTTGTTCCTGATCTTAGAGGAAGTGCTTTCAGTTTTTCACCATTGAGAATGATGTTTGCTGTGGGTTTGTCGTATATGGCCTTTATTATGTTGAGGTAGGTTCCCTCTATGCCTGCTTTCTGGAGAGATTTTATCATAAATGGGTGTTGAATTTTGTCAAAAGCTTTTTCTGCATCTATTGAGATGATCATATGGTATTTATTCTTCAGTTTTGTTAATATGGTGTAACACATTGATTGATTTGCGTGTATTGAAGAATCCTTGCATCCCTGGGATAAATCCCACTTGGGCATGGTGTATGATCCTTTTAATGTGTTGTTGGATTCTGTTTGCTAGTATTTTGTTGAGGATTTTTGCACCTATATTCATCAGTGATATTGGTCTGTAATTTTCTTTTTTTGTAGTATCGTTGTCTGGTTTTGGTGTCAGGGTGATGGTGGCCTCATAGAATGAGTTTGGGAGTGTTTCTTCGTCTGCAATTTTTTGGAAGAGTTTGAGAGGGATGGGTGTTAGCTCTTCTCTAAATGTTTGATAGAATTCACCTGTGAAGCCATCTGGTCCTGGACTTCTGTTTGTTGGAAGATTTTTAATCACAGTTTCAATTTCATTACTTGTGATTGGTCTGTTCATATTATCTATTTCTTCCTGGTTCAGTCTTGGGAGGTTATATCTTTCTAAGAATTTGTCCATTTCTTCCAGGTTGTCCATTTTTTTGGCATACAGTTGCTTGTAGTAATCTCTTAGGATGCTTTGTATTTCTGCAGTGTCTGTTGTAATTTCTGCTTTTTCATTTCTAATTTTATTGATTTGAGTCATCTCCCTCTTTTTCTTGATGAGTGTGGCTAATGGTTTATCAATTTTGTATATCTTCTCAAAGAACCGCTTTTAGTTTTATTGACCTTTGCTATTGTTCTCTTTGTTCCTATTTCATTTATTTCTGCTCTGATCTTTATGATTTCTTTCCTTCTGCTAACTTTGGGTTTTGTTTGTTCTTCTTTCTCTAGTTCCTTTAGGTGTTAGGTTCAATTGTTTATTTGAGATTTTTCTTTTTTCTTGAGGTAGGCGTGTATAGCTATAAACTTCCCTCTTAGAACTGCTTTTGCTGCATCCCATAGGTTTTGGATCATCATGTTTTAATTGTCATTTTTCTCTAGGTATTTTTTGATTTCCTCTTTGATTTCTTCAGCGATCTCTTGGTTATTTAGTAAGGTATTGTTTAGCCTCCATGTGTTTGTGTTTTTTATGTTTTTTTCCCTGTAATTCATTTCTAATCTCATAGCATTGTGGTCAGAAAAGATGCTTGATATGATTTCAGTTTTCTTAAATTTACTGAGGCTTGATTTGTGACCCAAGATGTGATCTATCCTGGAGAGTGTTCCGTGCGCAGTTGAGAAGAAAGTGTAATCTGCTGTTTTTGGATGGAATGTCCTATAAATATCAATTAAATCAATCTGGTCTGTTGTGTCATTTAACGCTTCTGTTTCCTTATTTATTTTCATTTTGGATGATCTGTCCATTGGTGTAAGTGAGGTGTTAAAGTCCCCCAGTATTATTGCGTTACTGTCGATTTCCCCTTTTATAGCTGTTAGCAGTTGCCTTATGTATTGAGGTGCTCCTATGTTGGGTGCATATATATTTGTTATTGTTATATCTTCTTGGATTGATCCCTTGATCATTATGTAGCTTCCTTCCTTGTCTCTTGTAAACTTCTTTATTTTAAAGTCTATTTTATCGATATGAGTATGGCTACTCCAGCTTTCTTTTGATTTCCATTTGCATGGAATATCTTTTTCCATCCCCTCACGTTCAGTCTGAATGTGTCCCTAGGTCTGAAGTGGGTCTCTTGTAGACAGCATATATATGGGTCTTGTTTTTGTATCCATTCAGCAAGCCTGTGTCTTCAGGTTGGAGCATTTAATCCATTCACGTTTAGGGTAATTATTGATATGTGTGTTCCTATGACCATTTTCTTAATTGTTTTGGGGTTTTTTTTGTAGGTCCTTTTCTTCTCTTGTGTTTCCCGCTTAGAGAAGTTCCTTTAGCATTTGTTGTCGAGCTGCTTTGGTGATGCTGAATTCTCTTAGCTTTTGCTTGTCTGTAAAGCTTTTGATTTCTCCATCGAATCTGAATGAGATCCTTGCCGGGTAGAGTAATCTTGGTTGTAGGTTCTTCCCTTTCATCACTTTAAGTATATCATGCCACTCCCTTCTGGCTTGTAGAGTTTCTGCTAAGAAATCAGCTGTTAACCTTATGGGAGTTCCCTTGTATGTTATTTGTTGTTTTTCCCTTGCTGCTTTTAATAATTTTTCTTTGTCTTTAATTTTTGCCAATTTGATTACTATGTGTCTCGGCATGTTTGTCCTTGGGTTTATCCTGTATGGGACTCGCTGCACTTCCTGGACTTGGGTGGCTATTTCCTTTCCCATGTTAGGGAAGTTTTCGACTATAATCTCCTCAAATATTTTCTCTGGTCCTTTCTCTCTCTCTTCTCCTTCTGGGACCCCTATAATGCGAATGTTGTTGCATTTAATGTTGTCCCAGAGGTCTCTTAGGTGGTCTTAATTTCTTTTCATTCTTTTTTCTTTATTTTGTTCTGCAGCCTTGGATTCCACCATTCTGTCTTCCAGGTCACTTACCCATTCTTCTGCCTCAGTTATTCTGCTATTGATTCCTTCTAGTGTATTTTTCGTTTCAGTTATTGTATTGTTCATCTCTGTTTGTTTGTTCTTTAATTCTTCTAAGTCTTTGTTAAACATTTCTTGCATCTTCTCAATCTTTGCCTCCATTGTTTTTCCGAGGTCCTGGATCATCTTCACTGTCATTATTCTGAATTCTTTTTCTGGAAGGTTGCCTATCTCCACTTCATTTAGTTGTTTTTCTGGGGTTTTATCTTGTTCCTTCATCTGGTACATAGCCCTCTGCCTTTTCATCTTGTCTATGTTTCTGTGAATGTGGTTTTTGTTCCACAGGCTTCAGGATTGTAGTTCTTCTTGCTTCTGCTGTCTGCCCTCTGGTGGATGAGGCTATTTAAGAGGCTTATGCAAGTTTCCTGATGGGAGGGACTGGTGGTGGGTAGAGCTGACTGTTGCTCTGGTGGGCGGAGCTCAGTAAAACTTGACTGCTGATGGGTGGGGCTGGGTTCCCTCCCTGTTGGGTGTTTGGCTTGAGGCAACCCAACACTGGAGCCTACCTGGGCTCTTTGGTGGGGCTAATGGCAGACTCTGGGAGGGCTCACGCCAAGGAGTACTTCCCAGAACTTCTGCTGCGAGTGTCCTTGTCCCCACGGTGAGTCACAGCCACCCCCTGCCTCTGCAGGAGACCCTCCAGCACTAGCAAGTAGGTCTGGTTCAGTCTCCCCTGGCATCACTGCTCCTTCCCCTGGGTCCCGATGTGCACAGCAATTTGTGTGTGCCCTCCAAAAGTGGAGTCTCTGTTGCCCCCAGTTCTGTTGAAGTCCTGCAATTAAATCCCAGTAGCCTTCAAAGTCTGATTCTCTAGGAATTCCTCCTCCCGTTGCCGGACCCCCAGGTTGGGAAGCCTGACGTGGGGCTCAGAACCTTCACTCCAGTGGGTGGACTTCTGTGGTATAAGCATTCTCCAGTCTGTGAGTCACCCACCCAGCAGTTATGGGACTTGATTTTACTGTGATTGCGCCCCTCCTACCATCTCACTGTGGCTTCTCCTTTGTCCTTGGACGTTGGGTATCTTTTTTGGTGAGTTCCAGTGTCTTCCTGTCGATGACTGTCAAGAGCTAGTTGTGATCCTGGTGTTCTCACAAGAGGGAGTGAGAGCATGTCCTTCTACTCCACCATCTTGGTTCCAATCCTGACTGAATCTTTTTTAAAAATACCTTTCATTTTGAAATAGTTTAAGACTTACAATGGAATTCCTTGGCAGTTCAGTGGTTAGGACTATGAGCTCTCACTGCCAAGGTCCTGGGTTCAATCTCTAGTAAGGGAACTAAGATACAGCAAGCAGCACAGCATGGCCAAAAAAAAAAAAAATACTCAAAAGAAGTGGCAAAGAGTACAGAAATTCCCGCCTATAATCTGTATGATTTTACGTAACCATACAACATTGTCAAAACCAGGAAAATGACACTGCCACAGTGCTATTAGCTCAACTATCAATACAACCTAATTCAGCTTTCACCATAAATTTCTATTTTTAAACAGCACGGTTGATTGAATTTGTCTCTAAATTGCAGCCTAAAGCATTCATAGCTGATACATTATGAAACTGTAAGTATATAAACACATGGATACACCAGTTTTGATATTCTGGTTGGCTGGTCAGTAGACAGACACTTGGGAATGCCGTTTAAAGAAATTTGAAGGGAGCTCCTGTCTGACCATCAGAGCACAGAAATAGACTTGTTTTGATGGTTATCACAGATCATAGGATATATGTACATCCTAGAACAGGATCTTTCCAAACTGTAACCTTTATAAATGTCCCCCATGAATTAATTAGGGTTCACCCTCACACCCATCTCCTTTGGGTCAATGTAAATGATTATTTCCAAATAATCCTGTTTGAGTCTCTGCCCTCGGGGAGCAAGGGCTCTCTAGATTCTGCACCCATGCAGGTGTGGATCCTGCTAAATTAATCTTCCATCCCCCATGTGCAGCAGGGCCTGGCATATGGTAGGTGCTCAGTAAGAGTGTGTTAAGTCAGCAAGTGAATAAATGACGGGATTTCAATGGAATGTGGCCTTGTCTTCAGTGTGTAATGCGGGTGAGTGGGTGGGTGAGAAGATGGGCACCACTATGATGTCACCACTATGATATCGTCTGAATAAAGCTCTCTCCTAGACTCCAGAGCTTCCCTTTGGGTGATTAACCCTCTATTTTACTTCCCATGGGGAGGATTGCTGTGCTGGGGGGAGTTGGCCCATCAGGGCTTTGTGTACAGCGAGGTCGTGTTGGCCATGGGCCGCCTATTTCTTGGCCCTGGGGTGCTCTGAGAGGCACTGGGAGGGCCTCCACCCTAAACCATCTCTCCCACCCAAGTACGACTGATACCTCACATCCCACCACTATGGGTCGTGCCGCAAACCAAATCCCCATGAAAGTGTGTTCTAGGTTGGTTTAGTTTTAGGCCCTTTCAAAGCAGCAATAGGAGGCTGGGATCTGCTCTTCTGGAAAGTGATGCTGAAATAAATCTCGTGGGGATGAGGCTTTCTCTGTGGAGAAAGACCTGAAGCTGGAGTGAGCCTGGGCTGGCCAGGTGAACCCTGCAGGGGGCGGCGTGGGAGCCCTGGGGCAGATCAGATGGTGTGGAAGGAGGTGAAGGCAGACGAGGACCGGGAGGAAGATGGTGCAGGTGCCGTGACCCCTGAAGACATGATGTGTCTCTCCATTTGGCCCGGGCCAGTCCGAATGGCACCTGCAGTTTACACCATGTTTTGGGTGTTTTCCTTGGTGCATCCACTTTTGGCTGCATCGGTTAGGGATGATTCAGCACTAATAAATGGAAACTCAAAGTGACAGTGGCTTTCTAATCGGGAAGAACAAATCTAACTCCATATTGGATCTGTTTCTTTCACTTTAACTTTTGTAGTCTATTGCTTTTGCTACAAGTTAAGAATGTTGTCTATAGGTCGAAATATACAGGATATCCCATTCTCAAGGCTCTGACCTTTAAGGGTATAACACTTTTTCATTTATATGGAGATAAAACGTTGCAGACCAGAGAATAACATTTCTCTTGTTGGAGGTTTATAGGGACATCGAGACCTGACCTACGTGGACAGCTGGGAGAGCAAAGTATTCCAGCACCAAGAAGCAACAACCAACCCCACCCCCTCCCCTTTTAGTATAAAAGAAGACTGAATTCTAACTCGGGTAGGATGGTTCTTTGGGACACTAGTCCACCATCTTCTCAGTCTGCTGGCTTTCTGAATAAAGTCTCTATTCCTTGCCTTAGCAGTATGAGCTTGGACTCGGTAACAGCTTGAGCAAAATTTATTTCTATTTATAAGTAAATCCAGGCCAGGTATGATGCTTCATTACATCAGGGACCTGGACTCCTATCTTTTCATGCTGCCAAGCAAGGTCCTCATCATCATGGGCCAGGATGTGGCATCAGCTATCACATCCATAGTCAAAGCAGAAGGATGGAGAAAGTGGTTGAAGAGGGGGCACAGTGGAATGACAGCTTTCCTAAGGAATGCTACTGGACGATGTCTCTCAATACTTCACTTACATCTCATTGGACAAAATGTAGTCACATGATTGTACCTATCTACAAGGGGATCTGCAAAATGCAGTTTTTATTCGGGATAGCCACATGCCTGGTTCTATTTCTGTAGAAAAGAGGAGAAAACACATTTTAAGAAAGGCCACCAGTAGCCTCTGCCTGAAGCATCATTTACACACCTGAGAGCATATTCTCCAAAACTGTCAGCCACGGTCATGTAAATTCAGGGGCAAGAACTATTCATGGTCCAAGATTTTGCCCTACTTGCAAGCTAAAATGTTAGTTTGTTAAAACATCACGAATGCTGGTAGAAGACATAAAACTCCTGGATCAGAAAAAAAGGACAATTTCTTCTTCAACTGTCAGAGTATCTGCACTTTTGCACCTGCCCAAGTCCCAGTTCCTACAAGGGGATGCAAAGAGGGCCATGTGACGCCTGCACACACATCCAGCTGTGTTACAGGGGAGCAATCCCGAGCTTAGGAAACCTGAATCTTTTAACAATGGGCAGTAAGCACGCCTGTCCTTTTCTCTGGTGGGAGACATGCCTCCATCCTCCGAAGCCATTCACTGAGCAGAACAGACAGCTGACCCAGAAAGGTGGTCAGCACTTGTAGAAATGCCAGAGGCCCAGGGAGAGTTATCCTGCCACATTCCAGGAGTGTACTGCTCAGATGACATTTCCTTAGGTCTCCAGTTGGCAGCTCACATAGCATATGCCGTTCATGTTGTCTTAATAGTTTGAGAAACTTAGCAGGAGAGTCAGGCTGGAAAATATTGCTTTTACCCTAGATCTTAGTTCCTTCTGTTCTTGATCTCATTTAGTGAAGATGTTAAATAGCCAGGACCGGAAGCTTCCTCTGCACAGGAGAGAGGCTTCACTCAGCCGGAAGGAGGAAATCAGGCACTTGCTGCTATAAAGTGTATATTAATGGTGCTTTTTGGACAACTGCTGATGTGGAGGTTTCCTCTGGGGGCTCATGGTTGTCATTATTTTCAGCACGAGCAATGCCGTCTATTTATATTTTTAAAGTAATGTCAGATGATTATTTTAAAGCATTTTAAAGGTCTAGTTTCTCATCACACTGGACTCGTTGTCAGTTTCCTTCCAGGAAGTCTGGTCTCCCAGCCCTCCCCCTTCTCCCCTGCAGGGTCCCTTCTGTTGATACCCCGGGTGTCTCCACGCAGTGTTCCCCCAACATATACATTCCCTTTTCCAGGTCACCTGGGGACAAAGCTAGGTGAGGGGGAGGGTCCTTCAGTGGCACTGCCACCTCAACTGGTGACCTCGTGGAACAAGGAGACAAGTGACCACGGCCCCATGCCTCAGAACTGGCTGTCTCTGAGCGTGTTACAGTTGCCGTTGGGGGCCAAGCTGGAAAGAAATTCCCCTCTGCGTTTTCCTTCCATTCACAGAGACTCAGCTCCGGGCACCTAGACTGAGCAGTCATCCAAAGTTAGGTGCTGCATTTCTCATTTGTTAGTTAAAAATAGCTGTTCTGCATCCTTCATGCAATCACCCAGGGGCTGTTTTCAGCAAGTGTTTACGATGGAGAAAGACATTTGCTAATTCACTGCTTATTCGAGGAGAATAGCACTTCTTTACTGTCCTCGTGCAAATAGACAGCCCAGGATGCTGGTGGCAATTCACTTGCATTTTCTTTGGATTTGCAGGGTCGTTTTGTTACAGGAGAATGGCTGGTGAGGAGAGGGGCCAGAAGGGCACACATTGAACATGACTCTATAAAAGAGGCAATTAAAGTGTGCTCCACCAAGGAGATGGCGTATGGTGCCAGGTCATTTTGATGCAGAGGAAATGTCCAGATGTTTCATTTGGATGGCGGTGAGCCCAAAGGAGCTGGTACCTTGAGGACTTTTAGTCCCTGACTGACCGTGTTCATCCCCTCTGATGTAGGGGCTGAGGGAGGAGCCTCTGCCTTTCAGATTCAGGTTCCCTTTATTCTTGTTCTGAGCCAGCCCTGCCTGCATGTTCAAATGGGGAACCGCTGGGCACCACACTCTCGCTTTGAATGGCTCCTGTCCCATGGCTGTCCCGTGCTATTCTCTTCCTTTCCTCATCCTCCCCTAAGTCCTGCTTTCCTCGAGCCCCATGGATGGGGGAGAGGCCAGAGGCCACCACACTTAGGGTGGGTAAGGGTGGCCTTACCTGGGGGTTGGGTTCTTTCTATCTCTGGCAATAAAGTGACATGAAACTATTTTAGGGGATTTTAAAGTTCAATTTAAAGTTCAGTTTGCCAAGAACAGAGTCTGAAGATATTTATCTTCAAGGCAGCGTTAGCACTGAAATTTAAAAGGCCCCGCACAGAGAAAATCATCTTTTTAAAAAAAAATTTTTTTAAACATCTTTATTGGAATATAATTGCTTTACAACGGTGTGTTAGTTTCTTCTTTATAACAAAGTGAATCAGCTCTACATATATATATATCCCCATATCTTCTCCCTCTTGTGTCTCCCTCCCTCCCACCCTCCCTATCCCACCCCTCTAGGTGGTCACAAAGCACCGAGCTGATCTCCCTGTGCTATGCGGCTGCTTCCCACTAGCTATCTATTTTACATTTGGTAGTGTATATATGTCCATGCCACTCTCTCACTTCGTCCCAGCTTCCCCTTCCCCTTCCCCATGTCCTCAAGTCCATTCTCTACATCTGCGTCTTTATTCCTGTCCTGCCCCTAGGTTCTTCAGAACCTTTTTTTTTTCCTTTGTTTTAGATTCCATATATATGTGTTAGCATACGGTATTTGTTTTTCTCTTTCTGCCTTACTTCACTCTGTATGAAAGACTCTAAGTCCATCCACCTCCTACAAATAACTCAATTTCGTTTCTTTTTAGGGCTGAGAAATATTCCATTGTATATATGTGCCACATCTTCTTTATCCATTCATCTGTCGATGGACACTTAGGTTGCTTCCATGACCTGGCTACTGTAAATAGTGCTGCAGTGAACACTGTGGTACATGAATCTTTTTGAATTATGGTTGAGAAAGTCATCTTTAAAACACAGCTTTTGGACCTCAGGATGGGCTGGGAAGGGAGCTTGTCAGGAGGCAAGATTCCACCTGTCCTAAGACCGAGTGTGGCGAACAGAGAGGCGTGGACGCAACTCCAAGTTCAGGTTTTGGCAAAATATCTAGACTCATGGGGCCTACTTCTCACTTTCCATTTAGCGAATGGTTTGTTTTTATTGAGATAGGATAGAATTGGATGTTGAAAAGCTAAGGTAGGTCTAAAAGCACAATGAACCACAGACACAGTAATATGAACATGAACTTTTTTGTCCTTAAGAAGGTGTCGTGGGGAAAAACCTGTTCTCCTCAGGGGAGCAATTATATGGATTCTGGACCCTCAAGGACCTGGTTGGAAGGGAGAAGGGAGCCATGCCCTGCTGATGAGAACCATTTCTCTTTCAAATCTGGCCACAACTTGGTCAGCGGCAGGGAGCCCGAGACAAGGAGCAGACGTCTAGCAGTGGAGACCACGGATGCTACAAGCAGATGCTACAGGCAGGGCGGGACCCCAGGGCCTGCGACTTGTGCCTGTCACACAGGGCTCCTCACGCACAGGGCCCAGGCTCAGTTTATTCTCTGCTGCCGCTGCCTTGAAATTCTCAGTACATTTTGAATAAGGAGCTGGCTGGTCCTGGCTACAGGAGTAGTAAGAAGGGAGGCAGAAGGCAAGAGAAAGCAGAGGCAGACAGTAGTGGAGGCGAGAGAAACAGAAAGTTTAAGACAGAAGATAATATGTTTTATAGATCTTGGCAGAGAGGAAGCGGAAGAGAGAGAGGAGAGAGTGAACACTTGACTACATGCTTTTGAATCATGAAGAAAAAAGAAAAGACCTCCTGTTATGTGGCTTCCAAGATATTTGTAGTCAGGAGATGCTTAGATCCAGGTAAATCTTCCATCCGGGTGCGGCATGGCCTTCTTCCTCGGTGGCATTGTCTTGAAGTAAAATAAACATGAGTGTGATTGCAGGGCGGTTTCTCTTTATTTTCGGTCAAAGCCAATTAGGAAATGATTTTCTTCAAATCATACCGGCGTCTTGTTTTTTCCTTTGGAAAGATTCGGTTCCTGAGGGAAAGGGGGATGGAGGGCTGAATTGTTTCTCCATTATGTTTAATTCAGGAGCTTTCCATTTTTCAGGCCTTCCTGCAAAAAAGTTTCAACTGCATTTTCCTTTATTCTCTGAAGGGAGTTGTACGGTTCTCCGATTTACCCGAAGGTCAAGGGAAGGTTTGCAAGCTGCCGCAGAACATAAATTACAGAGCCCCTGAGGTAATGGTGGGGTCAGAACAAGACCATGGAATACATTAGTGGAGGCTAGATTCATAGCCCTGTAAGTGCTAATTCATCTCTCCAATGTGCAGAGGGAAGTCTCTCTCTCCTACTGCTCGTTAGGCCTGAGGCTGAGCCTTTTCCATATTCATCACGGAGCTGCGCCCATCAGGCTGCGGAACTCGGAGCCTCCTTGAGCCGTGACTCACAGCTGCTGAGAATTACTCAGCAGACAGAAATCACTGGGCGAGCAGATGCAATTATCCAGGAAACCCGGGCACGGAGCAGGAAGCCAGCCGGCTCTGTGGTTGGCATTCTTGGTATGTTTGCACAGCCTGGTGAGGAGGGCACAGATCGCCGGGGTTTGCGGTCCTGCCGGGAGAGGAGACGTGCAGACAGGTCGCGGGCCATCGATTGTGGTGGATGCCAGGACACTGCCAGAGGGCGAAAGGCAGTGTGTGTGAGATTCTTGTAGAAGGTGGGTCTTACGTCGGACCTGGAGGGAAGAGGCCCATGAAGTGGGGTTAAGGTTAGGCTGGGGATGCCTGGGTGGGGGGACCACCAGACGGGGAAGGATAGTGATGGCATGAACAGCGTAGAGTGAATAAGGAGACCAACGGGGAGAAATGCATTTCGTAGGGAGGCGGTGGGCATCGGGGGTGGCAGGCAGAGACGACTGTGGCTGGGGTCAGGGTCTCCCTCTCTCTTCAGGGCCCCAGGTGATCTCACTGGGGGGCCTGGGAGCCCCACTGCAGTTCCCACTCCCCGCCTTCTAGGCGGGCGCCCCTGCGGCGAGGGCAGCATGCACTGATGCCCACTTACCTCTAGAGCCAGAGAGGGCACCACATGGAGGTCCCAGGAACAGGGAAGCCATGCGGCAACATTGTTCCCACAGCTCTCGCCTGAGCTTCCCGGGGCCCAACGTGCTGAGCTGAGCAACCGAGATTCAGACATGTCTAAAACTCAGCTCACCAACTTACAGTCTAGTTGGAAAGACAGCCACGCGCAAAATGTGAAGGCTGAATGTCAGAACTTCAGGGGAAGGCAGGATAACTGGATCTTGAGTCGCGGAAGAGACCAGGCCAGCCGGTCTCGGAACAAGTGTGCCCCTGGGTTCATTCATTCACTTATTGTGCCCTGAACTCTGCTGGGTGCTGGGTGTGTGGTGGTGAGGGACACAGATAAGAGGCCAAGTCTCTCGAAGCCTGAAGCTTCCCTGGGGAGACAGACCACAAACAACAAAGAGTAAATACTGTGATCTCAGATGCGAAGAAGGAAAATGGCGAGGATAGTGGGAAAAGGAGTGATGGGGGAGGGGGTAGTCAGCTGGGCTGTGGAGGAAGGCCTCCCTGAGGCGTGGACCCTGAGGGTGAGAAGGGGTCAGGCAGCTGGGAGAGTCTCCGAGGTGACGGCTGTCGGGAGAGGAATGCGCACGGAGTGTGTGGGAGGCGAGAGCTGCTCGTGGTGCACTTACCGTTCTAAGAGTTTCCCATGCGTCACTGCACGTGGGTGAGAGCAGGGATGGTTTGCACAGCTGGGGACTGAGGCTTAGAGAGATGCCACCACCGCAGGGAGACCACAGCCGGAAGTAAGTGGGGCTGGAATGTGCACATCTAACCCCACTTCCAACTCCAGGGCCAATGTGCTGTCTGTTCTCCCAACGTGAAGCCCACACGACCCCAGCAACGAGCCTCCTGAAGCTGGGGACGCGAGCGCCGTGCCCAGGCTGAGCTCCACACGCAGATGCCGGGTAGAAGGGCCGCGGGAAGAAGCCAGGGAGATGGGAGGGCTCCGCCTGTGGCACCTCTGCAGACTCCAGGCCTCCTGGAGGGGCAGCAAGGTCCCCAGAGGGAACCTAGATGCCAGAGCTGAGGGAGTTGGTTCATTCTTAATGTTCTAAGAGCCAACCAAGTTTCCTGAGTAAGAATCACATGTGCAAAGTGGAATTCTAGGCAGTTGGGCAACAGGAGGGCTGAGGGCGTGAGGACAGAAGAGGAGCACAGAGAGTGGGCCAGTCTCAAGGTCGTAGTGTCATGCGTTGAACTGTTTCCCCCAGAATTCAGTCCTAATCCCCGGTACATCAAAATGTGACCTTATTTGGAAATAGGGCCTTTGCGGATGATCACGTGACAATGAGGGTATTAGGATGGGTTTTCATCCAACGTGGCTGGTGTCCTTATAAAAGGAGGGAGATTTGGACACAGACACAGAGGGAGAATGCCATGTGAACATGAAGGCAGAGATCAGGGTGAACTTACACAAGGCAAAGAAGGCCAAAGATTACCAGTTGTCTTGGATGAGTTGTGTCTCCCTCAAGTCCATATATTGAAGCCCTAACCCCCCAATGTGACTATATTTGGAGATGGAGGTCTATAAGGAGGTAATAAAGGTTAAATGATGTCATAGGGTGTGGCTTTAATCTGAGAAGACTGTGGTCCTGATGAGAACGGGGAGAGACCCCAGTGCTCTCTCTCTCCGCCCCGTGAAGACACAGAGAAAAGGCAGTGGTCTGGAAGCCAGAATCCGCCGACACCTTGATCATGGACTTCTAGCCTCCAGATCTGTGAGAAAATAAACGTCTGTAGTTTAAGATACCCATTCTGTGGTTTTTTCATATGGCAGCCTGAGCAGATGAAGACACCAACAAACTACCAGGAGGTAGGCGAGAGGCATGGAACAGTTCTCCCTCAAGTCTCAGAAGGAACCAACCCTGCTGATGCCTTAATCTCAGACTTTTGGCCTCCAGAACTGTGAGAGAATACAATTCTGTTATGAAACATGCGGTTTGTGGTATTTTGTTACAGCAGCCCTAGCGAACTAACGCAAATGGGAATGGAAAAGCCTGGAGAGAAGATTCATTCTGGGTGGGAAAATGCCAAGCCATTGAAGCAGTAACATACCAAACATTCTTATTCTTTTTTCCTCAGTGCTTTAATGGAAATGACAGTTTTAGGAAACTCAAGTGATGAATAAAGAAGATTTGAATTTTTACTGATGATGAACATGGGAGGCAAGATTATCTTTTAATAATAAGCCCACTTATTTGGGATTTCCTGGTGCAGAACACGAATATAAGGATATTTTCATTTTTATAATCACTCATGCTTTAGAAATTAAAATCCAGAAGCTATGAAACAGATCTCTGAATATTTGTTTAAAAATCTCATAGCTTGTTTAAAATAGTCCATGAGACCTGTATTTACACATCTTGGAATAAATCAGTTCACTTAAGAAAGGGAATATTCTTCATTTCCACTGAGTGTCATAATGTCCTTTTGGGTCCAAAAATATTTCTTTCTCTAGGCTGTGCATACATCGTATGAATTCTTTTTGTATCATCCTTGATGTTCTAGCCTTCAGGTTACTCTGCAAAGTGTTAAATGTGAACTCCCAGACCCCGACACTCTCCTTCCCTTCTCCTTATTCACTCTCCCTGCCTCTGGTGAAGACAAGGTGAGACGGAGGCTGAGGTCCCCCTAGAAGCTCCGCTGGGGTCTGTGACCCCAGGGCCTCAGCAGGGACAGCAGAGCCATTGAGAAGGGACGGTCTGTTCTATTCTGAGGGACTCCCATGGCGCATTGAGAATTTTAGGAGCGTACTTTTTCTCATACTTACGTGCTCTCTTAGCAGCTGGAGCCTGGTTTGGAAGTATTGGGTTGGCCAAAAAGTTTGTTTGGGTTTTCTGTAGCATCTTACGCTGAACGGATTTTTTGGCCAGCCCAATAAAATATATTTTAGAGTCAAGAAAGTGAGTCACAGAGGGGGCTACTTCTGGTTTGTCTCCATCTTAACTCAGACACTGAAATCCTGCAGCAGAGGCGGTGATGAGCTTTTCCTGGTGCAGGTTTGCCTTGAATTCAGAGTTGCCCCAAAGGAGCAGAGCCTTTCCTTTTGCAGAGCTGCCCCTTCCCCATCCTCTTGGGCAGAGCTCCCGGTGTCCTCTGCCCTGTTGCACCTTTTCCCGCATGGAAGTGAACCCTCGGGTGCCCGTTCGAGGGGCAGGGGCAGAGGAGGAAGGAGGGGCAGCGTGAGGCGCAGGGAGGTGACAGGTGGGAGCCCCGGAGCTTGGCCTCTTTGCTGACCTTGCTCCCCATCATGGCCCTTCACTCGGCACTTCATCGCTATTCCCACCAGCAGTGCCCTGCGAGTTCAGCCAGCCGCTGGGAGACCTGTACCCCAAAGCTTGAGAACGGCTGGCTTTCACATTTCAGAACCCCTTCCTGGCTGCTGATGGTCACGATCTCACTGCCACCCAGTGCTCTGCTGTGCTCTCACGGGCCATGTGAGTCAGGTGCAGACACAGATGTGGTGGGCGGGTCCTGGGGTGCGTACCTCCCCTGCTTTCCAGCACCTTCCAGGATGCTGAGGTCGGCAAGCTAGCTGTGTTCCCTCAACTCCTCGCCCCTGGGATCTCACGTAACTCAGGTTCTGCCTGGTCAGCCTTTGAGCTCAGAATCCCTCATGCTGGGGAGCAGCAGGGTGTGGCCCCTGGCAGAGGCGGTGGAGCTGGCAGCTGCCACGGAAGCCTCCCCGCCCTGCAGCTTCCACACTATGGAGGGCGGAGCTTTCCTGGTGACCAGGTTCCCTGAGGCTTTGTATTTCCTGGAAACTCATCCTGGAATCTGATTCTTTACTTTCCCCAGTGGTTCTGTGTGCATTTAATAATTTATAAAAATTCCCATTTTGCTTAACAAGTATAGTGGGTTGAACGGTGCTCCCGCCCCCTTCCAGAAAGATGTGTCCGTGGAGAGCTTGTGAATGTGACTATTTGGAAATAGGTTCAGATGTAGTTAACTTAAGGCTTTTGATATGAGAAGATCATCCTGGATTATCTGGGTGGACCCTAAATCCAATGAGAGTGTCCTTATAAGAAGAGGGGGAGACACAGGCACAGAGGAGGAGCCGTGTGAAGGCAAAGGCAGAGATTTCTGCTGTTTTAAGCCACACAAAGCCACATCAGTTAGTGGTGGTTTGTATGGAAGCCTCAGGAAGTTAACAAACTTGTTAGAGAGGATTCCATTCTCTGCAATGGAAACTTGGCCCATGCAAATTGTCCCCGAATTCTCACAGATGCAAGCAGCACAGGTGCAGCAATAACAAACTCAGCTGCAGGTGTGGGGAGGGCATAGAGCTGTAGCGCTGAATTCCTAGCCTTGGCTTCCCAATAGCACTGTTCCTGGGGCTGTATGTTAAACTCCATCACAGTGTCACCACTGGTGACCTGTTCGTCCCACTTCTGCTGCTGGCATTCTGCAGCCACCCACCAACCACAGATGGGGGCGCCCATGACAAGGTGTTTCCTCTCAGAGACAGCATCCTATCTTCCTTGCCCCAGACAAAAATAGAGAGAGAACTGAAGTCTTTAACATCAAACCAAGTCCTCAGACATATTCCGTGCCCGATTTTATATAAAATAACTTGTTGCCTATGCCTCCCCCTTCCAGAACGAGATCTGGGGTTGACCATTACTGTCTTCGTCAGTTAGGGCTGCTGGAACAGAACAGACTGGTGGGCCGAGGGGAGCTTAAACAGCAAACACCTGTTTCTCACAATTCTGGAGGCTGCGAAGTCCAAGATCAAGGCTCTGGAAGAGCAAGTGTCTGGGGAGGGCTGCGTCCTGGTTTGCAGATGGCCATCTTCTCATTGTGCCCTCACATGGCGGAGAGGGAGAGGGAGAGGGAGCTCATCTCTCTTGCGTCTGTTCCTTTAAGGGCACTCGTCCCATTCCTGGGGGCTCCACCCTCATGACCCAATCAACTCCCAAAGGCTCCACCTCCAATCACCATCACACTGGGGATTAGGCTTCAACGCATGAATTTTAGGGGATGCAAACATTCAGCCCATAGCAATTACAAAAGCAGAAATTTTCCTGACCTAAGTAAACAAATACAGCGATTCCCCACTCCCCAACCCTCTACCCAACAAATGGCCCAGTGTTTCTCCCAAAGATAAATTCTGTTGCTTCCTTAAAATGACAGGAAAAGATTCAGGCAGCTTTTAAGAATAGTGCTTTCTTCCCTTTATTTCCTCACATTATTGTTCTTCAAGGTCTCAAAGGGATAAGACCCCAGTGATATTGTTTTCTTTTCTGCTCCCCACCCCAGCCCAGAGGGCCACCCCTCATTCTAACTCTGGCAGACCCTCCCAGACTCCCCTCTCCTGTTTTTTGGTCTATGCTCCCATTTTTTTTTTTTTTTTTTTTGCCTGAAGTTCTCTTGAAACAACCATCCAATGAATGCCCTCCGTCTTTCTAATGTTTGAGAAAAGAAATTTCCACAGGATCCTCAAATGTCTGAAAATCTGTGATGTTTTGCTTAGACCAGAGGGAGTACAGGCCATTAAACACTTCATCTTTTCTCAGAAATTCCATCTTTAACAACAGATATTTAATTTTGTGTGGTTTCTCTCTTTTCTGAGCAGAGTCTGTGCGTGGCCCGATCACACTATGTCAGCCTAAGTACATCGAAGGGAGTGCCAGCTCTTTCCACTTAGGTGATCTGTTTTATTAGTTTGTCAGTCTGCCAGCTGGTAGAAACTGCTGCTGACAGTAGGATGAATTATCCCCGGGCGAACAGCCACTGTTAGCAGGACAACAGCGGTAGTGAGAGGGGGCCAGGCAGAGCTGGCTCCAGCATCTGCTCTTTGGGGGCTTGTGTTCTGTTTGTGTTAAGAAGCTGATAAGACCCCCCCGACCTGGTCAAGACTCAAAGGGCCTCAGGAGGTGTACTCATCTGCACACGGGCTTAGTTGCTCTGCGGCACGTGGTATCCTCCCGGACCAGGGCTCGAACCCGTGTCCCCTGCATTGGCAGGTGGATTCCCAACCATTGTGCCACCAGGGACACCACTTAGGAGAGATGAACCCATCACTTTACTGGCACTGGAACCCCAAGAAAGCAACGGGGAGTTCCAGTTGGCATCCTGGCCACAGAGATGGTGGTGGCTGAATGATGATGGGGCGACAAGCACCCTTGCCTCTTTGGACTTTCTCATCTGCCTGTCCTCCAACTCACATTGGCCATCAAGAAAGAAATTCTGGAAAGGCAGAACCCAAGTTCTTGTTGGGGTGAGCCGTGGCTGCATGACCTGATGAATAGTGTCGGTACGAAGAGGCAACACGCAGTGGGCAGGAGAAGGAATCACAGGTAACTGCAGGTGTCAGGATTCGGATGACAGTGAGCGGCTGACCCCCAGAGCCTGCCCAGCTTGACTGACCTAGAGCGAGGCTCCTATAATAATGTTGTGAATTCATCAAATGCTTCTCTATGGGCCAACTATGTCCTAAGCACTCTTCTGAGCATTTTGTATGTTTTCAGCCATTTGGTGCTCAAGGATCTTAAGAGGTAGGTGCACTTTTCACTCCCTTTTGCAGACAAGGGAACCGAGGCACGTGACCAAGGGCAGGCTAAGTGCCTTGTCCAGGGCGCAGGCCGGTAGGTGGCAGAGCTGACGTGGACCACGTGATCTGACGTCTTGACCGTAATGCTCCTGACGCAGGAGTGCTCTGGACTTCTCCAAGACACGTTTGTGACATTTGTTCAGGTTCAGCCTGAAGACTGGTTGGGAAGCTGAACTCACAGGCAATGCCAGGAAGCCCGCTGTTTGCCTAATTAATCTTGAGATCTTAAAGGTCTGAGGCTAAACAAGCTCTCTGCTCCTGGTTGAGCTCCTGGTGAAAAGAAAGAGGTGAAACGTTGAAACAGACAGCCTTTGTCTCAGGTGGGACGTGAGGCTCGCCGTGCAGCGCGCATTTTAATCTTCTTTCTCCCACGGAAAGCTTGTAAGATAAAAATACCCCATAAGCACAAAGTTCACAACAAGCAAAGAGGCAGCAGAGTGAAGCGATGGGCTTTGCAGTCAGGGTGGAGCCTTGCAGGCCTGTCACTCAGCCTCTCTGTACCTCAGGTTTCTCCTCTGTGAAATGGGAATAACAATAGTTTCTACCCCAAAACGTTGTTATGCAGGTTGTTAAATGAGTTCATAGGAGGGAGTCAGGCCTATAGTTGATGCTATACAATATATGCTAAATAAGTAAAAATCACTGCACAATTCTATCACTGGGTTTGAGACAGTTTTGGCTTTTTTATCCAGGGATTAAATTTGCTTATGTTAGAAATCTATTGGTCAAACAAATTAATAAACAAGTTATCCACGGAGCCACAAAGATTTAAAAATTGTACAGATGAGTGGCACTCGCCAGCCTCCCATTATTCTGTATCAGTCACCTCTTCACAGCTGCTGGCGCCCTGTGTCCTGCCCAGATCCATGCTCAGGAGCTTCCGGGCTGCTGCCACCCCCACGGATGCCACCAAGGACTGCGGCTCTTCTGCTGGCCCTGCCCCTGACTCGGCTCCGTCCCTCACGTCCTGACTCTGAGCCAGCCCTGCACCCTGGAAGCACCCTGGAGGAGGGATCTGGTGTCGGCACAGCTGGCTGTAGGGGACCAGCGGCCTGCGGACGCGTCCTCTCCTTCCGGCTCCAGCTCCGGGGGGCTGCGCTGAGACCACCACTCCACCCAGTCTGTCCACCGAGGCCCCAGGTGGCTCTCCCTCTGCGGAGCGCCAGGGCCGGCACCATCCTGTACCGTCTTGGGTGGCCTTCCCTCCTCTCCCGGCCTCTCTTCCTTCTCTCACTCTCGTCACCCTGGGGCTGGGTCTGCAACTCCCCCGATCCAGGGGTGCTTCAGCTTGGCCTTGGTTCTGGTTTCTAGGAAACTTGGTCCAAGATCTCTTTCTAACCGCAAATGCTCCTTTCCTCGTTTTGCCAAACTTGGGCTAGACTTCTCAACCCGGCAACCCCCAGTGGACACGTCCTCCCCTTCCCTTCCCAGTCCAGCCTGGTCCAGAGTGTCAATCTTAGTTCTTGGGGCTCTGGTACCTGCGTTCAGAAATCCTGCCCCTCCCCCCCACCGCTCGCCCTGACGCTCTACTTTCCAGCTCCCCCACTGTTGTTGCCATAACATCTTCCACCTGTTGAATATGTCGTGTTCTTCCTCACAAGTCCCTTAATTCCCCTCCAAGCTTGCAGAACAAACTCAAAGAATGTCTCTGAGACATTCAAGGCAGTCCCTCCCAGTCTGCCTTGGACACCCACTTCATTCATTTATTCAGCCAGTCTTTCCTGAGTACCTTCCAAGTGCAGGCCCTGGGTGATGCCCTGGATACCAAGGTCAGGAAAAAAGGGCGGTGTATCCGTCTCCTGGGACTGCTGTAACAGATTACCATGAACTTGGTGGCTTAAAACAAGATTCATTTGTTCTCCCTCTCACCGTCTGGAGGCCAGAAGTCCAACTTCAAGGTGTGGGCAGGGTTGGTTCCTTCTGGAGGCGCTGAGGGAGGATCTTGTCCAGGTCTCCCCCAGCTTCGGGCAGCTGCCAGCCATCCTCGGTGGCCCTTGGCTGGTGGCCACATCCCTCCAACCTCTGCCTCAGTCTTCACACCCTCCCCTCGAGCCCCTGTGTCTCTGTGTGTGGAATCTCCCTCTCCTTCCTCTTATAAGGACACTGTTCCCTGGATTTAGGACCCACCCTAAATCCAGGATGATCTCATCCGGAGATTATCCTTCACTTCATTACATTTGCAAAGACCGTATTTCCAAATAAGGTCCCATTCACAAGTGCTGGGGTTTAGGACTTGGACATATCTTTTTGGGGGATACAGTTCAACCCTCTACAGTCTGAACAGTATTTTCTGTTCTCTGTTCTTGGAGGTTAGAAGTTAGGCACGTCAGCCACGCTGCCCACATCGGATTTGCTCCCCCGCTGGAAGAGTATTTATTTTCTCATCATTCACCCTTTCAGGGCACAGGTCAAACACTGCCACCTCCATGACGTCTTGCCCCCTGTGTCCTCTTCTTCTTTGTCCTGCATCCATTGAGCTTGTGCTGGGGTTACCCACCTGGCATTTTGCTCCTAAGACCTGCTTGAAGACAAGGGGTGTCCATGTGCAGTATCTTTTAGGTGGTGTGTGGTCAGTAAATGCTGAATGCAATGGGACTCCGTGCTTGAAGATGACATTTTTGCAAATTCTTCAGTGTAGATATTTTTTTTTCTTTTGACTAAAAATGCAGTTTAGATGTTGATTAAAACCAGTTTCATGAATAATCCTCATTAACTGTCTTAACCCTGGAAAGGTTTCTGAGAGAGACATGTAATAGTTTGTTACTAAGTAGCATATCGTGTTTCTTTTTTAACATAGCCTGTTTCTTTGCTCTTAAGTACTGTTATTCAACTTGGTCGATTAAAAAAGTCTTGAATGTAATGTGTTTTAAGTGTTTCTTCATCTAACAATCTTGATGAAGAAAACCCCCAAAGGGAATATCAATGAAAATATATTCCAGTTCAGCCTTCTTCCTGCACGTTTACTTGATTCAAAGTACCCATCTGTAGGTGAGATGACCCACATGTCATCATGATGTGCAAAGATAAGCAGCAGTTTATCCCATAATTTCTTATATTGAGAAGCTGTCCTGCCGTCTTGTCAGCTACATCTGCTGCAAGTTTTACTGCAGCGTTTATTGCTTATTTTCTGTTTGACTAAGTCCTTGGAGTTGGTAGGGATGGCTGTGAGCCCTTATGGACAGTTCCTCAGGTGTCTTTCTCTGGAGAAATGGCCAAAGGAGTCTCCCTTCTTTATCCACAAGACATGTTACCTGTCTGTCTCTGAAACAAGCAGAAGGGAAGCAAGAACTCACGATTGCTCTTTGCAGAAAAGATTGGAGAGAAAATATTTCAAGTTTTTTAAAAATTGAAATATAGCTGATTTACAATGTTGTGTTAGTTTCAGGTATACAGCAAAGTGATTCAGTTTTATGTATATATATATATATATATATACACACACATATATATACATATATATATATACACACATATATATATACATATATATATATTCTCAAGCTTTCAGATTCTCAAGCTTTTTATCTTTGTTTTAAAAAATAGATGCATGTTTTCTTTCAGCTGATACTGGATGCATGTGGCACAACATGTCTGTTTTTCAATTCTTTTCTATCCTTCAGGAGATATTCAACTTCTTATAACTAAACTGGTGACTTAACACACATACTGTTTTGAACTTTACTTTAATGTCTGACAATATATCTAGGAGCTTCTTCTACCTAAGTTCTATTTAATTATGGAACTGCCACATTCTCTTTTACATCTGTCTAAGTCTTTTAGCAGGAGTGAACCAACATTTATTTAACAGCTACATACTGAAGAACATTTGGTTTTTGAATCTTTTGTTCATACAAACAAGTGTTGCCATAAATACCCATGTAGATACACCATCTCACATGAGTATGAGCGTTTCTGTAGGATATATTCTAAAAATGAGTCTGCTGAGTCAAATTTGATGTGCACCTCAAATTTTGGATCCTATTGCCAAATCTTTCTCTGAAGAGATTGCACCAGATTATTCTTCAGCAACAAAGTATGACAGTGCCTGTTTCCTCACATGCTCACCAGCACAGTGTACTAACAAAAGGTTAGATTTTTGTGAATCTAATAGGTACAAAATTGTATTGAATATGTCCCCCAAGTTTTAGTTTATGGCTCTCATTTGTTTGTTTATTCACTCTGCTAATATTAGTTGAGCACCTACTGTGCGCAAACACCGTGCTATGCACTAGTAATGCAGCCTGGAACAGAGTGAACCCCAAATACCCTACTCTCAAGGAGTGCACATTTTAGTCAGAGGGGATAGGCAAAGGAAAATACAAGATGGTAATATATTCTATAAGTCAAAGAAACCAAGGAAGGGAGCTAAAGTGTGTGGGGTGGAGGGTTGTAGTTTTAAATGGGAGTAAAGGAAGGCTCACCGAGTAGCTGACATTAGTGCAAAGCCCTGATGGGGGTGAGGGAGGGAGCCACGTGGGATTCCAGGGAGGATAGCCAGGAAGAGGGCATGGCAGGCATAGGGGTTTGGAGCTGTGCTTGGCGGCCATGCTACTCATCAGTTGCTGAATAACCAACCCAAACCTAGGAGCAGATCGCTTTGCTATGTTGCGGATTCTGTGGGTCGGGAATTTGGACGGCTGTTGGGGATGCTCCTCTTGATCCTTGGTGCTGGGGCCTCCACTGGGAAGACGTGGATAGCAGGGGCTAACTTGAGCTCAGGAGCTGAGATCATCCAGAGGCCTCATTGCTCACGTGTTGGCACCTGGGCTGCTATGATCAGTTGGCTGGGCTCAGCTGAGACTGTCAAGCAGAGTACCTACATGTGGTCCCTCCATGACACTTGGGCTTCTTCCGGCTTAGTGAGCAGTTTCTGAAGGAGAGCATTCTGAGAGCAAATGTTCCAAGAGCACCAAGTGGAAGCTGAAGGGCTTTTTATGACCTAATCTCAGAATTCATAGTCTGTTGATCAAAATAGACACACACCCAGAGGAGGGGCATGAACACCACCTCTTCATGGGAGAAATGAGGTCATATTACTGGGCAATGCCTTAGTAAGTCTTCTCCAGAGAAACAGAACAAATAGGATCTATCTATCTATCTCTCATCTATAGATCAATACATATGTAGATCTACCTATCTACCTATTTATCTGTATACCTACCTATATCTTATATCTATCTCTATATCTATAGCTCTGTGGGTATATAGGGTAAGAAGTGGGGAGAGAGATATATTTTAAGGAATTGGCTCATGCAATTTTGAGGTCTAACAAGTCCAAAATTTGCAGGGCAGGCTGGCAGCCTGAAGATCCAGGAAAGAGTTGATGTTTCAGCTCAAGTCTGAAAGCAGTCTACAGGAACAACGCCCTCTTCCTCGGGGGATCTCAGTCTTTATTTTCTTGAGGTCTTCAACTGATTGGATGAGGCCCACCTCCACTATGGAGGTTAATCTGCTTTACTTAAAGTCCACTGATTTAAATGTTAATGTCATGGCATTCATGGCAACATTCATGGCAACGTTCATGGCAACATCTAAACTGGTGTCTGGGCAAATATCTGGGTACTGTGGTCCAGCCAAGTTGACAGACAAAGTCAACCATCACAGGCAATATATTGTTGCCATCTTTAGGAAGGCAGCAAGGAGGCCAGGATTGCTGGAGTGGGAGTAGCAGGGGGCAGTGTGACAGGAAAGAGAGGTTATAGGGGACCAGATGCTTGGGCCTTGGAACCACTGGACTTTGGCTCTGATTCTGAGATGGGAAACCAATGTAGGGTTACATTTAAAAGGGGTTGCTTTGCTTGCCCCATGAAGAATGGTATAGAGAACAAGGATGAAAACAGAGGGCTCAGTTAGAAATCACAGGAGTACAAGCAAAGGTGATGGTGGTGAGAAGTGTGTAAGACTCTGGATCTTTTCAGAAGACAGAGCCAATAGGATGCATTAACACATTAAATATGGGGGTGGGAGGAGAGAAAGAAAAGCTTCAGGATGGTTCCAAGTTTGCGGTGAGAAATGGAAGGATAGATTGGAGAATTTTTTCATATGTTTCAGAGCTATTTACATTTCTTATTCTGTAAACTCTCTTATTATATACTATGCCCATTTTTTCCTATCGCACTGCTGACTTCTTTCTTAAAGATTTATTGGAACTCATTATGTGTTAAGAAAGTAAGCTCTTATGTGTGAAATGAGTTGCAAATATTTTTTCTAGTTCTCCATTTGTTTTGTAACTTTGTTTTTTTTTTTTTTTACTGCTTAGAATTATTTTTGCTTTCTGCAAGTGTATTTATCTGTTTTTTATGTCTTCTGGGTTGAAGTTCTCTCATTTTTTTATGGGAATGAATAAAATATGAGGGCAATTTCTTTGCATAAAAGCATTTTCCTTTTCCAATGGGATTGGAAAGAAAATTGCGTAAGCCAGGATTTAGGAGTAATAAAGATTTGTAATTTATTTCATAAACAAAATTTAAGCCACTATGTTTACCATTTCTTTTGAAGCTCCATAAACAGAACAACTCTATATTAAAGTGGCCTGCACTAAATTTTGATTCCTAGTTTTACTCTTTACTACCACTTTTGACAGTGATTTTGGTAAATAATTGAAGCTGGCTAAAGGTAAGCTGAATGACAGAGAAAATAATGTAGAAAAGTTTGGTTAGTTCTTGAATAATTAGGTTGAAATAACTTTTATTTCTTCATATTAAGATTCTTAATAGTCTGGCCTTTTGCTTCCATAATAATTTGATTAAACTATAGTGGATTATACTTTACATAAAACATCCAATGCTAAGTATTGATGAATTCAGCTTTATAGACAAAGCATCCATTTGGGAATGCGTACTTTTCAAGAACACATGTTGGCCAGTCTTTTACCTTTGTAGAACCAAACATTATTTCCATATTAATTGCTGATTTTTCTCTGGTTTCAAATTGCATAAAAATGTATCTGCACTTTTTCTATCAGTTTGATAAGATTTGAGCTCAACTTTTATTCTCAATATGCTAAATTCAGGATATCTATTAACAACATTTAAGGCACATGATAAGGAATCCTGGAGGTTGGGAAATGCCTCCTGCATCTTATTAAGTGTTCTAATTCAGTAATGTAGCTTAGAGTTTGATGAATAATAAATATATATTTGTCCATACCACATTCTTCATAATTGCAGTTCTTATCTCTAGATTCACAGTCTATCTTGGTCATTTTCCAGGGTGAGTGTGCTCTTCTTGCTTTTTCAACCTGAGGGCTAGCGGTGCAGCTGCTCACAATCTATTCCTCTTTCCTCCTGGGCTGGCCACTTGCAGGAAGACTGGATTCCCAAAAGAATGACTTTCGTCTTGCTCTCTGTGGCTCTTCTTATCTCTTGCTTTGAGGAAAACAGCTACCATGGAGTGCAGCCTCTGATCGACAGCCCAGGAGGAAATGAATCCTGTCAGCGATCACTTGGGTGGGGAAATCCTTCTCCAGTTGAGCCTTGAGAGGACCACAGCCTGTGAGAGACCCTGATGGAGGGGACTCAGCTAAGCTGCACCTGGATTCCTGACTCATAAAAACTGAAAGATAATAAATGTTTGTGACCTTAAGTTGCTAAGTTTGGGGATAATTTGTTACACGGCAATAGATAACTGATACACTCCCACCACCCAAAGCACACTTCATGCATCCCTCTGCTGCGTGACTCTCCTTGTGCTCCCTGGACCACAGGCTAGCCCTGGCCTCCTTTGGGAAGCCTCCTGTCTGAGGCTTGCTTAGGTGTGTCTCTCCATGCTCCCCTGGCATCCTGGCTGAGAGCTTCAGTATCCTCATCACAGTGACATTGCCTCTTTACTTGTCTCTCCCCAGGGCCAAGGGCTTCAAGAAGGGGCTCTCCTCCCTACCCTTATTTATTCCATCCTCTTCCAAACTGATCAGGGTGATGGCTCACCAAGGTTTTTAGGAAACATGAGAACAAGAAAAAGTTGTGAAGACTGTGATTCAAGGACCTTAGGGAAGTAATGGGAAATACCATGAAGAAATAACAATGGTTAGTTGTAAGAAGGTGTCTAAGGCTGAACTTTCTAACTTTCTATGTGTTTGTTGCCCAACCCCCAACAGTGCAGGCTCTGTGTCCAACGCTCTTTCCAGTCATAATGTCCACTCTCCGTCTGTGATATATGATCCTGGCCCACAGCCACGGTGGCTGATTTATTAGAGCCAGATAGCAGTGCTAATGAGATTTTCTCCAGAGGGAATTCATAATTTTGGATGTAGAGGCTCAGGAAATTGGAAGCCCTGGGGCTGAGTCAGTGCATGATATTGACGCAGGGCACATCTCTCTTTTCTGGCTGGAGTACAGAGTGGCTCTAATGAGTTCTACAGAAAGCAGTTTCTTGGGACTCGGGTATGAGAATATGCTAGAGATGTTTGTAATGGACAAGTGCAGCCAAGAATATGCACAGGATCTAAGCTTTGTGTGGAGCTCTGCTCTTGAGCACAGCGACGCCAGAGTAGAATTAATCCACTTGCAGTGTTGACACCTTGATTTGCCTATAGCGTGATTCCTGCTCCTGGAGATCTTCTCAACTTCTTGGATCTTGTCTGTTTCTCTAGGATTTTCTTTGCTATTGTTACGTTCTTTACATTCTCTCCCCTAAGCTGGTATTGTGTCTCCAGGAGGCCATTATTTATTTGGTAGCAGGTGGATTGCGCTGGACCCTTTCCATCTTGATGGGGGCAATTCTCTCCTTAGTGAACACTTATGTTCACTTAGTGAATTCTCTCCTTAGTGAACACTTATACTGGATTTGGAATTTTGTTCTCTGCCCACTCTGGCTCTGTTAACAGGACCGCAGGTGGCATCAATGAATGCCTTCTATGTGATCATGTTAGCTTACCACGTGTCCTTCAGAGGCTGCTTTGGCTGCATGAGGCAGACAGCTGAGTACAGCAGCTGAACCATGCAGGGTGTTTTTCTTCACGTAATGAGAAGCCTCGGGTGAGGCCAGCTCCTTCTGTCTTTCTGCTCCCCCATCCTTAGTATGTATCTTTCTTCTTTCTGGCTTCAGATGATGTTACAGCCATATCCCAGGCGGGAAGAAGGGCAAAGTCGAAAAGCAAAAGGCCTTTACCCGTTGAGTCTGGCCCTTCTGTTAGGAAAACAATTCCCTGGATGCTGTCTTTACACGACTGCTCAGCGATGTCTGCCTCCGCTACCAGAAGGTAAGTGGCATGAGGGCAGACAACCTGCTCCTGTTGTCACTTTGTGTGCTCAGTGCCGATCTCAGGGACCCGCACGTGACAGGCACTCAGTGCACGCATCAAATGGATAAGAGGTCAAAGAGGTCCTGATCCCTCATGCTTCTGTGGTCTAGAGGAGAGGTCTGGATTGGAGGTCCAGAAATGGATGAGTGGGCTCCCATCCTTCTTCCACTGCCAGGAGCTGAAACTCCCTGGTTTCAGCCTCCCTGTGTGTGTGTGTGTTCGAGTGTGTGCACTTCTGTGTGTATGTGTAAGTGTAGGCGGCATGTGTTTGTTTGCGTGTGAATTGTGAGTTTGAGCACCTGTGAGAGGGTGTGTGAGTGTGTACGTATGTGTATGGTGTACATGTAGGTGTGTGAGCACTCATATGCCGACGTGTACATATGTATATGTTGCACATGTAGAGGTGAGTTAGAGCGTGTGTTCATGCATCTGTCTGTACGTGTGCGCGTGAGGTGGGGCACACGTGTGTATGTGTGTGCGAGTGTGTGTGTCTGCTCTCTGGCTCTGCTTGAATTGTGAAGTGCTGATAAGTTCGTCATCCTTTCAACGCTCGAGGAGCTTATACAGGTTCTAGCACAAGGGGCTCGTTTTTTTAAGGCTTTATTTTGTCTCGTGGAGAAAGGAAAAATTAACAAGTTGCAGATGTGCTGCCTGCGTTGGTGGCGTGGGCAGAGCATCCCGGCTCTGGAGGCTGCACGCTGAGCACCTGTCTCTCCACGCCCTGTGCTCGGCTAGGCCCTGGGCAGCAGCGAGCCTGACCTTGGCTGCAGGGCTGAGGGGCCGCCCTCTGGGAGGCGCTGCTCCCTCCCGGCTGGAGGCCGGCACCGCGTCTTTGCCTGCATGGAGCTGACCCGCTTCTGATGATGGACCACCAGGCAGGCCTGCACTGGATATTTCCTCTCCTGCTGCTCCTTAGTTTTGCTTGAACACATGGCCCAGAGGGGTGTCCGGCCCTGGGCTGTGCTGGGAGCTGGGGGATGGGGATCAGTGGCTTTGGAGAAGGTCACCAACGTCTCCTTGGCTGATGGGACGGATCAGATGAAGAACTGCTCCTTTTATCCAGGGCTGGGTGAGAAGTGGCCTATGAGTGACTGACTGATTGATTTCACACGAATGTGGTCGCAGCTCTGCTGCGACGGCCCTACCCCGCAAACAACCCGAATGTCCATCAGCAGGTGAAGGTAAGCAAAGCGTGCTACCAGAGAATTCTACTCAGGAACTAGAAGGAACGGACCGTATCCCATCAGTGTTTCAGTTCCTGCCTGTGAGTTTATTTTGTGTCTTATTTATGTCATATTTTGAAATACAAAGACTTTTTGACTACCAGTTTTGAGGAAAAAGTGAAGGAAGTTAGAGAGCCCCATTTTGGTCTTTCCAAGTTGCCTGTTGGTTACACTGCTTTGGGCATTGATGTAGGCTAAGTTGGAGAGGTTTTGCTTCTTTGTCCTTGTTGATTTGATGCCTAATATAGAGTATTTGCAGTATCTTCCTTGGATGGGCCACAAATAGCATTTTAAAAACACGTAAAGATAGTGTGTCTAAGTCAGAAGGGTGGGAGAAAACTTGGAAACATTAGTTTCTGAAGTCATGTAGGCTAAAGTTGGACAACTTGAAACAAACTTCAGAGAAATTATCACAACAGCTCATATATGGACAACCTCCATGCCTGGTGCTGTATGGGCCACTCAGAAAGACCAGGTGAGACATTCAAATTGCAAACCAGAAAAATCTGTCCGATTGCCACTGCCTGCCTTTGTTCCATCTGAAGATGCTTCGAGTCCAACATCTAGAAATCTTCGACCGGCTGCCCTCAAGAGTCAGGCTGGGTTTATAATCTGCTCCAACCCTTAACCTTTGTTTTTCTTTTGTTTCCATAGAAATGCCTCTTATTAAATACCTGATTTCTTTGCACCATAGAGGCCTAATCTGGGGACCCCACTTTAGAATACCTCCTGAAATTGGACACAACTGTTTGACTAGACTGACCTACTCTCTGGACCAGGAGACTGGTTCAATGAGATATGGAACAATCTACCAAATCAGCATCCAAACTGTGAAATTTCCAGGGAAGTTTCAGAGGAGGGAACTGATGGCATTCAGGGAAGGCCACCCCAAAATACACCACTTTGGCATATTGATTATTTTGAGTTAAATTTACTTAAGAAACAGCCAGCACAAGAAAAACATTCTGACCCTCCTTCATCCCCTTAAGAGGAGGAAATAACTCTCCCATGTGAAAGGGGCCCTCCCTGTACCAGGAGGTAGAGAAGACATCCTTATCACCAGAAATAGGGAATTCAGGGTTGAGAAGGCTGTATAAACAAACCTTGTTACTTATTTACTAATGAACTCCCCCAAGCCCAAACTTCTTTGTCTTATCAATTCTTCTCAAATTTATTGTTTCTTTGTCTAAAAGGTGTAAAAATTGCCTGCCCTTGTCACTTCTTTGGGTCCCATACCTTTGCCCCTGCACATATGAAATTAAATTTGTTTTTCTTCGGTTAAAAAAAAAAAGATAGTGTGTCTACCTCAACTGGGAGATTAGACAGGATTGTATGGAACAGTCTATTTTGATGGTTAAAATGCTGGATTAGGGTACGATTTGTATGACTAGATTGGCCCAAAGTGGTAGGAACCGAAATTCCTTGGCCACAAGCGAAACCATATGAAGTGGCTCCAATCCCTCAAGTGCCCTTTTGGTGGGTCCTTGGAGTATCAGGAAGCATGTCTGGGTGGGGTCTTTGCTGAGATCCAGCTCCAGAAGAGGTGAGAGGAGCCCTGAGGAGAGCGAGGCCCGGGGCCTCAATCACTGCGTCTGGCACGCAGAAGCTGCCGCACACAAAGGACCGGCACAGAGACACGTCAGTCTGCTCAGTCCTCACTGTGCTCTAAGAGGGTTCCTTGTGCTGGAAAAATGAGCCCTTCGGGGCCCAGACCCTCTCTGCAGCTCCCTGGATTGGTCTCGGTGCAAAGGCGTTCACCCTCCCCTTCTTCGTTCCTGTTGTTGGCATAAGGCTGCTACGATTTTTAGAAATCTATCCTCCTTCCCAAACTCCTCTTTGATTAAACTTTCTAACCTCCCGTTAATCACACCACTTACATGGTTCACCTCACACGTTTTGCCCACTTACCCTCTCTTGGAAACACAGGAACCCGGTTGGTCTTCTCTCTTTATAAATGTTTTTTTCTCCAAGTCTGTGTTTCCTCCCACCCTCTCTCTGCAGGTCCCTCTGTCCTTCCCCCGAGAGCCTCTCTCTGCAGATGAGATACATCTACCACCTCTGAGGGAAACCACCGTCTCTGTTGACCCAGGGGCTGTTTTATTTCCCTTGGTTCAGTTGCTCAAATGCAAAGAAAATGACTTAAAACGGATGATTCTGACTCTTGGACTCGCGGAGGACTGGACAGTCATTGTCAGGCAGCATTTGGTACTTGAGCTTTCAACTCACGTGAGTGAGCTGGACCGCAGGTCGTGGCTATAGCGGCAGCATTTGGTACTTGAGCTTTCAACTCATGTGATTGAGCTGGACCGCAGGTCGTGGCTATACTGGCAGCCACTGCCCTGCAGGAGGTCTCATGAGCTCCTGGGGTTTCCATCACAGATGAGATGGCTGCCAGTGACATTTGTCAGCCAGACTGCTTGCCTCTGTCACCGGGGACCTGGGGACGGCCAGTAGGTGAGGAGGGGGCAGACAAACAGGTCAGACTTTCTGTTGATATGGAAAAACCTCACAGATTTTGAGAGAAGTTATTATTGGATGCTTACTTAACAAGGCACAAATGAAATTTACTTTTTATTTTTTTATTTTTAAAATTTAATATTTACATTTTACTTTTGCTTGTTTATTTATGGAAGTATAGTTAATGTACAATATTATATAAGTTACAGGTGTACAATACAGTGATTCACAATTTTAAAAGGTTATCTCCATTTATAGTTATAAAATTTTGGCTCTATTCCCCATGTTGTACAATACATCCTTGTAGCTTTTTTTTTTAATTTTTAAAAAAATTTTTATTAATTAATTTATTTATTTTTGGCTGTGTTGGGTCTTTGTTGCTGCACATGGGCTTCCTCTAGTTGCGGTGAGCAGGAGCCTACTCCTCATTGCAGTGCGTGGGCTTCTTATTACGGTAGCTTCTCTTGTTGCCGAGCACAGGCTCTAGGCACTTGGGCTTCAGTAGTTGTGGCACGCAGGCTCAGTAGTTGTGGCACACGGCCTTAGTTGCTCCGAGGCATGTGGGATCTTCCCGGACCAGGGCTCAAACCTGTGTCCCCTGCATTGGCAGGCAGGTTCTTAACCACTGCGCCACCAGGGAAAACCGTTGTAACTTATTTTATACCTAATAGTCTGTACTTCTTAATCCCTTACCCTTGTATTGCCCCTCCCCTCTTCCCTCTTCTCACTGGTAACCACTTGTTTATTCTCTTCATTTGTGACTCTGATTCTTTTTTGTTATTTTTTCTAGCTTGTTGTGTTTTTTAGATTCCACATATAGGTGATATCATACAGTATTTGTCTTTCTCTGTCTGACTTATTTCACTTAGCATAATGCCCTCCAAGTCCATCCATATTGCTGAAAATGAGTAATATTCTTTCATATATATATGTGTATATACATGTCCATTCATCTGTTGATGGACATTTAGGTTGCTTCCATGTCTTGGCAATTGTAAATAGTGCTGCAGTGAACATTGGGGTGCACGTATCTTTTCAAATTAGTGTTTTTATTTTGTTCAGATATATATCCAGAAGTGGAATTGGTAAAATTTACTTTTTATTTAATTTTTTATTTTTTTATAAATTTATTTATTTTTGGCTGTGTTTAGGTCTTTGTTGCTACACATGGGCTTTCTCTAGTTGTGGTGAGCAGAGGCTACTCTTCATTGCGGTGCGTGAGCTTCTCATTGCAGTGGCTTCTCTTGTTGCGGAGCATGGGCTCTAGGCGCACGGGCTTCAGTAGTTGTGGCTCGTGGGCTCTAGAGCGCAGGCTCAGTAGTTGTGGCACGTGGGCTTAGTTGCTCCCCAGCATGTGGGATCTTCCCAGGCCAGGGCTCAAACCTGTGTCCCCTGCATTGACAGGCGGATTCTTAACCACTGCGCCACCAGGAAAGTCCCTTCCCCCGGCTTCTTTTGATGGAGATTCAATCCCTTGTACGATGCAACTTTCATCTGCTTTAATTTGTCCTAATTATCTCTTGGTTCCCATCTTCGAAAAAAATAAAAAAAGGACTGCATTTTAAAACTTGTCTGGAGGAAGTTGGCCTGTTTTGCAATAAAGTGAAATTTTGGTGAAATATTTACATCATAAAATAGTACAGATGTGAGTTAGGATAAAATTCAATATCTTCATGGGAAATTTGGTTACCTGTATGGATATTTAGGCACTACATATTCAAATTATTTTATATGTAGGTCTTTGCTGTTACAAGCAGTTCAAAATCATTTTCTTCTAGAGGTTCATATTTTGACTAGTTTGCTGTGAAATGGGTAGGTAGGTTGGTGAGATTATATTTCCCAATTATGTAGTAATTTACCATTATGAACTGTATTTACACGCATTCTCATGCTGATGGTGTGAGAAAATGAGGGATCAGATAGTTTAGTGATTTATTCAGGGAATTTGAACCCTGGTGTCTTCAGTTTGAGTCAAGTTTTATGTTCTTTTCATTATTCCTTTCATTTATTATGTTTTTAATTAGCTATAGTTTTACCATGTAAATGAATGAAACCTGAAAAACTAGGACATAATTTAGTAATCCTCTGGAGCAAACTCTAAGTGTTCAGCTTTTAGGCAGTAGATTTTATGTGTATGTTTGTATATGTGTGTTTACATATTATTAGTATTATTTTCTGCTGCATTTTAGAAAAGTAGTTCAGAGTTAGTGAATGCATTAAAAACAAAAACAAAAACAAAAACAAAGACAAAGGGACACAAGGAAATAATCTTGGGAGGTGTTGGAAATGTCTATTCCCTTGATTGTGGTAATAGTATCCAAACTGTAGGCATATGTTCAAACTCATCAATTTGTACACATTAAATATGCACAATTCTTTGTACATCAATTATACTTCCAAGCTCTTAAAATATATAAAAGAAATAGTTCCCAAAGTTAGTGACTGTGAAGGCTACCCTTAGACCTAAAATCATGTTTGCATTTTAGATTCCTTCTTATTTTTCATGAGTGTATTGATGGTTCAGTAACTATTTCTCAATTCTTTGAGTTTGCGATTGAACTAGTACTACCTATACTGAAGTCCATCCCCTTTTGTTACTTTATTTTGGTAGAGTGCTGATGATTTTTAGTGTATGTTGGATTTTAGAAAAATAAATTGGTTTCTTAAAATCATTAGCTGAGGTGCACGTCAGCAGGGGGACTGCTGCTGATGGAATGTTGAGCACAAAAGAAAAAGGGTGAAAAAGTTGTTTTCTTGCAGCAAATTTTCCAGAGTGACCACTTTTTCCTGGTTGATTGTTACTTTTTGGAAGAGTTGAACGGTCCACTCAAGTGGTCAAAATTGTGGGAATGTCTGACACTCAGATCTAGCTTCTGATGGAAGAAATCTTCGAAAGTTTTGTGTGTCTTTTTTCTCAAATGCACACGCACACACACGATCATGGGGTTTCAGTGATCACTGGATAGTTGTAGAGGGTCACCCCCCAAATCCAATAGACTCCTTGCTGACCACCCTTTATGATATTTCTGCAATAAAAGGTGTCTCATAATTCTTTGGTGTGGCTCCTTCCATAAGATTCTCCCCTGATCCATTTCTAACTCCTGTTATTGACTGATTTCCTTTTTCTCTTTGGCTCTCTTCACAGGATCTAGTCTCACTCATTTTGGACAGGTATTTCGTATTTTTTGTTGATTTTTTTTCTTGTATATTTTCTAACAAGTTATTGATTATATAAAGTTATAGCATTTTATATGTATATTGAACCTGACAAACTTACTGCACTCTCTGATAAATTCTGATGACTTTTTAAAAAATTAATGAATGAATGAATGAATTATGCTGCATTGGGTCTTTGTCGCTGCATACAGGCTTTCTCTAGTTGTGGTGAGTGGGGGCTACTCTTTGTTGTGGTGTGTGGGCTTCAGTAGTTGCAGCACGCGGGCTCAGTAGTTGTGACTCAAGGGCTCTAGAGTGCAGTCTTTATGGTGCACGGGCTTAGTTGCTCTGCGGCATGTGGGATCTTCCCGGACCAGCGATCAAATCCGTGTCCCCTACATTGGCAGGTGGATTCTTAACTACTGCACCACCAGGGAAGTCCCCCTGATGCCTTTTAAAAAATTTTTATTTTATTGGAGTACAGCTGATTTACAATGTTGTGTTGATTTCTGCTGTACAGCAAAGTGATTCAGTTATCTATAAAAAGAATATATATATATTCTTTTTCATATTCTCTTCCATTATGGTTTATCACAGGATATTGACTATAGTTCCCTGTGCTCTAAAGTAGGATCTTGTTGTTTACCCATCCTATATATAATAGTTTGCATCTGCTGACCCCAAACTCCCAATCCATCCCTCCCCCACCCCCTCTTCCCCTTGGCAACCACAAGTCTGTTCTCTATGTTTGTGAGTCTGTTTCTGTTTCATAGATAAGTTCATTTGTGTCATATTTTAGATTCCACACATAAGTGACATCTGATGCCTTTTTAAAAGTGGGTTCTTTCATTTTTTTCCCTGGAAGTACAATGATGTCTTTTAAAAATATAATACTTTTGCCTCTTTTCTAGTGGGGTTTCTCCTTCTTTCTAATTCTCACCTTATAATATCTTATTTTCAATGTCCAGAAAACTATGTTCTATGTTCAATGTCCAGATAACACTAGTGAACTTATCAGGCATAAATAATGGCCTTATTTCTGATTTCAGTGGGAATGCTGCTTGAGTTTTAGACAGATTTTGCCTATTGATGTAAGACCACCATTCTTTATCATGTTAACCATCTGTTGTTTTTTAAATTTCTGTTTTGCTAAGAATTTTAATCTGTAATATTGAATTATATCTAAAGCCTTTTAAAGCATCTATTGAAATATTTGTTTTCTTATTTGACCCTTTGAAGTGATTGATTGATATTGTAGTAATAGATATTAAACTCCATATTTCATTAGAATGTTTTTTTGATACACTTTAACTCAATTTGCCAATATTTTAGGATTTTATATGTATCTATATGTATGCAACCCCCGTCAAATTTAGTATCAGTATTTTAGCTACTTAAAGTGAAGAAAAAAACTTTTAATATTTTCTTGTGCTCTATAACATTGTCATGATCATTTCCTTGAAACTATAAAAAAACTACCTGAAAATTTATTAATGTATATTTGTTGGCCTTTTAAAAAACCAACTTTTAATTTAAGAACAGTTTCATATGTACAAAAAAATGTCAACGATAACACAGAGTGTTCCCATACACCCCACACTCAGCTTTCCCTACTGTTACCATCTTACATGGATTGGTACACTTGTTACAGTTAACGAACCAATATCTAGACTTTACTGTTAACTAAACTCCATTCTTGATTCCAACATCCTCAGATTGTACCTAATGTCCTTTTCTGTCCCAGGATCCCGTCCTAGACGCCACATTACATTGAGTCGTCACGGTTCCTTAGGCTCTGCTTGGCTCTGGCAGTTACTCAGACTTTCCTTGTTTTTGATGACCTTGGCAATTCTGAGGAGCCCTGGGCATGTGTTTTGTTGAATGTCCCTCTATTGGGACTTGCCTGAAGTTTTTCTCATGGTTAGATGAAGTTTATGGCTTTTGGGGAGGAGGACCACAGGGGTAATATACACGTCTCATCACATCGTATCAAGGGTATGCACCATCAACATGACTTACCACTGTGGGTGTTGACCTGGCTGAGGTCCTGTAGTCCAGGTTCTGCTCTCTAAAGCTACCCCACTCCTTGTATTCCTCAGTCCCTGGAAGGCGGTCACTCCATGCAGCCCACACTTACGGGGAGGGGAGCTATAGTTCATCTCCTTGAAGGCAGAGCACCCACATCATTTATTTAGAATTCTTCCGCATGGGAGATTTGTCTCTTCACCCCCATTTATTTACTTATTCAATTATCTATTTATATCAGTATGGACTCACAGATATTGATAATTTATACTTGGGTTATGATCCAATAGGACTTTGTTTATTTTGTTGTTCCAGTTTGGGGACATTGGGAGAGATTTCAGTTGGCTCCTGTGTCTCTTGACCTTGTGGGTCGCCTCCTTTTTTTCTGAGCATTCCCTTACTTTCTGGCTTATTAGATGCTCCAGGCTCATCTTGTTCTAGAATTAGCCATTTTTCTAAGGAACCCTGATTCCTTTTATTGGAGAATATTAGAAACAAAAATCTGGGTTTTGTGCCTTTTTGGAGATAATTTTTATGACAAATATTTTATATCTTTTCTCAAGTTGATTCTGATGATTTAAATTTTTTTGGAAAGCCGTCATTTTTTTCCCCTGACATTTTAAATTTAAGCACCATACACTTGTATAAAACATTTAAAAATTATGTTTAAAATGTTTATTCTATATTATTTCTAGCTGTTTTAAAAATCAGCTCTCAGAATTGTTTAGCAGTTCTACTGATTTCTTTTCAGTTCATTAACTTTTGTTTTGGTCTTTACTATTTCCTTCCTCCTGCTTCCTTGGAACTGCACTTTTTCAACATTTTAAGTTTATAACTTTTTTAAAGTAAATGCTTAGTTCACATAGATTTTATTCTTTCTCTCTTAATAATGAAATCACTTAAAGAAATAAAATTTTCTTTTAAACACAGCTTTGAGTACATACCCTGAAGTTTGATATGCAACAGCCCCACACTAAAATAGCAGATAGTTTAGAAAATTTACTTTTGTTTACTCTTTAACCAAGAGTTATTTGTGGGGTTATTTTAATGTCTTTGGAAGGAAGTATTTTATTTGAGCTCTTATTAATGTCTGATTTTTTTCCTATCCTAAGATGAGGTCTTTTTTGGTAATAATTCTGTGGATACATGTAAATAAGTTATCTTCTCTTTGCAGTGTCCACAGAATAAGAGTGAATGAATGAATTCACAATTATATTATTTACATTTCCTGAACCCTTGGTTCTGATGTACTAGATCTGTTTTACACTAAGAGTCCTGTGTCCTACTCCATTTCTTTTTTTTTAATCCAATGTTCTTTTTATTTTGATCTCCTTTTCTGTACACATGTTGAAGATAGGCTATTTGTCTCTTGAAGATTTCACGACTCTCTTTTATTATAGATTATCTCTTAAATTGATATAAATGTTCCTCATTGTCACATTCAATTCATTTTTGTCTTGAATTCTGTTCTGATGTTAATTGTGCTCTGATTTCTTTTTTATATGTGTTTTCCTGACTGATTTTCATTCATCTTTTTAGATTTGACTTGCCTGCCTAATTTTATTTTTTGTCTGTCTTTTGTAAGCATTACACAGTTTGATATTATTAACCCAATTTGAGAGTTTTGGTCCTTTATTAGGTAGGGGTATTTGCTTGATTAAATATATGGTTGCAAAGAGTATGTTTAAATTATCTTCAGCCACCTTCTTCTCCCCGACCCTCCATCCTCCTCCTCCTCCTCCTCCTCCTTCTTATGAAGTCCACTTCCTGGTGGGGGCAGCAGCTCAGCTCTCTTGTTTGGGCAGCAGTAGTGGTGGAGGGTCTGGGTCTGCGGCTCCAGCGTTCATGGTCATGGCGTCTGTGCACCGAGTGGGGCGCTAAGACCTTCACAGGGGCTGACCCTCAGTCCCTCAGGCACTGTTCCCGGCTGCTGAGTCGCGTGCCTGACTGTCTAGCTGGACCCCTGATAGCCTTTAACAAATTCCTTCCCAATTTAGACCTGCCAGTGGGGCTCTCTTCTTACAATTGAGAACCTGGATGACAGCAGGAGCAAAAGAGTCCGAGCTTGTGACACATGGCATGTAGACAGACCAGTGGGGGAAGTGAGTTTCCCGCTAGCTCTCGGTGCCAGGGACCCCAGCAGGCACAGTGGCACCAGAGTGTGACAGGTATGAAGGTGTGGGTGCCTCTGCTCTGGGCACCCTGGAGATGGGGTCACAGCACCTTTCCTCCTGGGTTATCTGGGTGAGACTCTCTTGTGAGGCTGAGTACAGAGGCCGTCGCTGGCCATCACTAGTCCCTTAAAAATATAACACAAAAACACCAATGACACATTCACATTTCAAATGTAAACATTCAAATCGAGTTGCTTTTCTCTTAAGTCCTTCAGGCTTCAATGAACTTGTGTTACCACCTGGTGAACAAAGGGTGAAGGTCTCTCTACAAAATGTCAGGATTGGCAGAAGCATGAGAACATTTTCCTGGGGACAGTCACCCAGGTGCACTAGAGTTGGGGGCTGGCTGCCCATTTCTGGTTGGTGCAAACACCTACGTTCCTGAACAAGGCAGTCAGCAATCTCTTTGGAACGATCTATCGTGTTCTGGTACAGAGGGTGGAATATGTGGTGCGTTCTCTGAGAATCTACTTTCAGATCCATTCCCATATTTGCTGTAGGTAGAGGAAATTTTCCCAGACGTCAACATATGGTTTTTGGTGCTGTTGCCAGATTTGGTCTCTGGTTTTCTCAGATCATACAATTCCGGGGGCACCATTGTACTTTGTATTGGTTTCTTATAGCTGCTCTAACAAATGACTGCAAAACAAGTGTCTGAAAAGAACACACTTTTTTTTTTTTTTTTAGACAGTGTTTCCTTTCTTTTTTAAAATTTATTAATTTATTAATTTATTTATGGCTGTGTTGGGTCTTCGTTTCTGTGTGAGGGCTTTCTCTAGTTGTGGCAAGTGGGGGCCACTCTTCATCACGGTGTGCGGGCCTCTCACTATTGTGGCTTCTCTTGTTGAGGAGCACAGGCTCCAGACGCGCAGGCTCAGTAGTTGTGGCTCACGGGCCTAGTTGCTCCGCGGCATGTGGGATGTTCCCAGACCAGGGCTCGAACCCGTGTCCCCTGCATTGGCAGGCAGATTCTCAACCACTGCGCCACCAGGGAAGCCCAGAACACACATTTTTTTTTTTTCACACACACACACTGTATTTTATTTTTACAAGAGATAAATAGACTGATACCAAGCATTGTACATGGATGACCATAACAAAAGCAACAATGATTGCAATTACCAAACATGAAACACACTCATACTATGTCATAATATTGACATTCAGTCCAGTAATCCTCCACTGTAACAGCTCCTTTACTTTGCAGTGAAAATTGATTTGTATATTCTTTGCCTCTGAGTCCTTGTGGGATTTTTTTTTTTTAATTCAAACAGAAAGTCACAAAAATTATACTCATCCTCATCAGTTCACTCAGTCCCATGTAATTAATTTTTTTTTTCATCTTGATCTTTTGTTAGCACTTTTATGAGTTCATCAATTTTTCATTAGAGTTCTGAAAATGCTTATTCATTCAGTTCAGCAGTACAGTCAGTTACCAGAAACCTGTACTTGTCAGAGTCTTTTCCATGAATTTCTTGAAGATGAAACCCTTTTATAGGAACATATTTGCAAAAGCATCAGAGTACACCCAGAACTGTCTGTAAATGACAAAAGACTTAAAAATGACCATGGTTAAAGATTTGATGAAAGTTCATAATAATGCAGTTGACAAGAAAATTAGTTATTTCTGAGATATACATTTTAAAGTAATAACTAGGATTATGACTTATAACATTATACCAGAACATATAAGATTTTTAGAAATTTCATGTAATGTCTGAAACATTTACATGAACATATTTCCATACAAATAACCCAATGATAGTTTAGCATTATTTGTTTTGTTTGTTTTTTTATACTGCAGGTTCTTATTAGGCATCAGTTTTATACACATCAGTGTATACATGTCAATCCCAATCGCCCAATTCAGCACACCACCATCCCCACCCCACCGTGGTTTTCCCCCCTTGGTGTCCATATGTCTGTTCTCTACATCTGTGTCTCAACTTCTGCCCTGCAAACCGGCTCATCTGTACCATTTTTCTAGGTTCCACATACATGCGTTAATATACGATATTTGTTTTTCTCTTTCTGACTTACTTCACTCTGTATGACAGTCTCTAGATCCATCCACGTCTCAACAAATGACTCAATTTCGTTCCTTTTTATGGCTGAGTAATATTCCATTGTATATATGTACCACAACTTCTTTATCCATTTGTCTGTTGGTGGGCATTTAGGTTGCTTCCATGACCTGGCTATTGTAAATAGTGCTGCAATGAACATTCGGGTGCATGTGTCTTTTTGAATTACAGTTTTCTCTGGGTATATGCCCAGTAGTGGGATTGCTGGGTCATATGGTAATTCTATTTTTAGTTTTTTAAGGAACCTCCATATTGTTCTCCATAGTGGCTGTATCAATTTACATTCCCACCAACAGTGCAAGAGGGTTCCCTTTTCTCCACACCCTCTCCAGCATTTGTTGTTTGTAGATTTTCTGATGATGCCCATTCTAACTGGTGTGAGGTGATACCTCATTGTAGTTTTGATTTGCATTTCTCTAATAATTAGTGATGTTGAGCATCTTATCATGTGCTTTGTGGCCATCTGTATGTCTTCTTTGGAGAACTGTCTATTTAGGTCTTATGCCCATTTTTGGATTGGGGTGTTTGTTTCTTTAATATTGAGCTGAATGAGCTGTTTATATATTTTGGAGATTAATCCTTTGTCAGTTGCTTCGTTTGCAAATATTTTCTCCCATTCAGAGGGTTGTCTTTTCGTCTTGTTTATGGTTTCCTTTGCTGTGCAAAAGCTTTGAAGTTTCATTAGGTCCCATTTGTTTATTTTTGTTTTTATTCCCATTACTCTAGGAGGTGGATCAAAAATGATCTTGCTGTGATTTATGTCAAAGAGAGAACACACATTTTTAATCTTATAGTTCTGTAGGTCAGAGGTCTGACACAGGTCTTACTGGGCTAAAATCCAGGTATTGGCAGAACTTCATTTGTTTCTGGAAAATCCTTGCCTCTTCCAGCCTCCAGAGTCTTTTCACATTCCTAGGGTCGTGGCCCTTTCCTCCAATCTCAAAGCTAGCAACTTTGAGTCCTTCTCATCTTGCCATCTCTGTGGTTCTCTCTTCTGATTACCTCCTCCACTTTTGACCCTTGTGATTACATGGGACCCACCTGGATAACCCAGCATAATCTCTCTGTCTCAGAGTCAGCTGATGAGCAATCTTAATTCCCTTTGCCATGTAACCTAACATATTCACAAGGTTCTGGGATTAGGATGTGGACGTCTTGGGGGCCCATTATTCTTCTGCATACATAGTGTTTCATGCCATTGTGAAACATGGTAGCCCTGCTGAAGTTGAGAGGAGGTATCTTGATTATGGCTACCATGTTACCATATAAATGGAGAATTTCCTAATTTGATTTTGAAGTGGAGCAATTATTTGGGACTGTAGAGTACCACCAACTGCAGTGCTCCAAGCCGCCACACCAAGGCTCCTAGCTGCAATGTCATTTGCTTGGGAGTGGAATTTGTGTAGGAGACTTCATCATGGACCCAAGGAAGATGGTTTATGTATGTAAGGGCCAGAGGTGTCTGTACTTTTCTAGGACAGGTAGACAGCTCACTTCATACCCACCTTTAAAATTTTTTTTTAATTTAAAAATAATGTTAAGCTTATGGAAAAGTTGCAAAGATAGTGCAACGAGTTCCTGTATACCTGTCATCTAGCATGCTCTCTTTCATAGCCATAGTACAATTATGAAAACTAAGAAACTAACGTTGGTACATTGCTATTAGCTAAATTTTACTCTAGATTTCACCATTTTTCTACTAATGTCCTATTCTGTTCAGGATTGAACCCAGAATCCACTTGCATGTAGTTGTCATAACTCTTTAATCTATTCAGTCTGTGACAGAGCCTCAGTTTTTCCTTGTCTTTATGCTCTTGACATGTTTGAAGAGAACTGGTCAGGTATTTTATGCAATGACCCTCAGTTTGGGGGTCTGATCTTTTCTTATGACTCAATTGAAGTTATGCATTTTGAAGAATACCACACCCAACTTTTCACCTGAATTGACCTCCCACAAGTTGCATGCCCTTTGGATTATCTCGCAACCTTTTGCCTCTAGGAGAACTTAATTGTTCTTAATCTTCCCAATTCAGATGACCTTTACCTCCAATGTATTGGGTTGGCCAAAAAGTTCCTTCGGTTTTTAAGTAAAAATAAAAGACACATATTTCATTTTCACCAACAATTTTATTGAACAACATATTCACTGTTTTGTTCCACTACTTTCTGCCATTTTTCAGACAACTTCATAATTCCATCTTCCCAAAACTTTTTATCTTTCTGAGCCAAGAACTCTTCCAGGTACCTTTTATAGTCTTCCAGGGAATTGAAATTTTTTCCATTAAGAGAATTTTGTAAAGCAATAAATGGAAATCCGAAGGTGCAATGTCTGGTGAATACGGCAGATGAATCAGAACTTCCCAGTCAAGCTGTAACAGTTTTTGCCTAGTCATCAAAGAAACATGCAGTCTTGCAGTATCCTGATGGAAGATTATGCGTTTTCTGTTGACTAATTCCAGACACTTTTTGTTGAGTGCTGCTTTCAGTTGGTCTAATTGGGAGCAGTACTTGTTGGATTAATTGTTTGGTTTTTCCGGAAGGAGCTCATAATAGAGGACTCCTTTCCAATCTCACCATATACACAACATCACCTTCTTTGGATGAAGACCGGCCTTTGGTGTGGTTGGTGGTGGTTCATTTTGCTTACCCCATGATCTCTTCCATTCCATATTATTGTACAATATCCACTTTTCATTGCCCGTCCCAATTTGTTTTAAAAATGGAATGTAAAATAGATAGTTAGTGGGAAGCAGCCGCATAGCACAGGGAGATCAGCTCCGTGCTTTGTGACCACCTGGAGGGGTGGGATGGGGAGGGTGGGAGGGAGGCAGATGCAAGAGGGAAGAGATATGGGAACATATGTATATGTATAACTGATTCACTTTGTTATAAAGCAGAAACTAACACACCATTGTAAAGCAATTATACTTCAATAAAGATGTTTAAAAAAAAAAAAAGGAACATTTTTGTTACATTTAAGTAGAGAATCACATGCGGAAATACAGTCAAGAAGGTTTTTTTTGCTTAACTTATGTGGAACCCAAACATCAAAGTGGTGAACATAACCAAGCTGGTGCAAATGATTTTCAACGCTTGATTTGGATATCTTGAATATGTTGGCTATCTCCCACGTGGTATAATGTTGATCGTTCTCAATGAATGTCTCGATTTGATCGCTATCAACTTCAACTGGTCTACCTGACCATGGAGTGTCGTCCAGCAAGAAATCTCCAACACGAAACTTCGCAAACCACTTTTGACACATTCGATCAGTCACAGCACCTTCTCCATACACTGCACAAATCACAAATCTTTTTTTACATTTCAGTTGCATTTTTACCTTTCTTGAAATAAGAAAGCATAATATGCTGAAAATGTTCCTTTTTTCCTTCCATCTTCAATACTAAGGTGGCTACACAAAAATTCACCAATTTTGATAAGTTTTTTTTTTAATGCACCTCTGATATGACAGCTGTCATAATGCAATCTAACAAAATTGTTTCGAATGAAGTTAAAGACATCTAAGTGCTACTAGAGCCATCTTACGGAAAACACCGAATGAATTTTGGGCCACCCCAACGTTTCATTGACACATGCACATGGCTAGACTGCCGCTCAGAACTTCACGTCTAAGACTATAACCCCTGGAGATACCTTTTCTACACGGATACTTGGTGTTTTCACTCATCGTAAACGTGATACTTTTTCCTCATTCTGACCTGGTGTCACACCTTTCCATTTCCTCCTCCGGCTTCTCTCCAAAGGTTAGTTTGCAGATGACATGAGATGATGGAGGTGGAGCGAGGCACTGAGTCAGCAGGTGATCCCTGGGTGTGAGTTAGTGTCGGGAATACCAGCCTCTTTCTGGCTTTGCTTCTCTCCTTGTCAGTCAATCTCTTAATCATCTATCACCCATGCTATCATAGGCAAAGAATTGACTTTTTCCTGCCATTCTCATTTTCCCTGGGTGAATTCAATTCTTTTGCTTTCTGTTCATACTATGCAAAAAAAGTAATCTTGCTATTTGACTCTGCTGAAATCAGAAATAAACTACCTTATCTCAGCTGAGGTCTGATACCGCAAGCCTCTTCTTTACCTATTTTTAGGTACTTTCCCTTGCTCAAGTCCCTAAATGGATCCCTTTGCTACACATCCCACCAAAAGGTCAAATAGCATCTTCAAGCTTGCTTTTATTGTTTTTTTTTAAAATTTTTGTTAAGGTATAGTTGATTTACAATGTTGTGTTAGTTTCTGCTGTACAGCAAAGTGAATCAGTTATACATATACATATATCCAGTCTTTTTTAGATTATTTTCCCATATAGGCCATTACAGAGTATTCAGTAGAGTCCCCTGTGCTCTACAGTAGGTCCTTATTAGTTATCTGCTTTATGTATAGTAGTGTGTATAGGTCAATCCCAATCCTCCAAGCTTGCTTGCAACGTCCTTCTTCTCCTGCTCACAGTTTATCTGGGTCCTTCCTTCTCATTGTTTTGAAGAGAAGGTGCCCACCAGTTGCTCTGTCCCACTCTGTCACCCTTCTCTGGGGCTCTCCCCACATCAGCAATCTTTCCTCCTCTGTCCCTTGCAGGTCTGTTCTCTGCTCTTTCCTACAAACTTCCTCTCGACAACAAAGATGCTAACATCTCCTCTATTACAGAGAGGGCCTCTAGCCTGCCTTACCCACCTCCCTTCTCATCAAGTTCTCAAAAGAATGAAGTCATGCTCTGCCACCAGGTCCCCATTCCCTTCAGTTCTTACGTTAAAATGACTCCCTCCCCTCTTCATGCCACCGGAACTCTTCAACCCGATTGCTGCATGTAATAAGCTTTTAAATTCTGCTTGGGATGGCTGTGGTGTCTGTCACGATTCACCAGACGTTCCTTCCAGAGGCTTACTCCTCCCCTGATTCCCATGGCAGTGCAGTATTGGGTAATTTCTCAGCTCTCACTGTTCATCCTCTGCTTCCATTGGAAGCCCAGATTCCATGTCTTCAATTTTAATGGCACCCATGGTTCTCCTTCCTCTCTTCTCCCTCCATCTCTCCCTGGGTCCCTGTATTTCTTTCTGTGGCTTTGACCACTGCTTCGATGCAGGACTAAGAATCTGTATTTTAAGTCCTGGCTCTGTCCTGAGATCCCCGCTCTTAGCCCCAAACCTAACAATCCCAAATGCAGTCACATCATCTTCCATTTTTCCCTCCTGTTCTTCCTTCCTGTTCTTCCTGCAGAAAGAAGCTGAGCACAGGACAGTGTTCCAGACTTTTTATGAGACATTCTTTCTACCACTAACCCAGTGGTGAAGGGAGGTTTGAAGTCCTCATCTTTTCTAGCATTTTTTGCAGCATTTTGCTCAATTTATCTTCTTTGTGTCCCTTTCCTTCCTTGTCTTTTTGTTTTCCTTTTTCATGCAGGAGCCCCCTGGTTTCCATTCTCAGTCCCCTCCCTTCTCATGCTACGTCATCCTGGTTCCTTTGTACAATATCAAGTGCCAGTAAAGCTCCCCCAAACTGTAGCTCTGATGCAAACCTCTCTACCGTGCTCCAGACCTGTGGAGTGGTTGCTCCCTTTGGACAGACCACAAGCATCTCAGACTCAAGAAGTCCAATGGGGGCTTCCCTGGTGGCACAGTGGTTGAGAATCTGCCTGCCAATTCAGGGGACACGGGTTCGAGCCCTGGTCTGGGAACATCCCACATGCCGCGGAGCAACTAGGCCCGTGAGCCACAACTACTGAGCCTGCGCGTCTGGAGCCTGTGCTCCACAACAAGAGAGGCCGCGATAGTGAGAGGCTCGCACAACGCGATGAAGAGTGGCCCCCGCTCGCCGCAACTAGAGAAAGCCCTCGCACAGAAACGAAGACCCAATACAGCCAAAAAAATAAAACAAACAAACAAAAAGAAGTCCAATGGAATTAATTTTGTTTCCCTTTAAAACTTTCCTCCTCCAGATTCCATGGGTCAGAGAATGCAGTAAATCCAGAAAATAGTAGTTACCCGAAAGTTCTCCCTTTCACTCACCCCCAACAAAGGAGTAGATAGCTCCCTCTTAGCATCTCTCCCGTCTGTCCTCTCCTATTTGCCTCTGGTGACATTGCCTTATTTCAGGGTCTCATCCCAGTAGCCTCCTAATTGGTCCACGCACTCCAGTTCTTCTCCGTCTTCTAGCCCAAGCATTCTGCAAATACCAGAAGAGATATTTCTAAAATGTGAATTCTGTCCAGTCCCTCCCCTGACTAAAATTTTCTCAGCGGGGCTCTCCATCTCCTTCAGAGTAAAATCTACATTTCTTAGCACATGTGTATTAGTAGCTATTGCCACAATAGTGCTTCATAACAAAATGTCATGAACCACAGTGGCTTGCAAGGACAATCATTTGTTTTAATGTTTGTGCATCTGCAGGTCAGTTGTGGTTCAGCTGTTCTACTGGGCACCCCAGCTTCAGGCTGCAGGTCAGTTTGGCTTCATGTCTAGTGCACATGGGTTGAAAGAGAAATGGACACTTGGTGATGGTTCTTCATGCAGAAGACAACTAGAACATGGAGACATGAGGTGCCTTGAGGCTGTGGTCTGCAATTGGTATGTTGTCACGTCTGTTCACCTTCTGTTGGCTTAAAAAAGTGCACATTGTGAAGTCCATCATCAGTGGGGCAGGGGCACATCCTCTGCCCATGTCCGTGGGTGGTCTGCAGTCCCAGGGAGTGGGCAGGGATGTAGAACTGAAATACAGAGAGGACACGAAGAGCTGCAAACAGTGATAGCACACATGGCCTGGGACAAAACTGTATGCTCTCTGCCTCCTCACCCAGGTCCATCTCTCTCTGGTCTCAATATTCTTCATGCTAGATCCATCTTCCCCAAACTGCTGTCTGAATCCTGGACCAGTCATCTGCTCTCTTCCCTTCGTGCTTTACACACACCCTTTCTTCTGCAGGGAAAGATTTTCCCTCTACTACACCTGGAGAGCTCCATTTGACTCCCTAGACCCACCACTGGCATCTCTACCTCCGAAATCATCCTTACTTTCCAGGCTAGATTAGGTTCTCATAACCCGTGTTTCCATCATCCCAGTTTTACCACTCTCTGCGCACTTTGTTGGGGGGGGAATATTTTATTCTTCTTACTTTGTCTCTTCTAGCAGGTTGTAAACCCCTTGAATTCAGGATGTTTATTCTCAGCTCCTTGTATGGAACCAAGTCTGTTCTATATGCTCAATGAATATTTGTTGAAGAAATGAATGGATATGTGTTTGGATGACTGCCTCTGAGCATCAGTTCATTATCTCGTTCATGTTATGAAATCCTGCAACATTATACTATCAGATTTTAAAACAGCTTAAAAAATCATGCATACTCAAAGACATTTACAGAACGATGATTTTTCTCTATCCATCTTTTGTGATCATCCTTGCTTGGTCTAACAGCTAAGTGAATTTAGATTAGAATATTGTTTTTTTCCTCGCATTTTGGATCAACTTGATTTATTTTCTTTCAGCAGCATCTATATTGGATGGTGATTACATTGCAGCCTTGTTTTTCTTGGATTTTGCTTCAGGCACAAAACAATAATATTTCACCTGTAAACAATGAGCTCAAAATAGATTTTTTATTGCAATCCCCAGATTAATTCAAATACCACCCAATTCTGACTTAGTATACTTGAGAATCTGAGTGTGGGTTATTTTGATATTCTGAAGTCAGTAAACTTCCTTAATCTAATCCCATCTAGTTCTGAGTTGCATAAACTTTGATCGATCAAACTCTGAAATTTGTTTATGTCCAAATGAAGGACTTATGGAATGTAAAATTTAAAAAAATGCTACAACAAATACATGGACTTTGAATCTGACCAAAAATCTGAGCAACGTTAGCAATTCATTAATTCACGTTAAACTAGAAATTTAAATTTGTATCCGTCAGATATAAAAGAGCTACATTACATTCCAGATTTTTTTTTCTTACACTTTATTCATTCAACCACATTTTTGTAGTATTGGCTTTCTGTTAGGCACAAAGACTAAATCCTATATCATAGTCTTCTCTCCTATGCTTTTACTGAGATGCCTGGTGGATTCCCACACTGTGAGCTCCCCCTCACTGTAATGAGTAATAAACACAACTTGTTTAGTTACAGATGTGTCTCTGCTGACTATTGGCTGGAATGTACTGACAGCACCTAACAGACCCCCCCCCCCCAAAAAATAGTGCTTTAAATCATAAGGGTTTGTTTTATCAGGACAAGTTTGGTGGGGGGCAGTCCAGGCTGGTGTGAGAGTGTCTGCATGTCCTCAGGTCCAGTATCCTCCTGCTTGGCCACTCTCAGTATGTGGGTCCTATCATTGTATGCAAATCATGATCCAAGAGGCTGCTGGCATTCCAGCCATCACATCTGCATCCTATGTAGCAGGAATGGAAATAGGGAGAAGAGAAAAAGGGGTGCTGCTCCTACTTGTTGGAACCCCTTCTGAGCAAACAAATCTCCCATGGGGCAGGAACTGTCTGAGCACAGGGATACAGCGTGGGGAAAACAAAGTCGTTGCTCCCATGGCGCCTCTGTTCTGTAAACACATGAAGACATTGCTTTTTCATCTGTGACTGTGCCCACAGGGATGGTTCAGGAGGACAAGTGAGGCTGGAGTCACCATGAACCCACAGGGTGGGCATGGACCCTCACAAGATGGGCTTGTGATTGGTATTGATCTGCAGTATGGTCAGATCCAGGCTCCTCTGGACCTCTGGACCCCACATTCCTTCTCCCCCATCTTTTCTTGTTTGTTCTGAACCAGGCAAGAGGAATAGAGGGTAATAGGATGGGGGTGTAATTTTGGATAACGTGTCCTTGGAAAGCCCGGAGAAAGTGATGTTTAGAGTGAGGGCCTGAAGGACAGGAAGGAATAAGCCTTGTGGGTGGCTGGGAAGAGTATTCCAGGCTGAGTGCACAGCTGTGCAAAGGCCCTGAGGTCGGCACTTGATTGACATTCAGAGAACAGGGAGGAGGCCAGTGTGGCTGGAACAGAGTTCAAGAGGCTGGTGGTGGGAGCTGAGGTCTGGGGGTTAAATCACACAGGGCCTTGGGGCTGGTACAAGGGCTTCAAGTGAGATGGGAGACTTTGGGGCGGGTGTGTGGAACATGATCTGATTGTATCCCTTTGTGATGTCTTTGTTTAGCACAGTTCCTGACACATAAAAATATTTGGTAAAGCCTGTATGAAACTTTGAGATTGATTTACATTTTCTCAATTATAGATGAAGAATTGATTTGGTTATTCCAGAACAGAATACTTTTTGGGTAAAAAGGTATTATTTTTCTGTATTGAGACTTTGAGAGTCTGAGATCATCCTCATCACTGGAGTGTGTGTGTCACCTGGAAGGCTGGTCCCAAGTGACAAGCCACAAGGGGAGACCACATGTTCACACGTGTTCACACATATTCACATGGAGAACACCGAGACTGGCCACCGTGATTTCAGAGGTCAGTGACTGTTATGGAGTCATGCTTTCCTAGTCTCTGTTCTTTGCTTTTGGGTTTTCTCCTTTATTCAGATCATCCCACCTCCCCGCAAAAGATAAAGATCAAAAAGAAGACGAGACTGATAGTGTGGAATAGAGAATATAAGACTGCACTTCCACTCAACACGACCCAGTTCCATCTGGGCTTTGCTCCAGCAGATGTGAGACCGACTTTGTGTCCGTTCCTGAGCCCAGTAGGCCTTCTCAGGCAAGTGAGAGTCTGTCTTGAAAACTGGAGGTTTTAGGGCTCCAATCTTTCTGGACTGAGGGGCTTGGCATTGCAGAGAGATACAGGCTGCCCCGGACCAGGATGCAGCCCCTGTGGGGAGGGGCAGCTGGGTTTGCACACAGAGGAGAATGCCAGTCTCTGGCCCAGATGAGTCATGCAGAGCCATTTAGCAGTTGCTAAGTGTGGTTCTGGGTCCATTAAGGTTGAGAAATGGCAATTAGTGTGGAGGCAAATTATAATAACAGCCACGGTGCTGATCATGAAGCAAATGAAGAAGCTCAAGAGGAAAGCATTTTTTTTGAGTGTCTCAAAGAATTCCACCCTTTAATTCTCTGCTCTCCCAGTACCAGGGAGAGTGACAGCTCATTGACAGACATCTGAGGACCACGTGTGGTGGAACAGAAACCTCCAGCATGACAGGGAGCAGATGTATGGCCTCGGTTGTGCGTCCTGATGGGAGGGTGGCGGTGGAGACTCAGACCCGAATTCCCGAAGCAGGTGCATCACGGATGTTGCCTGATCCGGGGGTTTGGACCCTAAGATCTTTCTGAAGAGAACATCTGCAGAGAAGGAAAAGGTTTGTGGATATACCTGGTTTGAAGGAGGACACTGGGCTGCATCCATCTTATTCCACGCCCTGTCCTAGCACTTGGCTCAGAACCATAAATATGACAGGTGTGCAATACACATGCATTAAACTTTAAAATTTGCTTTTAAAAATTTATATCCCTACCATAACCTTCTGATTAAGATTGGAAACAACTCTTTGTCACAATGGACTATATTTTCAGGAACGCATTGTTTTTGATGCTGTATGAGACAGGATTGTTCCACCGAAGGAATCTGTCATGTAGCATACGTTCCAATTTGTCAATGTCCCCAAGGTGTCTGTCTTGGTCACTGCTAACAGCTGACCATGGCAGGCCTCCTGGGTACTTGATGTTTGCATCTCCATGCTCACCGGGGCCAGAGGGGAGAAGGGCACTGTGGGCACACTTCCAGCTGGCACAGGGATCTTAGTATTAAAAGATGAGCAATTCAGACCTCATCAAAGAGCACCAGACAAATGCATCCTGGGCTGTTGTCCCTGTGGCTTTAACGCCATTATGAGCCACGTGCAGATGCACAAACCATAGGGGGCTGATCTCTGCTCAGAGCTTTGGCGATGGTTTAGTAGTTTTGAACTCCATTCAACACTGGAATGAAAATGCTTCCTGTGTCCTGAAAATGTAAACGAGATGATATGATTTATCTGGATTTGAGGAAGTATACCAAATTTAAATTGTATAAGCATTTTAAGGCAGCAGCCTACATACAATATATGAATGTGCATATGTAGAATCTTTGTGTATATTGTATTAGCTTTCTATGCTGTGTGATAAATTATCACAAACTTAGGGACTTAAAACAAAACCCCGTTATTTCTCCCAGTTCCTTAGCTGAGAAGTCTGGGCAGGCTGGGCCGGGTTCTCTGCTCAGCCTCTCACAGACGCAAATCAAGGAGTTGGCCCAAGGAGACTCTCATCTGGGGGATTGGGGGAGGGAGACGTTTCCAGGCTCCCTCAGGTGGTGGCTGAATTCAGTTCCTTGCAGTCATAGGACTAAAGTCCGCCTTTCCTTGCTTGATGTTGGCCAGGGGTTTCTGTTTGCTCCTGGGGTCCCCTCACTTGCTCTCTGGTCCTTGCACACGGCCCCTGTTTTAAAATATTAATTTTAAATTAATTTAAAATATTAGTAGAAAGTTTGAGAGTCAGTAAGACCAACAGATCAAGAGATATTTGCCATTGAAAAGAAAGTTTGTTACTCACAGTTCCTTTGGGGAGGGGGCATGCCACTCCACAGGTGGGCCATTCACTGGAAACCTCTTTGAATACATCTCATCAATTGACTTTTGGAATGACATCATCAGAGGTGGAAGCCATTTAAATGATTGGATTTCTGAATTCTCCACTAGCGGTCCAAAGAAGGACTGGGGCGCACCAGCCCTGGGGAAGTGGACGGTTTGTGTAGATTTTTGGTCTGAGGCCTGGGTGGGGCTGGCCGGGTGATGCCCAGACCCTTGGCGTCCCTGGCTGGAAAGTCTCACAGGCACACGTATTTCCCAGCGGCGGAATGTAAGGAGGCCTGGGTGGGAGCCGTAGCCGGGGGTCTCGTTTTTGCACTCCTGAGAGCTTGGAGCCCTCTCCAGGTCCTGCCCAGGTGCAGGAGAGAGGCTAGTCAAAAACGGGAGTGGGGACTGATGGTAAAACGGAGTGATGAAAGGAGAGTGGAAAATCTCGGTCTGGAGAGGCCCTAGGGAAGACAGGTTCTCGGGACTGTGGAGCAGGGAATAGGGGAAAGAGCTGTAATAAGTTGGACTTTGTTTTTGTTTGGACGTAGGGTTAGAAAGGAAGCCGAATGATTTAGGTACGTGAAATAGTTTGTCATTCTTCTGCATACGTCCCATTTTCTGTCTTGTAAAGATACAACTATTTTAGTAAATTTTTAAAGAAAGACTAGTTAGGAGCGTTTTTGAAAGGTCAGCTCTTTCAGGTAGGAAACGTAACATGAAATTTTTAAATGTCAGTCTTGGAGCATGTTTGTTCATTTGACATTTAGTGAGTTTCCATGTGCTGTGCAATAGAACTTTCTGCGTGTCCTCTGAGCTGTTCAGTACAGTAGCCACTAACCACATGTGGCTATTAAGCACTTGAAACGCGGCTAGTGCAACTGAGGGGCTGAATTTTCCATTTAATTTAACTTAGATGTGTATTTAAATAGTTGAAAGGTGCTAGTGGCTACAGTATCGGACAGCAGAGATCTAGATGCGGGGAATGGTGCAGTGAGCGAACAGGTAAAAGTCCCTGTTCTTACAGAGCTTACATTCATTTAAAGGGAATCTCAGTTTTCTTTTGATGATTTTCTGAAAACTTAATATTGCACTTACCGGCAAGGGTGATGTTGCCAGTTGTACCACGGTAAAACCCATCAGGACGTTTTGAAAAAAAAAAACCCAGTTAAGAGAGCAAGTAGGGCTGAGGTGATGTCCACCCTTAGGTAGATTACAGTGACTAAGATGAGCCACTAAGATTTAAGATTTCTTTTTTTTTTTTTTAGAAATGAGTAATTTCTACTATATATTGTTGCTGCCTTTTTGAAGACTGCCCTCTTACTATGTAACTCCTCATACCTTGGTATTGACCATGAGTGAGAATTCCTCCTGGATGTAACATTTCCTAGGGAAGAAAAGAAGCCACATTTGTGATTTTTATTAATTCAGTAGACATTTAAACTTTTCTTAGGATGACTTTTCTGTGGAGTAGAATGTTTAACTCGTGACCTGGACTTACGTTTGTCAACTATAATCTGATTACTGATAAAACCAAAGGGATTTTTTTAGTAGAGTCCTCATTCTTAACTGAATTACATTCAGGAGGGATCAGCAAATTTTAAAAATAGTCTTAGATTTCTGGTTTTGCTTCTAATTTCTGTGCACCGTGTATGCAGAATTTGAGGAATCTTGCTGTGTACCCAAACATATGCAGTATGAATGTAGTTTTAAAGTTATTTGTGCAATGACCTGAAAGTTTATATATGAAATTGTCAGCAATTTGCCTGTCCCCACCTTCTGAATTTTTTTAACTGTTGTGAATCATCATTGCTTTCTTTCTGCCTAATGTTTGAAAATTATTTGTATTTCCATTTCTAAATACCTTTTTAAAATGACTTTCCAATGACAACCTATTGGAATATAGCACCCCATAACGGACTGATGGGGGCTTAGTTATTATCTGGAATCTTCTACATGCACTTAGTGTGTTTAGCTGTGTAAAACATAAAAGTCAGCCTAGCCTTTATCCCGGAAATGTACAGTTGAAAAGAAGACCTGACGTGGATAATTTTGTTAAGGCTCCTGTTTATCATCTTAGTTTGGAAGGAATTTTAATACTCTGGATAATCAGACTTCTTTTCTCTAAAACATACAAGTTACAAGAACGACTTCTGATCTTACAGTCAAGGAAAAGGAAGAATTGATTGAAGCTTGGCAACCAGAACCTCTCGTTTCTCCTGTCTCAAGAGACCTTCCCTGCTCTCAACTATAACATCGTTTCAGGCCCTCCAAAAGCCATAACATTGTGGTGAATGGAAAAGAAGGTATAAACTTTGCCTCATTCAATTTTCTTGGATTGTTGGATAACCCTAGGCTCAAGGCAGCATCTTTGGCATCTCTAAAGAAGTATGGTGTGGGAACTTGTGGACCTAAAGGATTTTATGGCACATTGATGTGCACTTGGATTTGGAAGACCGCCTGGCAAAATTTATGAAGAAAGCAGCCATTACACACTCATACGGATTTGCCGTGCTACCCCTGCTTGCTCTAAGAGAGGGGACATTGTGTCTGTAGATAAAGCTGCCTGCTTTGCTATTCAGAAGGGATTACAGGCATCACGTAGTGACAGTAAGCTCTTTAACCATAATGACACGGATGACCGGGAACAACCACTAAAAGAACAAGAGACGGAAGATCAAAAGACTCCTCGCAAGGCTTGTGTAACTCGACGTTTCTTTGTAGTCGAAGGCTTGTACATGAATACTGGAACAATTTGCCCTCTTCCAGAACTGATTCAGTTAAAGTACAAATATAAAGCAAGGATCTTTCTGGAGGAAAGCCTTTCGTTTGGAGTCCTGGGGAAGCATGACCGAGGAGTCACTGAGCATTTTGGAATCAATATTGATCATATTGATCTTATCAGTGCCAACACGGAGAATTCACCTGCTTCTGTTGGGGGTTTCTGCTGTGGCAGGTCTTCCGTAACTGACCATCTGTGACTTTCCGGCCAGGGATACTGCTTTTCAGCTTCGTTACCCCTCCCCTGTTAGCTGCTGCTGCAACTGAGACCCTCAACATCATGGAAGAAAATCCAGGAAAAGTGCAGACGAATCCACAAAGCTTTACAAGGCATTTCTGGATTAAGAGTGGTGGGTGAGTTCATTTCTCCGGCATTTCACCTCCTGCTGGAAGAGAACACTGGGTGTCGAGAAAGAGAGGTTAAACTACTTCAGGAAATTGTAACTCAGTGCACGGACAGAGGCATCGCGTGAACTCAGGAGCGCTACCTGGAGGAAGAAGAGAAGTATCTCCCTTCTCCGTGCATTAGGGCTGTGGTCACAGGGGAACAAACAGAAGAGGAACTGGAGAAAGCTGTGTCCACGGTCAGCAAGGTGGCCCAGACCGTGCTGCTTTAGTCTGGGGTCTGGTGGCCGCTCACCACGCAACACGCAGACAGACCTCAGAGTCACCGCAGAGCGAGCCAGAGGGGGCCTGCGGGTACCAGACGGGGTGTCACTAGATGAGAAGGATGCTGGTTACTTAAAAGAAAACACATCCAAAAGCCCAAGTAATGACAGCATATAACTGATATTTAAGTTCTGCTATTTTGTACTATTTAAATGTTTTATTAATACTAGTTTTTTTATATTCTTGTTTTTGTTGTCATTGTTTAAAAATGGAGCTTCAGTTTATCTTCTTTCCCTTCTAATGGTAAAGATTGTGAGCACTCCTTAATATCTCATAGAAAATTGTCTGCAACATGAAAGCTTAGAGGCACTTCAGCACATGTGATACAAAAGGTATTGAAGATCTAATTCAACCACATCTTTTTCAGTCTTCGTCATGTGAAGCTCAGCCGTGGTCAATATGTAAAGGGATACTTTTTGTGTGATTATTATAAACTTTTCATTAAAATATATTTGAATCCTAGAATTTTTATATACACTAAATACTGATGTTGTACCATTTATAACAGTGAATCTTAGCATCTTTGACCAGAGAATAGTCATTATACTTCCTAAGTGAGCAACAATTTAAAGCAGATGCTATTTTATTTTAGTAAGTTGACCTTTACGTTCATTATGTGTTGGCTTCTAATCTCTTTTTGGAGGAGGATTATTGTGATGATCCCAAAATAGAAATCATGTCCTTGATAGTTTAGAATATTTTGAATGTATTCTGTTTTGTATAGTGTGTCTCCTAGGGGTGTATAACTACAGGCTTTTTCTTAAGCTAAAGAAAATGAGCCCTTTATGTCTTTTCAGCTTATGAATTCCAGATATCTAAAAAAGATGTGAAAGTGCTAAAAATAAAATTTTTAAGCTGTGCTTTAGCTATCTGTTTTTCCCTTAGCAAACCAAGTTGGGTGGTATAAATGTTTGTGATATGTGCCACAAGATAGCACATAAATATTACACTATTACGCCATCTCTTATTAAAGGGAAAGGAATAAAATTATATTAAAAATGTCATTTTATAATATATGTTCATATTAACAAATGGTCTTCAACATCTTTTTAAATAACATATTTTTTTTAATGTTTAGTTTCTATTTTGCTTGAGGTATTTTGTACATATGTGCCTTGTGATTGCTACTGCTTTAAAGGATACAGTACTCTTTGGGGGATGAATCTGCTTTGTTTCGTTTTTTATAATGAAATAAACATACATTCCCGATTTTAAAAAAACAAAAACAAACAAACAAAAAACAAAGAAGGATTGGGGCACTGCTTTTGCTTACAGCATCTTTTCCCTCTTCCCCAGGACACTTTGCCAACCTCTGTACATCCATGAGGGCTCACTGTGGAATCTCATACAAGTCAGCTCTATGTGCACTTTCTCCACTTTTATTTCCACTAACCCCTATCTCTCTGTTGTCCACTCCTTCCTCAATCAACTTGTAATTTTCCATGTTGGACATTGGGTGAAGTAAGAAACTCTTATCCAATTAGGTGAATGAATAGAAAAAATTCCCCCTATTCTGGCAATATTTAATTGTTGTAGGGTTATTGGCAGAGGTTTACTCATAGGATTTTAGTAGGCAGATCCTTTAAATCAGTGTATCCCAATTGACAGACAGACTCCTGGGGGCAGAGAAGGTAGTAAAGGGGGTCTCTGAACTATTAACAGATCTTTCCAGTGAATAAGACACATTTGCTTGGATAGCAGCATGGAAATCATGTAAATGTGAAGTTTCATTATTGGCTTGAATGATAGCAATTTGATGTGCTTAAACTGGGTTTTCTAAGTAGATGGAGGACTTGGTATTTATCTTTGATAAATATAAATGAGAAAACAATTTTGCCTTACTTAATAAAGTTTTGCTTAAAGCCTTCTTAAAAATGGGAGGATATGAAGTTCCCTAGATGGTGAGAAGGTTGAGACCCTGATGGGGAAAGTCCCTTCTGCACAGAGTCGGCCTGAGATGTTCCAGAAAAATGTTCCTGGAAAACATTCTAATTCTACGGACTCTCCATACTTCCAAAGACTTGGTTATGTTGAAGCTGCTAGAGATGGAAACTTTGGTGCAAGCCTAGAAAATTGGTAGTAACAACTAGCAATTCATTAAGGTCCTTCCAACTTCAATTATCAGCTGTCTTCACGTGCCTTTTACAGAAGCTTCCATGGTCCATTACCGCTGTTAGTCCTTTCAGCAAGAGGCAGTGTTTTGAACGTACCAAGTACGTCTGAAAGGTAGATATGTTTTTTTAAAGCCTTAGCAGGAATGTTTGTCTCATTAACATTTGAGCAGCATCGACAGGTGTCTTCAAGGTCCAAACCATTAGTTATGCTACAGTTGATCACTGTTCTAACACAAAAGGACAAACTTAATTGATTTAAGGTAGTTTCCCATAGTTTAGCCTGTTCCACATCTTAATATGGGAACCTCCTTCATCGAAAGGTCTTTGACATGGATATGCCGTGCTCTTCCAAGGTAGGCAGTGTGTAAGTTACAGAAGGGTACCTCTTGCTTACCCCTTCATGGATCTCAGATGTAAACCCAGTGATTTCTTCCCTGACGTATATGATTTTTATACTACTCTATGTTACTGTAAATTATTTTAGTTTGAAGTCTTAGGAGATTAGTCATTAACATCCCTTTCTTTCCTGCCTGCCTGAATTAGGGACCAGCTGAGAAATAATGTAGGTGTCAAGCCACTAGGGATAAAACTTTATTACCAATAACATTTTTTTCCCCTAAAATGTAGTTATGTCTGTGAAAAAATGGACTTGTGCCCCCATCCCTCAATTCTGCTTATCCACTCACCCAGTCACTGAGTAAGTCCTTCCTAGGGGAAAGCCCCTGCAGCAGGGTAGACAACAGACCAGACTGCATGGTTCGTGTGGAGAAAGGAGAGAAAAGGGGCTTCTGTTCCTTCTCTCAAATTCACCCGTGACAGAAGCCATTCGGGCCCCCCTGGGGTGGAATGAGTAAGGGGCGGGGGTGGGAGCAATAGCCATGCTCCCGTGGAGCGCCCTCTGTGTGTCATCACAAGGTCAAGGGGAAAAAGGGTCTTTATGACAGTCTTCGGGAGGGGATTTGTGGACCAGCCAGTTACTGGTGTGTTTTTCAGAAAACCGATTTGGAAGCTTCTGTCTATAAACACAGCTTTCACTAAAAGCTGACCTCGTCTTGCCTGTGGGTCTTCTAAGGACTTAGCATTTTCCCTTTCTCTATTTTCTGTAAGCTTTGTGGATGTACTTCACTTCTTACTGGTAACCCCAACATATGGGAGAGTGTATTAGTCAGCTTTTGCTATGCTAGTGCTGTGTATCAAACAAACCCGAACATCAGTGGTTTCCAATAGCAAAGACTTCTTCTTGCTTAAGGATCTGTGGGTTGGCTAGCATTGGCAGGGCTTGACTGCCCTGGACTCCAGACTGTCAGGCTCAGGTCTCCTCCGGGTGTTTTCTCGTCCTGGACCAGTGGCCACCTGGGATGCGAGACAGGATGGCAGGAGCTGAGCCAAGGATGAGGTGGCATCTGAAGCAGCCACTTGCATCAGCCTGCTCACATCCCATCAACCAAAGTGACTTGTGTTTTCAGACCCAGCGTCATGGAGAGAGGAGGAGGGATGAATATTTGCCGCCAGACCAAAGATAGAGCCGAGGCAGGTGAAAAAGGAAGTTGCAGGGAGCGTGTTCAGTGACCACGTCCTTGTTTGGGTATCTCCTCTCCCGCTCTGGAATCAGACAGACCTGGGTCTTAATCCCGGCTGTAGACCTATGAGTTGGACCAGGTGATTCTTGAGCTGCGACAGAGAGAAAGAACCAGGACAAAAAGCCAAGTCAGGTCACGGGGGAAGAGGACACCCCATGAAGGAAGAAGCAGGGACTGGACAGAGCTGTGCGTCTGGGATCGTGAAGGTGCAACAGCTCGAGGAAGGAGAGAAGCCAGACGAAGTTGGTGGGGAAGAGGGGGCGTTCGCACATGCATTTATTTATTCAGATTAGAGGAAACTGAGCTTGTTTATTGGCTTATGCAAAGAGTCCAGAAGAGAGGGAGAAGCTGAGAGCAGAGGAGAAAAAGTCTACAAACAGGTCCGAAGTCACGCAAAGAGGCCAAGGTGAGCGCAGACGGGGTTGCCCCCCACACGCCTGGGGTCCTCCCAAAGAGGAGAAGATGACTGGGGATGAAGATGTGGTGGGTGGAAGGACCGTCTGAATGAAGTAGGAAGGGAAATCGTCTGAGTGTGGGGCTGTGGAGCTGCATGTAGAACAGGAGGCGTGATGGGTTGATGGGTCATAGCAGGTAGCAGGGAGGGAGCAGATTAGGACAAGTAAGAGGGGTGGTGTGGCTTGAGAAATCATAGAGTTTCCATCTCTGTGTGTCTTCCCATCAAGCCTGACCTGCTGTGCTGGAGAAGCTGTGAGGATGGATGAGGACCCAGCAGCGTCCACGAGCAGAGGGTTAGCATGTTGGTTGAGAGCAGTCCGGGCGATGAAGCCTCTGGTCCAGGTGGGCGGGGAAGGAACTGAGCCCGGATATGATTCATCCCAGGAACAGGAGGCCGGCAGGGGCAGCTGTGGAAGGGAGGCTTTCAGAAGCCCCCGCTGACTCTACTACCAAAACCCCCAGTGTGGAAAACCATCCACCGTCCACCTGTCACCATCTCTCACCATCTTTCAGGTTCTCCTGCCTTACCTCTCTTTAGGACCAGTTACATAACTTGCAAGGCCTGATGCAAAATTAAGATGCAGGGCCACTTATTCAAAAGTGAAAAATGCCAAGATGGTGACAGCGGAGCATTAAACCAAGTACGGGGTCCTTCTAAGCCCCAGGCCCTGTGTGACAGAGCAAGTCACGTGCCCAGGAAGCCAGACCTGGGCCCACTCCGTGTCCCTAGCGCTCTGATCTCAGCGCACAAACTTCCCATGCTTTCTCATCCCCTCCCCCTTCTACATACACCATCTTCTACCTCCTTTGTCCTTCCTGGTCAGCTATTCTTGAGTCAAAATCCATTTCTAAGCCAGTTCTTTAGGCTTCCTGAGGATACTGTTCTAATTTCCAGTACACTGAGCTTTTCATGTTTCGACTATACGTTACATAAGGTTGTTGAGGGAATGAATGAACAAATAAATGAATAATCAGCTCCGAAGAATCAAATCCAGTGCCATAAACCACAAGAAACCCTGTCCCACAGCAGTACACCTGCATGGGCATGCAGTCCTTTTCCAGAATCAAAGGAAGTTTCTGCATGCCTCTCCTGGTGAAGGTGAAGGAAACCTTATGGTTCTGATGTGCTGCAGGCATTTAATTCATCAACTCACTCAAATCCTGCCCCACGGCAGGAAGGATCTGAGGACACGGTGCAAAAATATCATTTACTTCTAAACCGTGAAAAAGTAAGTGACTTAGTATTTACTTTTTTTTTCTTTGTCTTCTTTTCCAGAGGATTTGAAGCTGTTGATAAGAAAAGATAAATGAAGCTGAGTCATTCAGATAAACACAAAAGTTCAAGATCATATAGCAGAAGGAGAAGGTAAGGATATTACGAACACAAGATCGTACAGTTTCTATGTTGAACGTTAGATTTGACTCAGAGTTTCTCGGTAGCAGAAGCAAAGACAGGGAAGGTGCTTTATAGATTTCTGTTTGTCAGATCATGTTCAGATTGGTGTAGACCCAGAGGTGCCACGGATGGATGCAAGGTCCACACCTCTCTACAAGGACCCCAAGTGAAGCGTGAGCACCCGGCAAGGGGCTTGGCAAAGGGACCCTTTTCCTCTTGGATGCTTCAGCCCCAACTCCTAATCAGAATCCCCAGAGCGGGTCTGGCACAGTGCCGTGTCCCCTCCCCCGAGGCCAGGGAACACCACAGCTCACAGCCACACAGGGAGGCGGGTCTGTGACCGCGCCTGCCCGCCAAGAGCCCAGCCTGAACCTCAGGCTCCTGGCTTCCGGCTGGGGAGACAAGGCCAGGCTGGGGGACAGTCAGAGCAGGAGAGACTGTGCCTGAGCCATGAGTGAGGCAGGACTGCATCGCCCTTGGGGCCTTTTCCCGCTGATGCCCTGGGACCTCTCACTGGCACATCTCTCTAGTTTCAGGGAAGCGGGCGTGGGGAGACAGGGAGGGACCAGGCCCAGGAGAAGCATCGTTTGTTTTTTAGTTAATAACAGCTGAGAGTATATTACCAAACCATAGCCTGTGAGCCTTATCTCTCAGGGGATGAGCTCATGTGGTCTGGCCGGGTTGCTCCCCTACCTTCCAGCTCAGTGCAAAGCCAGTGAGAGGAGAGGGACCGCATCCTTCTCATGTTAGCGAGTGACAGACGCGAGTTGACGGTGGCTAATTTAGTAGCTCAGACGGAAGACGTTCTGAATTGCTAATTGAAGGGCATCCAAGGGCTTGCATTTCAGAAAGTAAGTAATGACTGGATACATTTCTCCAGTGGAGGGTCAACCCATTAGATAACCTTGGTTATATGAGAAAAGGGGGTGGGCAGCTTTGCAGGGGCCCACAGGCAAAGGGGTGTCTCCAGGGAAGGCACCCAGAGACTGCAGATGAAGCTATTTTCATGTTATGCGCACCAAGGACAGTTAAGTGCCTTCCCCTCCAATACAGAGAATGACCTAGAATAAAGCTAAGCAAAGCCATACCTTCACACTCTGAAAGAGGTATAAGGTTAATAATCCAATCATCTTTGACTGAAACAAAACAGAATAAACAAATGAAAGAAAATCTCAGCAGGCACTTTTGAAACAGTGAGTATACACTGAGAACTTTCTTCGATTGTGTTGAACACAATTGAAAATAAATATATTATATTTAAATATAATGCAAACAAATAGCAATATCATACAATATATAATGTGTAGTATATTGTGTATAACCTATTGTAATATCATTATGATATTATATTATAATATATAACGTAATATTAAAAAATAAATACCTTTAGGAGGTAAAGCCCTAGTGGATTTGAAGGACCCGATGTAAATCATGGAAGGTTCAAGAACCTGCGGGCAGGTAGGGTCTGCAAAGGTAACAGCTACGCAGCACAGAGCTGGGGAATCAGCGTCCCTCCCTCCCATCCCACTTCTCCACATACTGGCCTGTGACCTTGAGCAAATGACGTAACTGGGCCACATTATTGTTGCAGGTGAAGTGCGGACTGTAACATCACCGACCAGGGGACCTGTGTGAAAGTCCAGTGAGTAATTCACAGCAGGCCCATAGCCACAGGCCTGGTCCATAGGCAGCTCCCCTGAATGGAAGCCACCGAAGCTGCATTGAAACCAGGTCTGGGAGTGTGTACATGCAGAGCTCATGCGTTAGAAACGCGTCTCTGCTCTACAGCCTTCTAGCTGGTAATTCATTATTGCATTTGGATTTTGAGATGCCTTGAAATAGGCATTGTCTGACTTCCTGTAATTGAACTGGGTACACCACTGGATGACAAATTGTAGAGGATAATCGTATATGCATATTTAGGAAGAAATGTCTTAGGTCCATTTCGGGAGAATCAAGGTAAAAAAGTCAGGAAATAAAATATTGAGTATTGACATGACTGCTTTTAGAACCGAGGACTCGTCATTGAATGCAGCGAGCCTTAGATGCCAGAGAACCCATTTACCGATGACGTTTCTTTCTGACTCTGAGAGTTGTGTGATCATTTTGGGGTTAGAGAATAAATTATCAGTTGAACTGGAAATGAAATCCAATGCAATTTAATCGCCTCAAGTCTTGCTGCTGTTGATTTTCTTCCTTTTATTTGTTTTTACAAAAAAATAACTATATGCAGCTGGCTTTATAGCCATCTGTTTGGGGCAGTTTGTCTGCAGAGATGCTAATTAAGGGGAAAAAAGATTTGTCATCTTAAGGAATGCTGACAACTCCTATGGTTCTCAGGGGAACAAAACCTTGTTAGAAAATGATCCTTTGTAAATTGCTGTTTATTTAATGTCTCATTTATTCTCTTTTTGATGTGCAAGCAGGATGCTTGCTTATTCTTGAAAATGGTTCACACCTTTCTCAAAAGGGAACAACTCATGTCTAGGAGTTTTTATTTTTTAATTCTTGTAAGCTTTCTCATTTTGCCCAAGAGTCCATTGTATGGCAGTGGCCTATTTTTTAAAAACTTTTTTGTTGTGTTATATATATATATATATATATATATATATATATATATATATATATATATATATGATATACAATATGCAAGATATAATAAATGTTATATATAATTATACTATAAGTGTACGTGTAATTTACATATATAATTTACATATATATAATTTACATATATAATTTACATATATATAATTATACTATACTATAATTATACTATAAGTGTACACATAATTTACATATATAATTTTATATTTTTAATTTACTTTTATATTATGTGTGTATATAATTCATGTCATATATCTTCTATATAATTTTATTTTAATGTATATATAATTTCTTATATAATACACATTACATTGTATATGTAACATACATGTGATTGCCACTGTAACCATTTTTAACTGCACACCGCAGCGGCGTACATCCCATTCACAATGTTGTGCAACCATCACCATTCTCTACTTCTGGAACTTTTTTCCCATTCCAGCTGTGGCCTGTTTTTGTACTGGGAGGGATTCTCCGTGATCCGGTGCCCCAGGCCTCCTCCGAGTGCTTTCAGTGGACGGTAACCACCCAAAAAGCAGAAGAGGAGGCCCTTGTCTAGAGATAGGAGGTGGCAGCAGAGGACAGAGCAGGGGGACAGGGCCAGCCTGTGCCAGGCCCCAGGCAGAGGACCTGCAACTCTGCGTCCTTTCAGCAGGGCTCTGAGCCCTCCTGGAAAAGAGTGGTTTCCTCTGTTAGCTTGTCAGAAAATCAAGTCAGCTTTCTAACCTACAATAACCATCTTTCCATCTCCTGGGCCCGCTCTCCCCACTTGGCGGTGGGAGCAGGAGAGCCGAGGGGCCGTGAACTTCACCCCAGTGGTGCCCCGTCAAGTCTCCTCCGTCCTTTTGGGCAGACACAGAGGGACTTCCCGTCTCTGCATCATGTCCTTTCCTGGGGACAGAGAGGAGGCTAAACGAAGAGGCCTGGCTCTTTAAGGCCTGTTGTTTGCTTTTCATCCAAATGTGGTTAAATTATAAGCCACCTCTTCCTCGGGAGCTCCGTGAAGTTTCCAAAAGAAATTGCAGAAATTGTAGGAGACCATCCGCCTTTTATTTATCAATAAACAAACCTATTAAAAGTACACTTCCCTCTCAGGCCTACGGAGTTGGAAGTGAACACTGAGTAATTTAAAATCTAAATTATTCTAAAGTAATTTAACATTTTTTGGCCAATTTAAATTTATGAAAAAGTAAAACAAGGCTTCAGTGATCATTTGGACATAATTGACATTCAACTTCAATAAGTTCATTTGATGCTAATAAGAACAGACCCTATGCTACCTCTTGCTAGGAATATCTTCCTTTCAGAAATCATCTACTATTTAAAAATTTTATTAAAATTTATTTAGTGCTACTTGTTTAACCCAACCTTAGAAACGTTATTAAGATCGATTTTTTTAAGAAAGAGACATTTGATTCTTCCAGGGAACAGATTTTCTGGGCTGTACACATCAACATGGATAAACATCTACAGCATAACCCCAGGTAGAAACTCGTCAAGTACATACAAGAGTCTGCTCAGCCATAGAAAGAAACGAAATGGAGGTATTTGTAGTGAGGTGGATGGAGTTAGAGTCTGTCATACAGAGTGAAGTAAGTCAGAAAGAGAAAAACAAATACAGTATGCTAACACATATATATGGAATCTAAGGGGAAAAAAAAAAAAAGGTCATGAAGAACCTAGTGGCAAGATGGGAATAAAGACACAGACCTATTGAGAATGGACTTGAGGATATGGGGAGGGGGAGGGGTAAGATGTGACAGGGTGAGAGAGTGGCATAGACATATATACACATATATAAAGACGTATAATGTAAAATAGATAGCTAGTGGGAAGCAGCCGCGTAGCACAGGGAGATCAGCTCTGTGCTTTGTGACCACCTAGAGGAGTGGGATAGGGAGGGTGGGAGGGAGGGAGACGCAAGAGGGAAGAGATATGGGAACATATGTATATGTATAACTGATTCACTTTGTTATAAAGCAGAAACTAACACACCATTGTAAAGCAATTATACTCCAATAAAGACGTTTTAAAAAAAAAAAGAGTCTGCAGAGGGGATATTTATGAACTGCTATTTCTGTGAAACTAAATTTGAAATATTTAGATAAACTTTAGATTTATAAACCCGAACGAGAAGAATTTACGTGAAATTATTACTGCTGTATTTTGACTTCTGTTGTTACTTTGTGTTTTCTCTCCCCTACATCACTAGGAGGGGCTGAAGTGGACGGGGGCTCAGGAATTTAGAGAAGATACTGATAACACAGAGAGAAAGAAGAGGAGCACAGAGGGACAAGGGGCTTGGGGACCTGGTCAGCCTGGGATGGGAAAGGAGGAGGTTGGCACACAGGTGGCACCATCATCCAGAGATGGTCCCCTGCGGGGTGTCAGTCCTCATGTGATCCCCAGAGACAACCACACCACCCCTGTGACAAAGACCACCTTGTTGGGCCCTCTCTGGCTGATTCTTGGTTTTGGAAAAGGGAAGAACTCAGGTGATCCTATGCTTGGGGCAACAGTAGAGCAGAGACACCAAAATTTTCTTCAAAGAATATACTACTTGGAATTTAAAAAAAAAAAAAAAATCAATGATTTTTTTTTTTTTTTTTTTAAATCACAGAAGGACTCAATCTGTGTTGGTTTTCTTTAGCTCATGGTTTAGTATAATTTTTATCACTGCATGTGTTTGTCAAAATAAAAGTAATACTAACCCATGAGTATGACATGGGGTACTGGTGTCAGTGGGTGTGGGAGCCTGCCACGTGCATTGATGGTGTGAAAACAAACACAGCAACAGGGGCCAGTGCAGGGGAGATGGCTGAGGACAGTGCCATCTGGATGATGCCGTTGCTCTGGGTCTTCGTAAGCCAACCTTGTGCCAACACTGGCAGCCCGAGGTGCAAGGGAGCAGAGGTCACGCAGCGTTGATCGATGGGACTGACAGGGCGGCCAACAAGATACAAGGAGCCTCCCTTCCCTGGAGGACGGGAAACCTGAGTCTCAAAAGTTGCTGTAGAGGGTGGTTGTTTTGTGATTGTCCCCATCTTTCCTTGATCACATCCCACTGGCCTGGCCTGGGCACCTCCGTGGTGAACAAGAATGCATCCCAAGGCCCAGGCCCTCTAGATCTGGCCATGTTTTACAATATTGTGTGTTTCTTCATATGAAGTCATTTAGAGGTGTGCATTTCATCTTCCAAAACACCAAAATAAGAAACTCTCGATGTCTTTATTGATCCCACTGGGGGTCTCAGATTCTCTTAGCTATGGGACACATCGTACCTGATGTGGGATTTTTTAGCCAGGCAGTCATGCATGACACAAGGTCTTTATTAAGAGACTTTCAGGATTGGTGAGAGATGCTCATTCAGTTGCTACAGAAGAACACTTCACTGCAGAAGTCGGGTGGCAGCGAGTTGGCTTGATGGCTTGGAACTTGAACACACTTTGTGTGTGGTGTGACTGTGCGTGTCGGGGGCGTGAACAGTTCTGGGGGTGAAGGTGTACTAGCGGAGTTAATAACGGACAAATTATTCGCACAAACCTGGACACTTAGTAGCTTTGGGTAGAGCTAGTAAGCCGACTGCTGCCCAAAGCCTGTAAGGCAGAAGGTGGGATACAAATGAACAGGCAACAATGGTTAGCTTTTCCTGATCACTTCCCAGCTGTCAAAGAAAATAGACCAACAAAAAGACATCAAAGAAGTATAAAGCTAACATTTCATAACTGAGAGAGGATCCAATTGGTTTAGTTTCTTCCAACACAGATCCTTGAATTCAATGGGAATTTAAAGTTTTTGGGTTTAAAATCATGAGACGGCTCCCAAATGCAGCCGACTCATATCACCTTTCCCTTGATGCTCTCTGTCTCCAGTTGGGTGTGGCCAAGATGGGGTCAGAGGCTCCTGGGAGCCGGTCACCAGAGAGCGCTGAGGGATTCATTTCTGCCACAAGCAAAGCTGCATTGCCTTGGCTTTCATTGAACTTCTGTGCCCAGGCCTTGCCTTCTGACCAGGAAGGTGCCGCAGTGGGCATCCTGGGTGGGTCATGTAGCAGCACGTCTGAGTGGCCCGATGAGGGAGAAGGGTGTGGTTCTGTCCCACCGCCCAACTTCGAGGTGACCCAGCACTGACTCTCCAGGCAGGACCTGTGTCCCGGCCTGCAGAACTCTTGTACCACATGAGAGCCTTTCTGCAACGAGCCGGGAGACAAGTCACGGATGCTCAGAGGGGCAGCCATGGAGGCTGAGAAGCACCTTTTTTGTGTGCACTGGACTTTGCACAGAGGGTACCCTGGACCTCGGATACGACCACCCTTCTCCTTGTGACGTAAGGAGGAGCATCCTGACGGGCGCAGTGAGGCAACTGTGGTGCTTCTGGAACGTGTCCGGGCATCTGTGCAGGATGAGCTCAGGGGAGGAATCACAGCAACAGACCATGAGCAATTCCAGCAAAGCCTGTCCCAGAAGATGCTTCCTGCTGCATTCTCTTTCTTATTTTTTTTTAAGATGGATGGAGTGGTTTCTTTTTTTTAAATAAACATTTCTTCAAAAAAAAAATATTTATTTATTTTGGCCGTGCTGGGTCTTCGTTGCAGCACGTGGGATCTTCGTTGTGGCATGTGGGATCTTTTTAGTTGTGGCATGCAAACTCTTTGTTGTGGCATGCGTGCAAGATCTAGTTCCCCGACCAGGGATCGAACCCAGGCCCCCTGCACTAGAAGCACGGAGTCTTACCCACTGGACCACCAGGGAAGTCCCTCCTGCTGCATTTTGTAATGAGACAAAACCGAAATCAAAGTCCAGCTCAGCAGTAACAGAAGGAGGGGTGGACCCTGTTGCTGAAGGAAGTTTCAAGCTTGCTGCCTGGGGCCACAGCCCCTCCACATCTTTGCCCTTTGTGCTCTGGGGTGACCAGTGGACCACGCACTGAGGATGTGGGATGGATAGGCCGAGACTCAGCGGGACCAGGCTCCCCCTGATCCTCATGCTTCTGTGTCAGAACCTGTTCCCGGGGTTGTTTTATAATCTAACACTATCCGTAGCTTGGGGATGATTCGGGGGACACAGCCTCAAGGTCCAGGGGTCCCCTAGTCTGACTGGCTTATGAAGTAAGAGGAGTGTCAGGAAATCCTATAATAAACACCCCCCACTTTATACAACAACCGTAGTAATGATTGTCTTTTGAGGATTCCCGTGTGCTGGGCCATCACAAGGATGATCTCGATCCTTCCTCACCGCAACCCCACGAGGGGGCCCGATCAGTGCTTTGTTCTGAGATAAGTAAAGTGGGGTCTGGAAGCAGCAGCTTCTCCAAATACACAGCCAGCAAACGGCAGGTGAGGGCCCACCTGAAGCCCCTCCTCTGCATCTCAAGTTGGTCGCCATTTTTCTGCCTCTGATGGAACCACATTGGAAAAGGGAACAGACAGTAGATATGTAAAGGGACCTTCATGTCAGATTTTTGTTGTAGTCTTGCCGGTTTGGGGAATCTTCATTTCTTCCAGACCATTTCCAAATTGTCCAAATCTCCCCACCCCCACAAGGTTCCCTTGTCTGTAAAGGAGATGTTCCTCCAAAACTAGGTATCTCTGTCTCAGAAACAAGAATGTTCCCTTTTTCCAAATTTCCATTTCTGCTTCCATGTCAGCTTCTTTCTTGTAGGAACTGACATCACTTCACGCTGTGTTACAGATATTCCTCTCAGTGTCGGTCTCTGCCTACTTGGGGAGGGTCATATTATTTGCAGTTGTATCTCCAATGGGTAACACAGGGCCTGATACATGCTGCATGTTCTTAAATAGGTGTTGAATTGAACCTAATTGCTGGTTTGCACACGGGAAAGTCTCCCCACTGTGTCCGAAGCATGTGTGTTCTATCTCGTGCAGAAGTCCTGGACTAGCTCTTGTCACGATTTGGATTTTCATATAATTGAGGTTTTACTATAGTTGCACCTTTTGGGCTCTGAAATATATAAAAACCAAGGCAATTTTGGATACCTGTGAATCAAATTGAGTATCTGTGATTCAAAAGTTGTGGGACCCTTCTCCTGGTTCTGGCACTGTGGGTATCAGGGAGCCAGGGAACCCTTGGGCATCTTTGGAAGATGCCACCCATCCACTTGTGAGGTTGGGTCAGAGAACGTGTGTTTAGCAGTGTAATGGAAGGTTGAACTCTGATTTCAGGTGATTTCTCTTGAGAAGACTTCAAAATCACCAATTCAGAGCAGGTCACCTTGAAGGGCCTGGGAAAGGCTGCAAAGATGGAGAGAATGAACAGGATGGCAGCTGGCTTTCCCCACATGACCACATCTTGGGGGGCGGCTCTGACTGACACGTCCTCGTGCTGGGTCAGGGGTCTGCCTGTGGAGCCTGGGGCTGGGGGTCCACTTGTCTGGTTTTCCCCAGGAGCAAAGTGATGCTGCATCCAATACAAGTGCTGAGTGCTGCCTGCCTGCTACCCGTTCTCTCGGGACCCTCGGGCCACAGAGGTATAGTGTGGGTAGGAGGTGACACCTCCCAAATTCTCTAATAGATTCTTTGGACGGTTTCCCTGGACAAGCAATTTTGACTTCCTCGGACTCAGTTAAGCAAATCCCTATTTCTGTTAGGTCCAGGACACTTTTTCTTCTCCAACTTGTCAAATGCCCCAACAAAACATAGAAAGGCAACGTCACTGGGGACCCCTTTGGGCACCTCCCATGTTGGGAATCGGTCTCCACTCTCTTCTTTTCTCACAGAGAAGCCTGATGCTCCGAGAGACTCCTGGGGGCCTGGGAGCCCAGACCTAGTCACACACAAGTGTATGTCTTAGCGCCTCTGCCTTGGTTTCCAGGAGAAACTTAGCACATGCAATCTTCCACCATCTTTTTCAATGAATTTCATTTTTTAGGCTTTCCCTTTCTTTTCTCTTTTTCTTTCTTTTCTTTAAATGACAAGCAGAAGGGAACCATTTAAGAGGTCCATGAAAAATGTTTTTCAATCAAAGTTGTCCCAAAACAGAAACATGTTGGATACATGGTTTTATAGAAAAGTTTATATAAAAAGGAAGAAAAGACACCATTCATGGAACCAGACACCAGCATTGATTGAAACTTGGCTGTAAACTGAGAATCCAGGTTGAGGAAAGACAGCCAGACTCTCTAGTTGTGCTAATGCACCTGCAGTATTTTTTTCTGAATGATGAAAGTGTGGAGAAGCACCGTGCACTGGCGTGGGCTGGGATCAGGAAATCTGGATTTGCGTCCTTTGGTGCCCACGCTGCCAGGTGGAGGGGCCCTCTCACCGCTCTGGGCCTCCCTCCCCGTATACCGTGTCCCGTGGTCACCTCTTGGAGGGTGGCCTCCTCAAGAAGGATCCTGCTCACTGCCTTTGGTGAGTGTGTCTAATCTGTTTGGTGTTTTAAACATTTATCTTCATCCACTTTACCTTTAAAGTGACAATTCTTTTTTATTTTTTCTTTTAATTGGGGTATAGTTGCTTTACAATGTTGTGTTAGTTTCTGCTGTACAACGAAGTGAATCAGCTTTATGTGTACATATATCCCCTCCCTCTTGGGCCTCCCTCCCCCCACCCCCCATCCCACTCATCTAGGTGATCACAGAACACCGAGCTGAGCTCCCTGTGCTACATAGCAGTTCCCACTAGCTGTCTGTTTTACACATGGCGGTGCACATACGTCAAACCCAATCTCCCAATTCATCACATCCCCCCGGTCCACCATGGCCACCCGTCCGTTTTCTACATCTGCGTCTCTCTTCCTGCTCTGCAAATAGGTTCATCTGTACCATTTTTCTAGATTAGCTGCTTTTGGAGCAAAAGACATTTGGAAATCTCCTGAGACCTGGGTAATTTCTCCCCAGGAGAAATGCACACACTCGCATAAAACCGTGGCCACAAACCCTGCTTGAAAAGAAGAGCCCTTGTCTGCTGTGGTCCCCTTTCAGAGATACCACGGCGATGGCAAGATGATAAGGAAGGTCCGTCTGAGGCTGATTTCAGCATCAGCCCACCTGGAACACTCAGGCTCAGGTCTCGGGTCTGGGCCCCTGGCTAAGCTCGCTCTTGCTAAGGGCAGTTTCATCTCAGGGACTCGCTGTTTTTCTTGTTTGGAACTTGTCTGGTTTACTCTGCTTGTTAATGTCAAATTTGGGGAGCAGAACTTGGGTGTCAGTCCCCTCCTTACCAATAAGCCCTAGAATTTTTTATGCAAAGTAATTCACCAATTCCTGAATGAATAGCTCTTCCCCCGACAGAGGAAGGTAATTTATGCTAAACTGATAATAAGGAGTTGAATCATCCGTAACCTTCCGCTAGTAGAATAAATCCTCCCTCACCAGATATTTGTACAACTGAGGCTACTTAAAGATGCCTGAGAGGCAAGAAGACAAAGATCTACTTCCTTCCACAACAATAAAAATGTCCTTACTTCCCCAGAAGTGATGGATGGGCCTCCTCTGTATTGTCAAATCCCCACCGTTAAGCATGATGGGCTCGCTTGGGAATTATTAAAATACTGCAGCAAACCTGTCTCCATGCAGTACAATTTAGTGGACTCATAAGGCTGCGTCATGCTGTGTTTTGTACAGCCCTTCAACTCTGAATTGCATTCACATTCCTTTTGGATTACAGTAAAAGAAAGGCGAGTGTGTTCTTGCTGGAAGGTGAGCCTCTGTGACCCTGGCATGTGAAGCTTTTAGTTGGCTGTATTGATGCCCCCATTTTTGCCATGTTTGATTTTTGCAACTGCTTTGACCCAGGGACTTTGTGGCTCAGATTCAAAAGTATCTCACTGGACTCCTGTAATCTTTAAGCTATAAAGTGATGTGTGAAGCCAGAGTGGTCTTCTCTCTAGAGAACTAGATTATTAACTTGATGGATGTTGGGAATGACATGGTGCTTGAGATGAGGAATAGGATCGGCGCTCTCTGGCAGACCAACTGCATAAAATCCAAAGTGAATTTTCCACCTTTGCTCACCTTAGTACCATCAATCCATCGAAACAATCTCTGAGAGTTTGGAGCATGTTGGACTAGCAGCATCTCAAATACTCGGATTTTGCCTGCGAAGTTGGAGTGGTCACCATCACTTCTTTTCCTCTCTGTAGCAAGCACACACCATCTGTAACATCTTTGCGATAGATACATTTGCTGTGGTCTCTCCACACTCTGCTTCTTCTTGAAAGCGTTTTGAAATGGAACAGCTTCTTAACAGTGTAACATCCCTGACTCAAATGGAGTGCATCATACTGGGTCATCTCTCTTCCAGAAACCACGTCTTCCTTCCAAACGTCTGTTACTCCAACAGACACTTCCCAGGGCTTAGGAAGGTGGTTTATTTTTAGAGATTTGTGTTGGAAAGTGAAGAACATAAGTGTGATCAAATAGGTGGTGTATTTTGTGGTGTGCCTGAGGTGGGATTCTAAAGTTTGGGGGTAGAACATTAGGAAAAAGCCAAACTCATGTTTGCTATTGTTTCAAACAAGAGGCACTTGGTTTCATTCATTTGACAAGTATTCATTGAGCATCTGCTACCTGCCACATGTGATGCTAAGCTCTTAGAATTAAATAAAACACAGACCGTGCTTTTGGAAACTTACAGAGATGTGAATGAGTTGACAGGCTCAGAGACAATCATAAGAGAAGGAAGAACATGGACATTCCACGAGAGAGGCGGGTAGTGCTGGGGACAGTCACAGCAGGGAGCTCATCTGAATGAAGGCATGAGGCCTTCTCTTCACAAAGGGACATTCAGAGGTGGACAAGGGGCACCAGGTAGAATTTTGATAGACAGACTTTGCAGAGAGATGTTACATACAGAGAGAAAGTTCTAAAGCCATCTCCCAGGAAAGGCGGTGGGGGAAGTTCAGGAGATGGTGAATGGTCTGGTTTTGTTTCCAGTGAAGGTCAGTCCTGGGAGATCCTGGGAGAGAACCTGGAAGGGTCAGTGGACAGCTCAAGAGACCACATGTCTCCTTGGCCCAACTCAGCCCTTGTCTGCACCTGTTGTCCCAACACATTTGTTAATCATCATCACTCGTGCTTCCTTTCTCTCAGAAATAGCCTGGTTCAGACAGACAATGAATTCTATGGATAGGTTGGCATTTCTTGGCTGCTATTGTTAATATGGCAATTTCTTTCCATCCTAAAAATAACTATTTTCTTAATAACTCTTGATTAACTGTGAGATGTAATTTTCTTGCCATTTCATGTTAATGGGGCACAGTAGGAACTAATGTGATATGGTTTGAACTTTCTAAAGATGGCCCAAGATCTGAAAATCTCTCCTGCAGAAATGCCAGAAATTTGATAATAGTAATTATAATAATAATAATAGCCAATGTGTACAGATAATGAGACTTATACCAGACACTATACTGTTTTACCAATTTATTTAAATGATTTAACCTTGGCAACGGCCCAAGAAGTAAGAACTTAATTATCTCCATCTTACAAATGGGGAGACTGAGGCTCACAGGAGTTAACTGTGAGCCCAAAGTGGTGGAGCTAATGAGTAATAGAGACAGGATTTGAGCCCAAGTGGTCTCGCTCTGGAGCCATGCTTCTAGCTCCAGATCAAATCACACTATTCCTGGGAATGTGATAAGGTGTATTGACCATGATTATTATGAAAATGATGGAGCTTTTCAATTTACAAATTACTTATATATAATTTATTATTTGCTCCTGTACTTTAGGTGAATACCCAGAGAAGTTAAATGCCTTCCAAAGGTTCATACATCTAAGCAGCTGTTGAACTTGGTGCCAAGTTCAAATGATCAGATTTCATGTTCCCATTCTATTCACACACAGTCGTACGTACTCCAGTTCTTGAATTCATTGACTGAATAAGCTTAATGGGTACTTCAAGGAGAGGTGACCTCTGGCTGCTAAGGGCAGAGTCAAAAGGGGAGGGTGTTTTTATCAGGGGTAAAGTTTCTGTTATGGAAGATGAATAAGTTCTAGAAATCTACTGTACACATAACACCTGTAGTCAACAGTATTGTGAAATTTAAAATATGTTAAGAGAATAGATCTCAAGTGTTCTTATCAAAAAAGGCCCAAAAGAACACAAGGAAGTTTTTGGAGGGATGAAAAATATGTTTAGTACCTTGGTTGTGGTGATGGTATCACAGGAGTATGCATATGTCCCAAATTATTAAGATGTAGATTTTAAATGTGTACAATTCGGGGGTATATAAATTATACCTCGATAAAGCTAAAAAAACAAAGTTGCTATGAATATCCACATACCAAAAAAGTGGAAGGTAACAGGTCTAAGAAGGGAGGGGGAAGGGGCCAAAGGAAGGGCAAATGGCATGGTTGGAGATCTTCATCCCACATAGCACATTTTCCCAAGGCTGGCCAAGATTGATGATGTGGAAATTAATTCAGCAGTAGGCTTTTAATCTATGTAAAGTGGTGATTGGGAGGGTGACAAACACTAAGATCTCACTATTAAGGAGGGAAACAAGGTGGTTCTCATGTCCAGATTTCTATGATTTTAAAAATGCAGCAAAGCAAAACACAACAGTGCTAGCTTTTACATCCATGTATCCTTAAAGTTTGGGGAATAAGTTGAGTTTTGTGCGACTGTGTTTTCTCTTTAAAAGTTACACGATATTAGAATAACACCAATTGTCATCCTCTTTATAATGAATGCAATCATCCCCTGTGTAGCCCATCTGCTTTCTTGATGCTGGATGCATCTCTGGGCTGAAGTACTCAGGTAGGTCACTTTTCTTTCCAGATGGCAGCTTCATGGTCATCTTCCAGTTGAACACATTTTGTTTTTAAATCATCTCCTCTTCTGAAATTGTAAAGGATATAATACCCAGGAGAGTTCAGGTGTTTTAAAGGAGTTCAGTTTTAACATGACAGGAGAAATGGGCTCCTCGGAGGTAAAGGGCTTCTGGAAGGAACTGGAAATCCATTCAGCGCTGGCATCTATGAAGGCTAGGTTACGCAGGATTTTAAAACTTTCTTGGGAAATGTCTCTGCTTCCAATTCTAACTTAGGCCAAGCAGGCAATCAGACACCTGATCTGAATCCATATTTTTGGAACAAGGTGCAGTGACCTATTGGGTCAACTTTCACAGAAGCAGCTATAGAAACTCAAGTAGAAAAAATTCTGCTGCAACGTTTTTTTCTGTTTCTGACAGAGTCATTATTTCCAGATCTGAGAAGTGGTTACCAGATCATTTGCTCCTATTAATTTGTCAAAAATTATAAATGGGTAATGACTAATTCTGATGAAATGCTGGCGAACCTATTCCCTGTACATTGCCACTGGCAGTAAACTGGTAAAGTTTTTATGGAAGGAAACTGGGTGGTTTAACCAAAACCAGCCTGTATATCCTCTGGGATTAATCCAAGAAAGAGAGAAAAATAATAGTAAAAAGTGATCTTAGAAATACTATAAAGATTGTACAAACAAAATGTAAACAAAAGTGGGGAAATGGAAAATGAAATATATGACATTAATCTGATAGACTATTAGACAAGTGTGAAAAAGATAATTGCCAAGTCTAAGTAGTACTATATGGGAAAATATTTTATGATATAATAGTAAATAAGCAAAAATACAGAATTTTACCTTTGCTCTACACATAGCTATAGAGAATTGCAAGACAGTTACTTCATTATGTCACTACTATAATATTTATGCCACAAATAATTATAACAATGGAGTAAGAAGTGATTAATACTTGCCCAAGATTAAGGGAAACCCCAGAGCCCACTCAGGAATCAGACACAATTCCCAGAGAGTATGCAGGGCAGAAAACCTGTAGGCATGCCATGCCCTTTGGCAAGGTTTTGATGTATCAGCACTTTGACCCCTTATATTCTTTTTTTAAAAATAAATTTGTTTATTTATTTATTTTGGCTGCTTTGCGTCTTTGTTGCTGTGCATGGGCTTTCTCTAGTTGCGGTGAGCGGGGGCTACTCTCCCTTGTGGTGCGCAGTCTTCTCATTGGGGTGGCCTCTCTTGTGGCGGAGCATAGGCTCTAGGCATGTGAGCTTCAGTAGTTGTGGCACACGGGCTCAGTAGTTGTGGTTTGCGGGCTTAGTTGCTCTGTGGCAGGTGGGATCTTCCCGGACCAGGGATTGAACCCATGATCCCTGCATTGGCAGGTGGATTCTTAACCACTGTGCCACCAGAGAAGTCCCTGATCCCTTATATTCTTTCCTGTGATATTAAAAAAAAACATTTGAAGAGAGAAATAAAACTGTTGTTAGTAGAAACATGGCAATTATATATTTAGAAACTTGATAGGATGAAGCACATTTTCTCAAACCTAACAGACTGTAATGTTTATGTTCTCATTCTGAGAGACAAAATTCCACCTGTACAGACGCCCTAGGAGAAAACACAGAGGCAGTCATCCACAGAGACACCATCATGTGGTGCCCACTGCACTTTGTCCTCAAACGTGTCTTATTGGCAATTTAATAGGTGGGTGTGTATAAACAAATAAACCTGGTAGTTCTACAGCTTAAATTTATGGTTATTCAGTCACCAGGACTATTTTTTTGGTTATGAAAATCATTATTTGCATAATTTTCCTGGAGATTCTTAATTTATATTAATTGTGGAAAAAGACAGCTAGCTAAACATGGATCATGGGCTTCTTCTCAGACATGCATCTTAGGAGCCACAAGAAGAGAAAGATGTTGAAAGAACAGAAATCCCATTTGAGAAAATGAAACAGTCTCTTGAACAAGTGGTGTTGGGAAAACTGGATATCCAACTGTAAAAGAATAAAACTGGACATTTATCTTACACCACATACAAAAATTAACTCAAAACAGATTAAGGATTTAAATGTAAGACTTATAACTGAAAGTCCTAGAAGAAAACACAGAGGAAAAGCTTCATGACATTGCTCTTGGCAATGATTTCATGAATATGGCACCAAAAGCACAGGCAATGAAAGCAAAAATAACTGTGGGACTGCATCAGACTAAAAAGCTTCTGCCCAGCAAAGGAAACCATTAACAGAGTTAAAGACAACCTACTAAATAGGAGAAAATGTTTGCAAACCATATATCTGATAAGGAATTAATACCCAAAATGTAAAAAGAACTATTACAACTCAATAACAAAACAAAACCAAAAACCCAATTAAAGAATGGGCAAAGGATTTGAATAGATATTTCTCCAAAGAATACATATAAATGGCCAACACATATAAGATAATACACTCCACATCACTAATCATCAGGGAAATGCGAATCCACAAGTCGTCCTGAGAAATAACTAGGAAGAGTGGCTGTTCTTGAACCAAAAAGAAGTTGGAACCAAGGACAATGGGCCTGGGAGATGTCATGGGTCCGGCGTACCTTGATGAGGTCAGATGTATGACTGGTTCTCCGCCCTGAAGAGTGTTCCTCCCACCCCTCAAGCTGGCCAAGAGGACCAAGGCACTTGGCCCTTCTCCCAAGTCAATGAAACCAGTCAAGGCAGTGGACCACCCCAAGGAATAAAGATGAGTTCACAGAAAAATATTGAGACAAATTTCAAACAAGCGAGCAACTAATGGAACAACTGCTAAGCAGTAAAACAAAACTATTTCAACATGAATAACATAAATTTAAAATAAGGAAAATAACTATCCTTAGAGAGATAAGAGAGAATATTTGTAGCCTTAATCATCTGCAACTAAACTTTAGATAATACCAATGTGTTAACCAGGAGTAGCTGAGTTAGGACATCTGGAGGGAGATGAGTGCATCTTAGGGCTCTTTTCTTGTATGGGAGGAGGAGGCATAGAGTTTGCTCATCTTTAGACGTTTGTATGGGGAGAAAACTAAAAGTAAGTTTTCAACTATTTAAGGGTAACCACCAGAATAATAAAAGTAGGACATATAATTTTTAAACCAGTGGAAGATAACTTTATATATAAAAATAAAAGTATGAAAAGAGAAGATAAGAAACAAAATAATTAAACGTGGTAAGTGGAGAACATAAACAAAGATGGCTAAAATAGTCTTACTCTAACCATAATTACAGTAAATGTAAGTGGATTAAATATTCTACTCTGAAGCCATGTAGATTGAATTTTGAAAAAGATTTATATTTATAAGCAATCTCAGTTTATTTTTACATAGAGACATGACAGACTCGAAAACAAAAGAATATATAAAGGTTAAAAATAAAGGGATACAAAGGATATACATCTGAGTTAAAAGGAAGCCAGGGTAGCAATTACAATATCAGATAACAGTAAAATTTTTCAATGAAATAATACATCATGAAGGAAAGATAGGGATTTTGAATATAGAGTTAAGAAACTACTCTAAACTAATATTTGTTTCTACTTGATGTAAAGAACCAAGAAGATAAAAATCATGAACCTATTGAAACCTAATAATATGGCCTCAAAATATATAAGAACTGGTGGAGTCACAGGGAGGAATAGATAACAATACAATTGGAGTCAGAGTTAACAACTCCTGTTTTAACTTGATAAATTAATGTGGTAAGGTAAGCCATATCAGAAATCCCTCATTACTAAATAAATAAAAAATAAAACAAAACAAACAACAACAAACAAAAAAACAGTTAAGCTAAACAACAAAATCAAAAGCTGGTTCTTTGAAAGGATTTAACGTAAGCAAAGTGCTGGCAAAACTGATCAAGGAATAGAAAAGGAGGTACAAATAAAAAACATGCAGAATGAACTGGGGGAATAATTTCTAAAAATGTGCTGGTGGGCAGTGGTAAAAATGTGAGGTCTCCTGCTCATCTGTGAGAAGTAAACACTGACAGCCATTGCTCTGAAGAACAAGCTGGCAGTGCTTGGAGAAATTAAGTACATAGATATCATACACCTCAGCAATTCTACTCCTTTGTTTATATTCTGCCCAAATGTCCAAGGAGACATGGGCACTGTAGCAAAGAATTGGAGGCAGCCTAGGTGCTCAACAGTAGGGGAATGGATAAATAGGATGTGGTGTGTATGTAGGATGGAATGCAATGCAGAGACAGAAGAAGGAAGTGTAACCTTGCGTGACAGCAGGAACAAATATTGCTGTGAAAATAGCAATGCATAGAGTAGGTTTATTGTATAAAAACCATGCAAATAAATCAAAACACACACAACCAACAACAATATTATATATAGAGGAGCACATGAAGATACATTTATGGGAAGTGGGTTAGAAAGATATTTAGCAAGTGATAGTGGTCCCCATGGTGGAGAGGTGGGGAGGTGGGGAACGGGATCTGGGATTAGGTCAAAAAGGGGAAACATTTTGCTAAAAGTAGGCCAGTGTTGTCCCCATTCATGCTAATGCTCATGGATCAGGGCATGTGATCAACTCAGTTCTTTGCTCCCGAGGGCCACACTTCAAAAAAAAAAAAAGAAATGAAATGAACTCTTTCCCCCAAATATGGAACTGAGAATAAAACAATTTTATAGGCCAATCCCCACCTCCACCCCAATCAAAGTGTTTATTAGGTAATTTTCAGCACAGTGGAATAGTCATATGGAAATACATGAGGCCTTATTGCCACACTTAGGTTTAACCCTAACAGTGTAAGATGGGAGGAATGCCATCTCTCTGATTTGCTCTCTCTGTATATTGATTGATAAAATCCCAATACTAAGAGCTAACATTTGTACAGTGCTTCTCATTTTAAAAAGAAAAGTCGATAGATGATGTCATTTGATCTTTGCAATAACTCTGCGAGGCAGGTGAACTGGAATTACTGTTATGCCCATTTGATAGAGGCCATTGATTCTCAGGGGTTAAGGGATTTATCCAAACTCACACAGCTAACTTTAATCTGAAGCCCCCATTTCTTCTTCCACATTGCCTCCCTATTATCCTAGCATGTTGTGGGTAACTAGCAGCCTTTTGATAAGCTTTTGAACTTATCCAAGATTCCAGACTTCAATTCTTTGCTGCAGTTGAACAAACTCTTATTTATGTATTATATTCTTCCCATACATCTTCAAATATTTATTTGCATACTTACCTCTAAAGAGTATTGTTTGGGTATGTGAGTTGTATTCAAATGGGAATTGTCCAAGAAAAAACTTTGTGTGACTTTTTGCAAGTAAGTGGGCCTCCCTGAGTCTCATTTGTTTCATCTGCAAGATCAGGGGTTGAACTCTGTGAAAATGCCTCAGTCTATGCATCTAGAAATGTAATCTTAAAGATGTACTAAAATCAGCATCTTTCCTTATTCTGCAAAAATTTTCAGAATTCTCCAGTCACCCATTGCTTGTGTACTGTTATCACTTAAAGTAAAAACAGCATGTTTCAGTAAGAACTCAATACCTTGAAAAGAATCCTCAAATGAGATTGCAATTTTCTTACACAAACAAGTTGTCTTACACCTACCCTCCCTCTGTTCCTGGGGACCAACACACACAGCTATATAAGTGGCACTGAGGCTCTTTGTAAGAGTTTTCCTGGAGGTGGCACTCCGGTCCCTGCTCTTGGCCTCAAGGAGCTGGGACATGGGCTCGTGGCACACGACCCCACCCTGAGCCCCACTGCTGACCCTGTGGGATGGTGCACACTTGCTGGTTTGGGACATGTGCCATTTCTTATTCTCAGTTTCATTGAAAATTCAGTTTGAAAATGAGAATGCAGCAAGTTTATAGGCCAATTCCCACCTCTATCCCAATCTACGTGCCTATTTATTAGGTGATTTTTCAGCACAATGGAATATTCATATGGAGTTATGTAAGGTATGCTTTAAAAGGAAGCTAGCATTCCTGAAATAAACAACTTTAAAAAACCAATCTGTAATAAATAACTTTAAATTCTTCAAACCCAGAAGCGACTCACATCAGATTAGCATAGATTTTTCTGTTTGAGCTGGAGGATATCACATCTGTCTATTAAACATGATTTACCATCTCAGAGCAGCGTTTCTCCAGAAGGAATTCTGGTGCAGCCAATGACAACTTCTTGGTGAGTTCAGGAAAAGCCAAGATCTCGTGAGAAGTAAGTAGTTTCAGACTCTGGAGAGTTCAGACGACGCTCAGATAGACTTGGGCTTGAATCCTGGCTGTGCAACTTATTGGCTGTGTGACCCTGAGTAAGTTGATAACTTTTCTGTACTGGATTTTCTCATCTGAAAATGGAGCTAATCACAGGACCTACTTCATAGAGACGTTGTGAGGATTAAATGATTGGGTATATGTGAAGTGTTTAGAACAAGGCTCAGCATACAGTAAGCACTTAATTAATATGAGCCATGATCCTTTTTCATTATTATTTTTATTATTATTCACCAGGAGATATTATTCCATGTTTTGGCAGGGATGGGAGAACGATGAAGTAGGTTATATGAAAAGTGCTATATTCCCATTTAGAGGCATGTATCAGTTTGTTCATTTTTATTGCTGAGTAGTATTTCATTGTATGAATGTACCACAATTTGTTTATCCATTTATCAGTTGTGAGATATTTGTTGTTTTCATTTTTGGCAATTATGAATCAAGCTACTTTTTATATATTTTTTGAATTTTTGAATTTTATTTTATTTTTTTGTACAGCAGGTTCTTATTAGTCATCCATTTAATGTATATTAATGTATACATGTCAATCCCAATCTCCCAATTCATCACACCACCACCCCCACCCCCCTGCCATTTTTCCCCCTTGGTGTCCATATGCTTGTTCTCTACATCTTTGTCTCTATTTCTGCTCTGCAAACTGGTTCATCTGTACCATTTTTCTAGTTCCACATATATGCGTTAATATACAATATTTGTTTTTCTCTTTCTGACTTACTTCACTCTGTATGACAGTCTCTAGATCCATCCACATCTCTACAAATGGCCCAATTTCCTTCCTTTTTATGGCTGGGTAATATTCCATTGTATATATGTACAACGTCTTCTTTATCCGTTCGTCTGTCGATGGCCATTTAGGTTGCTTCCATGACCTGGCTATTGTAAATAGTGCTGCAATGAACATTGGGGTGCATGTGTCTGTTTGAATTATGGTTTTCTCAGAGTATATGCCCAGTAGTGGGATTGCTGGGTCATATGGTAATTCTATTTTTGGTTTTTTAAGGAACATCCATACTGTTCTCCATAGTGGCTGTATCAATTTACATTCTCACCAACAGTGCAAGAGGGTTCCCTTTGCTCCACACCCTCTCCAGCATTTGTTGTTTGTAGATTTTCTGATGATGCCCGTTCTAACTGGTGTGAGGTGGTACCTCATTGTAGTTGTGATTTGCATTTCTCTAATAATTATTGATGTTGAGCAGTTTTTCATGTGCTTCTTGGCCATCTGTATGTCTTCTTCAGAGAAATGTCTACCTAGATCTTCTGCCCATTTTTGGATTGGGTTGTTTGTTTTTTTAATATTGAGCTGCATGAGTTGTTTATATATTTTGGAGATTATTCCTTTGTCCGTTGATTCATTTGCAAATATCTTCTCCCATTCTGAGTGTTGTCTTTTCATCTTGTTTGTAGTTCCCTTTGCTTTGCAAAAGCTTTTAAGTTTCATTAGGTCCCATTAGTTTATTTTTGTTTTTAATTCCATTACTCTAGGAGGTGGATCAAAAAAGATCTTGTTGTGATTTATGTCAGAGTGCTCCTCCTATGTTTTCCTCTAAGAGTTTTATAGTGTCTGGTCTTACACCTAGGTCTCGAATCCATTTTGAGGTTTTTTTTGTGTATGGTGTTAGGGAGTGTTCTAATTTCATACTTTTACAGGTAGCTGTCCAGTTTTCCCAGCACCACTTATTGAAGAGACTGTCTTTTCTCCATTGTATATCCTTGCCTCCTTTGTCATAGATTAGTTGACCATAGGTGCGTGGGTTTATCTCTGGGCTTTCTATCTTGTTCCATTGGTCTATGTTTCTGTTTTTGTGCCGGTACCATATTGTCTTGATTTCTGTAGCTTTATAGTATAGTCTGAAGTCAGAGAGTCTGATTCCTCCAGCTCCGTTTGGGTAGTATAGTCATTTTCACAATATTGATTCTTCCAATCCAAGAACATGGTATATCTCTCCATCTGTTGGTATCATCTTGCATTTCTTTCATCAGTGTCTTATAGTTTGATTATTGTAGCTTTATAGTATAGCCTGAAGTCAGGGAGTCTGATTCCTCCAGCTCCATTTGGTAGTATAGTCATTTTCACAATATTGATTCTTACAATCCAAGAACATGGTATATCTCTCCATCTGTTTGTATCATCTTTAATTTCTTTCATCAGTGTCTTATAGTTTTCTGCATACAGGTCTTTTGTCTCCCTAGGTAGGTTTATTCCTAGGTATTTTATTCTTTGTGTTGCAATGGTAAATAGGAGTGTTTCCTTAATTTCTCTTTCAGATTTTTCATCACTAGTGTATAGGAATGCAAGAGATTTCTGTGCATTAATTTTGTATCGTGCAACTTTACCAAATTCATTGATTAGCTCTAGTAGTTTTCTGGTGACATCTTTAGGATTCTCTATGTATAGTATCATGTCATCTGCAAACAGTGACAGTTTTACTTCTTTTCCAATTTGGATTCTGATTATTTCTTTTTCTTCACTGATTGCCGTGGCTAGGACTTCCAAAACTATGTTGAATAATAGTGGTGAGAGTGGACATCCTTGTGTTGTTCCTGATCTTAGAGGAAATGCTTTCAGTTTTTCACCATTGAGAGTGTTTGCTGTGGGTTTGTCATTTATAGCCTTCATTATGTTGAGGTAGTTTCCCTCTATGCCCACTTTCTGGAGAGTTTTTATCGTAAGTGGGTGTTGAATTTTGTCAAAAGCTTTTGCTGCATCTATTGAGATGATCATATGGTTTTAAAGACTTTATTTTAATTTTTTTTATTAACCCATTAACTTTAATTAATTAATTAATTTATTTATTTTTATTTTTGGCTGTGTTGGGTCTTCGTTTTTTCTGTGCGAGGGCTCTCTCTAGTTGTGGCGAGCGGGGGCCACTCTTCATCGCGGTGCGCAGGCCTCTCACTGTCGCGGCCTCTCTTGTTGCGGAGCACAGGCTCCAGACGCGCAGGCTCAGTAATTGTGGCTCACGGGCCCAGTTGCTCCGCGGCATGTGGGATCTTCCCAGACCAGGGCTCGAACCCGTGTCCCCTGCATTAGCAGGCAGATTCTCAACCACTGCGCCACCAGGGAAGCCCAGATCATATGGTTTTAATTCTTCAATTTGTTAATATGGTGTATCACATTGATTGATTTGCATATATTGAAGAATCCTTGCATCCCTGGGATAAACCCCACTTGATCATGGTGTATGATCCTTTTAATGTGCTGTTGGATTCTGTTTGCTAGTATTTTGTTGAGGATTTTTGCATCTATGTTCATCAGTGATATTGGCCTGTAGTTTTCTTTCTTTGTGACATCTTTGTCTGGTTTTGGTATCAGGGTGAAGGTGGCATCGTAGAATGAGTTTGGGAGTGTTCCTCCCTCTGCTATATTTTGGAAGAGTTTGAGAAGGATAGGTGTTAGCTCTTCTCTATATGTTTGATAGAATTCCCCTGTGAAGCCATCTGGTCCTGGGCTTTTGTTTGTTGGAAGATTTTTAATCCCAGTTTCAATTTCAGTGCTTGTGATTGGTCTGTTCATATTTTCTATTTCTTCTTGGTTCAGTCTTGGAAGGTTATACCTTTCTAAGAATTTGTCCATTTCTTCCAGGTTGCCCATTTTACTGGCATAGAGTTGCTTGTAGTAGTCTCTTAGGATGGTTTGTATTTCTGCAGTGTCTGCTGTAACTTCTTTTTCATTTCTAATTTTATTGATTTCAGTCCTCTCCCTCTTTTTCTTGATGAGTCTGGCTAATGGTTTATCAATTTTATCTTCTCAAAGAACCAGCTTTTAGTTTTATTGATCTTTGCTGTTGTTTTCTTTGTTTCTATTTCATTTATTTCTGCTCTTATCTTTATGATTTCTTTCCTTCTACTAACTTCGGGTTTTGTTTGTTCTTTCTCTAGTTCCTTTAGGTGTAAGGTTAGATTGTTTATTTGACATTTTTCTTGTTTCTCGAGGTAGGCTTGTATTGCTATAAACTTTCCTCTTAGAACTGCATTTGCTGCATCCCGTAGGTTTTGGATGGTCGTGTTTTCGTTGTAATTTGTCTCTAGGTATTTTTTGATTTCCTCTTTGATTTCTTCAGTGATCTCTTGGTTATTTCATAACGTATTGTTTAGCCTCTATGTGTTTGTGTTTTTTACGTTTTTTTTCCCCTTAATTGATTTTTAATCTCATAGTGTTGTGGTCAGAAGAGATACTTGATATGATTTCAATTTTTTAAAATTTACTGAGGCTTGATTTGTGACCCAAGATATGTTGTATCCTGGAGAATGTTCTGTGCGCAGTTGAGAAGAAAGTGTAATCTGCTGTTTTTGGATGGAATGTCCTATAAATATCAATTAAATCTATCTGGTCTATTGTGTCATTTAAAGCTTGTGTTTCCTTATTAATTTTCTGTTTGGATGATCTGTCCATTGGTGTAAGTGAGGTGTTAAAAGTCCCCCACTATTTTTTTTTAAATTAATTTATTTTTGGCTGTGTCGGGTCTTCGTTTCTGTGCGAGGGCTTTCTCTAGTTGTGGCAAGTGGGGGCCACTCTTCATCGCGGTGCGCAGGCCTCTCACCATCGCGGCCTCCCTTGTTGCGGAGCACAGGCTCCAGACACGCAGGCTCAGCAGTTGTGGCTCACGGGCCCAGCTGCTCCATGGCGTGTGGGATCTTCCCAGACCAGGGTTCAAACCCGTGTCCCCTGCATTGGCAGGCAGATTCCCAACCACTGCGCCACCAGGGAAGCCCCCCCACGATTATTGTGTTACTGTCAATTTCCTCTTTTAGAGCTCTTAACAGTTTCCTTATGTATTGAGGTGCTCCTATGTTGGGTGCATATATTTTTATAATTGTTATCTCTTCTTCTTGGATTTATCCCTTGATCATTATGTAGTTTCCTTCCTTGCCTCTTGTAACCTTCTTTATTTTAAAGTCTATTTTATCTGATATGAGTATGGCTACTCCAGCTTTCTTTTGATTTCCATTTGCATGGAATATCTTTTTCCATCCCCTCACTTTCAGTGTGTATGTCTCCCTAGGTCTGAAGTGGGTCTCTTGTAGACAGCATATATATGGGTCTTGTTTTTGTATCCATTCAGTGAGCCCGTGTCTTTTGGTTGGAGCATTTAATCCATTCACATTTAATTATCGATATGTATGTTCCTATTATCCTTCATAATTGTTATGGGTTTGTTTTTGTAGGTCATTTTCTTCTCTTATGTTTCCCACTTTGAGAAGTTCCTTTAGCATTTGTTGTAGAGCTGGTTTGGTGGTGCTGAATTCTCTTAGCTTTTGCTTGTCTGTAAAGCTTTTGACTTCTCCATCAAATCTGAATGAGATCCTTGCTGGGTAGAGTAATCTTGGTTGTAGGTTCTTCCCTTTAATCACTTTAAATATATCATGCCACTCCCTTCTGGCTTGCAGAGTCTCTGCTGAGAAATCAGCTGTTAATCTTATGGGCATTCCCTTGTATGTTATTGTCTTTTTTCCCTTGTTGCTTTCAATAATTTTTCTTTGTCTAATTTTTTGTCAATTTGATTACTATATATCTCAGCGTGTTTCTCCTTGGGTTTATCCTGCGTGGAACTGGGTGCCTATTTCCTTTCCCATGTTAGGGAAGTTTTTGACTATAATCTCTCCAAATATTTTCTTGGGTCATTTCTCTCTCTCTTCTCCTTCTGGGACCCCTATAATGCGAATGTTGTTGCATTTAATGCTGTCTCAGAGGTCTGTTAGGCTGTCTTCATTTCCTTTCATTCTTTTTTCTTTATTCTGTTCTGTGGCAGTGAGTTCCACCATTCTGTCTTCCAGGTTACTTATCCATTCTTCTGCCTCAGTTATTCTGCTATTGATTCCTTCTAGTGTATTTTTCATTTCAGATTGTATTGTTCATCTCTGTTTGTTTGTTCTTTAATTCTTCTAGTTGTTTGTTCTTTAATTCTTCTAGGTCTATGTTAAACATTTCTTGCATCTTCTCGATCTTTGCCTCCATTGTTTTTCTGAGGTCCTGGATCATCTTCACTATCATTATTCTGAATTCTTTTTCTGGAATGTTGCCTATCTCCACTTCATTTAGTTGTTTTTCTCGGGTTTTATCTTGTTCCTTCATCTGGTACATAGCCCTCTGCCTTTTCATCTTGTCTATCTTTCTGTGAATGTGGTTTTTCTTCCACAGGCTGCAGGATTGTAGTTCTTCTTGCTTCTGCTGTCTGCCCTTGAATCAAGCTACTTATTTCAGGATTCATACAATGACTAACCAAGGATGTAAGTTTCTCTATGGAAAAAATCATCCTGAGCTTTTGAACTTGACTTTGATATAAATATTCTGTTGGTGTGTGTTTTCCATTCTGGTCAACCCTCCATGATTTTCAGTTCTGCTCTGACATTGTACCCTGTCCTCATTATCTGATATTTGATATTTTATGCATAATTTAAGAAGTGATCCAGTTAGATTGTCTTCTATAGTTGCATTATGTTCATCTAAATGGAAATAAGGACAAAAAGGAAAGTGGTGAATGAGATTATCATTACAATTTTACAAGTTTCCAGTTAATAATGAATATTTACTGTTAAGATTTCTGTTCTCCTTCTTCATTTTCTCACTTTGCTAAAATTCAGTACCTGTGTGGGTTATAAAGTGACTTCCCCATTTTCATTTGTAATGTAGATTTCAAAATTCTTTAATGTTCTCTCCTTTTATGTAACCATACTGTTTTGTGAATATTTTAGTAAGAGGTTTTTTTCCAAACTTATTTTTGCAAAGACATACTTTAACGTTGTCATGACTTTGGGTGGCAAAAGCCATCAATTGTGTGTAGAATTGCCAGTTTCTATGCATAGACTTAGAGATTTTAGCCTTATTTAAAAGTTCAGTTTTAAACGTTAGGTGTTTTTCTCTACTTTTTATCCATGATTACTTAACTAACTCCTATAGATGATTCTGTTTCTATGGTTGAATTTTTGAGCCTTCAGTGTGTCTATGATATTTTTAAAACTGTGCTGAATGAACTTCTGGCATTATTCTGATCACCAAGGTGAGGAAAGATTGTTTTAACAAATAACCTATACTGGGCTTCCTTTCACATTTGCCAAGGTTGTCAAGAATCCAACATCATTTTGAGGTATCCTTGTATCTCCCTTGTAGGTAATATTTTCCATATACACTCTTCCAGCTTTTAAGAAGTGTATATAGTTCAAGCCAATTTAAGGAAGTTCAAGGGAAGAATTTGAACGCCTGCTAGTGTGCACAAGACACAGTTATCCAAAGTGCCCTGTGGATTTCCAGCTTGTTCATCTCCTAAGGGTTGCAGCTTTCCTGTGGAGTTTCTGGGAGCAAATATCAAATGGGGAGGCTCTCCAAAGGATGCGAATCTCTTGAGTGCTCGCCAAGGGGCACTGTGCTGTAAGGAACAGTGTTCAACGTGGAGCTGGCTCCCAGGGGAGCCAGAGTCTGACAATATTTATTGAATTGAATTGATTTAAGCTTCTTATCAAAAAAAGAAAAGAACAGGATAAATGCTTTGAGATCCTATTAAGTTAACTTCCTTTCCTCAATTCACTGAGCAATCTTTCTTCCTGTATGTCAGTCCAGATACTCCAACAATGGTTTGAAAACAAAGGGTCCCTAAGGAGATCTCATCATCTTTAGTACCTTACCTAGACTGTGACAAAGAGGAAGTACCTCTCTCCACTCTTCCCAAACCTATTTCTTTAGGGTCACAGCTTTTCCATGGTTCAGTTCCTTTAGCTTTTACAAACACAGTCATGGAACCACCACCCCAGTTTGTTTATCTATTCACCAGCTGAAGGCCATTTGGGTCATTTCCAGTTCTGGTGCTTATGAATTAAGCCACTATAAGCATTCATATGCAGGTTTTGTTGTGAACTTCAGTTTTCATTTTCTTTGGGTAAATGCCTAGATGTGGGATTGTTGTGTCATATGGTAAGTACAACTTTATAAGAAACTGCCAAACTGTTTTCCAAAGTGGTTGTAACTTTCTGTGTTGCCACCAGCCATGTACGAGAGTTCCAGTTCTCCACATCCCTGCTAGCACTTGGTGTTATTAATTAAAACTCTTTGTTGTTGTTACAATTTTAATTCTTCTAATGAGTGTGTAGTGGTATCTAATTGTGGTTTTAATGTGCATTTCTCTAATGACTAATTATGTTGAACATCTTTTCATGTGTTTATTTTCCGTTAACCTCTTCTTGGTAAAGTATCTGTTCAAATATTTTTCCCATTTTTAATCGGGTTGTTTTTGAGACTTCTTTATCAAATATGCAAGTTCTTTATCAAGTATGTTCTTTGAAAGTATTTTCTTCCAGTCAGCAGTTTGCTTTTTAAATTTTCTTAGGAGTTTTTCAAGGAAAAGGAGTTTTTACCTTTTTTTAATAATTAGTTTTTATTGGAGTATAGTTGATTTACAATATTGTGTTAGTTTCTGCTGTACAGCAAAGTGAATCAGTTATACATATACATATACCTACTCTTTTTTAGATTCTATTCCCATATAGGTCATTATACAGTATTGAGTAGAGTTCCCTGTGCTGTACAGTAGGTCCTTATTAGTTATCTATTTTATATATAGTAGTGTGTATATGTCAATCCCAATCTCCCAATTTATCCCTCCTGCCTCCCCTTTCCTCCTAGGTAATCAAAAGTTTGTTTTCTACATTTTGATGAAGTCCAGTTTATTGATTTTTTTTCTTTTATTGTTCATGTTTTTGGTGTTTAAGAAATCTTTGCCTAAATCAAGCTCCTAAATATTTTCTCCTATGTTTCCTAGTAGAAATTTTATAGTTTTAGGTTTAAATTGTGAGTTAGTGTTTATAAATGGTGCAAGGCATGGGTCAGCTTTACTTATTTATTTGCACATGGAAGTCCAATTGTTCCAACACTATTTGTTAAGACTATTCTTTCCCTCATTAATGTATCTCTGTAACTTTGCTGGAAATCATTTGATCATGTATGTGAGAGTCTTCCTCTGGACTCTGTTTTGTTCAACTGATCTGTGTCTATCCTAATCAATACCACATTATCTTGATTACTGTAGCTTTACAATAAATCTTGAAATCAGGCCATGGAGGATCTTTAAACTTGATTTTTTCTTTTCCAAAATTTTTTTGTATCCTACTTCCTTTGCCTTTCTGTACAAATTTTACAATCAATTCATCAATTTCAACAAGAATTTCTGCTGGGATTTTGATTGGAATTGTGTTACATCTATAGATCATTTTGGGGAGAATTGACAATATTGAACTTTCTAATCAATGAGTATGTGGTATCTTTCCATTTATTCAGGTTTTCTATGATTTGTTTCCTCAGCATTTTGTAGTTTTCAGCATAGAAATCTTGCACATCTTCCATTTAAATCTAAGTATTTCATTTTTTTTTTTTTTTTTTGCTGCTATGGTATATGGTAGGCTTTTAGGTAAATCAGCTTATTTTTTTCAATTTCTATTATTACCACTGTTTCTCAAATTCTTTTTCTTCACCCAAAGTTGACTTTCTACTTTACTTTTCTGTTTACTTCTCTCTCTCTCACTTTCTTTCTAAACTTAATTAGAATCATGTTGTACATATTTCATTTCACAAACTTTCCCCTTATATCTTTTATTTTAATGCTTAAACTCTTTGAAAGCATGCAACCTTTAACTTATGCAGAACATTTAAGTTTTTAATTATTAGTAAAACCGGTGAACATCTTAGTGCATATGACTTTAAAAAAGAGAGAATATCTTTGTTTAAAATTCTGTTCCTTGTTGAGTAACTTTGGATGGCAAATCAATTAAAGGGTAAGTTTATCATTAATATAACCAGTAATAAATCTGCAGCAATATTAATAGTTCAAAAATGTTGAACTATATTAGAAGGTAAGTTGAAATTAGTGAAACATCCTGAAATAAACATTATCTGTATATGTGTACAGTTTTACTATTTCTAAATCCTTCTCTTGACCGGACTACAGGGTCACAGTGTTTCCTGTAGATTTTCCCATTTGATTTTTATACTTTGGGTATCGATGGCGCCGTGCACTGCTCCTTATATCATTGTACTTCATACCATCTAACTCTTCTCCGTTTTTGAACATAATGGTATTTCATTTTTTGCCATTACAATCATTGCTCCAGCAAGCATCTTTGTGCGTATTCTTATGCACGAGTGTGACGGTTCCTGTTCAGTATGTATTTTTTTCATGCCCCATCGTTTGAAACTTTCTGCTTCATTTTATTGGGGTTGTCTTGTAAGCAGCATATGGCTATTTTTTTCAGCCAGTCTGAAAATCTGTCTTCCTGTGGGCAATTTCAATCCCATCACATGTTGTAGCAGATGCTGTGGCTGCCTCTCCCCACATCCCCACCTGAGTTCTGCTGAGCTGGGGGATGTCCCTGCAGGCTGCCACCTTCACCTCACATGTCACTGTGATCCCTCCTTTTTGCTTGGGGGCCTTTTCAGGTACCTTGGGAACTACTCTCCCATAGGCTCGGTGTCGAAATTATGAGAACCAGAGCCACAGGGAGGCAACAGTGGTGGATGGGATGGGTGCATCAGTGCCTCCCTGGCATGGTAAGTGCTACTTTACAGCAGTTTCAGAGGACAGAGTCCCAGACGTCTGAAGTGCCAGCCAGCACACCAATGCAACTTTATTGGTTTTCTTACTTCCCATTCTCACCTGTGTTTGTGGGACCATCTCCCAAATAACCACCATGCCCAAGTCTTTGCCACAGGGGCTGCTTTGGGAGGCTCCACACTAAGATCATCTCATTATGAATATTATCCCCTTATTTCTTCTGTTTACCTTGCTTTTTATATTCTTCCTCTGTTTCTGTCTTTTGTTGAATTGATCTAGTTTTCTTTGGTTCCTGTTTTTCGTCTGGTTTGGGGACTTTAGATTACATTTCTATTCCTTCAATTGTTTCTTTAACTTTTTAATATATATATGTCAACATAAAACTTTCCAATAAAGTCTAAATTTATTATTTGTTTTGTCCTTCTCAAAAAGAAAAGGACTTTGGTATGCTTTAACTTTCTCTCCCCCCACTTCCCTAATTATTTCTCCCTTCATTTCCTTTATTACTGTTGTCAATATTTTATCATTCTGATATTATAAATGCTCAATAGTTAATCACATTAACAATGTATTTCATCAGTTTCTCTGCTCATCATTGTTTCTTGAATACCATTAATTCACCCTAGGTTTATTTTTCTGCTTAGTAGTTTGAGACTATTATGTAGAAATAGTCTACATGTTGTAGTAAATTCTCTTATTTTTATATTCTGAAAATGTCTTGTCTTTCCTTTCACTTTAGAATGATAACTTCTCACCTGATATTACTTTCCCCTGAATTTCTGGAAGATATTATTGTCTGCTGACATCCATTGTCATCCATTGTCATTGATGAAATATTAGCTTTCAAACTAATTGCTGGTTTCTTTGTAGGTAATCAGTAATTTCAGTCTGGTAGCTTTTAAGATTTTCTTAATATCAAACATGTTTTACATGTTCACAGTGATGTGTGTAGAGCTTCTCCATGTCTTTTTATATTTTAACTTCTTTATCTCTGTCTTCCATATAATAGGTAAATTTCAAAAATATTTTCTAATTCTTTAGTTTTTAAAAATTTGATGCTTAAGTGCTTATTCTTTTTATTGGGTGTTTTCTAATTCACAAACTATTTTGCTTTGATTTCCAGGGACTCTTTTTCATTGCTATTACTCCATTTTTGTTTCAGAATGTCTATTTTTTTTCATGAAAGCTGTTTCTTACTCCAATCTCTGAGTATTAAAAAAATCCTTATTTGAATGTCAGCTTTCACATTTTTAAGTTCTTTTTATTTCATCTGGGGTCATTTCATTTCATGGTGGTTGACTTTTTGGGTATCATTCTTAGCATTCCTGTTTCTCAGTCTTGATTTGCAGGCTCATCTTTTATTCACCGTTCCCTCTCCCTCTCCCCTCTCTTCACCTACCCTGGTTGTCATTTTGTTGTAGCCTCCATCTCCCTGAAGGTCACGGTGCAGAACCAAGTGTTGTCCTGCTGCTTTGGGTATTTGTGATGTAGTCATGAACAGCCTTGCGGTGCTAAGACTCAAGTTCTACTTGACAGCCTGGGTCAGCTACTTCTCGTCTGTCTAGACAAGCAGCTCACATCAGCCCTAGCACAATTTTGTGCTTGGATGAGGAAACCTGATCCAAGTCAGTTCAAACTGTGAGCTTGGCTTTGATCCCCAACTACTTACCGGACTCACCCTCCCGGGTACCTCCATCTGCCCCCAGAGCCTGAGAACAGCTGGTGAAGATCAGCTTCAATCTCCCCATTGTGTTTCTTTTCCTTTTCTGGTGACAAAGATGTTTGTCCTACTTCTGTGCTCAGTTGTATCTTCCTAATCTGCTTGGTGATGTGTTCTCTGTCATTCTTCCAGGTTTGGTGATGATGGTGATGGAGTGAGAGGAGATGTGATGTACAAACTTTCCACACCAGCTGGGCCAGAAGTTCATTTTTTTCCCCTTCACAAACAGTTCAAATGTAACTGAGGCACTATTCTAATGGTCACACATTTCAAGTGAGATAAATCAAAATCAACAAAAAATACAGCATCAGAGTATAATCCTAAATTCCCGGTTTTAGAATGACGTCTTCAAGACGGCTGTTTTTTCACGATCACTAACAGGATGAGGGGAAGTCTATAGGGACTAATGGGGGTGCAGTAGTCTTAGAAATTCATGGGTCTGGCTTATTTGCCAAGACACCAAATGGTTTCAGGGGAATTTACACTCTGATTAGTGTAAGACTTTAAAAGATAAATCTGTAACACTGCAGAGAAGAAACAAAATTAATGGCTGGCCATCTGGCTTGGTTTTATTAACCTATTTGTTCCAACTGTGCTTGTTGGCTTCTGTAGATGGGGCAGATGAAGATGAACTAGCTAAAAGAAATTTTTAAAGGACTACTGAGATTTTTCTCCCTCCTTTCTTAAAAGAATTTGTGTAAGACAATAGCTTTGTGTAAGGTGTTTATTCACTTACCAGACATTGGCTGCATCTATCATGTACAAGGCACTGCTGACCACCAAGCAGGAAACACATGAGAAAGGCACAGCCCTTGAGTCCAAGGGCCCTAGGGAGATTGATCTTGTTGGGTGTTGGTCATGCTCCATGGTTGGTCACTTTTTTGTTTCCAATTTCTTTTTCTTTTCTTTCTTTCTTTTTTTTTTTTTTTTTTTTTTTGCCGCACAGCATGGCAAGTGGGATCTTAGTTCCCTGACCAGAGTTCCCCTGCAGTGGAAGCTCAGAGTCCTAACCACTGGACTGCCAGGGAAGTCCCTGTTTTCAATTTCTTAACCAGGCGTTGGAAGTTTTGTAAGAGCTAAACAAAAATCTTTCCCAGGCCACGTGTAGGGTTTCCTTTTTATTTCCTCCTTCCCTCCCTCCCTCCCTCCCTCCCTCCCTTCCTTCCTTCCCTCCAGATACAAGATATATTCCTATTTAGAGTTCCTTCTGTGATGAAATAATTTAGGAAAGGGGCTGCCTATCCAAGTGCAGGGTCCCTCGGTCTAAGGAACCAGAAAGAAAGCATCATGACATAGTTCAGCATTTCCCATCCTGCACTCTGAGTTATATGACTACAAGATGCTCTTCAGGAAGAAGTAATCAACGAGTTCTAGAGATAAGGAGAGAAAGAAGTGAACGAAGGGGAGGAAGGAGATAAAGAAAATGAACTACACTTGCCACTGTTCTCACATAATTTAAAAATTCTTCCCTTAAACCGTTTTTTGAGATCTGATATTTGACTTCAAAGGATGCCCATTAACACCTTCACCCCACCCTTAGCTTGAATTGCAGGCTTGGTGGCCAGCAGGTGGAGAGCAGGATGCATGGAGGGAGGTGGTCAGCAAGGTCTGATGAGCATTAAGGGCTAGGAGGGGGACAGGCACTAAAAGTCGTGGGAACAGACTGCAGATACTGGCTGGGGCCATGGGGCTTGGGTGTCCCTGGGGCTGGGCTGTTGGGGGGAGCCCTGAATTTGCATTTGGAAGAACCAGATTTGAGTCTTACCTCTTTCACTTACCAGATGCCTGATGGGGCGAGTCACAACTGATTGGAGTCTGTTTCTTTGCCTGTATGATGGATAGAGCTGTGTAACTTACAGTATTGTGTGTAGATTAAACCCTTCCAGCTAAGTGGAAGACCTTTGCAGAAAACAGAGACACTCAGCCACGTGGGTTTGGCCTCACAGAAGTGACAGTTGACATCCAGGCCACTGGAATTGGAAAAGTCATTCTGAAGGGTTTTTCATTTCTTTAGGAAATGAGTAGTTTGAGGTCTTTCTTTTAGTTGTTCTTTCTGCTTTCACTGTTGAGCTCACATTCATTGATGTGATTTATTTATTTTTTAAAATTAATTTTTATTGGAGTATAGTTGATTTACAGTGTTCTGTTAGTTTCAGGTGTTCAGCAAAATGAATCAGTTATACATATACATATATCCATTCTTTTTAAGATTCTATTCCCATGTAGGTCATTACAGAGTACTGAGTTGAGCTCCCTGTGCTATACAGTAGGTTCTTATTAGTTATCTATTTTATATATAGTAGTGTGTAGAGGTCAGTCCTAATCTCCCAATTTATCCCTCCCTGCCTTTCCCCCTTGGTAACCATAAGTTTGTTTTTTACATCTGTGACTCCATTTCTGTTTTGTAAATAGGTTCATTTGTACCATTTTTTTTTTTAAAGATTCCACATATAAGTGATATCATATAATAGTTGTCTTTCTCTGTCTGACTTACTTCACTTAGTATGACAATCGCTAGGTCCATCCATGTTGCTTCAAATGGCATAATTTCATTCTTTTTTATGGCTGAGTAATATTCCATTATACATATATAATATTATATATATATATATATACACATACATACCATGTCTTCTTTATTCATTCCTCTGTTGATGAACATTTAGCTTGCTTCCATGTACTGATGTGATTTAGAAGAAATATGGTGGCACTTACAGGCTTTATCTCTAGGAGACTGTGAGCCAGGTTTGGATTTTTCTCTGGAATTTTTCAGCTCTGTTTTTTTTCTCTTTCTCGCTCTTTCTCACACTTCTTTGAGAAGATAGGGAATATTGGAAGAAAGGTCAGACAAGGATAGAGAAAAGTCATTAATTCAACAAGTATTTAATTTGGCTTCTACTCTGTGTTAGGGATATAATGGTGGAGAAAACACAGCCTTCCAGGAAGGCAGGATGGTGGGTAAATGAGGAAACCAGTAAGTAAGCCAGGTGTTGCAGATGGGGATACATGGTATGGAAGACGTGGTAGCTGAGGATTTTCTTTTCCTCTACCATCTTCAGTGTTGTACTTTATTTCCAAAGAGCCATGAGTTTGTGTAATAATAATAGTGACCTCCTTCTATGTCATTCGTCATGTATGCCTAGCACTGAACATGCATTTACTCCTTTATGACTCACCGTAACCCTAAAAGGTAGGTACATCATTATCGCCATCAGTAGACCTAAACATTTGCTCACTTACTCGAGGTCCTGCAGCTAAATGTAGGTACATCATTATCCCCATCAGGAGACTGAAATGTTTGCTCACTTACTCGAGGTCCTGCAGCTAGTGAGGAACTGAGCAAAAATGCAAATCCAAGCTTGTCCCCACATCCGTGTTCCACGCAGAGATGAATTGCAAAAATATGGGTTTTGGAGGGTCCCCAAATCAATGCACAGGGGGCTTGGTGGGTCTTCTGGGATGCTGCAATCCTGGCCAAGGTAGCTGCGTCTGCACGTGGGACTCTGATGGGCACACCCAGAGAGACTTGACTGTGAATGACATCAGGCCTCCTCCCTAGTCCTCACACTTAATGCTCCCTGTGGGCATATTCATTGTACAGTCATTTTTGCCAATCATACTGGGTTAAGACTGGTTACAAGGAACATTCTTGCTTCTGTACAATGACCACTGTTGTGTGTGTCTGTGTCCTCTCTGCTGGACAGTAGCTTTGGGGCACCTCTGAGGCACGGACAGATGGAGGAAGCGTTTTCAGTTTTTATTTTTGGCAGAGAGCTCCATATTTATGTATAAGCTCTTGCCATGTGTATGTGTTTACTAAGTGTGCATCAGCTGCTGGCCTCAAATAACCCCCTTCTTGATGGTAATGAGGCCACGCTTTGTTTTCTCTGTGAATAAATGAGCTACCAAATTATCCAACATTTGCAGAGCTTGAGCTGACATGATGCTACCTCCCCCTCCCTTGTCTTTTCCAGAACAGAATCCAATTTGCCATTGACTCTGTTGATCTACTTTTGGAAATATCTATAGGACTGCTTTTTCCTAGAGAGCGAATTTCATGCTTTGTGGTATCTTTTTCTCAAACTTTTTAATTATGTTGATAAAAGTGATTGAATTCAATCCAATGTAACAAGTACTTTCTGGGACCTTGCTGGGTGCCGGGCCCTGAGAATGGAGCACGGGGTCAGTAGGTGCTGGTCTGGGCTCCTCTGGGCAGCAGGTACATGGGGCCCTGCCTCTGTGCTTAGCTTCCTGCCCCCCCATCTCTAGTCACATTGTGGACAGATCTCATAACCTCGCTGGCTTCCGGGTTTTCCCTCTGTAAAATTAGAGGGGGGACCATGGTGAACCATCTATAACATCTATAAAGTCCCAGGATTCTGAGTGTGTACATGTTGTGTTGAATTATTTGTGAAATAGATAAAATCCCCCCTACCCCACCCCTTAATCCAATAGGGCTATGTTGCTTTTGAATGTGTATAATGATTGAACAACTGTTTAGAACATGTTAAGGCAGAGTGAAATTTTGTCAAAAATATGCATGTGACAAAATTCAGGACTAAATAGTCACTTTTTAGATGAATGAGCTCATCAATTTTCTTTTGTAGGTATTTCAACTATTGGTTCCATATGATATAAATGATCTGTCAGCCAGTTTCTATGAACTTACAGTTAATGTTTTTACTAGACATGGATATATTTAAGAGATTATTGTATTTAGGAGTTGATCATTTTAGGATTATATCAAACTCAGGTAGTTATGTTGTTCTCATTATCTGTTAATGAAGAAACTTCATTAACAGGAACAGACTCACAGACTTAGAGAACGGACTTATGGTTGCCAGAGGGGAAGGTGGGGGGAGGAATAGACTGGGAGTTTGGGATTGACATGTGAACACTGCTATATTTAAAATAGATAACCAACAAGGACCTACTGTATGTAGCATAGGGAACTCTGCTCAATACTCTGTAATAACCTAAATGGGAAAAGAATTTGAAAAAGAATAGATACATATATATGTATAAACAAATCACTTTGCTGTACACCTGAAACTGACAAAACATTGCTAATCAACTATACTCCAATATAAAATAAACATTAAAAAAAACCAAAAAGCAACATTAGAAAAGGTGAAAAAAACACAAAAAACCAAAAACAAAAGAAAAGAAAGCTTCATTAATCTATTAGAAAACACAGGCTTTTTCTTGGTACTAAATCTGAGGAAGAATTCACACTGTATTCAGAAATAATAAACATTTCATTTAAACATTTGAGTGAATCATGCTTTGAGAAAACTCAACATATGAAATAAAATAATAGTAAGTGGGTTTAATAAGATATGAAAATCAGCATTTCCTTAAGACTTTTAAAAATAAATAAATTTATTTATTTATTTATTTTTGGCTGTGTTGGGTCTTCATTGCTGCACACGGGCTTTCTCTAGTTATGGCAAGCAGGGGCTACTCTTCATTGAGGTGCGCGGGCTTCTCACTGTGGTGGCTTCTCTTGTTGTGGAGCACAGGCTTTAGGCACGTGGGCTTCAGTAGTTGTGGCACGTGGGCTCAATAGTTGTGGCTCATGGGCTCTAGAGCACAGGCTCAGTAGTTGTGGCACATGGGCTTAGTTGCTCCATGGCATGCGGGGTCTTCCTGGACCAGGGCTCGAACCTGTGTCCCTTGCATTGGCAGGCAGATTCTTAACCACTGCGACACCAGGGAAGTCCCTTCCTTAAGATTTTAAATGGGCTTCTACTAAAACATTTAAAGTTTATTTTGATTTTTAAAAATCTTTTTTTTAATTTCTAATTTGAGATTTTTAAAGATTTACCCCTATCTTTTTTGAGGCATAGTTGACAAATAATAATTGTGTATATCTTATCATGTTAAATGTCATGGAAAAGAAATGCATTTTGTGACAAAATGTAGACCTTCCATTCTGTAAATTTTTGCTAAGTCAAGGTAGCCTTTTGCTTTCTGAATTCAGATTAGAAAAGTTTCACAGAGAGCATCTCCATTCATCCACAAATCTCATGGGTTTGTTATATGAGGCCAGCTCCAATTTATACAGACCTTTTATTTCCTCAGTGCAGTGAGGATATTGCTGGCCTTGTGTTAGTTTTCTGAAGCTTCCCTAGCATAAATGTGATCTGGAAGAACTCACCCCAGACCCACTGGATCAGAATCTCCAGGGAAGGATACAGGAAGCTGAACATATGACGAGAACCCTAGTGATGCTGATCACCTCCCAAACTTCAGAAACATGGTTTTAGGATACTCCTTATAGACTGACATAGGCATAGCAAGTTGACCACCTGGCTTAGATCCAACTGTAGATGAGTCAGTCTAACTTTGTGTTGACCCAAATGGGGGGGATAATAAAATCAGTTAGGACAGCTGAGAGCAAACAGAATCCAGGGATTTCAAATGCCTCCTTCCTTCTAACCCTGCCTTGAAAACTTGGAACCCCTGCCTGATGGGTAGAAGACAAAATACACAGCAATGATGCAAATTGAGGCACCAGTGCTGGACACCAACAAAGAACATCTCCAGACACCATGGAAAGTATGCTACATATAAGTATCTAATCCTCTCAAGAACTTTATTTACTCAAGGAAACTGAGTCTGTGGTAGTCTAAATAACTTGTGCATAAACATACACCTGGTAGAGGGGAAAGATGGGATGAGGACCTTCCTCAGATTAGCATCAATTTCCACTAGGTCTTGTTGCCTCTGACACTATGATAAAAATGCTCCTAATAATACCTTATGTTTAACAGGTGCTTTATAATCTGCAGGGGAGCTGCAATGAACATTTTCGTACATGACTCTTTTTGAATTATGGTTTTCTCAGGGTATATGCCCAGTAGTGGGATTGTTGGGTGGTAGGGTAGTTCTATTTTTAGTTTTTTAAGGAACCTCCATACTGTTCTCCAAAGTGGCTGTATCAATTTACATTCCCACCAACAGTGCAAGAGTGTTCCCTTTTCTCCACACCCTCTCCAGCATTTATTGTTTCTAGATTTTTTGATGATGGCCATTCTGATCGGTGTGAGATGATATCTCATTGTAGTTTTGATTTGCATTTCTCTAATGATTAATGATGTTGAGCATTCTTTCATGTGTTTGTTGGCAATCTGTATATCTCCTTTGGAGAATTGTCTATTTAGGTTTTCTGCCCATTTTTGGATTGGGTTGTTTGTTTTTTTGTTATTGAGCTGCATGAGCTGCTTATAAATTTTGGAGATTAATCCTTTGTCAGTTGCTTCATTTGCAAATATTTTATCCCATTCTGAGGGTTGTCTTTTGGTCTTGTTTATGGTTTCCTTTGCTGTGCAAAAGCTTTTAAGTTTCATTAGGTCCCATTTGTTTATTGCAGCTCTATTTACAATAGCCAGGACATGGAAGCAACCTAAGTGTCCATCATTGGATAAATGGATAAAGAAGATGTGGCACATATATACAATGGAATATTACTCAGCCATAAAAAGAAATGAAATTGAGTTATTTGTAGTGAGGTGGGTGGACCTAGAGTGTGTCATACAGAGTGAAGTAAGTCAGAAAGAGAAAAACAAATACAGTATGCTAACACATATATATGGAATCTAAGGAAAAAGAAAATAGGTCGTGAAGAACCTAGTGGCAAGATGGGAATAAAGACACAGACCTACTAGAGAATGGACTTGAGGATATGGGGAGGGGGAAGGGTAAGCTGTGACAAAGTGAGAGAGTGGCATGGACATATATACACTACCAAACGTAAAATAGATAGCTAGTGGGAAGCAACCGCATAGCACAGGGAGATCAGCTCTGTGCTTTGTGACCACCTAGAGGGGTGGGACAGGGAGGGCGGGAGGGAGGGAGATGCAAGAGGGGAGAGATATGGGTGTATATGTATATGTATAACTGATTCACTTTGTTATAAAGCAGAAACTAACACACCATTGTAAAGCAATTATACTGCAATAAAGATGTTAAAAAAAAAAAAACCAAAAAAAAAAATCTGCAGGGGAATTTCATAAATATAACCTCACTGCATATCTAGCAAGACATCTCTTCTCCATTCCACAAGGAAAGCATGGCCATTTCACCGCTCTCATATTTATGAAGGCTGTTATCTTCTCCTAGAATCCTCCTGTCTTTATTTACCCAAATTCTACTCATCCTCAGTTCCTGCTCAAATCCCACCTCCTTCACGGTAGCCTTCCTTACCTAGTCCTATGGCTGACCTCTGAATCATTATAGGATCACTGACAAGTTATCTGCAGTTTAACACATGATTTTACTGGGATCTGTGCTGTGTATTTTGCTCATTCATTCATTTCATCTGGTTGTGATTCTTCCAGTGTTCCCAGTAATGCTGTGAGTTATTTAAGAACAGCCCTCATTTTCATGATGTCTGTGTCCTTCACAGCACCTGGAACAGGGCTGAACATGTCCTTATTTTTCTCAGTAAATGGATGGCCACCAGAGCCATTAAGCCAAAACAGAGCAACACAACTTTCATGCTGGGAACGACTCCCACATTCCCTTGGTCCTTGGAGCTGCTAGAACCCCAGGCCTGCCAGCTCCTGCTTTAGAGGACCCAATATTTATGCTAATGGGATGGGAAAATATAATTTTCTATGGGTGCCATGAAATTTAAAAGATTAAAAAGGTTGAGAAGCACCATGATGGCCAGATGATCAAATGTATCCCAGGCCTTTACTCAAATAGGCCATCAGTATATAGAGAAATTCAGACAGAGCTTAGGAAGATGATAAATACATTTTAAAGAACCATGTCTCTTGTGAAGTTCAAACTCATACATGGTTGTGTTTAAGAGGTCGATATGAATAGCAAAACTAGAGCATTCCATAATGTCAG